>NC_139350.1:118607636-119207636 GCF_055883805.1 Amblyomma maculatum
CTAGAAGCCCATATATCATTCAAATAATTAAGTAGCGCAGTTTTACTATCCTTGCTTAGGTTTCATAAGGTCGAATAAGTAATCCCGTTAGGACTAGGTGCAGACGAATGCCGACAAGAAACAAGAGCGGCGTTTAATTCATCTATTGAAATGGGCAAGTCGTATTGATCATTCGGCGAAGGCGGCGAAAAACATCTGAAGTTGGGGATTGTGCCTGGTTTGTACCAATAACCATTTTACAAAAATCTGCCTTTTTTGCGGAGGTGTGCGCAAGCTTCTGGCAACATGCCAGATACGCGACAATGGCTTACGGGGATCCAGTGATGAGCAGAACTGCCTCCAGCGTTGTCGCCCTAACCTCTCCAAGTTACGTAAAACGTCGTTTAGCTCGGCGAGAAAGTGCGAGATCGTACACCGATTTCGTTCTTCTGTACTTTCTTTCAGCCCGCCGACGGATTGCGCGCAGCCATGACGGCATGTTGGTAGTCATCGAGTCATGCCAGAGCTGAGGTTGAGAAGATGGCTTACTATGCGAAATGGAGCATTACTTCTGTCCTCCATCGCTTATTGTCTTGAATTAGCCACATGCCGTCTGCACGCTATGTACTCAGGGCTACGCATGTATATTAAGTAGTTTGGTGGAACAGACGCCGACAGTCTGTGGACGCAATATTGGGCGCCTTTTGAGTAAACAGGGGGGGGGGGGGGGGTAGGTTCAACCACGCCTAGTTTCTGATTTTTTTCTATAACTGATCCTGGGGATCGTTTAATCGCTCCCGAAGAAGCTATTGGAATTTATTTATTCTATCTTTTTATTCTCATTAATTTTTTTTTGCCTCAAAGGGCCGGGTATGGGACTTCCCATAAGGGATAAAGTTCCACTTCACACTTCCTTTACATCTTCTAGGCGGACAGCACTGTGGTGATCCGGAAAGATACGACCTAGACAACTGTAACTGTGTTGTCTGAAATAAACACTTTCACTTTGACTGTGCGAATAAAATATATAATCATAATTACCGCATATATGGCCTGTGTAAAAAATCCTAATTTCACTTAATTCGTGCTTTTGGGAGTGCCACCATCTGAAAAGGTTATTTCAGATAGCATCTAACTGCAAATGCACCACCCAACTTACCCAAACCTGCACGATCTCTACATACCGCCCAACTACCCTAGTCACACCTTCGTACTCCGGGCCAGGCAATCCCTATTTGTATGCGGCATTCACGCTGACAGGCCCAAAACAGCTCTCAGAAGAAGCTCCAAAATGTCCTTCTGTGAATATGACTTGTCACAAGCTATGCTCCGATACCTTCCTGGACGCGTTAAGGATCCATAACTACAGCGCAAACGACAGGACAGAGATGAACGAGGGACACCACACAGTTAATACTTTCATCTATACAGGTGGAACTTTTCTTGAATACAAAGTGCTCGGAGGCAACCTTTCTCTTAAAAGACATCCCTCTGCCATTGTTGTCGTACCGCAACCTGGAAAACCCTTCGAAGCGCAAAACATTTGTCTTACCTATCTCACTTGCTGTGTGTTAAAGCCATGCCAAAAAATAAAATAAATTGTATACTGGTAACAACCTTGCGCACCGCGAGTAGTATTTGCAAATAAATATAATTATTTCATCACAGTTGCCTAAATTACTAACCGAATTTACACAATTGGATTTGTATAGCATCATCAGAAACCGTGCCAATATCACGTCGGCCCCCGCGAGGTTGTTCCCTCGTGAGCTCTGTGCAAATTCGTTAACGTTTTAACCCCAAGGTGTTGGTACACAGACACTCTCCTTAACACAATCAGGAAGGAAAAAATGACAGAACTCACACAAACGTCATTTTCACCAACCGTGAATCACAATCACAAACACAAGGGCGGCTTTGGACTCCGCTGGCCGAAAGGAGGGCGGGAGAAAACGAATTAACCACGTTCCGCAGAAATCTGTCCGACAGTGCCTTTGCGCTCCGCTTCCATCATTTGATCGTTTGAGGCCAGAGCCCACGGGAGACAACCGGGTCAGAGGAGCAAGGCAATCGTGATGTGCGATTCATTACGTCGGCTTCCATGTCGGCGCAAGTCTCATCTTGGAAATCCCCGTTCGCACATGCTTCCAGAGTGCAGGCATTCATTGTCCATGCCCGCTAGCTCCAAATTTAGTGCCGTCATCGAGCGGCGACTCTCAAAATCTGTAAACCTGTAATGCGCCGGGGTGAACAATACACATTCAGTCATCCGCCGAACGCGTTGAAGGCAGCGAGGGTACTTTCCTTTTTCCCACGGTGAGCTGCTTTCCCACATCAAGGTGTCCGCGCCAGCTCCATTCGATAGCCCGACCATAACCTAGCAAAGCCTCTACCCTTCAGTGCAGGCTACTCGTTATTCCCTCAATATTTGGCAACGAAACACCTACGACAGTCTTCTGGAGATGTCCGCTCTAAAGCCATCGCACACCAAATAACGCGGAACTGGAAAAACAGTATTAGTGGTCTTATTCATACTAGCCCTAGATTACTCCACTGCAGGAATACATGCATGCTGACCCAGGTTCTGTTGCAATAAGCAATGAAGATCGCACTCTCGGCGATCGTCACCAGTACTCGTGCAAGACCGATTCCGCCGATGACGATGCCAGTATTTGAGGTCATAGCGTCTTGGTAACGTGGTTGGCAGTTGACAAGTGAGATGTTAAAAATCTAATGTGGTCGTTCAAGAACGAACGCTTGATGACTGAGCACAGAATGTTGACTAGCCAGTGCCCACGTGCTCATTGGTCCCAAGAAACCGGATTTTCGGCTAAACAACACGAGCGCTCGTGTTGTTTACATCTTTCTCGTCCTCGTTCATATGCGCTAGAACGTGTCTGCGATGCACTAACTCGCCCAACAATCTGTGCTGTTGTGCAGTGTGGGTCGGAAAATAACTCAAGTCACTGATATTCTAGTGGAAATCAAGAAGAAGAAATGGGCAGGACATGTAGCGCGAAGAAAGGATAGCCGATGGTCGCCTAGGGCAACAAACTGGATTCCAAGGGAAGGAAAGCGAAGCAAGGGGCGGCAGAAAATTAGGTGGACGGATACGGTTAAGAAGTTCGCAGGGGTCAAGTGGATGCAGCTCGCACAGGAGCGGGTTAATTGGAGGAATATGCTAGAGGCCTTCGCCCTACATTGGGTATAGTCAGGCTGATGATGATGATGAAGGTGAATGCGTTGCTGAAAAAACCGCTTATGAATGTTCAGTAACCATTACAAATTGAAAACGCCCAGGAGAGATGAATTGCGGGGACCTCATTTGAATGATGCATTTGAAATGAAATCCCATGTCAGAACAGACCAGCCACTTCCGGATGGCAGCAAAACTGAGAAACAGGAAGATTCCCGCCGGCACTGTGATCGGTCGCGTACGTGCTTACGGCGGAATGATGCATGTGTATGAATGCTTAGCAAACTAAATAGTCTTCACACCCTAAAGCACATTGAATGCCCTCTGCTTCATTGCGTGGGACTGCGCCCCTTTTGCAAGACAGGTGCACGATAGACGGCTCCGTCGGGGCAAAATGAATCGCGTGAATTTACGCACGGCAGACAAAGACTGCATAACATACTGCTCGCCGCATTAGGCACGTTTACACATTGATGGAAGTCAGGCGATCACGCGACCGCCAGTTCCCTGCGTGCGCACAGAAACTTTGGAACGTCTTCGAAACAACGTGAACATCCCCTCCAGTATTGTTCTAACATATATCATTCAACGCCACCTCTTAATGGCAAAGCGGACGTGCACTGGACTTTAAAAGCCGCCCTGCAGAGTCAGTTATGACGTGTTTGTTTACTAAGCAAGAAGCACAACTGTAAGCGACCCGTAATGAGCTAGGCTGTGGTTTGGGGGATTTTTATATTGCTGAATTGTTTCGAGGTGTCTGTAAGAGGAAATTATTCAAGGGTCGTTACTCTCAGCTTTCGTCTGCATTCTGCATGCATGCACCAGTACACGGGCAGGCCTCAGCTGATTTAAGGCATTTCTCGCTGAAAATTCAGTTTTGGGTGCGAGCCAGATTAAGAGGAGGCAGTGCATGCTTTTGGAACTTGCTTTGTATTGTGTAATACATCTCGGCGCATTATGCCTATCCACTGTCCAAAATACGACGAATACGACGCGCTTGGATCGTGATTCACAGCACAGCGTGAGTGTTGTTAAGAGCTTGCGGTGCTCTTCTTGCAGAGTATGCCGGACTCACGCACTAAGATCAGCAATTGTGTTAGTGCCTAGCCTTCCTCGAAATTTCTTGATTTGCATTCGCTGAATTATGGGATTTTACATTATTGACTACGCTCATCGCGCTGCTCTCGTTTCATTTTGATGGTTGCAGGTACCAACTGAGACGCCCAAATAGCGTTTTACGAGAAACTTTATGAACCTCTCGCAACTGCCCAAATCCGAAAATGCTCGTGTTTCAGGCATTTCGCTTTAAGGAAATTTTCCTGGATTGCAATATTGTCACGTAGTGGTGACAAGGCCGTACACTCCAAAAGAAGACGCAGGCGTGATGGTACTGAAATAACTCTTTATTGGGGCTGACTTGCGCCCGCAAAAGAACTAAGCAACTCGGCGGCGGCGATAGTAATAAACGTGCTCGTCGGCCGTCGGACAAAGAATGCCCGTCACACTCGTCAACGCTCAATTTAAAGGCTGCTCAGAACAATCTAGATAACTTCGCAAACAGCTACCAGCACAAGCTGGAACATTGTAGAGACACGCGAGTGGCCGGAATCTTGGGGACAGATCTTGGTGCATCATGCGCTACAACGAAACTGATAAAGGTGTGACTCGCGACATCGAGCATTAACAAACAAAGAATACAGAACTGATACGCGATCCAGAATCAGAGTGATAAGGCCGTATGGCGGCGGCTGTCAAACAACAAATACAGTTTTGAAGGTTTCGCGGCAATATGATCGTTTTTTAAGTAACGTTATTGCTTTCCAGTGAAGCTAATGTGTCAGTGTCTGCTAATGTGTCAGCTAATAACCACCTGTGGTTCATTAACGTGGAATGACATCGCCCAGCACAAGGATGCCTCGCTTTTGTACTGCATCGAAAGGCGACTGCCGAGGCCGGGATTAGACTCCGCACCCTCGGGAATTGTAGTCGAGCGCAGTAATCACTGTGCCACCCGCGCGGGGGCCCAGAAATAATGACAAAATTTCAGATCACACATACATAAAACATCACAAAGCGGAAAACTGCGACACTAGATAAACGCATATGTAAATAACTTGATCATCTAGACATTTTTGGTTCAATAGCACTTCACAGAAATCCTCGTGGAGTAGAAATTGAATTGATTCGATTCAAAATTGTTATCAGAGGCAGACATGTCGCTCAGAGTTTAACCTTTTTCTCATTTGTGGTATACAAATGCGGTGGCAAACCTTGAAATAACAGTTGCTGGGCACATTGACCTCAGGCGGAAACAAAGCGCAAATCTCCAAGAATGCACCTATGTAGATAGGAGTGAAGGGAACAGCTCGGTACAAGCGGAAAGTGTTAGTACGTACCTGAAGAATCACAAAAGTACGCAATAAGCTTAATGTTTCATTGACCCACATCTGTGCAGATACGGTAACCACTCAGTACAGGAGGTATCGGGAGACCAGGATTGGAAACAGTAAGAAGGAAAAGCTAAGGGCGGATGAACATCAGTAAATTGCGATTCGCTGGTGAAATTTTCTTGCTCACCAAATAGGGGGCGAAATGCCGAGGACGATAAATCATCTACACCCTCAACAGAGAGAAGCGGTCCAAATTTACCTCTGCACGGAAACAAAGTTCAACAATCTCTGTTAGGGAACAGAAATTAAAATAGGAACGCGCTGAAAGTGCCCCGAGATTACGTCTACATACGATAGGTAGTGATATCATATTTGGACCACCACAGAGACATAAGACACTGGAATAATGCATTTACTAAGTACTCGCAGACAATCAATAGTATGAAACTTGATGGGATTAGGCGGCTGCAGCTGAGACCTGATGGAGTCAACATGGAGGTAGGAGAGGTCCATACCCAGCAGAGGGGGACGTCACGCTGACGAAAATGATGCGACATTTATGAAGCTTATGTACATTAAACAAGTGCCGAAACTGTACATATTTGCTGCATCTTTCCCAATTATTTATTCATCCTCCTCATCAAGCTACATGAAGATCACCCTAGCATGAACCATCAATTAGTAGGAACCAAAGCAATTCTACATGCTTGTCTGCCATTTCTTTGACTGCCGGACGTGGAAAAGCCTTTTGATGCAGCCATCTCGCCAATAGCAGCTACAAAACCTGTTCTATCCAGATGTTAAAGCGCATTATTTATTGCCTTACTTGAACAGTACAACATACAGCTTGAAATATTGTCTGGTTTATGTAAAAACATAAATTTGATTTATTTCCTAGCAACTTCCTTAGTTCACAATACGGACACCGTTTTAAAAACAGTATTTGTGTAACAGCACTAAATACCGAAGTGACTTCCAGGTTATTATGTGGGAGAGAACCCGCAAAACAAATTCACGGACTAAATTGAGGCATATAAATAGAGGACATTCTCGCAAGAACAATGAAACAGCACGTTTTGTATTCTGCAACTCCATTTTGGCAGAACGCTACTCCCTCATATATCTTTAATTTTGGACGTTCACGATGGCGCAAGTTCCACTCGCACATTTTACCTTGCTAATGTAACTTAATTTCGACTGCACTGACAGTCACATTCATGAATATCAATTCTTAGGTTAAGCAGCTGGTAACTGTCAACAAGGAAACCATGTAGTACTGTGTAGTTTGTCCAGTGTGCTAATGTTGATATTGCCGCAATGTTATCTTACTGGCACCGCCATGTGGCGAGCTCGGGAGACTGGCACGCGCTCGTCTTCTTCGCTCTCGGTGCTCGCCCGCCAGTCGGTTCCGTGCCTGATCTTGCCGATACTTTTACTTAGTTGTAAGTAAACCTGCTGAACCAGTTTCACTGTCTTCTGTGACATTTTTGGTGGAGGTGCTGGGTAGATCCCATGTACGAAGAGCCTCTGGCTGCCCCCTACGCCCATCTACACCGTGGACACGATACCTATGCGCAAGGCGAGCCGTCGCTTGAGAGGCTTAGCACCCGAGTGTGGTCCTCTTGTTTCCCCACCGCGAACCACGATGACTACAGCGGCAATTCACACCACTCAGCTTCCCGCGAGTGCCCAGCAGCTGATCTGCCATACTCCACGTATGCCCACACCGTTTTATGGCGACAAGTTCGAAGACGTTGAGGACTGGCTGACCAGCTACGACCGGGTCGCTGTATTTAATGCGTGGGACGAGGAGCGAAAATTGCAGAATGTTTATTTCGCACTAGAAGACTCCCCCAAGATGTGGTCGAAAACCATGAGGCTACCATTTCTACCTGGCAGGATTTCCGGCGGCAGCTGCTCGCAACATTCGGCAACTATGCAAGAAAAGAGATGGCCGAACTCGCTCTTCAGTCCCGAGCACAGCGGCCTAATGAAAGCGTCGCCGTGTTTGTGGAATAAATGATTCGCCTTTTCAACCGGGCGGACCCCTTCATGTCGGAGGTAAAGAAGGTGCGCTACCTTATGCAAGGCGTCAAGGAGCAGTTGTTCGTTGGCCTTGTACGTGACCTTCCACGTACTGTTGCTGATTTTACGAAAGAAGCAACAGGCATCGAGCATGCCTTGAATCAGCGATTTGTACATTTTGATCGCTCAGCAAACATCGCTGCCATACACTTCCGCTTGCCAATGGCCGGAAACGACAGGGAAGCCCTTCGCGAACTTATCCGAAGCATCGTGCGCGAAGAGCTGCAAAAGCTGCCCTCTCTCGAACAACATCCACGTGTTGGGGGCATCTCGGATATGGTGCGCGAAGAGCTCCGCCAAGCAGTGCCATCATTACCGTCACCCCAGCCGCCTGCACCACAGATCATGATGTACAGCGACGTGTTGCGTACCCCTGCGCCTGAACAATTGGCACCCTGCAACCCTGCTCCTCCCGCACGTCCTCCACCGCAATATCCAGTTTCAACTGGTGTGCCTGAACCTCGACCACTCGTTCGCAAAGCACACGCGTGGCGCACGCCGAACAATCTGCCTTTGTGCTTCCGCTGCGGCGAAGCCGTCACGTTCTGCGCCACTGCCCGTACCGTCGGATGGGCTTGCGCGGATTTTCCCCGGATGCCCCTCGGCCGCGCTATGGCGAACGACCTCGGGATATCGACCAATACCTCAGCGACCACGTCCCACCTGCGTCCCTCCAGCGACGCCAGTCCAGGTCACCACCGCCGAGACAGTTTTCAACTAGCCGCCGTTCTTTCCTCAGACAGTCCCCAAGTCCGCACCTGGAAAACTGAAGACGGCGACCCTCGGGGGTAGGGCCGCCGTCGATGGACATTACGACCAACATCCTCCGCTCACCGATTCGATCACACATACCGACCTCCGACCCTTCACTCCGATCAACAATCCGACCACTTTTCGACGATCGCCGAAGCTTTCCTCCGACGCCTCCAATCGACGCACCGCACGACCAACGAGTCCGACGACCTCCCGACGATCACAGAAGCTTAACTTCGACGCCGTAATTCGACGCAACGAACGACCCGTCAGCCCGACGATCCCTGACAAGCTGCACTTTGTCGACGGTGAGCTACATTCCGCCGAAATACCGATCGTCGTTGATAACCACAACATGACTGCCCTTGTAGATACCGGCGCTGATTTTTGCGTTATGAATCATGGCTTTGCTACCATTCTGCGAAAAGTCCTGACTCCTTGCCACGGAGCCCCGATAAAGACAGCCGGAGGGCACGTGGTAACGCCGCTCGGAGTGTGCACCGCTTGCGTCGAGATTCACCACGTAACTTTCTCGTGCTGCTTTGTTGTGCTAGCAGAGTGCTCCAAGGACTTGATTCTCAGCTTTGAGTTTCTTAGAGAAAACGACGCAATCATCGACCTCCGTGACTTCATGGTCACGTTTTCCCCTCACCGCGCAATTTCCGACGAGTACAGACAGCACAGCGACGACTACACAGACAGGCCAGTTTTCCGAGTGCGCGACGACCATGTCACTCTACCTCCACGCACCAGCATGTTTGTTACAGTGCAGTGCGACAACCCCCCCGCCATTCAAGGCCTCGCGGAAACGAACGTGAATTTATTGTTGCGCCTACAAGTCTGCGTTGCTCGGGGGGTCTTTGCCTTGAAAAGTAAACGAACTGAACTGCTTTTAACGAACTTTAGTGCCGAATACCGCCATTTACCGCAAGGTACAGCTATCGCTTATTTTGACGAAGTCAGTGCGCCATCCGCCCATTGCGCCCTTTCGCTCGCCAACGAGAATCCTCCCGAGAGTACTGGACATACTGTTCAAACTGACGTGAATCCAGCTTTATCTCTTACCCAGAAACGGCGCCTTCAAGCAATTCTGGACACTTACCGTGACTGCTTTGCCGTCACTTCCAAAGTGAAACAGACGTCAGTAACCAAACATCGAATTATAATTGATCCCACCGAGCGCCCTATCCGCCAACACTCCTACCGAGTATCGCCGAAAGAACGAGAGGCTATTCGGGCGCAAGTTGATGAAATGCTCCGCGATGATGTGACGGCAAGCCCATGGGCGTCACCAGTTGTGCTGGTCGCTAAAAAGGACGGAGCACTCAGGTTCTGCATCGACTATAGGAGGTTTAACAAAATTATGAAAAGGGACGTCTACCCATTGCCTCGAATCGATGACTCGTTCGACCGACTTCGCCACGCCCGATACTTTTCATCGCTCGATCTACGCAGCGGGTACTGGCAGATCGAAGTCGACGAACGTGATCGAAGGAAGACCGCATTCATTACTCCTGGCGGACTGTACGAATTTAAGGTGCTTCCATTCGGTTTGTGTTCCGCTCCCGCAACCTTTCAAAGAGTGATGGACACTGTCCTAGCCGGCCTGAAATGGCAAGCGTGCCTCATCTACCTTGACGACGTTGTCATTTTCTCTGCGACCTACGAAGAGCACCTCAAACGATTGACGGCCGTGCTAAATGCCATCCGCGGGGCCGGACTCTCATTAAAACCAGAAAAATGCCACTTTGCATTCCAACAGCTCAAGTTCCTGGGTCACGTCGTGAGTGCTGAGGGAATTAGCCCTGATCCAGAGAAGACGGCTGCCGTAGCTGCTTTCCCGACCCCCACTGATAAAAGTTCCGTACGTCGGTTTTTGGGCCTCTGTGCATATTACAGGAGATTTGTGCACGACTTCTCCCGAATAGCGGAACCATTGACTCGTCTAACAAAGGACGACAAGCCTTTCATCTCGGCCAACGAGCAGCAAAGGGCCTTCGAGGAGCTTCGCAAGCGCCTTCAAACAACGCCCGTACTTGGCCACTTCGACGAGGAGGCCGACACAGAATTGCATACCGACGCCAGTAACATTGGCCTCGGTGCAGTTCTCGTTCAGTGGCAAGAAGGCGTTGAGCGGGTGATTGCTTACGCCAGCCGCACCCTGTCTCGTTCCGAAGCGAATTATTCTACTACCGAAAAGTTGCAGTTGTGTGCGCGGTAACAAAATTTCGGCCTTATTTGTGTGGTCGGCCGTTCAGAGTGGTCAGTGACCACCACTCTGTTGGTTAGCGAACCTTAAAGATCCTTCAGGCAGGTTAGCCCGCTGGAGTATCCGCTTACAGAGTTCGATGTCACTATTGTGTACAAGTCCGGCAAGAAACACAGTGACGCTGACTGCCTATCCCGAGACCCTATCCCGTGTTCTTCAAGTGAAACAGATGACTCCGTCTTTCTCGGCGCTCTCTCGAAGCCAGATCTCGCTCAACAGCAGCGAGACGACACCGAACTGCGGCCCCTAATCGATTACCCCGAGGAAACCGCCTCATCGCCGCCTCGCCTTTTCACGCGTGGCCTGTCGTCGTTCTGCTTGCGTGACGGCAAGCAGAAAAACTACGCTTCCACAGACATTCAGTATCTGCTGGTTGTCCCAACGCTGCTCCGTACCGACGTTTTGCAGGCATGCCACGACGAGCTTTCTTCCGGACATCTCGGTTTTTCGCGCACCTTGGCACGAGTACGACAAAAGTACTACTGGCCCAAGCTTGCCGCTATGTTTCAGCGCTATGTTAGGACGTGCGGTGATTGCCAACGTCGGAAGATACCACCTGTCAAGCCGGCCGGCCTGCTGCAGCCTATTGTTCCTCCACGAGTACCTTTTCACCAAGTCGGTATGGACTTTCTCGGGCCATTTCCTACGTCATCATTGGGCAACAGGTACATTATAGTCGCCACAGATTATCTAACCCGCTATTGTGAGACGAAAGCTATTCCCAGCGGCACCTCTACTGATATTGCGAACTTTTTCATCTTTAATCTAGTCCTTCGTCACGGTGCCCCTGCGATCGTTTTAACTGACAGAGGCACGGCATTTACTTCAGCTCTAACGCAGGAAGTCATGCGGCTCAGTGGCACTTGTCATCGCAGAACAACAGCTTACCACCCTCAGACGAATGGCCTTACTGAGCGACTCAATAAGACCATCGCCGATATGCTTTCTATGTACGTCGACGAAGATCATAAGAACTGGGACCAGATACTACCGTATGCAACATTTGCTTATAACACCGCAGTCCAGGAAACGACCCGCTTTACACCGTTTCGTTTGGTGTACGGTCGCGAAGCTGTAACCATGCTGGACGCAATGCTACTGCCACATGTTGCCCACCCATCGATTGCCGGTGCTGACCAATTCGTCCAGCATGCCGAGGCCACTCGCCAGCTGGCTAGACTGAGAGTCCGGACACAGCAAGTTAAAGATGCTCGACGGTATAACCTTCGTCACAGGGAGGTAATTTACAACCCTGGCGATCAGGTTTGGGTGTGGACACCTGTTCGCCAGCGGGGTCGCTCCGAGAAGCTTCTGCGCCGCTACTTCGGCCCGTACGAAGTACAACGCAAACTCAGCGACGTCAGCTACGAAGTGACCCCGCAAGGAACTGTTCGCTCATCCCGACGGCAAGCACAATCGGAAGTCGTACATGTCGCCAGGATGAAGCCCTTCTACTCCCGCTAGGTAAAGCTACATGTGTTTATTTTTCTTTGCTTCCTTTAACTACTTGATGTAAACGTGCATCCTCGCCGACCAGGGTTATCCTCGACCTCGCCACTCGGCACCTGGACGATGCCTTTCCCACCGGGAGGGGCAATGCCGCAATGTTATCTTACTGGTGCCGCCATGTGGCGAGCTCGGGAGACTGGCACGCGCTCGTCTTCTTCGCTCTCGGTGCTCGCCCGCCAGTCGGTTCCGTGCCTGATCTTGCCGGTACTTTTACTTAGTTGTAAGTAAACCTGCTGAACCAGTTTCACTGGCTTCTGTGACAATATTGTTACACCGGGTACGGTCCATAGCTTTTGAAGCCACTTATTGAAGATACGCAAAAACATCAGTTATGGACCAATTGTTTGTTTTCCGCTTTATGGTACATGACAATTGGCTACTAAGTTACATTTTTTTATAGAGCAGTGTATACAATTGACACCGCAACTCTTATACTATCTACCATCACACGTGGAGTGGATAGAAGCGAGGACTTATTCTCATTAAACCTTGGCTAAAAGCGGAATTTCAACGAAAGGCTTAAGCTTGCGCCTCTTCCTATGGCAACCGGGGTGGTCTTCTGGGTGTGCGGTGCATAGCAATGCGTCTCCAACTGCAGTTTAGGCAACGACGAATGAAAATCACTGGAAGCTGCTCGCGAGTGTAATAACCGATAGTTGGTCGGATGTGAATAATAAATCGATGATGTTGTAGAGTTAGCGTTTTGATTTTGTGTTGTTTTGCGCTGTGTTATTAGATGACATTGCCTCGGAATGGTCCCAAGACCAGAAGCCGTTGACCTACGAGTGGAAGCACACACGTGACCGATATACTCGAGACATAAGTGCCGCCGTCAGAGTTGCTCCTGCTTCGCACAAGGCTGAAGAGCGAAGGCAAGATGAGGCTCGCCGTGCTAATGCAAACAGGAGACGGCACCGTACGAAGTTCAAAGATTTGGCATGTCAGCGGAGGTGGATTTTCGTTGCCTGATTTGATTGTTGCGTGCATAAGATGTCTATGAATGTGCCTGTGTGATGAAGTACCGTTTTGCCGCTCGCATTCGTCACCAATTTTACCTGTCGAAAACGCGATAGAAGCGAAGTCTGCAAGCGAAGTATGGCCACATATGCAAGTTATCATAGAGCCGTCGACATAAGCCTCCCACTCCAAGCTTCTCCGCAACTAATCGAAATAAGCTTCTGCTCATTATTTCGCTCAACCGGAAACATAATCGCACTATATATTTTTTATTTTTCAAATTCGTGCAGCTTGCGTTATCAAGGTCCCCATGCTGTTTTGCGTGTAGTAAATGTTATGATGCAGCGCGTTTCAATGTTCACATTGAGATGGAAAAATATGTTTGATGTTCTGCACTCTTCTTTTCATATTCCACCAACCAAAAAATGTCTGCGCCGATTCAGATGCAAAAATATTACCCCAACTGAAAGCAATGTTTTGTTTGGAGTACTGTATATTTCCTGATGATTCTTTGGCCTACGCGTAGATTTGTCGTAAAAAAAAGGTAGCGGATATTTTCCGAAATTATGATGCCGTTTTGAGTGAACGTGTTCGTGACAGCTCAGAGATACGTAGCCTTTTCGATTGTTTTGGTTTTCAGTACATTCTCTATAAAAAGACGGAATCTAACGAAGAGTGCTTGCCAAAATTTTTAGACGCCCCTATATCTTTGTTTACTACAGCATAATTGAATGAGGTGTCTTCAAGCTAAACATTACACCTTGTTGTCACCTAGCATTGCTGTAATTCCCTACGCTTCTCACTAGACATTAACGATACGTAATTCCTTTGTACCCTGCTTCCATCCATCTCTTGGTCCGATGCATTAAAGAGTTTTTATGTGTTGTTGGCAAAGCCCAAAACTAGACTCCTCATTAATACACCCTGTCAATCAGCTGTCGAAACAAACACCAAAGGTGGAAACCCGCGTATCACATTCAGTAACAGCCATACATTGCTGCATGCAGGTTATGGCAATTGTGGCTGTGAAAATGGGTGTTTGTAAATGGTATTTTAACATCGCATGCATGTGTTCCATATAATTGTAAATCCTTTAGACGTTCTGCATTTCTTGTATGAAGATGCACTTGCAAACCACTCTGGAGCTGCAAAAAGCTCTCGCCTGGGTGCCAAGTGGTTTGGGCGCCCGTCTCGGCAGCGAGAGGTGGGCCGCCGGACACCCACCGGTAAAATTGGGTACAAGCGTCCCCCGGTCCGGCGCCCGACTCTTTCAGGGGGTGCGTTTGAAAGAGACTCTGCTAACCCTGCTGCGCTCCTTCAAGAGCTTAAAGTTTCGAACAACTAATGGCCTGCAAAGGCTGGGCTGACAGAAAAAAGCAGAAAAAAACTCGGCAGGCTGCCGATAAAGAAATGAGCCCACAAAGAAGAAAAAACAGAAAATCCCCGCCATCCAGAACAGGTAGGTAGGTGTTTATAATAGTGGATGCTAAGCTTAAGGATTTCGTAGCTGCCTTCACCACGTAAGAAGAAACGACAGCCAGGACGGTGTGGCTTGACGCGCATAGGCACCCGCTCGATTTTTTCATAGTTTCACACCGAACTGAGCAGTCTCGTTCAACTTAAGAAAAGGGCGTTATTCAACTGTGGGTTTCTAAGGCTCCGTGATACGTTTTGCTAGCGAGTTTTGCATGAAGCCATGACACCCATGTGGAAGCCGATGACTCCTACTGTCCCCTTCGTTAGAGGCATGCAGATAGCGTTCTGACAGTTAAGCAGGATTACCGAAGCCACCAAGGCTCACTGGCCGCTGTACATCGTCTCGCTGCCGCATGCAGTGACCGTGGCGCCTGGATTGTGTTCGGCTCGTTTAACCGTGGCAGCTGTAGAGAGACAATTCAGCAATTACGTCTGGCTGCTGCTACACTGGCCTGCTGTTTTCAGCCGGCGTCGCTGTCCTGTGGACACATGCTCCACACCCCGTGATCCCTGATGTTGCGCGTTACAAGCACCTGGCTTGGCTTGGTAATCTTTCGGGCGCCGTCTACATCTGCCTCCTAGACAACGGTGCCCCCTCAAGGTACTTCTGACTGCAGTTGTCGACTGTGCCCCACTCCGCAACGAACTGCAGGTACTGAAGCCCACATGACGTGCCAGCAATTATGCGGACACCTTCACTCTAGCGTCGGCGCACCGAGGAAGTCTGCGAAGATGTTGTCGGTGCTACCTCAGCTGAAAGGTCCTCCCTCAAGAGCACATTCATGAAGATGCCTCCATAGCCAGCACGTACAGGCTCGTGGCTCAATTTAAGGTTGGATGTATGTGGGGAACGATCTCACTTCGTCCACTTTATTGTCAGCTTCCCCCCGCGGCAGTTACTCTAGCTGTAAAAATATGGCGCCAGCTTTTATAGTTAACGTGAGCATTAACTATCCACAGGTGGCGCCAGCAGTGCGGCAGCACAAGCGCGACCCCTGGACTTTTCACTGCGCACGGGTGAAAATCAGATGTTTTTGGGTCTTCGGCATCGGGAACTGGATGCGAGCGGACGCATACTGACGGCACTATGCTGTCGCCGGTGAGGTGAAGGTTAGCGGGACTGTTCCCACCTGCTCGTCCTGTCCGGTATAGGTGCTTATTCCCTGCCCTAGCCTGGGCTAACATTCGTCCATAATTTCGCTGGTGAGTCGTATGAAGTAGATTCGTTAGCGAGTTTCATAACTCGCGAGAGTTGTCGTTATTGCAGCAGTAAATATAATTGTTGTCAGCATATTTTCCTTTGTTCCTAAGAACACGGCTCATTGGGGTCGACCTACGCTCGCTATTGTGCATGACCACGGGGTGGGCTTGGCGGTTTTGGACAGTCAGGCGCAAACAAGCAGGGTGAACTCATTATCCCGCTATTAAAAACTGACAACAGTCAGCATAAACACCGCATAAAAATAATTTTCAAAATATCAAGTCTCTCCTGCCTTGTCTCGTGCGAATTGGCGGACGATATGTACCGTGGTGAACGCGTCTGCCGATGGGAGAGTGGAATTCGGCGAAAAATTAGTCAAGCAGATTTAGGGATGAGAGTGTCGCTACTTTCAGGATCTAGAGGCTTTTGAGGCTTTGCAAAGACACATGCCGCGGATTTTAAGACGCTTATTTGTAAGGCTTACGCGGTATAATAGCAGAATGAGGGAAGGAAGCTGGCTCTCGTAGTATGAAAAAGCACTGGACAAGGGTAGAAGGCGAGGCTCAGTTCGCAAGCCCAGCCAACATTCCGACAAGTGATCTTGCCTTCGTCTGGGCCCAGACAAAGTCAAGTTCAATTGTCGAAGCGTTGCTTGGAGTCGAGCAGCATCTACTTCGTTCCACGTGCAATGTGAGGTTCCATGAGCTCTCTGGTGATAGGCAGGCCAACAATCTTAAAACATATGATTTATTGATGCTGTTTCACCGCAGACACGGTAGGATGGGGCTAATTTCTCAACTAAGGAATTATAAAATCATGTATGCATTGTGAAAATATCGATTTAATTTCGATTCGCACCATCAGCTCTTCTCATGATAGTGAGTAGTGTTGTAGTGGATATGGTCTTCAATCGAGTGTGTAGTGTGTGGTCTACTCATGGAATGAGTTGGGATCTGCAGAATGTTCCAGATCACATGCGAGGCCCACAACTCAGCCGGCTTCTACTCGAGCGTATCTGTGGGCTGCATCGTTGTCTTGGTTCGGAATTGCGTGTGATGGCACCATTATAACATCGATTTCTCTCACTTGTTTACTAGCGTCAAGGTTGAGTAATATGCCCGTGGCGATGCTGGAAATTCTTCCTAGTATATAGTTATAAAGGGCACTTGCAGTCGCTCACCGTGGCTGTGGCTGGCTGTAACCATGGCCGTTGAGATGGCGGCGGCATATTCCGCCGCAAAGGAGTTAAGGGTGCGAAGGTTTCAGACATGTCTAGTCTAGCCAGCTTTCTTCCCTTGTACTGTGTGATCCCGAAAATAGTAAACCTATGATATTTACCTTCGTTACGGGCGACGTAAAAATATAAGACGTTTTCGAATTTGTGTAAAATTCACAACCTTAGGATTTGCATAGCCCATTGTGCTTGTTTGAGTTCATCAAACATGTCATGAATCAGAGCACAGGTACCTTCTTGTTGGTTGCTTTATGAAAAAGGCGTACGGCTGTTTTAATAATAACATCGACCTTCCCGACATCGGTATTCACTATGAGCAGGTAGGGGACTGCTTATGTTATACTGCCTAGTACGAACGCACTAATGATTTGGAACAGATCGTGCTCTTTCATTCCTCTCCTTTGATTCGAGATCCGCCTGGTCATTTTTGGATCTGTCGATTGCTCTGAGCGTGATTGATTTACCTTCCACATTAGCTTTTTATTAGTGCAAGATGATGATTTGCAAGGCTTCTCTCTATTTATTGCAATAGAATTTCAGCGTAATCTGTACTCTGTATTACTGCTTGTATCATCGTATGACCAACAGTTCTAGCTTCAACGGGGAGCGCTCATGTCTTGCTTTCGTTTCCTTCTTCTCAACCTCACTTTTTCTGTCGTTTCTTCTGAGTCTTGATTGATTCCGATATTAATGACATAGGTAGTGCACCCAAGGTTGTGCATTGGTAATGGTACCAAGTTTGTTTGGCAGCTTGAAGAGTGCAAGACTTAATAGGAAGGTTACATCGATGTAATCGCTCATCGCAGTTAGTAATACTAGCGCACTGTAGTGAAAAAGCTTAAAGAACACGTCAATTTATCCTCGCTATCTCACAGGAATTTAGGTCGCGTGTAACTCTAAATAAATAGCAAGCCAACTGCCATTATTACGAATGCAATAGATATTGCATATTTTTTACTTTGTGCAATAACACTTGCTGAAGATTTCATGGCCAAAAAAGGCAATGATGGATGGATGGATGGATGGATGGACGGGCAGGCGGACGGACGGACGGATGGACGGACGGATGGATGGATGGATGGATGGATGGATGCATCAGTGGCTGATGGACGCGCCCACGGACGAACGGAAGAAATTTTTATTTTACATAATACAATTCGTATTGTTCTCATATATATATATATATATACCTATATATGAGAACAATACGAATTGTATTATGTAAAATAAAAATTTCTTCCGTTCGTCCGTGGGCGCGTCCATCAGCCACTGATGCATCCATTATATATATATATATATATATATATATATATATATATATATATATATATATATATATATATATATATATATATATATATATATATAATGTTGAACTTGAAGCAATACGAAACGGAACATGGGAGAGCGTGGCCTCCAAGCTTGCAAATGTGCTATCACCGACATGTGATAAGAATCAGTGTTAAAGACGCATCCAAAGTAAACTTGGTCAACTGCTCTTTCTGAGCACACCCTTGATGCCACCCATTCTAGTCTTGTGTTGGTGGCAGCACTATGCAAAGCGCGGAGATCACATGCTTCCGTGTTTTCTATCATATTGATCTTAGCTGTACTTATTTGAAGCTGATTTTAAAAAATCGAAGCTGTAGTAGATTTTTACTTTTAAATCAAATATGCGAATTCTTATTTTTTGATTGTCAACTGCAAAACAAAACAGGCTCTTAATAATTCTTATAAACGAAAATTACATATAGATTTAGAGTAAAAATATAGGATCACGAAATTTTGCACAAGCAGCAGATCATCTGACATAAACTTTTTAAAATGGCAAAAGCGGCGTTCGTGACCTCTAGGAACATACAATACTTTCCTAGAAAACATCATAGTATATGCAAAACTAATCTCCATTCATATGTGTCAAGACATCGGCCAACCACTTGTGATTTCATTGAAAAGAAAAAATTGTCACACGACCTCGAATATAGTTCTTATTTGAACACACAGACATATACGTATATGTACATGCGTACTGTGTGTGTGAGAAAGAGAGAGAGAGATTGGCTTACGACTGTACCATAAGCTCCGCCATAAATCCTGATATAAAGGCGCAACGGCGTTAGAGTTACCGCATTCATAAGCAAATTATCGATACTTTGTGCGCTTATCTCGTGAAGACAATATACAAATAACAGCGGCTTCTGGTAAAAAACGTTGTTAATATATTTCTATTCCCCCAGTAATTATCTGATCTCGAGTACAAACATTTGAAAGTTTGAGTGTCCTTTAAACATGCCGCGACATCAGAAGCTTTGTACGTCATACACTTTCAATGTTCGTGTGACCAAGGCGCATTTTCAAAACTAGTTAAAAGCATCCAGAAGCACTAGACTGGCAAAGCTTACCGTTTGGGAGCACCGCCAAGTGGGGATGTGGGTCTGATACGGCTTGCTCGGAGAAGCAGCACGTCTGGTTATCAAGCGTGCCAGTGCAGACTGACAGTCCCTGCTCGGCACGCAACCACTTCCTCCGGTGACGATCACGCCACCTTGCAGACGCAGCCAATGAAAGCTTCGAGGGGATTTCCCTACGCTTCCATTGTTCGCTGCCTAACACTATCACCTAACAGCATGGCCGCCTATGCACAGGAAGTCTGGCTGCGCGGTAGGGCCGCTTGTCGCACGAGCGCATGACCAGCCATCTTCTCGTCGGGATGTTAGAAAGGAACTTCCAGTGCAGAAGTGTGGGCATCTTTTCGCGCTTCCCTCCCTAGCCGGGGAGAACGCCTTCGTGATATAAAGCCAGTTTTCTGTTCTGTCGTTTCACGTTTTGCGCAATAAGACTGGACCAGCCTCTCCCTTCTCACAGGCCGGAATGGGTAGAGGAAATGAGATCTTAAAATATTGAAGGCCTCCTCCGCAGCCTACGATAGCTAATGACGACAGTAGTGCACCCCAAGACTGAACACCTATTCAGAGCCGACCAAAGTATGGTGCTTATCTAATTACACCACCGCTTCGATGCACAGGCATACAGGAATTACAGCTGTGGGAAAATAGGAACAAAAAACTGTTTTCTGAGTACTCGTGCTGTTCTTATGCAATACCCAAAGGAGACACGTAATTGAAATGCCCGCGATCCGAAAACTTCCGAGAGCACAGTAGAACCTACAGTGCAGAAATGCGAAAGGCGGAGCGTTGATGGCGCACAGGGTGTTTAATGTTTACTCTTATTATCATAATCGTTGCCATTGTCATTATCAATATTTGCAGCGTCATTGACATCACAACTATTATCCTCATGCTAGGAACGAGAATTATGTTGAGCGTATCATGATCCCGGACATGGTGCAGTTGGTTAATGCGCTCGGCTAGGGATCCTAGGGCGGGATGCAGTTCTCGTTTCGGGTGAAGGCATCCTTCAATTCACAGCCACAGTGTGACTGAAGGAACGCCGACAATATGAGCCATTTTAAGGCTTTCACCTTAATATCCCTTGGAAATCCTCGTCTACCATGCGGCGCTCAATATTTTGACATATATATGGAAGCAAACTGCTAACCGCTTAACTCGGCTAAAATCTGAAATCTAAAATATTTAAGGTGATATGGTTCCTTCATTTATCTCTCACAATGCCCCAAAATAGAAATATCGTACGCATGCAAAGAATTCTAGAGACAGCCTATTCCTTGAAAAGGCAGCGAAGAAAAGGGACAATATTTTACGACTATTATTATGACTATAGTTTTTATTTACCCTTCTCATTGTTTTCGGCAAAACACCATTTCATTTTTTGCTAAGTCTGATGTTTGTTCGGGACCGAAAGAAGCATTTAATGCCGAGAAAGTTGGATTTTAAAGTTTTTCAAACGTTTTATAAAATTTTTAAAGTAACTCCAGGTTGAAGCATTTGAAATGAATGACGCTGTGTCCTGTACTGATAAATCCGCTGTGAAAATATCTCACTGCAATGAAGTTCCGAAAAAGATCGATAGCGGCGAAACGTGTACTTAATTTTGTGATCATTTTCACTAGATAAAAATCTGCTTTCAATGCAATTAAGTAGCCGCTTTGTTCTTAAGTGTCACTAATCTAACGATACAGGCTGACTTCAGTCCGCCCCAGTGCTCATTTATAGAAACCTGTCATAAAAATTATCCGACTGTTTTCTAATAACTATTTTCTTTCGTGATAGTCTTACGTATGAGGATATAACTAAGTTCAGAAGAGAGCAGGTCAATAACGTATTGTTTGAACTACTACAACGTCTCTCACGTTTTCTATATATGCAAATTTATTTTCATATATGCAAATACTGTTCGCGTGCTGCACTGTAGTTGCAGAAAGAGCGAACTCCGAAATGGTTTTCATTTTTTACCTCATCATTTTCCATAGGCTATTTTCAATGTTTGGTATTAAGCTCAAATAGACCGCCGTCTTTCGTCGCAACTTCATTCAACATTTGTCATCGTGAACCAGGTTGCCATAAACCCTATGACCACATGCGTTTTCTTCGCCTGTCGTGTGGTGTAATTTTTGCCTCTACATTCAACTTTTCACGTAGAGAAGTCCGTGTTCTCATTCGTACTGGGAAGCTATCATATTTGTTGTATTGTTCTTTTAAATTTCACAGCCTTTCAGTGTTGTAATACTTGTTCGGAGCTACCTTCGAAACATTCCTGCATTCACAAATAAACAAACAAAAAATTCCTGCAAGTCCTGCAAGCAGACGCGAATATTTGTCACAAAAAAGTCAGCTTCGGACCTCGTTCTAAACCAGGCGAGGCATGGACCCGTGCCTTGCGGCTCCTCCGTTGGTCGTAATATGCTGGTCGGCGAACAAGGCAGTCAGCTACCAGGCGCGTATCGCGTAGTATGTTAGGTAGAGGATGCAAGGCTGAGCGAAGAATGTGCGGGCTGCAGCAAAGACAGGAAGCATCAGGTGACGGCTCCAGGGGCGTTTCTGAGAAAGCGCCGCCTAGCGTTGCGTTTAGCGACACCGACAGGTACGGGCGGCATCCTGCGATAGAATGTCGTCCGCTTCCGTTGCCACTCCGCGGAACAGGATTCCCAAAGCAGAGGCGCCTATACAGTGGTGCTGCGGAAGACCGGAAAGATAACCTTTGTTCTTGGATTGTGCCCGTATGTTCATTTTTGATGGAGACAGAGTAAACGTCGGATCAGGAGGGGACGGTTTTAACGTACAGGACTGCTCATATGTTCAGTGGTGCCAGAGATTGAGTTCGAATACGAGTTCTATTCATGCGAAGTGTTTGTAAAATGCCAAACACTCACCAATGAACAAGCACCGAAATGAACAATGCACGCCTGTGTCCAATATATCTTCCACTCGATACGAATAAGCTGATTTTGTTTCCCGCATTTCGTCTGTTTTGAATATTCGTAAAATGAGCGTGCTATATTTTGGCCCTCTTTGCTCTCACGGATGCCTGCGAACGAGGCTCCCTTTCGTGCCAGAAACTGGCAACCAGGTTAAAGAAGGAACTCTTCACGTAAGTAGAAGCCATATTCAATTTCTTTTTGGCGTCAGAGAAGACCAATACTTGTGTTTTAACATCCAAAGAGACGCCGGCCTTGGGGACGCTGCAGTGGAGGGCTCCGGTTTTATTTCTATGCAGCTGCGGCTCATTAGCGTGCACTGACAATCTAAATAACGGTGCGCCATCAAAACACAGCCGCTGTGGCAAGGATCAAAGCCTTGTCCTTGGAATCAGCAGTCCAGTGATTTGACCAACGAGGCCACCACTGCGGGACATGTCGAAAAACCACTAGGAAACATGTTGGTTGTGTGCGCTCGCAGCGGAATTAGCAAGGGGCTCTCAGGTTTGTACTTTTTCAGCCGGTCCCCTGCCTAATGCATTTCATTCAGTCGCTACAGGCTCCACAAACTATTTTTAAGCAATTTGCACGCTACGCTATACACAGACACACAAGGAAGCAGGAAAGCACGTACACAGGACAGGTGCGAACTGACAACTATGGCTTATGCATAATAAGGCTAAATTAAAAAGCCCACGCACATCCTCTGATAAAAAATCTCGCAATTTTATTGCATAGATTGTGTCACATCCCCGCACCCCTACGCTCCTTTATTAACTTTATCTCGTGACTTGTTAACATAACTGGCGGTGTGCTTACGCGTCTTCTTGGGCTTCCTATATCTGAAACCTTTCTGTTATTTCTCTTTCTTTTCTTTCTTTTGAACGGCTTAAGATGGTGGGTCCTTCAAATTCTGGTTTGTATTTGTGTTTTGCACTATAGGTGCTAAGATTCCAGTGTTAGTGGTTTTACCTATATCATTACCGTGTTCCGTTAACCTCGTGTTCAAGCACCTGCCGGTTAGGCCTATATGTATCTCATTCCACATGACAAAAGAATGGTGCACACAATGCCAGTGTCACAATAAACGAATCTTTCTTTGTGCGCCATTTCGCATGTGTTGGCTCTTCCTTTGGGATTTTTACGCATATTATGAAACAGGCTCTTTTTTTCGGAGCTGTGAAAACAAGATGAACGTCATACCTACTAGCCACTTTCTTCAAAACATGGGATATATTGTGCACGTACGGAATGTCTACCACGTTACTAGCTTGCACTAAATACTTTCTTCGCATCCTTTTGCTGTCACTCAAAATATGTAGGTGCTTTTCTGCAACTGAACTTAAAAGTGCTTCAGGGTTTCCACTCATCCGTAGCCTATCAACTTGGCTCGTGAGGCTACATGAACACGATTTATTAATAAATTGCAATAAACTATTAAATACTGTGCTCCTTTTCACTAGTGTGCCATGCGCGGAATGATAGCTAACAAGTTTTTCTCTTATTTTGTCACCTACGTCGATTCAACGCGATTACTTCTCAGTTTCCTTAATCTCCATGTATTAGAATCTAGTCACTGGATCACATGGGAGCTGAAAGGTGAAATCCGGCTCAACGAAAACATCTCGAAAGGCGTCTAGAATACTTTTGCAGCCGTGCAGTATGATTTCACATCAGGGAAGAAAAGCAAGAAGTCATTTACAAATCTAAACGCCTCCAGTAAATCAAATTGTACCAAACTTGGTTTCAAAGTCCAATTCCCTCTTTTCAGGTAAATATCAGAAATGACCGGTGCAATGAAATATCCTATAATAATACCATTCTTTTGTATGTACCATTTCAAGCCGAATTGTACAATTAATGAAATTATATTTTCCAGCAATCTTAGGAAACCTGAGACGCTAATACAGGACTCTTGCTGAAACTTCACTGCATAAAACTGCTTACTGCATTCTTCCACGGCATTTAAGGTTACCTCGACCGGAACACTAAAGTACATATTGTACTGTGATAGAACTTCAGCCATCGACATGCACCAGTGCGTTGTGCGACGAAGACAAAGAAGAAGTACGCTGGGCTCGCCGTTGCAAGGTCCTCTCCTCACAGCTCTCCATCTGAGCGTCAATAAACGCCCTATTACAATTGGCGGAGGTGCCGGAAACGATCCCATCCAAACTGGAATTGCGAAGCCGTACACTGCCCTCTACGACCGCCATGCAAGACGAGTCCACTTCGACGCTGCCGGCCGTTCCACCCACGATCATGTGTTCTGGCGTCGTGCGCCAGCGTGACCCTTGCCTCTTCAGTGGCACGGCCGATCAAGATGTCGACGACTGGCTGTCATCATATGAAAGGGTAAGCAGCTACAACAAGTGGGATGACTCATACAAGCTCAGTAACGTCATATTCTATCTGACGGACGTGGCGAACCTCTGGTTTCGCAACCATGAGGCTGACCTGTCATCTTGGTCGACATTTAAAAAGAATTTCGCGGAAGTGTTCGGCCGCCCGGCAGTGCGTAAGCTACGTGCCGAACAACGTTTACACAATCGTGTTCAGCGCGCTGATGAGACCTTTACCAGCTACATAGAAGACATCGTTGATCTCTGCAAACGAGTCGACCCGGCCATGCCGGAAGCGAACAAAATCCGCTACATCCTCGAGGGCATTACTGAGGACGCCTTCCAGATGCTGGTAGCGAAAGATCCCACCAGCGTTAGAGAAATCGTCAAGCTTTGCCAGAGCTACGACGAGCTCCGCAAGCGGCGCGGTTCTAGGCGCCGCTCCAGTGTGTGCGACGAAGGCGTATCCGCATTAGCCCTGGGTGGTTCGCCAACTTCTGAAGGGAGCACGCTGAATCAACAGATAAAAGATTTTATTCGTGAAGAGGTCGCACGTCAACTCTCACTCCTTCCCCATTTTCAAGACTCGGGCCGCCTCGTTCCTGAACTGGCTCCATCTTTGGCCCCTACTATACGCCGTGCCGTGCAAGAACACGTCGCTGATGTCTTGCCGTCCAACCCCGTGCTGCCGCCTGTGACGGCACCTCTCACATATGCCCAAGTAACGGCCAGGCCACCACCTTCGCCCACGTCTGGCTCCTATGTGCAGGTCCCTGCCTACCGTTCACCGCCGCATGCTGAGCCTTCGTTCCAAGCCCCACCCTCAAGGTTCCGCCCACATCCTATGAAACCTTGGCGTACTACGGACAACCTTCCGATTTGCTATGCCTGCGGTCGGCCGGGCCATGTTGCACGCCTTTGTCGCCAGCGCCTCCAACCTTCACAGCTTGACATTCGACTTTACCCGTACGATACCGACTCACGCTCGCAGATGATTCCTCCCGGTTCTCAATTTGTCTCACAAGATCGCCAAACCTATGCCACTCGTCGATCACATTCTCCTCGGCGCCGATCGCTTTCTCCAATGCTGCGACGTCCTACCAGTACCGTTGAGGGAAACTAACAGTCGCAGTTCCGGGGGCAAGAACTGCGCTTGTTTCGAATTCCTCAAGTCCTCCGCGTCGTCCCGCTAATGTTATCAAAGTTTCTGTAGAAGGCGCCACAGTTCTCGCTCTCGTCGATACCGGTGCAGCCGTCTCCGTCATCAGTGAAGCGCTCTGCCGTCGAATTCGCAAAGTGACCACTCCGATATCCGACTTTTCGCTCCGCACCGCCTCATCACAGCACATTCACCCCACCGCATCTTGCACAGCCCGTGTGCTCATTCAAGACGTCTTGTACCCAATCGAGTTTATTGTTCTGCCGAACTGCTCGCATGATATCATCCTCGGATACGATTTTCTATCGACTCATCAGGCCGTTATTGACTGTGCTCGTGCGCAGATTGCCTTGGCCCCCCTCTGTGATTCCCCCTTCTGTGATACCCCTCCCCGCACTGCAAAACTTCTCGTCGCCCATGACACTGACATTCCTCCGTTTTCTGCTGCCCTCGTACCACTGTCTTGTGAGTGGGTAACTCCTTTTACTGCGATTTTTACACCTTCCGAAGCCGCCTCCCGTCATCCCTGCCTCCTTTTTCCGTTCGCAGTTCTCGAAATTCAAGACGGCAAGAGTGCACTTTACGCCTCGAACCCATTTTCTTGCCCAGCAGTCCTGCTCCGTGGCGAATGCATTGGACGTCTTGAAGAGCTTGATCCCGGTCATATCACCACTCTTGCTGACTCAACCCCCTCCTTCGACGTTAGTCTGTGCTCTTACGATGTTGCGACCGCTTCGACGCCCTCCGACGTTTTCCAACATGCTATTGACGCTGATCTTCCACTTGCGCAACGTGATCAACTTGTCGCCCTCTTGCAGAATTTCGCTTCTTCATTCGACCTTCCTCAAACTCACTTGGGCCGCACGTCTGTCGTAGAACACACCATCGACACCGGTAAAACCGCACCTTTGCGCCAGCGCCCCTATCGCGTGTCGGCTTCGGAGCGTCAAGTAATTGCTGATCATGTAGACGACATGCTCCGTCGTGGTGTCATTCGGCCATCCCACAGTCCCTGGGCGTCTCCAGTTGTGTTGGTACCTAAGAAAGATGGCTCCTTCCGGTTTTGTGTCGACTACCGCCGGCTCAACAAGATCACGCGCAAGGACGTCTATCCTCTGCCACGCATCGATGACGCACTGGACTGCTTGCAGGGCGCCGAGTTTTTCTCCTCGTTGGATTTACGATCTGGCTACTGGCAGGTGCCAATGGATGACGCTGACCGCTCTAAAACTGCCTTCATCACACCAGATGGATTATATGAATTCAACGTCATGCCCTTTGGGCTTTGCAACGCCCCGGCCACATTTGAACGCCTCATGGACACTGTGCTTCGTGGATTCAAGTGGCGAACCTGTCTTTGCTATCTCGATGATATCGTAGTCTTTTCTACCGATTTTCAATCCCATCTGCTCCGACTGAAGGACGTTCTCACTTGTCTCGCTACCGCCGGCCTCCAACTGAATCTGAAGAAGTGCCGCTTTGCTGCTCGCCGACAAACTATTCTAGGTCATGTCGTTTCTAAGGATGGCATTCTTCCCGATCCCACCAAACTTCGTGCAGTTGCCGAATTCCCACGCCCAAAATCACTGAAGCAGCTACGAAGTTTCATCGGCCTGTGCTCCTACTTTCGCCGCTTCATCTTAAATTTCGCCTCTATTATTGCTCCTCTCATCCAGCTCCTCTCCGGTAGCTCCGACCTCTCCGCATGGACAGCTGCTTGTGATGACGCCTTCAACACTTTACGCCGTCTTTTGGTTTCGCCTCCCATCCTCCGCCACTTCGACCCGAATGCGCCAACTGAGATTCACACTGACGCTAGCGGTATTGGGATAGGCGCCGTTCTCACCCAACGCAAACCTGGTATCCGAGACTATGTGGTGGCGTACGCAAGCCGCACCTTGACCAAGGCAGAGTCCAATTATTCTGTTACGGAAAGAGAATGCTTGGCCTTTAGTTGGGCCATCGGAAAATTCCGTCCGTATGTCTATGGCCGACCATTCTATGTGGTCACTGACCATCACGCTCTGTGCTGGCTGGCGTCCCTCAAGGACCCGTCCGGCCGCCTTGCTCGCTGGGCTCTTCGCCTCCAAGAGTATGACATTCGTGTCATATATCGCTCAGGCCTCAAGCATACTGACGCGGACGCTCTTTCGCGCTCATCGCTGCCTCCCTCTTCGTTTTCTGATGAGATCTGCTCCTACGATTTGTCTTCGCTTGCCACTATCGACATGGCCACGGAACAGCGCCGCGACCCATGGATATCTACACTTCTGGACTTTCTTTCAAGTCACTCTCCAGGTCGTTTGTCTAGGGCGCTTGCCCGCCAAGCTCACCATTTTTCAATTCGTGACGGGCTGCTCTATCGCCGAAATTATCTTCACGACGGAAGGAAGTGGCTTTTAGTCATCCCCCGTCATCTCCGCGCCGAAATTTGTGCTGCTTTCCATACTGATCCCCAGTGCGCCCACGGCGGAGTGTTGAAAACCTACACGCGCTTGCGTCTACGCTTCTTCTGGCGTGGAATGTACCGCTTTATCCGCCATTTTGTCCGCTCTTGCCAGTCTTGCCAACGCCGAAAAACCCCTCTCAAGTCTCCTGCTTCGTTGCAGCCGTTGCCCTGCCCTGCCCGTCCGTTTGATCGTGTCGGCATAGATCTATACGGTCCCCTTCCTACAACTTCAGCGGGCAACCGCTGGATTATCGTGGCAGTGGATCATCTGACCCGCTACACTGAGACATCATCATTGCCCTCTGCTTCTGCACGCGACGTGGCTGCCTTTATTCTGAAAAACCTGGTTCTTCGCCATGGTGCCCCTCGCGAACTTCTCAGTGACCGCGGACGCGTTTTCTTATCAGACGCTCTTGAGGCTCTCCTGAAAGAATGCCGCATCATACACCGCACCGCTACCTCGTACCACCCTGAGACGAATGGACTGACAGAACGTTTCAACCGCACTCTCGGTGACATGCTGGCTATGTACGTGAACACCGACCATTCCAATTGGGACCAAGTTCTACCGTTTGTTACTTACGCATATAACACCGCGACACAGGCCACTACTGGATTCTCTCCATTCTTTCTCCTTTACGGGCGCGAGCCACCCTGTACTATGGACACACTTTTTCCCTACCGCCCTGACGTTTTCGAATCTTCCCCGCTATCCGATGCCGTCACGTACGCAGAAGAATGCCGTCAGCTCGCCCGCTCTCTCACAACAGAAAATCAGTGGCAACAAAAATACCTCCGTGATACCGGCGAAGCTTCGTCATATCTCCCGAACTCTCTGGTGTGGCTCTGGGTGCCCTCCACAACCCCTGGCCTTTCAAAGAAGTTTCTTGCTCGCTACCACGGGCCATATAGGGTCCTCCAGCAAACATCTGCAGTCAACTACGTAGTTGAGCCCGTCACGCCCTCTGCGGACTTGCGTCGCCGTGGTCGTGAAACAGTTCACGTGAACCGATTGAAGCCATTCTATGACCCCGCTGTGCTTTCCGCGCCATAAGTCGCCAGCATGGCTCCTTTTTTACCCGGGGGAAAAATGTACTGTGATAGAACTTCAGCCATCGACATGCACCAGTGCGTTGTGCGACGAAGACAAAGAAGAAGTACGCTGGGCTCGCCGTTGCAAGGTCCTCTCCTCACAGCTCTCCATCTGAGCGTCAATAAACGCCCTATTACAATATGTATAACATCAACAGAAACACCGGTAACTGGGTGGGGGCCTTTTTTAAATAATGCATTGACGCACTGAGATCTTTGATCTTAAACGGGTCCTCCAGTGGCAATCTTAAAAGACGCTCTTGTAGAAAGCGCGCAACAAATCTCTGCCAATTGTCCCTGTCATCTATTATGGTCCGGAACTGATTCCCTTCCTTGCGAGATTTCACCGTAAACATTGGTGTCAGGCTCAGCTTTTTACATTGCTTGACATGTTTCGAGAGTTGTCCCAGGTCTAGATTTTCACAATGGTCGGCCCCTTGCTTCTTTATTCTCATGAGATGTCCTATTTGAAGTTGCTTTCTGCAAACTTCTTGGTGTTGCTAAAGGGGCGCTAGCATCGCAGAGAAGACTGACGCCTTCGCACTTCCTCTTCATTGCAATCTCACTATCAAAAGTGAGCTCGCAATCAGGACAACATAGCGAAAATGACAACGCGGTGTACCGGTGAGGGAATGTACCCCGTTATTCGGCTTGCAGCGCCAGTTTTTGGCCGCAGACACTACTCGAAGCTGCAAAAGGTAGTTTGCTTGTAACTTCATTGTCGATGTTGTTTTCATTTCCTCCGCGTTAACGAGCAAATGTAATGATTAATGCACCTACTCCTTGCATCCTCGCTCTTGTTAAAACCTCAATAGGCCGCACTTTATTCGTTTGCTGATAATGCATATCACTTCAGTAAGCTGTGATGCCGCTATGTCCACATCAACAGCGGCGAAATAAATTTCACACAGTCATTCTGTACACCGGTAAAGTTCGTGACGAGCACATCAGTTTTGTCCATGACGGAAACGGACGATGACTCTTGCGATGCCAAGTCCTCTATCCAGTAAACACTGAGTGTTTCCTTCGACATCCCTTTCCGTGATTGTGAGTGCTGTTGTAAGCACAGGGACGATGACGCTTGATCGGGGCGGTACGGTCAATTCTCCGTCGAGGCCGTTGAGATCGACGTGATGCGTCGACGTTCTCGTAGCAGGTATGGCTTTATCGCTGGAGAGCTTAATGAGTTTGAATCGGAGGTCGATGATCGCTCGATGCTCGTTCAGAAAATCCATTCCCAGAATCACATCGCGGAAACAGTGCTGTAGGACGACGAAGCTGGTAGGGTTGGTACGTCCATTTACTGTAACCATTGTGCTGCATCGCCCCGATGGCATAATAAGGTTACCACCAGCGATGGGGATTAGCGGGCCGTCCCAAGTGGTCGTCACTTTCTTGAGCTGAGCAGCGAAAGCTCCACTGATGACAGAGTAGTCGGCCCCGGTGCCCACTAGGACGGTAACCATGCGTCCGTCAACGGCAACCTCAAGATGTTAGTGTCCTAGTATACCACGTTAGCTTCGATGTTCGATCTCTTGCGCTGAGGTCGCGTTAGCTTCGATCGCCTCGCGCTGAGGTCGCGGACGGGGCGCACTGTCGTTATGTCGCTGGGCAGCTATGTCAACTTGAAGTCTGGTCGTGAGTTCGTTGACGTTGTCGTCTTGTGGATCGGCGATTTATTGGCTGCATTGCCGTCACTCATCATCGGAGGATCTTCATGTATTCTCCAAGAAGCAACTTCACCTCCAAAGGTTGCTCTATTTAGTTTCCCCTGCGCGGGCTTGGGGACCTTATGCGCACACTCATCGTAGTTACGGCCTGGCGACGCAAAGCGGGCCCTCTACTGTGATTGGGACCTGAACCGACGGCTTCTTGGCGCGATCTCACCTCTACGCAGGTAGTTGTCGATTTCTTGCGGTCGTTCAACTGGTCGTGGTCGTGAAGCGTCCACTGCAAATCCGCGGAGACCGACTCGTCGGTACGGGCAGTGACGCAGAATGTGGCTGGCCTCACCGCAGTAGAAGCATAATGGCCGGATGTTAGCTGTCCTCCAGGCATCGCACTTTCTGGGGCTTGGGGGTCGTTGGTAGGCTTGGCGGGCGGCGGCCAAGGGGCGACGTTCAGGAACAGGACGATAGCAGCCAGGGCTTGGAAAGTCATCACGTCGGGGCGCAGAGCTACGTAACGCAGCAGCGTAGTTCATCGTTGTTGGTTCTTGTGCTGGAACTGTCGCAGCTGCCGCTTTAAAAACGCCCAGTGCCTGCTAGACCTCTTCACGGACGACCTCCGCGAGCGTCACCACCTGGGGTTGTTGCAATGATGGCAGCAATCGGCGGAGCTCCTCTGGCAAAATCTCCCGGATGAAATCCCTGAGCCTCTCTACGCTTGCAGATGTTCTGGGGTAGTAGCTTGAGTAGTCCGTTTGAAGTTGTCGCTCGTAGTGGCGCATCCGGGTATCCAACGTTCTCTCGATGGCCGATGCTTTCTTTTCAAATTTTCCACAGTTATCGGTGGGTACCGGGCCAGTCCTGCAAAAAGTGACTCTTTAACGCCTAGCATTTACGATTTCAGTCTCTCATCTTCGGTTATGTTAGGGTCGGCGCAACGAAACAGGCGCTTCATCTCATCAACGTATACCTGGACGGGCTCAGTTAGGAGTTGAAGGCTTGATTGGAGGAGGGCCTGAGCTCTTTCCTTTCAGACAGAACTTGCAAAGGCCATCAAAAACTCTGCTTTGAATATCTCCCAATCCTTTAAAGTCTCGCGATTTTCGAACATAACTCGGGCATGTCCTTGAAGAACAAAGTAGACTTGCCTGAGTTTCGCAGCGTCATTCCAGCCGTTGAATTCTGCCACACGGTCGAAAAGGTCCACTCGGTCTTCCGCATCTTCGTCCGGTCGTCCATGGAAGCAGGGCGGCTCCCAGGGTTGGACGAAAACAACCGGGGCTATAGGCTGGGCCAATGTCAGCGTCGGTGCATTCCGAGATCGAATGAGATCTGGCAGCAGATCGTGCTCAGGTTGGAGCCCTTGAAGCCAGCGACTGGTTTGGTGGCCTGTTGGCTGTTCGTCCAGGATAACCGGAACAAGGCTGGGGTCTTCGCTTGAAGAATGTAAGGCAGCACCTCCACTAGATGTCACGTAGTGGTGGCAAGGCCGTTGACGCCAAAAAAATCACAGGCTTGATGGTACTGAAGTTAACTCTTTATTGGGCTGACGTGCGCCCGCAAAAGAAATAAGCAACTCGGCGATAACAACCAACCTGCTCGTCCATCGTCGAACAAAGAGTACTCACACTCGTCAACGCTCAATTTAAAGGCTGCTCAGAACAATCTAGATAACGTCGCAAACTACTACTAGCACAACGCTCAACATTGTAGAAACATACGCAAGTCATCAGAATTTTCGAGACAGATCTCGGCGCGTCGTTCGCGACAAAGAATATGATAACGCGTAGTAACGCAACAACGAGCATGAAGAAACGCGGGATACAGAATAGATACGCGTGCCAGGATCACAGTGATAAGCCCGCATGCCGGCGGCTGTAAAAAGGAACAAATACAGTTTTGACGATTTCGCGGCAATATAATAAAGGAAAATACCAAATAGGCAATCATGGGCAAAATATTCCTCCAGACTGTTAACATATCATTTCGGTGCAGTAAGGTAAATGCGTTGCTGTGACAACCCCTTAAGACTGCCCCGAAACACTTTCGAATTGAAAAAGCCCAGGAAAGAAGAATTGCGGTGACTTCATTTGAATGATGCATTTGAAATGAAATCCACTTACAGAACAGACGAGTCACTTCCAGATGACAGGAAAGCTGTCATAGGAAGATGCCCGATGGCACTGTGGTCGGGCGCGTACGTGCTGACGGCGGCTTGATGCATGTGCATGCAAGCTTAGCAGCCTCAATAGTCCTCACACCCAAAAGCACATGAAATGCCATCTGCTTCATAGCGTGGGACTGCGCCTTTTTTGCAAGACACGTGCATGGTAGAAGCATGCTCCGTGGGTGCAAAATGAATCGCGTGAATTTACTTAGGGGAGACAGAGTGCACAACAAAGTGCTGGACATACTGAAGCACGTTTATACATTGATGGCAGTGATGCAATCACGCAACCGCCAGTTCGCTTTGTGATGTCAAGTGCGCTCAGAATCCTTGGACCGTCTTCGAAAGAACGCCAACCTTAGCTCCAGTCTCGCTCTAACATAATTAATTCAACATCACATCTTCATGGGAAACCGGGCATGCACTGGACTTTGTGTCATTAGTGTCAGGTATGAAGTGTTTGTTCTCTAAGTAAGCAATATGATCAATTGCAAGCGATCTGTGATATAGCTCGGCCGTGGTTTTGCGAGTTTTATGTGGCTGAATTGTTTTGTGGGGCCTGTAAGAGGAAAATATTCAATGAACGTTATTGTCAAATTTCTTCTGCATTTTGTAGCCATCTTTCTACAGGCGCCGGCAGCGAATGCTTGCACTAGTAGACGGACGCGCATCAGCTGGTTTAAGGCATCTCTTATTAGTTTTGCGTGCGAACAGCGTACAGCAAGCGGGATAACTAGCGCGGGAATTTTTTTCTTAATCTACAAATTAAGAGGAGACAATGCATGCTTTTGACACTTGCAATATATTATGTTATACATTTCGGCGCATTCTGCCTTTCCACTGCCCATATTATGGCACATACGGAGCGCTTTGATCGTGCTCCATAGCACAACGTGGACGTTGTTAAGAGTTTGCGGTCCCCTTCTTGCTGAGAATTTCGGGGTCACGCAGAAAGATCAGCAACCGTGTTAGTACCTAGCCTTCCTCGAAATTGCTTGATTCGCATACGTTTAAATATGGGATTTCCCATTGTTGACTGCGCTCACCACTCTGCTCTCGTCTCATTTCGATAGTTGCAGTTACCAATTGAGACGCCGAAAAAGTGTTTCACGACAAAATACAAGCCGTTATTTTGACATACATTTCACGACAAACTTTATGAAAATAAAAAAACCTCTCGCAACTGCCGAAATCTGAAAGTGCTCGTGTTTCAGGCACTTTGCTTTTAGGAAATTTTCCTGGATTTCAATATGATCGTTTTTTAGGTAACATTATTGCTTTCCAGTGAATCTAATGTTTCAGTCTAGTATGGCCGACTATTTCGTTTTAGTGTTTGCTTACTCAGCATGTCATAGCAATAGTGCGCCAAATATGGCCTTACTGTGTTGCTAAATAAACATTCCGCTTACTCATTTCTTCATAGGCAATAATGACAGCGTTTTTTATGCTAGGTTGACTATAAATCACTGCCGTATAGATCTGACTGTAAAGTTGCGATTCTTCTGAGCACCAGGCGGTGATCAACTATGCTCTACGTCATATTTGTCCGCTGATTCTTAATGATCGCTGTGTACCCCATTTTGAGAAGACTGCGCCACACAGGTATCCACCACTGTTATATATTTGGCAGCATCTCCACCTAAGGAGAGGTGAACTCATTATAACATAAGTACACATTTGGCATGCGAGCATAAGACTGCTCTCAAGGATCGGGCCTGAGCAGACTGGGTCAGGCGATCCAACTGCTCTGGCGATGCTACTGTTGAAATGTAGCCCCTAAATTGTTCTCTAGAGTTTTTTTAAGAGACGCCAATATCTTACGTGGGGCGCTGCCTTCTTTCAGTGTCCACATAAGGCTTTTCTGGTTCCAATTTCTGATTTCTGCCGGCAGTGGTACATCTAGATTCCACTCGTATCCGTGTCTAAACGAGCCGGCTCCCCTCACCTCGGCGGAGCGTACTTGAACGTTCAAGCAGACCAGGTAACGCATCTCTGCTAAGCTGCTTCTCGGCATCTAAAGCACACTAACAGACTTTTAGTCGCAACCACAGACCATCCCAGGGTATGCAATACTGCAGCGTTACGGTTCAATACCGGAAGACGGAAAGCTATTTATTAAGACCGGTAATAGAGGAGGGGAGATCGGGACTACTTAACAAAGTCATGGAGGAATTTTGTGCTTGATATGTAGCGTCACACAAATGTCTGCTTGATTACCACCCGTAAATGGCGACATAGGGACATGAGTTGCTGATAAACTAAGGAAGGGCGCACATTACTGCATTATCACTTTATAGTTATGCTCCGCTCTGTGCTTCCTTTATATGCGCATTTTACTGAAAACAGACTTCGTGAAATAGGCAATGAACGAAGCGCTCACGTTTATACAAAAATGTAAACATAATTGTAAGCTTAAACCCCGTAATCCTACAAACCATATAGTTACGAAGGCATAGAACTGCAGTGCACCTTTGATCACGGCTGAGAGTAGAAGAAGAAAAAAATGGATAGAGAACCAAGTTCTACAGCTAGGAGACGAGAGTCTTCACAAAGGAACAGTTATGCATCCAATAAGTATGGAGAGGCCCCACTGAAAACACGAAATCGCATTTTCTTTTTTTACTGGTCACAAGCGGTCGTCTTCCGAAATGGAGATCGTTATTCATCTGTGCATTTCATGGTAAACTAAGGACTGTTTCGTGTTGTCGGATATATAATGTGCCTTTAATATTTCTCAATTCTCCACTTCTTCTGGAGCAAAGACACATGCAATGTTGTTGTGGCGCTTACCTTCTGACAGACATCACGATATTTGCCCGTGGTCACACAGTATTTAGAATTCTCCGCGCTACCTGTCTTTCTGGGTTCCAAACTCAGCAAGTGTTTTGACACCACCTGTCGTCACTTTTACATTTCGTGTTTCTGTTCCCTTCTTCAATTTCTCTCCGGAGCCGAGAATATGACAGCATATCACGGCTTTCGGACAGTGTAAATGAACAATGTGTACACCAAGCTAGATAACTAGGTAAAAGAAAACTCCGGGCCGATCTCTTCGCCGCAAGTGGGTTACTTATTGAAAGGTGTTTAAAGAAAGGTGTAGCGCATTTAGGTCTGCTCGTTCATGGTGACGGTTGCACTTCGGTATTCTCCAGAGCAGTTCGCTGCTAAGCATACTTCTTCTTTATGAAGCCAGAAATTTGGTCTTGTTCGGTTTGTGCGGATTAACGTCCTAAAGCGACTAAGGCTATGTGAGACGCCGTAGGGGAGGACTCCTTAAATTTAGACAACCTGAGGTTCTTTAACGTGCACTGATATCGCACAGCAACACGGGTGCCTTGCTTTTCGCCTGAATCGAAAAGCGACCGCCGAGGTCGGGATTAGACCCCGCATACTTGGGAAGATTTGTCGAGCGCAGTAACCACTGCGGCAACCAGGTGGGGGCCCAGAAATCTGCAATGCCTAAAATTACAAATGACAAAATTCCAGATCACGCATATATAAAAAATTCGCAAAGAGGAAACCAGCGACTATAGATAAATGCATTAGTAATTAGGTTCATCATAAAGGCATTTTTGGTTCAATAGCACTTGAAAGAAATACTCGTGGGCCACGCATTAAATAGACTGGCATAACAAATTTGTTATCAGAGGTGGACATGTCGCTCAGAGTTTAACCTTTTTTTAGTTGGGATTTGCAATGACGGTGGCAAAGCAGAAATAACGGTGGCTGGGAATACTGACCTCCGACGGACACAAACCACCAATCTCCAGCATGCACAAATGTAGAAAGGAGTGAAGGCAACAGCTGGCTACAAGCTGAAATTGTAAGTACGTACCCAAAAAATAACAAAAATATACAATAAGCTCAATGCTTTATTGCCCATTTGTGTGCATACACGACAACCGCTCAATTACAGGACTTATCGAGAGACCAGAATTGGAAACAGTAAGCAGGAAAAGCTAAAAGATGATAAACATCAGTAAAGTGCGATACGCTGGTGAAATATTTTTGCACACTAAATAAGGGGGCGAAATGCACAGGAAGATAAATTATCTAGACCGTCAACGGTGAGAAGCGGGTCAAAATTTTACTATGCACGGAACTAAAATGCAACAATCTCGGTAGGCAACAGACATTTAGGTAGGAAGGCGCTGATAGTGTTCCGAAATTACGTCTACATTCGATATATCATATACCGACCTCCAGAGAGGCATACGACAGGGTAAAAAAGCATTTACAAATTATTTGCAGATCATCAATAGTATGAAGCTTGCTGGGATAGTCAAGGGTTTGTGCAATAAATGAAGGTATGAATTTGCATCCGTTTCTTTCACCAGTCTCACTATTCACGAAATATTACACAAATGTGAACATTGAGTAAAATACACATTATTATTGAACACTTGAAATATGGTTACCATGATAACACAAGATAATAATACTTTGTATGAACACGATTCTTTAAAATAACGGTCGCCAATTATCGGAACACAGTCGTTACGGTGTCCATATACATTGTCAAAAGGGCAATCATAGGGAGATATAAATGCATTGTATGAAAATATATTCTATTGAATCATAGTGGCCAATTGTCGGAAGGGGGTCATACATAGATCATGTGTGTTCCAAATACATTCTTTTGATGGTCGATAGCTTCTTTGATTATATTGTCTAAAGACATCGCACAAAGTGATCATAGGCATTTTGTAAGGGGTGTCAAGGGTTTGTGCAATAAATGAAGGTATGAATTTGCATCTGTTCTTTCACCAGTCTCACTTTTCACCAAATATTACACACATATGAACAGTGAGCAAAATACACATTATTTTTGGAGACTTGAATTATGGTTAGCATGATAAAACAAGATATTGATACTTTGTATGAACACGACTCTTTAAAGTAACGATGGCTAATTATCGGAAAACAGTCGTTACGGTGTCCATGTACATTGTCAATAGGCCAATCATAGGATATACAAATACATTCTATGAAAATACATTCTATTGAATCACAGTGGCCAAGTGTCGGAAGAGGGGTCATACATAGATCATATGTGTTCTAAAGACATACTTTGAGGGTCGATAGCTTCTATGATTATATTGTCTAAAGACATCGCACAAAGTGATCATAGACATTTTCTAAGGCTAGGCGGCTGCTGCTGAAAACTGCTGGAGTTAATATGGAGGTTGGAAAGATCCATACCCAGCACTGGGGGAAGTCACGCTGACGAAGATGATCAGACTTTATGAGCTTATGTATGTTAAAAAAATACCGAAACAACATATTTGCCGCATTTTCCCCAATTATAGACACACTCGTCCTCAAGCTATATGAATCGGCTTTTCTGGTGGCGCAAAGCGCTAAGCTTTTTGCGTACTAGAACGGCGCACTAGCATGCACCACTAACTAGTAAGAATCCAAGCAATTCTACCTGCTTGTCTGCCCTTTTTTGTTTGCCAGAAGTGGAGAAGCCTTTCGATGCAGCCATTCTGTCAACAACAGCGACTAAACCTGTGATGTCCACTCGTTAAGGCGAAATATTGCCTTATTTAAACAACAAAACATACAATTTAAAAAATTGTCAGGTTTACGTAAAACATAAAGGTGATTTATTTCCAAGCAACTTCCTTAATTCATAATACGGACACCTTGAAAAAAACAGTATTTGTGTAACAGCACTAAATACCGAAGTTATACTGCCAGGTTATTATGCGGGAGATTACCCACAAAACAAATTCACTGCCTAAATTGAGGCATATAAATAGAGGAAATTCTCGTAAGAACACTAAAACAGCATTTTTTGTATTCTGCAACTCCGTCCTGGCAGAACGCTGCTCCCTCATCTATGCTTAATCTGGGAGGCTCACGATGGCGCCAGTGCCCCTCGCAAATTTTACCCCACTGATGTAACTTAATTTCGACCGTACTGATAGCCAAATTCATGAATATCAATTCTTAGCTTAAGCAGCTGATATCTGTTAACAAGGACATCATGTAGTACTGTGTAGTTTGTCCAATATGTAAATGTTCATATCGTTGCACCGGTTGTGGTTCTTAGCCCTCGAAGCCACTTATTATTGATGCGCAAAAACAACAAATTATGGACAAATTGTTTGTTGTCCGCTTTATAATACATGACAATTGGCTATAAAAATACAATTTTTTAAGTGTAGAGTATACGACATTGCAACTGGTATACTATCCAGTATCACACGAGCAATGGATATAAGCGAGGACTTATTCGTATTAAACCTTGGCAAAAAGCGGAATCACAACGAAAGACCTAAGCTTGCGCCGCTTCCTATGGCAACCGTGGTGGACTTCTCATTGTGCGGGGCGTAGCACTGCGTCTCCAACTGCAGTGTAGGCGACGACGAATGAAGGTCACTGGAAGCTGCTCGGGAATGTAGTAAATGGTATTTGGTCGCATTGAATAATAAATCGATGATGCTGGAGTAATTGGCACTTTGCTTTTGTGTTGTTTTACGTTGTGGTAATAGATGCCGTTGCCTCGGAACGCTCCCAAGAGCAGAAGCCGTTGACCTGCGACTGAAAGCACATACGGCAGGATATATTCGAGAGATAAGTGCCGCCTTCAGAGAGGCTGCTGCTTCGCACTAGGCTGAGGAGCGAAGGCAAGAAACAGCTCGCCGTGCTATTGGGAACAGGAGATGGTATCTTACGAAGTTCGAAGATATGACATGTCGACGGAGGTGGATTTCCATTGCCTGATTTGGTTTTTGCATGTATAAGGTGTTTATGATATACTTGGGCGATGCACTACAGTCCTTGCCGCTTTCATCCGTCAGACCAATTCTACTTGTCGAAACCCCGATAGAAACGAAGTCTGCAAGCCAAATAAGGCCACTTATGTAAGTTATCATAGAGATGTCGACATAAGCCTCCAAGGTCCCCGTGCTGTTTCGCGTGTAGTATATGTTATGATGATGCCAGTTTCAGTGTTTCCACTGAGATGGAAAAAGATGTTCACTTTTCTGCTCTCCTCTTTGCAGGTTCCATCACCTAAGGACCGAATTATGCCTGCGCCGATTCAGATGCAAGGACGTTACCCAAACTGAAAGCAATATTTTTTTTTAGTACTGTATATATCCTGGTGATTCTTTGGCCTACGCGCAGCTTTTTCGTAAATAAAGGTAGCGGATATATTCCGAAATTATGGTGGTAACTGTTTTGAGTTAACGTGTTCGTGACATCTCAGAGATAAGTAGTCTTCTTGATTGTTTTGGTTTTCAGTACAATCTCTATAAATAGACGGAATTGAACCGAGAGGGCTTCAAAACTTCTTTGACGCTTCTCTGTCTTCTTTTACTTCATCATAATTGAATTAGATGTCCTTCAAAACTTCTTTGACGCTTCTCTGTCTTCGTTTACTTCATCATAATTGAATTACATGTCTTCAAGCTTAACATTATATCTGATTGTCATCTAGCATTGCTGTAACTCCCTACGGTACTGACTAGAAATTGACGATACCTAAATCTTTTTGTATGTTGCTTCCATCCATCTCTTTGCCCGATGCATTAGAGATTTTTTGTGTTGTTTGGCAAATTCCAAAAGTAGACTCGTCATTAATAAAGCCTTTCAATCAGGAGGAGGAGGAGGAAGAGAAGGAGAAAAGGCAAGGAGGTTACCGATAAAAGAAACCAGTTTGTTACCCTGCACAGGGGAAAAGCGTAAGTGCATATAAAAGTAGTGGGTTAGAGAGGGATGGGTGAAGTCAGTAACGTCACATCACAGATAAGTCACATCACATCGCGTTACAGTCATATCACGAAACATAACAGCAAAATCATAGCCTTTCGATCAGTCCTGTGTTTTTCATAACGCGGAGAAGTGCCTGGGAGGCCTTCACCGCGGACGATCGCCATAGCCAGGAACCTAGAATCTTAATTTCAGCCAGTGGGCGTCCATCTAGAAGGTCCAGAACACGGCATAGAATCTGTCTTTCCTCACTATATATGAGGCCCTCACAAAGAATGTAGCCTATATAGTCTCGTCGAACCCACAGTTTCTACATGCAGGGCTATTTGCCATAACTATCCCTAAAGAATAAGAGTTTGTGAATGCTACACCAAGAACAGGCGGCACAGCAAAGTTTCTTTAGGTCGGGTTAAGCCAGGTAGAAGATGGAGCTAAAGGTGAGGGTCCAGGGAATATAAGCGCCAGTTCTGAAACCGGCCAGAATTCCACAAGGAGAGCGTGTGTTCCTGGAAAAGGGGATCAACGCACAATCGCTGTCTTGAGGGGCTGTTCGTGCGACCTCGTCCAGCCGGAGATGGCTCGCGATGCCGCTGTGTCCTGGAAACCATTGGTAGATGATGTCATGTCCTTGATGTATGGCATATTGATAAAGTTGTCCTATTTCTTCGACGAGTTGCTCATGGGCTCCACGGCGAAGAGCCGCGTTTAGGCTTGCAGAGCTGCTTTTTATTCTGTGAAAAAATAGACCACCGCTGTGGGCTTTGCTGACAGATACGCCTAATTGCAACGACACGAAGAGCGATTTGCTCGACGGGTTTCGAAACAAACAACAAAGGTGAAAACCCGCGTCTCACATTCAGTAACAGCGCATACATTGCAGCATCCAGGATATGACAATTCTGGCTGTGAAAATGGGCATATTGTTACGATGCGGCAGGCCGATGAAAACAAGAGAACAGAGGACAGAGAGAGATGTTCGATGATAGTGAGATGACGTTTTTTGAAAATGATGCCGAGCTTAGCGCGAGCGCTCCTGTCCGGGCCACTGCCCGCTTCTTTCTTGATCGTCCGTAACATGACCCGGGGCCACCGAGCGATCGTTCCGATCGTGGACGATGAAGTTTACCGATGTTGATGATTTATGGCATGACGATGAGCGTGTCCAGATGCTTGAAGAAGAGGAAGAAGGAAGAATGGAACGGCTTGCCGGCACGATGGTTCACGATGAACCTTAGCGCAGGACACTCTCGGGCCACGCGTTCCCACGACTCGATGGCGGAGGCCAAGGCAAGCACCGCATGGCATAGGCAGGAGAGGATGTCTTGAAGTGTAGCGGTGTCTTGGGTCGGTGGGGTCTTTGGTCGGTACATCTGGTCACTGGGGTCACATATGGTCGTTCGGGTCTCTTCTTGTGTCTTGTGGTCCTGTGTGGCATTTCCGGTCAGTCTCTCCGTCGTCGTGTCTTGTGGTCGGGGCGAGGGAGACGGAGCTGAGGAATGGCAAGGTCTTGCTGGATCCGGCAGGCTGGGGAACAGCCATGCGATGCCTCCTAACCTTCAACCGACGGCGCAAGAAGTCGCAGGGCATCGAAGCTCCAGTCCAGGATAAGGGGGTGCTGATGAAGTACCCAGCATCTCTAACCAAATGTTACGATGCGGCAAGCCGATGAAAATAGGAGAACAGATGACAGAGAGAGATGTTCGATGATAGTGAGATGACGTTTTTTGAAAATGATGCCGGGCCTAGCGCGAGCGCTCCTGTCAGCGCCACTGCCAGCTTCTTCTTTCTTCATCATCCGTAACAATATGTCAATGTTGTTTTACATCCTGCACAAGTGCTATATAATTGTGAATCCCTTAGACGTTCCCAACTTCTTCTATGAGGATGCAATTGCAAATATCTCTGAAGCTGCAAACATCTCTGGCCGGAACATTGTGTCCCACAATGAGCTTGGTGGTACTGCAGCACGGCACCAGGCCTTCCGACACCGTCCGTGAGAGTGGTCGCTGACCGCAAATCTTCTTGCGGTGAACAAAGTATGACCATCCCACCGAGACGGTGTCTCCTCTCTGCTGTGTACACGTAACCCTTTTTGGGATCATAGTTTTCTTTAGGTCGGTCCTTATATTACTGGTGGCTAGGCTTCAGTCTTTCGTAGCTGCCTTCATCACATAAGAGAAAACGGCGGCCATGATGGTGGGACTTGAGAACGGGAGAACAAACGTGCGATCTTGTTTTTTTAGCTTTGTACGGAACTGAGCAGTCTCGTTCAACAAGAAGGGGAATTATTTACTTCAACTTTGGATTTGTACGGCAGCGCGACACGTTACGCTAGCGAGTTTTGTATGAAGCCATGAGGCCCATGTCGGAGCTGATCACACCTACAATGACCTTCGTTAAATGCATGCGGATAGCTTTCTGGCAGTTATGCAGGATAACCGAAGCCTCCAAGGTTCACTGGCCGCTGCACATCGTCCCGCTGCCGCCTGCTGCGACGGAGTCGCCTAGATTCTGTTCAGTGCTTCCAACTGTGGCAGCCATGGAGAGACCACTCAGCAATTATGTCTGGCTGCTGCTACCCTGGCCTGCAGTTTTCAGCCGGCGTCGCTGGTCTTGTGAACTCGTACTTCACACCCCGTGATCCTTGATTTAGCGCCGTATCAGCACCTGCCTTAATTGTGTACCTTCTCTGGCGCATACTGCATCTGTCTCCCAGACAGCGCCGCCACCTCTAGTGACGCCTGACCGCAGTTTTCGACTGTGCCCCGCTCTGAAAGGAACTGCAGGCCCTGAAGACTATGTGACATGCCAGGAATTATGCGAACACATTCATGCTACCGTCGGCGCACAGAAGAAGTGTGCGAAGATGTTGTCCGCGCTACCCCCGCTGTAAGGTCCTCCCTCAAGTGCAAATTTGTGAAGACGTCTCCATAACAAGTACATACAAGCCCATGGGTAAATTTAAGGTTGGATGTATGTGGGGACGACCTCCCATTGTCCACTTTATTGTCATCGTCCCCCCGCGGCCGTTGCTGTTGCTGTCACGATATGGCGCTACATTTTATAGTTAGCGTGAGCATTAACTATCCACAGACGGCGCCAGCAGCCTGGCAGCACAAACGCGACCTCTGGAATTGAAACTGCGCACGGGGGAAAGTCAAATGGCTTTGGGTCTTCCGCATCGGGAACTCGACGAGAGCGGACGCATACTCACGGGACTGTGCTGTCGCCGGCGAGGCGAAGGTTCAATCCATTAATAAAAGTGATCTTTATTTGTATGCAATGAAATACACAAAGAATATTTGGACCGACAGCCGCGGGGCTAGTAGACAGTCCAGTACAGAATAAACTTGATCAGGCAGCCGTAATGAGCACACACAAACACACAAAAAAGAATAAAGCAAACAAACAAAAAGAGTCAACACACATGGAGGAAAATACATTTCAGCAAACAATTCATAGGCGAGTAATACAAAACGCAAGCGCGCAAACAAAAAAGAGGGGCGGGGAGGGGATCATGACTCTTCTGGGCTGTTTATGAAGAACATTTCGAAATTCATTTTAAAGTTAACTGCAAGTTTCACATTAATAGGCAACGTGTTCCAATGGTTTGCTCCAGTAAATTGCACTAAACGTTCTCCGTACACATTGTGGCAGGCAGGGAGGCTGAAATTGTAATTTAATGCATGTCTTGTATTGCGAGATGGTAACAAGAAAATACCAAATGGCAACGGAATACTAGTATTAATGATGTTATTTACGAATACAGAGATTTCGTATTTAATCATGGATTCCAATTAAAGTACTCGATTTTCTAGAAATAAATTATTGTTATTGCAGTTGGAAGATACGTGATATATTATACGAAATGCTTTCTTCTGCAATCTCTGCAAGGGAAGTAGATAAGTTTTGTACGTTTGTCCCCAAGATTCACAGCAGTAGCTGATGTGGCAGTGAAATATGAAAAGTAGACGAACGTAGTATGGTGTACGGGAAATATTTTTTCGCCTTGGTAAGCGTGTAGCAACTGAATGCTAGCGTTTTAGATAGCTTATCTATCTGCTCTTGCCAGTGCAAGTGTTGGCCAAAGATGATACCAAGGTATTTGAAAGACGAAACTTGCTGAACACAATCGTTGTTTAGAGATATGTGAATCGTACTAGGGTGAATGTTTCTTCTCTTGGAGTGAAATACTGCATATTTAGTTTTATCTACATTTATTGTTAGTTTATTAGCACGAAACTATTCTGAAACATTAAACAGTTCGGACGTTATCGTGTTTTCTAGGCCCAAGAGTGACTCAGATGTGAACAAAAGAGCAGTGTCATCTGCATACATAAAGTCTTTTGAAAATTGAACGGCCTGCGGCAGGTCGTTCACGAAAATAGAAAACAAAACAGGACCCAATACAGATCCTTGCGGGACCCCGCAAGTCACGGGTAGTAGTGGGGAGTGTTTATCCCTCAGCACTACTTCTTGTTTTCTGGCGGAAAGGTAGCTGTCGAAGAACTGGAGAGAGGCATTATTAATACCACATGCTTTTAATTTTTCCAATAACTCTGAGTGACAGACGCACTCAAATGCCTTTTTTATGTCGAGGAATATTACTATTGCAATTTGATTTTTGTGAAGAGCCGTGTTAATATGGTGAGAAAGTGATGTGACAGCACTGGTTGTTGATTTGGCTGAGATAAAGCCATGCTGCTCAGCACAGAATACATTATTATCAAGCAGAAACTTGTTCAAATGTAAGGATATTAATTTTTCAAAAACAGTATTGATTATACTAAGCACAGATATGGGTCTGCAACTACTGGGGTCATTGGGATCTCCTGTCTTGTAGACTGGCACAACTTTCGCAATCTTCAAGTTTATTGGATACTGGGAGCTAACCATCGCATGGTTAATTATGTTGCGTAAGGGGGTGCAAAGAATGTCGATATTGTCTTTTAGCACCTTCGATGGTATTCCGTCATAACCACAAGCTTTGTTTTCTCGCAGAGTTTTAATTACTGACCTCATTTCTTCTTCAGTTATCTCCCGGAAAGCGAAGCTATTATTTGTTGCTATAGGTCTTCCTAGGTGAGGCGTTGTTGAAGGGAAGGAATTAATCAATTTTCTTCCGCGCTCAACGAAATTATTATTGAAGGTATCAGCCACCTCCTCTGAGATTAAGTCCGGAAGGATATCTTCTTTTTTCTTTAATCCAACAACATCGCTCACAATCGCCCATATCTTTTTGGAATTTCCTTCCTGTCTCGTAATTAGATTAGTGTAGTATTGTTTCTTTGAGTTCCTCATCATGGCGACCGATTTATTTCTGTAGCATCGAGACTGTTGTTGTTTTGCATCTATTGTTTTTCCACTTATGATAGCATGAATCTTTCTTTTTTCAGGACTTCAAGTAGCTTTTGTCATCCAAGGGCATATACCATGGTCGTAGTTACGCCTAGTGTATGTGTAAGTGGATCGCTCAATTACGTCTGTGATTTTCCTTACCAGATACTGATATTAAATATCTATGTTGTCATCATGCACGCTTTCGAAATCGGTGCACTGAAGCAGCGATCGTACTTGAGCGTAACCGATTCGGGTCGTACGTTTTTTAAACTGCTTGGAAGGACAGCGCAAAGGGTCACAGGGATAAAGAAGAAAGATGGGATTGTGGTCTGAGATGGAGGCGGATTGGTTAGTGACTCGATTTGGCTCATCTATAACATTTGTCAGGTTAAAGGACTGTATCAGCAAGAGGTAATCACGGCAATCATCTTTCAACAACTCAATTTTGACATCACCACAGACAATCAAAGACAATTTATCCGTCGCAAGTGATAATAGCGTAGTTTCCATTACGGAATAGAATTTGTTTAGACAAGCGCTAGGTGGGCGGTAAACAATACCTATAATGATGCCACACTTCAGTTCAATGAACAGTGTTTCAACTATACCTGCTTCATAACCAGCCTTGCATTTACAGCAGTACTCGATCCCTTTTCGAACAAAAAGTGCGAGGCCACCACCACGTGATGCACTATCACGCGGTCGCGAGAGGAAATTGTACCCAGGAATTTCAACAGTTTCACCTTGTTTGAACCATGTCTCTGTCAGCGCAATAGCATCAAAACGATACGAGTAGTGTGACAGACAAGCAACCAAATGATCGAGGTTTTTCCTAGCACTCCGGATGTTGCAGTGTAACACAGATACCTGACCACGCCAAGCCATTTGTTTTCGATTTGAGCAGAAGTGTAAGTCATTCGGAGATATAGTGATTACACGGTAGCTTATATATTACTGTACCTGGGCGAGGTCAGCCATCCGCGTCACCTGCAGTACGTGCAAGTTCTATGTCTTGCGCATCAAGATTTTACCTTCTATGACCCAGACATACTCCCAACCCTTCTCTTTTTTTGCCTTCAAAGCGTGGCTCAGCAGCACTTTCTTTGCCGGGTACAAATGCTCGTTTACATAGACTGGTGAACTCTTTTCTTCTGAGCTGTTCAAACCCAGGTAAAATGTGTTTAGTCTGTTTTTTGGCAGCTTTCAGCATTTTGTCTCTAGTGGTATGGGAATGAAATTTAACCACCACATTTGACTCTTTTTTGTTCATCGATGGCACTCGCTGAACGACATCAATGTCACTCTCACTGATTTGAATTTGCAAATGGCGTGATATATCTGTCAAAGTAGCGACAAGGTTTTCACCCTAAACTACAGGAAGCCCCTTGATTTCCCGGTTACTTCACCTGCTGTACTGCTGCAAGTCAATCACCTCTTTCTTCACGTCTTCTAGTTCTTTTGAGAGGCGATCGTTGTCTTTATTTATTTCTATGCTTTCAGCTTTCACAATTTTCAGTTCCTTTTTCATTTCAACTATTTCTGCTTCAAGCTCCTCAAAAATTGTGTTAATGAAATTCATGGATTTCCGCACTGGCTCAAGCTCATCTTCAATTACTTTTTTGAGAGCCTCTTTCAGCTTTAGCTGATTGGTCTCAAAGTGTGCTGACATGTCAGCAAGTGCTTTCACGACTTCCTTTATAGTCGAACGTGCCTTGACTCCCATAATATCATGTACAGACGGACGGAGCAGTCGAAGAGCTGCTATATAGCAAGAAGCACCTTAAGTAAAAGAAGGCTCATACACGTACCTGCACAGAATGAAGCAGGCAGTTAGTTGCAGCTTAACGTTTGAGCGTCCTGAACTGCTCCGGAATGGTGCTGAGGGTGGGCTAGACAGCGGCTTTTACAGCCTTCCTGTGACGTCGATGCCCCTTCGAGCTGCGCAAGCGCAGCTGACTGCCGGATGATAAAGTGTCGCCGACGGCCCTCCAACAGCCCAACAGCAAAGCGCAGGCACAGCTGGTATCTGGCAGACGCAGCACGTGGATGCTCGATGTAGGCAATAGGCAGGATTTCAGGCGATGGCTTGACGATTTTTTTTCGATGACAGGCTGCACAGAATGAAGCAGGCAGTTAGTTGCAGCTCAACGTTTCGGCGTCCCGGACAGCTCCGGGACTGTTCCCGCCTGCTCATCCTGTGAGGTAAAGGAGCTTATTTCCTGTCATAGCGTGGGCTAACATTTGCCTGTAACCTCGCTGGTGAGTTCTACGAAGTCGATTCATTAGTGAGTTTTACAACTCACGGAGGCTGGTATTTCAGCAGTAGCTGGTTTTCTTGTACGCACGCCGTCCTTTGTTCCCAAGAACACGACTCGCCGTGGTCGGCATACGCTCGCTATAGTGCATGCCCACGGGTTTGGGCTGGCGGGTTTGGACAGTCAGCCACAAACAAGCGGGGTGAACTCATTATTCTGCTATTAAAAATCAACAACAGCGAGCATAAACATCGCACACACTAATTTTGAGAATTACCAGACTATTCCACCTGGTCTCGAGCGAGATGACGAACAATGTGTACCGTGTTTAACGCGCTTGCATGCAGATTGGAGAGTGAAACTCGAGGAAAAATGAGTCAAGCAGGTTGAGGGACGAGAGTGTCGCTTCTTTCAGAATCTAAAGGCTTTGCAGGCTTCGCGGAGAACCACAGGCCGCGGATTCTAAGAGGCTTATTTGTGAGGCTTACGTGGTAAAGGGATAACCTGAAAACGAAGCTGGCTATAAAGTGTGAAAGAGCACTGAACAAGGGTAGAGGGGGAAGGGCGGGCTCAGTTCACAACCCGAACCAACGTTTCGCAAGTGGACTTGCCTTCGTCTGGGCCCAGACCAAGTCAAGCTCACTTGTCGAAACGTTGGCTTGACTTGGGAACTGAGGCTCCCTGTCCACCCTTTGCACTGAATGCACTGACATTAAATAGTAAAAGAACAAAGTTAAAGAAAGGCGATGTGGAAAAGAGCAGTTAAGATGAGTGGAACGAATATTGTGGACAGCAAAAGATGAAGGAATTGGAAAAATAAAAATGAAGCACATAGGATGAAAGGACGAAAGCACAAGCATAGAAAATGACGATGATTTAGAAGGGAGAGCGCAACATGGAGAAGTAATTGAGTAAGAAACGGTCAGTAACCACTGAAACCAATGAAAATTAAGAAAAAAAATGAAGGAGAAGGTATAAGACACTCACGAACAAAGAAAAGTTAGGAAGGAAGAGGACAAAGAAGGAAAGAAAAGAGGAAGAAAATGAATTGGAAAGGTAGACGAAAGATAGGAGCAGTGCATGAAAGGTAAAGAAGTGACGAAAGGAAGGAAGAGAAAAGAGACACAGATTAAGACAATGAAAGTGGAAGAGAACGAAATCGGCGAAGGTGAGGAGAAGTAAATCAAGATAAAGGTAGAGAAAAACTGACGCAAGATTAGTGAAATTCATACATCATATACATGTTAGCATATGCTTTTCATAGCGCTATACTCGCTATAAGTACTTGTATGGTGTCATATATATATATATATATATATATATATATATATATATATATATATATATATATATGTGTGTGTGTGTGTGTGTGTGTGTGTGTGTGTGTGTGTGTGTGTGTGTGTGTGTGTGTGTGTGTGTGTGTGTGTGTGTGTGTGTGTGTGTGTGTGTGTGTGTGTGTGTGTGTGTGTGTGTGTGTGTGTGTGTGTGTGTGTGTGTGTGTGTGTGTGTGTGTGTGTGTGTGTGTGTGTGTGTGTGTGTGTGTGTGTTTACGCGCATGTGTTTGTGTAAATTCAATATCGGTGCGCAAAGACGGATTGAGCCCAACGAGCATTATTAGCGCTAGTGTCCCAAAACAGCCCGTTGAGTGGCCGCACCAAACGATAAGACAGGCCTCAGCCAGAAAAACAAAGAGAACACCAATTTATAGTTTTTTCAAATGGAAGCTTCTTGCGAAACACCCTAAAGTTTTTAGAAATATAAAAAACTCAATGAAAGAAAACGAAGCGAAAAAAGAAAGAGCAGGATGGGAGGTGGGGTTGAAAAAGGAAGATAGCAGTGAAGGAAATGGAAGGAACAGCAAGATGCCAAAAACCTGAAGCAAGTAGCAAAACGATCGAAGAAGAAAGAAAAAGAATAGAGAACATAAGGAAGGTATAGCAGAAGGGTTATCAGGGGAAGAGGAAGGACAAGGAGGAATCGAAAATGAACGTAGACTAATATGCAGGTCATGCATTGCAGGAGAAATGCATGAATACGTTAGGAGGAAGATGATCGCACTGAGGTCTATTTGGGCATTTAAAAAAGCGCACATCTGCTTGCGATGGCAAACAGCCTATTTTCATCATCATCATCATCAGCCTGATTATACCCACTGCAGGGCGAAGGCCTCTACCATATTTCTCCACTTCACCCGGTTTTGTGGTAGCTGCATCCACTTGACCCCTGCGAACTTCTTAATCTCATCCGCCCACCTAGCTTTCTGCCGCCCCTGCTACGCTTTCCTTCCCTTGGAATCCAGTTTGTTACCCTCAGCGACCATCGGTTATCCTCTCTTCGCACTACATATCCTGCCCATGTCCATTTCTTCTTCTTAATTTCCACTAGAATGTCGGTAACTTGAGTTATTTCTCTGACCCACTCTGCACGCTTTCTATCTCTTAATCTCTATCTCTTACAGCCTATTCTGTTCAGTCTTAACTGCTGTAAAGCAGACACATCCACCGCTGTCTTGCTACCTCACACGACTTTGCGCCTCGTCAGTCAGGTTTCGCTGCCATGCAACGGACAATCGCTTTATCATATACTACACGGTCGTATTATCTCCTTTATTTCATCATTTGAGCACCCTTCCAATCAATTAATATAGGCTAACTATCAGCGTCTCGTTAATTGCTTTATGAGAAAGGCCTACAGCTGTTTCGTAGGCATATGTTATAATAGCGTCGACCTTCCCGACATCAGTATTGACTATGAGCAGGTACAGCACTGCTTAGGTTATACTGCTTAGCACGAACGCACTAATGATTTAGAACAGCTCTTTCAAGCTCTGTCCTCTCCTTTGATTTGAGAATTGGATGGATGGATGGATGGATGGATGGATGGATGGATGGATGGATGGATGGATGGATGGATGGATGGATGGATGGATGGATGGACGGACGGATGGATGGATGGATGGATGGATGGATGGACGGATGGACGGATGGATGGATGGATGGATGGATGGATGGATGGATGGATGGATGGATGGATGGATGGATGGATGGATGGATGGATGGATGGACGGACGGACGGGAGTATGGATGGATGGATGGAATTTTTATTTTACATAACGCAATAAGTTTTGTTCCCTGATATTTATATATATATATATATATATATATATATATATATATATATATATATATATATATATATATATATATATATATATATATATATATCATCAGCCTGACTATACCCACTGCAGGGCGAAGGCCTCTCCCATATTTCCCCACTTAACCCGGTTCTGTGCTAGCTGCATCCACTTGACCCCTGCGAACTTCTTAATCTCATCCGCCCACCTAACTTTCTGCCGCCCCCTGCTACGCTTTCCTACCTTTGGAATCCAATTTGTTACCCTCAGCGACCATCGGTTATCCTCTCTTCGCACTACATGTCCTGCCCATGTCCATTTCTTCTTAATTTCTACTAGAATGTCCGTAACTTGAGTTATTTCTCTGACCCACTCTGCACGCTTCCTATCTCTTAATGTTACCCCTACCATTTTTCGTTCCATAGCCCTCTGGGGTTCCTCAAGGTAAGTAGAACTCTCTTGGTTAGCCTCCACGTTTCAGCGCCATAGGTGAGTACAGGTAAGATGCAACTGTTATATACTTTCCTCTTTAGCGATGCCTGTAAGCTGCTAGACATAATCTGCGACATTGCCTTGGCATTGCCATGCTAAGCAACTCGACAGATGAACTACAAATAATGATTGATGACCTAGAGAGGAAAAGCAGAAAGGTAGGCTTGAAAATCAATATGCAGAAGACTAAGGTAATGTTCAACAGCCTCGGGAAGGAACAGCAGTTTACATTAGGTAGCGAAGTACTGGAAGTAGTAGGCGAATATGTCTACTCAGGACAGGTAGTAACCGCACATCCGGACCATGAAAAGGAAATAACAAGAAGAATAAGATTGGGATGGAGCGCATTTGGCAAACACTCGCAGATATATATATATATATATATATATATAGAGAGAGAGAGAGAGAGAGCTAGTATCAATATGAAACAGAGTACAGGAGAGCGTGGACTCCGAATTTTCAAATGTGCTGTCACCGACAGGTGATCACAATCAGTGGTAAAAACGCATTCAAAGTAAGCTTGCCCCCCCCCCCCCTTCCTCAACTGCTCTTTCGGAAATAACAGCTTCTGCTCTTTCCGATCATACCCTTGATGCCATCCATTCTCGTCTTGTGTTTGCGTCAGCGCTTTGTCAGCGCTTTGCACAGCGCGGAGGTCACGTGCTCCCGTGCTTGCTATAATATTGATTTCAGCTGTATTTGGGATTATTTGTGGGATATTTTGAAAAAATGGAAGCTGTGATAAATTTTTACTTTTCAATCAAATCTGCCCACTTTTTTTAATGTCAACTGCTACACAAAGACAGGCTTTTAATAATTCTTATAAAAGTAAATGTCGTATAGATTTAGAGTAAAAATATTGGATCACAAAATTTTGCGCAAGCAGCTGATCTCCAAGCATGAAACTTTTAAAAATGGCAAGAGCGGCGTTTGTTACCTCTAGTGACCTACAATATTTTCCGAGGAAACACCATAGTATCTGTAAACCTAATCTACATTCATAAGTGTCAAGACATCGGCCCACGACATATTACTTTACTGGAAAGAACAAATTTGAACACACAGACATATACGTATATGTCTACGTATATATACGTATATATACGTAAAGGGTGCTAAAACTTACTGTTCATTATTACTGTCTAAGATATTTCAGCAGTCCCTCCTCACTGGTGCCCTACCTGCTGACTGGACGGTCGGGAAGGTGATCCCCATCTATAAATCAGGTAACAAGAATTCACCCCTGAATTACCGCCCCATCTCCTTAACAAGCATTCCATGTAAAATTTTAGAACACATATTATATTCAGGCATCGCAAACTTTCTGGATTCCAATTCATTTTTTACTAATACACAGCACGGTTTCCGTAAGCGGTTGTCTTGCGAAACACAGTATCATTCACACATAAACTTCATTCCATCCTCGATCGCCGCTCATTAGCCGACTGCGTCTTTCTCGACTTCGCAAAGGCGTTTGAAAAAGTACCCCATAAACTACTACTCCTCAAGCTAAGTAAACTTAACCTCGATCCAAATCTGTTTTCCTGGCTTGAATATTTTCTTTGTAACCGCTCTCAGTTCGTATCTACTAACAATACATCTTCCCCATTACGTCCCGTCGAATCTGGCGTACCCCAGGGTTCGGTTTTAGGCCCTCTCCTCTTTCTAATTTATATTAACGACTTACCTAATTGTGTATCTTCTAACATTCACCTTTTTGCTGATGACTGCGTTATTTTTCGGGAAATTAACGACATTAACGATTTCTGTGCTCTACAAGACGATCTCACTTCCATATCCGCGTGGTGTAAATTATGGCTAATGCAACTAAATTCTTCAAAATGCAAAGTTTTACGTGTTTCCCGCACATCACCTGCTACTAATACATATCATCTGAATAACACTGCACTCGAGGCTGTCACATCATATCGATATCTTGGCGTCCATATAACTTCTTCTCTCACTTGGTCACTCCACATTACCACCGTAATTAACAACGCTAACAGCATGTTAGGCTACCGCAACTTCTCCGCCGCTCCTACTTCATTAAAACTAACGCTGTATAAAACGCTTGTCCGCACTAAACTCGAATACGCATCAGCAATTTGGGACCCAAGCTCCACTAACTTAACTAATTCACTCGAGCTAGTGCAAAACAACTCTGCCCGGTTCATCCTTCTTAACTACAATCGTACAGCAAGTGTCACCTCCATGAAAAACATGCTAAATCTACCTACTTTAGCCTCCCGTCGAAAATTCTCACGGTTATGCTTATTTCATAAACTTTTCTACAATTGCCCCATTCTACGAGATGAACTAATTTCTGTGCCATATTTCATCTCATCCCGGCTTGATCATGCACATAAAGTCGGCATCACATCATACAAAACCAAAGCTTGTTCGCAGTCGTTTATTCCCCGCACATCAGCAGATTGGAATCACCTTCCCGGATCGACAGCCAGCATTCAAGACAGCCTGCGATTCCGTGCCAACTTAGCTAACATTGTATACTCAGGCCCTTAACAATTGTATTCATTGCTGTTACAATCACCAAAGTTATTTTTGCCTTTCACTTACAACTATATTCTTACTATAGCAGCTAAAAATGTATAACCAGGAACATGACGCTTGTATTTTTCATTTTTGTTCTTTAACCTCTGTTCTATTATTTTTGTAACCACTCCCCTCTGAATTGCCCCTGGCCTTGAGGGTAATCATAAATAAATAAATAAATAAATAAATAAATAAATAAATAAATAAATAAATAAATAAATAAATAAATAAATAAATAAATAAATAAATAAATAAATAAATAAATAAATAAATAAATAAATAAATAAATAAATAAATATGCACATGCATACTGTGTGTGTGTGCGTCGGAGAGAGAGATTGGCTAATGATCCTACCATAAGCTTGGCCGCAATCCCTGATATCAGGCCGCAACGGCGTCAGAGTTGCCGCATTCATAACCAAATTAGTGATAATTTGTACGCTTGTCTAGTAAAGCCAAGATGATAACTGCAGCTTCTAGCACAAAACATCAATTATATTTCTTTTCCGCCAGTAGCAATTAGCTCTTTAGTGCAAACATTCCAAAGTATATGCAAAGTTTCATGTGTCCTTTATTCATGCCGCAACATCGGAAGCTGCGTATGGACTGCACGCTCAATGTCCATATGATGACATATTGTTGAGCAAGGCGCATTTTAAAAGCTAGTAAATGCAACCAGAAGCACAAGACCAAGAAAGCTTACCGTTTGGGAGCACCGCCAAGTGTGGATATGTTTCTGATCTAGCTTGCTCTGCGAAGCGGCACGTCTGGTTATCAAGCGCGCCAGTGCAGACTGACAGTCCCTATCCGGCAAGCAACCACTTCCTCCAGAGACGATCACGCCACCTTGCAGACGCAGCCAATGAAAGCTTGAAGGGGATTTCCCTACGCTTCCATTGTTCGCTGCCTAACACTATCACATAACAGCATGACCGCCTGTGCACAGGAAGTCTGGCTGCGCGGTGGGGCCGCTTGTCGCACGAGTTCATGATCAGCCATCTTCTCGTCGGGATGTGACAAAGGAACTTCCAGCGCAGAAGTGTGGGCATCTTTTCCGGCTTCCCTCCTTAGCCTATTCCTTGAAAAGGCAGTGAAGAAAAGGGACAATATTTTACGACTAATATTCTGACAATAGTTTTTATTTACCCCTCACATTGTTGTCGGCAGTAGACCATCTCATTTCTTGCTAAGAGTGATGTTTTTCGGGACCGAAAGACGTATTTATTGCCGAGAAAGTTTTTCAAATGTCAAATATTTCAAGTTTTTCCATCAGTGTTATAAAATTGTAAAATAACTCCAGGATGAAGCATTTGAAATGAATGACGTTGTGTGCTGTACTGAGAAATCCGCTGTGAAAAGATGTCACTGCAATAAGTTCCGAAAATGATCGATAGCGGCGAAACGTGTGCTTAATTTTGTGATCAATTTCACTAGATAAAAATCTGCTAAGTTATCTGCTAAATCTGATAAAAATCTGCTAATAACTAAGTTCAGAGAGAGCAGGTAAATAACGCATCCACTGGATTACTGCAATGTCTCTCACGTTTTCTATATATGCAAATTTGTTTTTATACATCCAAATTTATTCGTGGTAAACTTACGTGTGGGGATATAACTAAGTTCAGAGAGAGCAGGTAAATAACGCATCCACTGGATTACTGCAATGTCTCTCACGTTTTCTATATATGCAAATTTGTTTTTATACATCCAAATACTCTTCGCAAGCTGAACTGTAGTTGCAGAAAGAACGAGCTCCGAAATGGTTTTCATTTTTTACCTCATCATTTTGCAAGGCTATTTTCAATGTTTGGTATTTAGCTCAAATAGTCTACCGTCTTTCGCCGTATCTTCGTTCAACATTTGTCCCTCCTCTCCTCATTCGGCCTGATTGCCCTCATCGTCAACCAGGTTGCCATATTCCTTATAACCTCTTGCATTTTCTACGCCTGTCGTGTGGAGTGAGTGATTTTTGCCTCTACATTCACCTTTTCACGAAGAGAAGTCAATGCTTCTCATTCGTACTGGGAATGTATCATATTTGTTGTATTGTTTTTTTAAAATTCAGAGCCTTTCAGTGTTGTAATACTTGTTTGGAGCTACCTTCAAAACATTCCTGCATTTACAAATAAATAAACAAACAAGATTCCTGCAATCAGACGCGAATATTTGTCACAAAAAAGTGAGCTTCGGACCTGGTTCTAAACCAGGGGAGGCATGGACACGTGCCTTGCGGCTTCTCCGTTGGTCGTTATATTTGGTAGCAATATGCTGATCGTCGAACAAGGCAGTCAGCTACTGGGCGCGTATCGCGTAGTATGTTAGGCAGAGGATGCAAGGCTGAACGAAGAATGTGTGGCTGCAGCAAAGACAGGAAACATCAGGTGGCGGCTGCAGGGGCGTTTCTGAGAAAGCGCCGCCTAGCGTTGCGTTTAGCGACACCGACAGGTACGGGCGGCATCCTGCGATAGAATGTCGTCCGCTTCCGTTGCCACTCCGCGGAACAGGATTCCCAAAGCAGAGGCGCCTATACAGTGGTGCTGCGGAAGACCGGAAAGATAATCTTTGTTCTTGGATTGTGCCCGTATGTTCATTTTTGATGGAGACAAAGAGTAAACGTCGGATCAGAAGGAGATGGTTGCAACGTACAGGACTGCTCATATGTTCAGTGGTGCCGGAGATTAAGTTCGAAGGCGAGTTCTATTCATGCGAAGTTTTTTAAACTGCCAAGTTGTCACCAATGCTCAAACCACGAAATGAACAATGCGCGCAGTGTTCAGTATATCTTCCACTCGATACAAATACGCTAATTTTATGCCGCAAATAGTCTGTTTGGAATGTTTGTAAAATGAGCGTACTATATTTTGGCCGCTTTGTTCTCATGAATGCCTGCTAACGAGGCTCCCTTCTATGCAAGGAACTGGCAACCAGTTTAAACAAGCAAATCTTCACGTAAGTAGAAGCCATATTTAGTTTCTTTTCGGCGTCAGAGAAGATCAATACTTGTGTTTTAACATCCAAAGAGACGTCGGCTTTGGAGACGCTGCAGTGGAGGGCTCCGGTTTTATTTCTATGCAGCTGCGGCTCATTAGCGTGCACTAACATTCCAAATATTGGTGCGCCATCAAAACACAGCAGCTGTGGCCACGATCAAAACCATGTCCTTGGAATCAGCAGTCAAGTGATTTGACCAACGAGGCCCCCACTGCGGGACATGGCGAAAACACTAGGAATCATGGTGGTTGTGTGCGCTTGCAGCGGAATTAGCAAGGGGGCTCCCCGGTTTGTTCTTCTTCAGCCGGTTCCCTGACTAATGCTCCTCATTCAGTCGCTACAGGCTCCACAAACTATTTTTAAGCAATTTGCACGCTACGCTATACACAGACACACAAAGAATCAGGAAAACACATACACAGGACAGGCGCGAACTGGCAACCTTGGCTTATTCATAATAAGCTTGCATTTAAAAAACCCGCTCGCATCCTCTGATAAAAGAAATCTCGTTATTTTATTGTAGAGATTGTGTCACATCCCCGCACACCTGCGCTCCTTTACTAACTTTATCTCGTGACTTTATAATTTAACTGACGGTGTGCTTACGCGTCTTCTTGGGTTTCCCATATCCGAAACGCTTCGGTTATTTCTCTTTCTTTTCTTTCTTTTGAACGGCTTAAGATTTTGGGTCCTTCAAATTCTGGCTTTTATTTGTGCTTTGCGCCATGGGGGCTGAGTGTCCAGGGCTAGTGTTTTTACCTATATCATTACCCTGTTCCGTTAACCTCGTGTTCAAGAACCTGTCGGTTTGGCCTGTATGTATCTCATTCCACACGACAAGGGAAGGGTATACACAATGCCAGTGTCACAATAAACAAATCTTTCTTTGTGCACCATTTTGCATGTGCTGGCTCTTCCTTTGCGATTTTTACGCATATTATGAAACAGGCTCTTTTTTTCGGAGCTGTGAAAACAAGTTTAACGTCATACCTACTAGCTACATTCACCAAAACATGGTTACATTGTCCACGTACGGACTGACGACCATATTACTAGCTTGCACTAAATTCTTCCTTCGCATCCTTTTGCTGTCACTCAAAATATGTAGGTGCTTTTCTGCAACTGAACTTAAAGGTGCCACAGGGTATCCACTCATCCGTAGCCTATCAACTTGTCTTGTGACGCTACATGGACATCATTCGTAATAAATTGCAATAAACTATTGAATACTGCGTTCCTCTTCACTAGTTATGCAATGCGTGGAATGGTAGCTAACAAGTTTTCCTCTTATTTTGTCACCTACGTCGATCCAATGCGATTGCTTCTCAGTTTCCTTAATCTCGATGTATAAGAATCTAGTCACTGAATCACGTGGAAGCTGAAAGGTGAAATCCGGCTCAAAGAAAACATCTCGAAAGGCGTCTAGAATACTTTTTACTGCCATGCAATTTGCTTTCACAACAGGGAAGGAAAGCAAGACGTCATTTACAAATCTAAACGCCTCCAGTAAATCAAATGTTACCAAACTTGATTTCAAGGGCCGATTCCCTCTTTTCAGGTAAATATCAGAAATGACCGGTGCAATGCAAGGTCCTATAATAATACCACTTTTCTGTATGTACCATTTGAAGTCGAATTGTACAATAATGAAATAATTTAGTTTTCCAGATTTCTGACGAAACCTTGGACGCCAATACAGGACTCGTTCTGGAACATGACTACATAAAACTGCTCACTGCATTCTTCCACGGCATTTAAGGTTGCCTCGACCGCAACACCAAAATACATATGTATATAATCAACAGACACACAGGTAACTGGGTGGGGGCCTTTTTTAAATAATGCATTGACACACTGAGATCTTTGATCTTAAACGGGTCCTCCAGTGGCAATCTTAAAAGACGCTCTTGTAGAAAGCGTGCAACAAATCTCTGCCAATTGTCCCTGTCATCTATTATGGTCCGGAATTGATTCCCTTCCTTGCGAGATTTCACAGTAAACATTGGTGTCAGGCTCAGCTTTTTACATTGCTTGACATGTTTCGAGAGTTGTCCCAGGTCTAGATTTTCACAATGGTCGGCCCCCTGCTTCTTTATTCTCATGAGATGTCCTACTTGAAGTTGCTTTCTGCAAACTTCTTGGTGTTGCTAAAGGGGCGCTAGCATCGCAGAGAAGACTGACGCCTTCGCACTTCCTCTTCATTGCAATCTCACTATCAAAAGTGAGCTCGCAATCAGGACAACATAGCGAAAACGACAACGCGGTGTACCGGTGAGGGAATGTACCCCGTTATTCGGCTTGCAGCGCCAGTCTTTGGCCGCAGACACTACTCGAAGCTGCAACATATAGTTTGCTTTTAACTTCATTGTCGATGTTGTTTTCGTTTCCTCCGCGTTAACGAGCAAATGTAATGTATAATGCACCTACTCCTTGCATCTTCGCTCTTGTTAATACCTCAATAGGCCGCACTTTATTCGTTTGCTGATAATGTATATCACTCCAGTAAGCTGTGATGCCGCTATGTCCACATCAACAGCGGCGAAATAAATTTCACACAGTCAGTCTGTACACCGGTAAAGTTCGTGACGAGCACATCAGCTTGTCCATGACGGAAACGGACGATGACTCTTACGATTCAAAGTCCTATATCCAGTAACAACTGAGTGTTTCCTTCGACATCCCTTTCCGTGATTTTGACTGCTGTTGTAAGCACAGGGACGATGACGCTTGATCGGGGCGGTATGGTCAATTCTCCGTCGAAGACGTTGAGAGCGACGTGATGCGCCGACGTTCTCGTAGCAAGTATGGCTTTATCGCTCGAGAGCTTGATGAGTTTGGATCGGAGGTCGATAATCGCTCGATGCTCGTTCAGAAAATCCATTCCCAGAATCACATCGCGGAAACAGTGCTGTAGGATGACGAAGCTGGTAGGGTTGGTACGTCCATTTACTGTAACCATTGTGCTGCATCGCCCCGATGGCATAATAAGGTTACCACCAGCGATGGGGATTAGCGGGCCGTCCCAAGTGGTCGTCACTTTCTTGAGCTGGGCAGCGAAAGCTCCACTGATGACAGAGTAGTCGGCACCGGCGCCCACTAGGGCGGTAACCGTGCGTCCGTCAACGGCAACCTCAAGGTCACTTGTTCGTGTCCTAGTATAGCACGTTAGCTTCTGTGTTCGATCTCTTCGTCTTGCGCTGAGGTCGCGGACGGGGCGCACTGTCGTAAAGGCGCTGGGCGGCTATGTCAACTTGAAATCTGGTCGTGAGTTCGTTGACGTTGTCGTCTTGTGGATCGGCGATTTAATGGCTGCATCGTCGTCACTCATCATCGGAGGATCTTCATGTATTCGCCAAGAAGCAACCTCACCTCCAATGGTGGCTCTATTTAGTTTCCCCTGCGCGGGCTTGGGGACCTTATGCGCACACTCTCATCGTAGTTACGGCCTGGCGACGCAAAACGGGCCCTGTACTGTGATGGGGACCTGAACTGACAGCTTTTTGGCGCAATCTCACCTCCACGCAGATAGTTGTCAATTTCTTGCGGTCGTTCAACTGGTCGTGGTCGTGAAGCGTCCACTGCAAATCCGCAGAGACCGACTCGTCGGCACGGGCACTGACGCAGAATGTGGCTGGCCTCACCGCACCCTTTACGTATATATACGTATATATACGTATATATACGTAAAGGGTGCTAAAACTTACTGTTCATTATTACTGTCTAAGATATTTCAGCAGTCCCTCCTCACGGGTGCCCTACCTGCTGACTGGACGGTCGGGAAGGTGATCCCCATCTATAAATCAGGTAACAAGAATTCACCCCTGAATTACCGCCCCATCTCCTTAACAAGCATTTCATGTAAAATTTTAGAACACATATTATATTCAGGCATCGCAAACTTTCTGGATTCCAATCCATTTTTTACTAATACACAGCACGGTTTCCGTAAGCGGTTGTCTTGCGAAACACAGTATCATTCACACATAAACTTCATTCCATCCTCGATCGCCGCTCATTAGCCGACTGCGTCTTTCTCGACTTCGCAAAGGCGTTTGAAAAAGTACCCCATAAACTACTACTCCTCAAGCTAAGTAAACTTAACCTCGATCCAAATCTGTTTTCCTGGCTTGAATATTTTCTTTGTAACCGCTCTCAGTTCGTATCTACTAACAATACATCTTCCCCATTACGTCCCGTCGAATCTGGCGTACCCCAGGGTTCGGTTTTAGGCCCTCTCCTCTTTCTAATTTATATTAACGACTTACCTAATTGTGTATCTTCTAACATTCACCTTTTTGCTGATGACTGCGTTATTTTTCGGGAAATTAACGACATTAACGATTTCTGTGCTCTACAAGACGATCTCACTTCCATATCCGCGTGGTGTAAATTATGGCTAATGCAACTAAATTCTTCAAAATGCAAAGTTTTACGTGTTTCCCGCACATCACCTGCTACTAATACATATCATCTGAATAACACTGCACTCGAGGCTGTCACATCATATCGATATCTTGGCGTCCATATAACTTCTTCTCTCACTTGGTCACTCCACATTACCACCGTAATTAACAACGCTAACAGCATGTTAGGCTACCGCAACTTCTCCGCCGCTCCTACTTCATTAAAACTAACGCTGTATAAAACGCTTGTCCGCACTAAACTCGAATACGCATCAGCAATTTGGGACCCAAGCTCCACTAACTTAACTAATTCACTCGAGCTAGTGCAAAACAACTCTGCCCGGTTCATCCTTCTTAACTACAATCGTACAGCAAGTGTCACCTCCATGAAAAACATGCTAAATCTACCTACTTTAGCCTCCCGTCGAAAATTCTCACGGTTATGCTTATTTCATAAACTTTTCTACAATTGCCCCATTCTACGAGATGAACTAATTTCTGTGCCATATTTCATCTCATCCCGGCTTGATCATGCACATAAAGTCGGCATCACATCATACAAAACCAAAGCTTGTTCGCAGTCGTTTATTCCCCGCACATCAGCAGATTGGAATCACCTTCCCGGATCGACAGCCAGCATTCAAGACAGCCTGCGATTCCGTGCCAACTTAGCTAACATTGTATACTCAGGCCCTTAACAATTGTATTCATTGCTGTTACAATCACCAAAGTTATTTTTGCCTTTCACTTACAACTATATTCTTACTATAGCAGCTAAAAATGTATAACCAGGAACATGACGCTTGTATTTTTCATTTTTGTTCTTTAACCTCTGTTCTATTATTTTTGTAACCACTCCCCTCTGAATTGCCCCTGGCCTTGAGGGTAATCATAAATAAATAAATAAATAAATAAATAAATAAATAAATAAATAAATAAATAAATAAATAAATAAATAAATAAATAAATAAATAAATAAATAAATAAATAAATAAATAAATAAATAAATAAATAAATAAATATGCACATGCATACTGTGTGTGTGTGCGTCGGAGAGAGAGATTGGCTAATGATCCTACCATAAGCTTGGCCGCAATCCCTGATATCAGGCCGCAACGGCGTCAGAGTTGCCGCATTCATAACCAAATTAGTGATAATTTGTACGCTTGTCTAGTAAAGCCAAGATGATAACTGCAGCTTCTAGCACAAAACATCAATTATATTTCTTTTCCGCCAGTAGCAATTAGCTCTTTAGTGCAAACATTCCAAAGTATATGCAAAGTTTCATGTGTCCTTTAATCATGCCGCAACATCGGAAGGTGCGTATGGACTGCACGCTCAATGTCCATATGATGACATATTGTTGAGCAAGGCGCATTTTAAAAGCTAGTAAATGCAACCAGAAGCACAAGACCAAGAAAGCTTACCGTTTGGGAGCACCGCCAAGTGTGGATATGTTTCTGATCTAGCTTGCTCTGCGAAGCGGCACGTCTGGTTATCAAGCGCGCCAGTGCAGACTGACAGTCCCTATCCGGCAAGCAACCACTTCCTCCAGAGACGATCACGCCACCTTGCAGACGCAGCCAATGAAAGCTTCAAGGGGATTTCCCTACGCTTCCATTGTTCGCTGCCTAACACTATCACATAACAGCATGACCGCCTGTGCACAGGAAGTCTGGCTGCGCGGTGGGGCCGCTTGTCGCACGAGTTCATGATCAGCCATCTTCTCGTCGGGATGTGACAAAGGAACTTCCAGCGCAGAAGTGTGGGCATCTTTTCCGGCTTCCCTCCTTAGCCTATTCCTTGAAAAGGCAGTGAAGAAAAGGGACAATATTTTACGACTAATATTCTGACAATAGTTTTTATTTACCCCTCACATTGTTGTCGGCAGTAGACCATCTCATTTCTTGCTAAGAGTGATGTTTTTCGGGACCGAAAGACGTATTTATTGCCGAGAAAGTTTTTCAAATGTCAAATATTTCAAGTTTTTCCATCAGTGTTATAAAATTGTAAAATAACTCCAGGATGAAGCATTTGAAATGAATGACGTTGTGTGCTGTACTGAGAAATCCGCTGTGAAAAGATGTCACTGCAATGAAGTTCCGAAAATGATCGATAGCGGCGAAACGTGTACTTAATTTTGTGATCAATTTCACTAGATAAAAATCTGCTTTCAATGCAATTAAGTAGCCGCTTTGTTCTTAAATATCACTAATCTAATGGTACAGGCTGACTTCAGCCCGCCCCATTTGCTTATTTATAGAAACTGGTCATAAAAAGTATCCGACTGTTTTCTAAAAACTATTTTTATTCGTGGTAAACTTACGTGTGGGGATATAACTAAGTTCAGAGAGAGCAGGTAAATAACGCATCCACTGGATTACTGCAATGTCTCTCACGTTTTTTATATATGCAAATTTGTTTTTATATATCCAAATACTCTTCGCAAGCTGAACTGTAGTTGCAGAAAGAACGAGCTCCGAAATGGTTTTCATTTTTTACCTCATCATTTTGCAAGGCTATTTTCAATGTTTGGTATTTAGCTCAAATAGTCCACCGTCTTTCGTCGTATCTTCATTCAACATTTGTCCCTCCTCTCCTCATTCGGCCTGATTGCCCTCATCGTCAACCAGGTTGCCATATTCCTTATAACCTCTTGCATTTTCTACGCCTGTCGTGTGGAGTGAGTGATTTTTGCCTCTACATTCACCTTTTCACGAAGAGAAGTCAATGCTTCTCATTCGTACTGGGAATGTATCATATTTGTTGTATTGTTTTTTTAAAATTCAGAGCCTTTCAGTGTTGTAATACTTGTTTGGAGCTACCTTCAAAACATTCCTGCATTTACAAATAAATAAACAAACAAGATTCCTGCAATCAGACGCGAATATTTGTCACAAAAAAGTGAGCTTCGGACCTGGTTCTAAACCAGGGGAGGCATGGACACGTGCCTTGCGGCTTCTCCGTTGGTCGTTATATTTGGTAGCAATATGCTGATCGTCGAACAAGGCAGTCAGCTACTGGGCGCGTATCGCGTAGTATGTTAGGCAGAGGATGCAAGGCTGAACGAAGAATGTGTGGCTGCAGCAAAGACAGGAAACATCAGGTGGCGGCTGCAGGGGCGTTTCTGAGAAAGCGCCGCCTAGCGTTGCGTTTAGCGACACCGACAGGTACGGGCGGCATCCTGCGATAGAATGTCGTCCGCTTCCGTTGCCACTCCGCGGAACAGGATTCCCAAAGCAGAGGCGCCTATACAGTGGTGCTGCGGAAGACCGGAAAGATAATCTTTGTTCTTGGATTGTGCCCGTATGTTCATTTTTGATGGAGACAAAGAGTAAACGTCGGATCAGAAGGAGATGGTTGCAACGTACAGGACTGCTCATATGTTCAGTGGTGCCGGAGATTAAGTTCGAAGGCGAGTTCTATTCATGCGAAGTTTTTTAAACTGCCAAGTTGTCACCAATGCTCAAACCACGAAATGAACAATGCGCGCAGTGTTCAATATATCTTCCACTCGATACAAATACGCTAATTTTATGCCGCAAATAGTCTGTTTGGAATGTTTGTAAAATGAGCGTACTATATTTTGGCCGCTTTGTTAATCATGAATGCCTGCTAACGAGGCTCCCTTCTATGCAAGGAACTGGCAACCAGTTTAAACAAGCAAATCTTCACGTAAGTAGAAGCCATATTTAGTTTCTTTTCGGCGTCAGAGAAGATCAATACTTGTGTTTTAACATCCAAAGAGACGTCGGCTTTGGAGACGCTGCAGTGGAGGGCTCCGGTTTTATTTCTATGCAGCTGCGGCTCATTAGCGTGCACTAACATTCCAAATATTGGTGCGCCATCAAAACACAGCAGCTGTGGCCACGATCAAAACCATGTCCTTGGAATCAGCAGTCAAGTGATTTGACCAACGAGGCCCCCACTGCGGGACATGGCGAAAACACTAGGAATCATGGTGGTTGTGTGCGCTTGCAGCGGAATTAGCAAGGGGGCTCCCCGGTTTGTTCTTCTTCAGCCGGTTCCCTGACTAATGCTCCTCATTCAGTCGCTACAGGCTCCACAAACTATTTTTAAGCAATTTGCACGCTACGCTATACACAGACACACAAAGAATCAGGAAAACACATACACAGGACAGGCGCGAACTGGCAACCTTGGCTTATTCATAATAAGCTTGCATTTAAAAAACCCGCTCGCATCCTCTGATAAAAGAAATCTCGTTATTTTATTGTAGAGATTGTGTCACATCCCCGCACACCTGCGCTCCTTTACTAACTTTATCTCGTGACTTTATAATTTAACTGACGGTGTGCTTACGCGTCTTCTTGGGTTTCCCATATCCGAAACGCTTCGGTTATTTCTCTTTCTTTTCTTTCTTTTGAACGGCTTAAGATTTTGGGTCCTTCAAATTCTGGCTTTTATTTGTGCTTTGCGCCATGGGGGCTGAGTGTCCAGGGCTAGTGTTTTTACCTATATCATTACCCTGTTCCGTTAACCTCGTGTTCAAGAACCTGTCGGTTTGGCCTGTATGTATCTCATTCCACACGACAAGGGAAGGGTATACACAATGCCAGTGTCACAATAAACAAATCTTTCTTTGTGCACCATTTTGCATGTGCTGGCTCTTCCTTTGCGATTTTTACGCATATTATGAAACAGGCTCTTTTTTTCGGAGCTGTGAAAACAAGTTTAACGTCATACCTACTAGCTACATTCACCAAAACATGGTTACATTGTCCACGTACGGACTGACGACCATATTACTAGCTTGCACTAAATTCTTCCTTCGCATCCTTTTGCTGTCACTCAAAATATGTAGGTGCTTTTCTGCAACTGAACTTAAAGGTGCCACAGGGTATCCACTCATCCGTAGCCTATCAACTTGTCTTGTGACGCTGCATGGACATCATTCGTAATAAATTGCAATAAACTATTGAATACTGCGTTCCTCTTCACTAGTTATGCAATGCGTGGAATGGTAGCTAACAAGTTTTCCTCTTATTTTGTCACCTACGTCGATCCAATGCGATTGCTTCTCAGTTTCCTTAATCTCGATGTATAAGAATCTAGTCACTGAATCACGTGGAAGCTGAAAGGTGAAATCCGGCTCAAAGAAAACATCTCGAAAGGCGTCTAGAATACTTTTTACTGCCATGCAATTTGCTTTCACAACAGGGAAGGAAAGCAAGACGTCATTTACAAATCTAAACGCCTCCAGTAAATCAAATGTTACCAAACTTGATTTCAAGGGCCGATTCCCTCTTTTCAGGTAAATATCAGAAATGACCGGTGCAATGCAATGTCCTATAATAATACCACTTTTCTGTATGTACCATTTGAAGTCGAATTGTACAATAATGAAATAATTTAGTTTTCCAGATTTCTGACGAAACCTTGGACGCCAATACAGGACTCGTTCTGGAACATGACTACATAAAACTGCTCACTGCATTCTTCCACGGCATTTAAGGTTGCCTCGACCGCAACACCAAAATACATATGTATATAATCAACAGACACACAGGTAACTGGGTGGGGGCCTTTTTTAAATAATGCATTGACACACTGAGATCTTTGATCTTAAACGGGTCCTCCAGTGGCAATCTTAAAAGACGCTCTTGTAGAAAGCGTGCAACAAATCTCTGCCAATTGTCCCTGTCATCTATTATGGTCCGGAATTGATTCCCTTCCTTGCGAGATTTCACAGTAAACATTGGTGTCAGGCTCAGCTTTTTACATTGCTTGACATGTTTCGAGAGTTGTCCCAGGTCTAGATTTTCACAATGGTCGGCCCCCTGCTTCTTTATTCTCATGAGATGTCCTACTTGAAGTTGCTTTCTGCAAACTTCTTGGTGTTGCTAAAGGGGCGCTAGCATCGCAGAGAAGACTGACGCCTTCGCACTTCCTCTTCATTGCAATCTCACTATCAAAAGTGAGCTCGCAATCAGGACAACATAGCGAAAACGACAACGCGGTGTACCGGTGAGGGAATGTACCCCGTTATTCGGCTTGCAGCGCCAGTCTTTGGCCGCAGACACTACTCGAAGCTGCAACATATAGTTTGCTTTTAACTTCATTGTCGATGTTGTTTTCGTTTCCTCCGCGTTAACGAGCAAATGTAATGTATAATGCACCTACTCCTTGCATCTTCGCTCTTGTTAATACCTCAATAGGCCGCACTTTATTCGTTTGCTGATAATGTATATCACTCCAGTAAGCTGTGATGCCGCTATGTCCACATCAACAGCGGCGAAATAAATTTCACACAGTCAGTCTGTACACCGGTAAAGTTCGTGACGAGCACATCAGCTTGTCCATGACGGAAACGGACGATGACTCTTACGATTCAAAGTCCTATATCCAGTAACAACTGAGTGTTTCCTTCGACATCCCTTTCCGTGATTTTGACTGCTGTTGTAAGCACAGGGACGATGACGCTTGATCGGGGCGGTATGGTCAATTCTCCGTCGAAGACGTTGAGAGCGACGTGATGCGCCGACGTTCTCGTAGCAAGTATGGCTTTATCGCTCGAGAGCTTGATGAGTTTGGATCGGAGGTCGATAATCGCTCGATGCTCGTTCAGAAAATCCATTCCCAGAATCACATCGCGGAAACAGTGCTGTAGGATGACGAAGCTGGTAGGGTTGGTACGTCCATTTACTGTAACCATTGTGCTGCATCGCCCCGATGGCATAATAAGGTTACCACCAGCGATGGGGATTAGCGGGCCGTCCCAAGTGGTCGTCACTTTCTTGAGCTGGGCAGCGGAAGCTCCACTGATGACAGAGTAGTCGGCACCGGCGCCCACTAGGGCGGTAACCGTGCGTCCGTCAACGGCAACCTCAAGGTCACTTGTTCGTGTCCTAGTATAGCACGTTAGCTTCTGTGTTCGATCTCTTCGTCTTGCGCTGAGGTCGCGGACGGGGCGCACTGTCGTAAAGGCGCTGGGCGGCTATGTCAACTTGAAATCTGGTCGTGAGTTCGTTGACGTTGTCGTCTTGTGGATCGGCGATTTAATGGCTGCATCGTCGTCACTCATCATCGGAGGATCTTCATGTATTCGCCAAGAAGCAACCTCACCTCCAATGGTGGCTCTATTTAGTTTCCCCTGCGCGGGCTTGGGGACCTTATGCGCACACTCTCATCGTAGTTACGGCCTGGCGACGCAAAGCGGGCCCTGTACTGTGATGGGGACCTGAACTGACAGCTTTTTGGCGCAATCTCACCTCCACGCAGATAGTTGTCAATTTCTTGCGGTCGTTCAACTGGTCGTGGTCGTGAAGCGTCCACTGCAAATCCGCAGAGACCGACTCGTCGGCACGGGCACTGACGCAGAATGTGGCTGGCCTCACCGCACCCTTTACGTATATATACGTATATATACGTATATATACGTAAAGGGTGCTAAAACTTACTGTTCATTATTACTGTCTAAGATATTTCAGCAGTCCCTCCTCACGGGTGCCCTACCTGCTGACTGGACGGTCGGGAAGGTGATCCCCATCTATAAATCAGGTAACAAGAATTCACCCCTGAATTACCGCCCCATCTCCTTAACAAGCATTTCATGTAAAATTTTAGAACACATATTATATTCAGGCATCGCAAACTTTCTGGATTCCAATCCATTTTTTACTAATACACAGCACGGTTTCCGTAAGCGGTTGTCTTGCGAAACACAGTATCATTCACACATAAACTTCATTCCATCCTCGATCGCCGCTCATTAGCCGACTGCGTCTTTCTCGACTTCGCAAAGGCGTTTGAAAAAGTACCCCATAAACTACTACTCCTCAAGCTAAGTAAACTTAACCTCGATCCAAATCTGTTTTCCTGGCTTGAATATTTTCTTTGTAACCGCTCTCAGTTCGTATCTACTAACAATACATCTTCCCCATTACGTCCCGTCGAATCTGGCGTACCCCAGGGTTCGGTTTTAGGCCCTCTCCTCTTTCTAATTTATATTAACGACTTACCTAATTGTGTATCTTCTAACATTCACCTTTTTGCTGATGACTGCGTTATTTTTCGGGAAATTAACGACATTAACGATTTCTGTGCTCTACAAGACGATCTCACTTCCATATCCGCGTGGTGTAAATTATGGCTAATGCAACTAAATTCTTCAAAATGCAAAGTTTTACGTGTTTCCCGCACATCACCTGCTACTAATACATATCATCTGAATAACACTGCACTCGAGGCTGTCACATCATATCGATATCTTGGCGTCCATATAACTTCTTCTCTCACTTGGTCACTCCACATTACCACCGTAATTAACAACGCTAACAGCATGTTAGGCTACCGCAACTTCTCCGCCGCTCCTACTTCATTAAAACTAACGCTGTATAAAACGCTTGTCCGCACTAAACTCGAATACGCATCAGCAATTTGGGACCCAAGCTCCACTAACTTAACTAATTCACTCGAGCTAGTGCAAAACAACTCTGCCCGGTTCATCCTTCTTAACTACAATCGTACAGCAAGTGTCACCTCCATGAAAAACATGCTAAATCTACCTACTTTAGCCTCCCGTCGAAAATTCTCACGGTTATGCTTATTTCATAAACTTTTCTACAATTGCCCCATTCTACGAGATGAACTAATTTCTGTGCCATATTTCATCTCATCCCGGCTTGATCATGCACATAAAGTCGGCATCACATCATACAAAACCAAAGCTTGTTCGCAGTCGTTTATTCCCCGCACATCAGCAGATTGGAATCACCTTCCCGGATCGACAGCCAGCATTCAAGACAGCCTGCGATTCCGTGCCAACTTAGCTAACATTGTATACTCAGGCCCTTAACAATTGTATTCATTGCTGTTACAATCACCAAAGTTATTTTTGCCTTTCACTTACAACTATATTCTTACTATAGCAGCTAAAAATGTATAACCAGGAACATGACGCTTGTATTTTTCATTTTTGTTCTTTAACCTCTGTTCTATTATTTTTGTAACCACTCCCCTCTGAAATGCCCCTGGCCTTGAGGGTAATCATAAATAAATAAATAAATAAATAAATAAATAAATAAATAAATAAATAAATATGCACATGCATACTGTGTGTGTGTGCGTCGGAGAGAGAGATTGGCTAATGATCCTACCATAAGCTTGGCCGCAATCCCTGATATCAGGCCGCAACGGCGTCAGAGTTGCCGCATTCATAACCAAATTAGTGATAATTTGTACGCTTGTCTAGTAAAGCCAAGATGATAACTGCAGCTTCTAGCACAAAACATCAATTATATTTCTTTTCCGCCAGTAGCAATTAGCTCTTTAGTGCAAACATTCCAAAGTATATGCAAAGTTTCATGTGTCCTTTAATCATGCCGCAACATCGGAAGCTGCGTATGGACTGCACGCTCAATGTCCATATGATGACATATTGTTGAGCAAGGCGCATTTTAAAAGCTAGTAAATGCAACCAGAAGCACAAGACCAAGAAAGCTTACCGTTTGGGAGCACCGCCAAGTGTGGATATGTTTCTGATCTAGCTTGCTCTGCGAAGCGGCACGTCTGGTTATCAAGCGCGCCAGTGCAGACTGACAGTCCCTATCCGGCAAGCAACCACTTCCTCGAGAGACGATCACGCCACCTTGCAGACGCAGCCAATGAAAGCTTCAAGGGGATTTCCCTACGCTTCCATTGTTCGCTGCCTAACACTATCACATAACAGCATGACCGCCTGTGCACAGGAAGTCTGGCTGCGCGGTGGGGCCGCTTGTCGCACGAGTTCATGATCAGCCATCTTCTCGTCGGGATGTGACAAAGGAACTTCCAGCGCAGAAGTGTGGGCATCTTTTCCGGCTTCCCTCCTTAGCCTATTCCTTGAAAAGGCAGTGAAGAAAAGGGACAATATTTTACGACTAATATTCTGACAATAGTTTTTATTTACCCCTCACATTGTTGTCGGCAGTAGACCATCTCATTTCTTGCTAAGAGTGATGTTTTTCGGGACCGAAAGACGTATTTATTGCCGAGAAAGTTTTTCAAATGTCAAATATTTCAAGTTTTTCCATCAGTGTTATAAAATTGTAAAATAACTCCAGGATGAAGCATTTGAAATGAATGACGTTGTGTGCTGTACTGAGAAATCCGCTGTGAAAAGATGTCACTGCAATGAAGTTCCGAAAATGATCGATAGCGGCGAAACGTGTACTTAATTTTGTGATCAATTTCACTAGATAAAAATCTGCTTTCAATGCAATTAAGTAGCCGCTTTGTTCTTAAATATCACTAATCTAATGGTACAGGCTGACTTCAGCCCGCCCCATTTGCTTATTTATAGAAACTGGTCATAAAAAGTATCCGACTGTTTTCTAAAAACTATTTTTATTCGTGGTAAACTTACGTGTGGGGATATAACTAAGTTCAGAGAGAGCAGGTAAATAACGCATCCACTGGATTACTGCAATGTCTCTCACGTTTTCTATATATGCAAATTTGTTTTTATATATCCAAATACTCTTCGCAAGCTGAACTGTAGTTGCAGAAAGAACGAGCTCCGAAATGGTTTTCATTTTTTACCTCATCATTTTGCAAGGCTATTTTCAATGTTTGGTATTTAGCTCAAATAGTCCACCGTCTTTCGTCGTATCTTCATTCAACATTTGTCCCTCCTCTCCTCATTCGGCCTGATTGCCCTCATCGTCAACCAGGTTGCCATATTCCTTATAACCTCTTGCATTTTCTACGCCTGTCGTGTGGAGTGAGTGATTTTTGCCTCTACATTCACCTTTTCACGAAGAGAAGTCAATGCTTCTCATTCGTACTGGGAATGTATCATATTTGTTGTATTGTTTTTTTAAAATTCAGAGCCTTTCAGTGTTGTAATACTTGTTTGGAGCTACCTTCAAAACATTCCTGCATTTACAAATAAATAAACAAACAAGATTCCTGCAATCAGACGCGAATATTTGTCACAAAAAGTGAGCTTCGGACCTGGTTCTAAACCAGGGGAGGCATGGACACGTGCCTTGCGGCTTCTCCGTTGGTAGCAATATGCTGATCGTCGAACAAGGCAGTCAGCTACTGGGCGCGTATCGCGTAGTATGTTAGGCAGAGGATGCAAGGCTGAACGAAGAATGTGTGGCTGCAGCAAAGACAGGAAACATCAGGTGGCGGCTGCAGGGGCGTTTCTGAGAAAGCGCCGCCTAGCGTTGCGTTTAGCGACACCGACAGGTACGGGCGGCATCCTGCGATAGAATGTCGTCCGCTTCCGTTGCCACTCCGCGGAACAGGATTCCCAAAGCAGAGGCGCCTATACAGTGGTGCTGCGGAAGACCGGAAAGATAATCTTTGTTCTTGGATTGTGCCCGTATGTTCATTTTTGATGGAGACAAAGAGTAAACGTCGGATCAGAAGGAGATGGTTGCAACGTACAGGACTGCTCATATGTTCAGTGGTGCCGGAGATTAAGTTCGAAGGCGAGTTCTATTCATGCGAAGTTTTTTAAACTGCCAAGTTGTCACCAATGCTCAAACCACGAAATGAACAATGCGCGCAGTGTTCAGTATATCTTCCACTCGATACAAATACGCTAATTTTATGCCGCAAATAGTCTGTTTGGAATGTTTGTAAAATGAGCGTACTATATTTTGGCCGCTTTGTTCTCATGAATGCCTGCTAACGAGGCTCCCTTCTATGCAAGGAACTGGCAACCAGTTTAAACAAGCAAATCTTCACGTAAGTAGAAGCCATATTTAGTTTCTTTTCGGCGTCAGAGAAGATCAATACTTGTGTTTTAACATCCAAAGAGACGTCGGCTTTGGAGACGCTGCAGTGGAGGGCTCCGGTTTTATTTCTATGCAGCTGCGGCTCATTAGCGTGCACTAACATTCCAAATATTGGTGCGCCATCAAAACACAGCAGCTGTGGCCACGATCAAAACCATGTCCTTGGAATCAGCAGTCAAGTGATTTGACCAACGAGGCCCCCACTGCGGGACATGGCGAAAACACTAGGAATCATGGTGGTTGTGTGCGCTTGCAGCGGAATTAGCAAGGGGGCTCCCCGGTTTGTTCTTCTTCAGCCGGTTCCCTGACTAATGCTCCTCATTCAGTCGCTACAGGCTCCACAAACTATTTTTAAGCAATTTGCACGCTACGCTATACACAGACACACAAAGAATCAGGAAAACACATACACAGGACAGGCGCGAACTGGCAACCTTGGCTTATTCATAATAAGCTTGCATTTAAAAAACCCGCTCGCATCCTCTGATAAAAGAAATCTCGTTATTTTATTGTAGAGATTGTGTCACATCCCCGCACACCTGCGCTCCTTTACTAACTTTATCTCGTGACTTTATAATTTAACTGACGGTGTGCTTACGCGTCTTCTTGGGTTTCCCATATCCGAAACGCTTCGGTTATTTCTCTTTCTTTTCTTTCTTTTGAACGGCTTAAGATTTTGGGTCCTTCAAATTCTGGCTTTTATTTGTGCTTTGCGCCATGGGGGCTGAGTGTCCAGGGCTAGTGTTTTTACCTATATCATTACCCTGTTCCGTTAACCTCGTGTTCAAGAACCTGTCGGTTTGGCCTGTATGTATCTCATTCCACACGACAAGGGAAGGGTATACACAATGCCAGTGTCACAATAAACAAATCTTTCTTTGTGCACCATTTTGCATGTGCTGGCTCTTCCTTTGCGATTTTTACGCATATTATGAAACAGGCTCTTTTTTTCGGAGCTGTGAAAACAAGTTTAACGTCATACCTACTAGCTACATTCACCAAAACATGGTTACATTGTCCACGTACGGACTGACGACCATATTACTAGCTTGCACTAAATTCTTCCTTCGCATCCTTTTGCTGTCACTCAAAATATGTAGGTGCTTTTCTGCAACTGAACTTAAAGGTGCCACAGGGTATCCACTCATCCGTAGCCTATCAACTTGTCTTGTGACGCTGCATGGACATCATTCGTAATAAATTGCAATAAACTATTGAATACTGCGTTCCTCTTCACTAGTTATGCAATGCGTGGAATGGTAGCTAACAAGTTTTCCTCTTATTTTGTCACCTACGTCGATCCAATGCGATTGCTTCTCAGTTTCCTTAATCTCGATGTATAAGAATCTAGTCACTGAATCACGTGGAAGCTGAAAGGTGAAATCCGGCTCAAAGAAAACATCTCGAAAGGCGTCTAGAATACTTTTTACTGCCATGCAATTTGCTTTCACAACAGGGAAGGAAAGCAAGACGTCATTTACAAATCTAAACGCCTCCAGTAAATCAAATGTTACCAAACTTGATTTCAAGGGCCGATTCCCTCTTTTCAGGTAAATATCAGAAATGACCGGTGCAATGCAAGGTCCTATAATAATACCACTTTTCTGTATGTACCATTTGAAGTCGAATTGTACAATAATGAAATAATTTAGTTTTCCAGATTTCTGACGAAACCTTGGACGCCAATACAGGACTCGTTCTGGAACATGACTACATAAAACTGCTCACTGCATTCTTCCACGGCATTTAAGGTTGCCTCGACCGCAACACCAAAATACATATGTATATAATCAACAGACACACAGGTAACTGGGTGGGGGCCTTTTTTAAATAATGCATTGACACACTGAGATCTTTGATCTTAAACGGGTCCTCCAGTGGCAATCTTAAAAGACGCTCTTGTAGAAAGCGTGCAACAAATCTCTGCCAATTGTCCCTGTCATCTATTATGGTCCGGAATTGATTCCCTTCCTTGCGAGATTTCACAGTAAACATTGGTGTCAGGCTCAGCTTTTTACATTGCTTGACATGTTTCGAGAGTTGTCCCAGGTCTAGATTTTCACAATGGTCGGCCCCCTGCTTCTTTATTCTCATGAGATGTCCTACTTGAAGTTGCTTTCTGCAAACTTCTTGGTGTTGCTAAAGGGGCGCTAGCATCGCAGAGAAGACTGACGCCTTCGCACTTCCTCTTCATTGCAATCTCACTATCAAAAGTGAGCTCGCAATCAGGACAACATAGCGAAAACGACAACGCGGTGTACCGGTGAGGGAATGTACCCCGTTATTCGGCTTGCAGCGCCAGTCTTTGGCCGCAGACACTACTCGAAGCTGCAACATATAGTTTGCTTTTAACTTCATTGTCGATGTTGTTTTCGTTTCCTCCGCGTTAACGAGCAAATGTAATGTATAATGCACCTACTCCTTGCATCTTCGCTCTTGTTAATACCTCAATAGGCCGCACTTTATTCGTTTGCTGATAATGTATATCACTCCAGTAAGCTGTGATGCCGCTATGTCCACATCAACAGCGGCGAAATAAATTTCACACAGTCAGTCTGTACACCGGTAAAGTTCGTGACGAGCACATCAGCTTGTCCATGACGGAAACGGACGATGACTCTTACGATTCAAAGTCCTATATCCAGTAACAACTGAGTGTTTCCTTCGACATCCCTTTCCGTGATTTTGACTGCTGTTGTAAGCACAGGGACGATGACGCTTGATCGGGGCGGTATGGTCAATTCTCCGTCGAAGACGTTGAGAGCGACGTGATGCGCCGACGTTCTCGTAGCAAGTATGGCTTTATCGCTCGAGAGCTTGATGAGTTTGGATCGGAGGTCGATAATCGCTCGATGCTCGTTCAGAAAATCCATTCCCAGAATCACATCGCGGAAACAGTGCTGTAGGATGACGAAGCTGGTAGGGTTGGTACGTCCATTTACTGTAACCATTGTGCTGCATCGCCCCGATGGCATAATAAGGTTACCACCAGCGATGGGGATTAGCGGGCCGTCCCAAGTGGTCGTCACTTTCTTGAGCTGGGCAGCGGAAGCTCCACTGATGACAGAGTAGTCGGCACCGGCGCCCACTAGGGCGGTAACCGTGCGTCCGTCAACGGCAACTTCAAGGTCACTTGTTCGTGTCCTAGTATAGCACGTTAGCTTCTGTGTTCGATCTCTTCGTCTTGCGCTGAGGTCGCGGACGGGGCGCACTGTCGTAAAGGCGCTGGGCGGCTATGTCAACTTGAAATCTGGTCGTGAGTTCGTTGACGTTGTCGTCTTGTGGATCGGCGATTTAATGGCTGCATCGTCGTCACTCATCATCGGAGGATCTTCATGTATTCGCCAAGAAGCAACCTCACCTCCAATGGTGGCTCTATTTAGTTTCCCCTGCGCGGGCTTGGGGACCTTATGCGCACACTCTCATCGTAGTTACGGCCTGGCGACGCAAAGCGGGCCCTGTACTGTGATGGGGACCTGAACTGACAGCTTTTTGGCGCAATCTCACCTCCACGCAGATAGTTGTCAATTTCTTGCGGTCGTTCAACTGGTCGTGGTCGTGAAGCGTCCACTGCAAATCCGCAGAGACCGACTCGTCGGCACGGGCACTGACGCAGAATGTGGCTGGCCTCACCGCACCCTTTACGTATATATACGTATATATACGTATATATACGTATATATACGTATATATACGTAAAGGGTGCTAAAACTTACTGTTCATTATTACTGTCTAAGATATTTCAGCAGTCCCTCCTCACGGGTGCCCTACCTGCTGACTGGACGGTCGGGAAGGTGATCCCCATCTATAAATCAGGTAACAAGAATTCACCCCTGAATTACCGCCCCATCTCCTTAACAAGCATTTCATGTAAAATTTTAGAACACATATTATATTCAGGCATCGCAAACTTTCTGGATTCCAATCCATTTTTTACTAATACACAGCACGGTTTCCGTAAGCGGTTGTCTTGCGAAACACAGTATCATTCACACATAAACTTCATTCCATCCTCGATCGCCGCTCATTAGCCGACTGCGTCTTTCTCGACTTCGCAAAGGCGTTTGAAAAAGTACCCCATAAACTACTACTCCTCAAGCTAAGTAAACTTAACCTCGATCCAAATCTGTTTTCCTGGCTTGAATATTTTCTTTGTAACCGCTCTCAGTTCGTATCTACTAACAATACATCTTCCCCATTACGTCCCGTCGAATCTGGCGTACCCCAGGGTTCGGTTTTAGGCCCTCTCCTCTTTCTAATTTATATTAACGACTTACCTAATTGTGTATCTTCTAACATTCACCTTTTTGCTGATGACTGCGTTATTTTTCGGGAAATTAACGACATTAACGATTTCTGTGCTCTACAAGACGATCTCACTTCCATATCCGCGTGGTGTAAATTATGGCTAATGCAACTAAATTCTTCAAAATGCAAAGTTTTACGTGTTTCCCGCACATCACCTGCTACTAATACATATCATCTGAATAACACTGCACTCGAGGCTGTCACATCATATCGATATCTTGGCGTCCATATAACTTCTTCTCTCACTTGGTCACTCCACATTACCACCGTAATTAACAACGCTAACAGCATGTTAGGCTACCGCAACTTCTCCGCCGCTCCTACTTCATTAAAACTAACGCTGTATAAAACGCTTGTCCGCACTAAACTCGAATACGCATCAGCAATTTGGGACCCAAGCTCCACTAACTTAACTAATTCACTCGAGCTAGTGCAAAACAACTCTGCCCGGTTCATCCTTCTTAACTACAATCGTACAGCAAGTGTCACCTCCATGAAAAACATGCTAAATCTACCTACTTTAGCCTCCCGTCGAAAATTCTCACGGTTATGCTTATTTCATAAACTTTTCTACAATTGCCCCATTCTACGAGATGAACTAATTTCTGTGCCATATTTCATCTCATCCCGGCTTGATCATGCACATAAAGTCGGCATCACATCATACAAAACCAAAGCTTGTTCGCAGTCGTTTATTCCCCGCACATCAGCAGATTGGAATCACCTTCCCGGATCGACAGCCAGCATTCAAGACAGCCTGCGATTCCGTGCCAACTTAGCTAACATTGTATACTCAGGCCCTTAACAATTGTATTCATTGCTGTTACAATCACCAAAGTTATTTTTGCCTTTCACTTACAACTATATTCTTACTATAGCAGCTAAAAATGTATAACCAGGAACATGACGCTTGTATTTTTCATTTTTGTTCTTTAACCTCTGTTCTATTATTTTTGTAACCACTCCCCTCTGAATTGCCCCTGGCCTTGAGGGTAATCATAAATAAATAAATAAATAAATAAATAAATAAATAAATAAATAAATAAATAAATAAATAAATAAATATGCACATGCATACTGTGTGTGTGTGCGTCGGAGAGAGAGATTGGCTAATGATCCTACCATAAGCTTGGCCGCAATCCCTGATATCAGGCCGCAACGGCGTCAGAGTTGCCGCATTCATAACCAAATTAGTGATAATTTGTACGCTTGTCTAGTAAAGCCAAGATGATAACTGCAGCTTCTAGCACAAAACATCAATTATATTTCTTTTCCGCCAGTAGCAATTAGCTCTTTAGTGCAAACATTCCAAAGTATATGCAAAGTTTCATGTGTCCTTTATTCATGCCGCAACATCGGAAGCTGCGTATGGACTGCACGCTCAATGTCCATATGATGACATATTGTTGAGCAAGGCGCATTTTAAAAGCTAGTAAATGCAACCAGAAGCACAAGACCAAGAAAGCTTACCGTTTGGGAGCACCGCCAAGTGTGGATATGTTTCTGATCTAGCTTGCTCTGCGAAGCGGCACGTCTGGTTATCAAGCGCGCCAGTGCAGACTGACAGTCCCTATCCGGCAAGCAACCACTTCCTCCAGAGACGATCACGCCACCTTGCAGACGCAGCCAATGAAAGCTTCAAGGGGATTTCCCTACGCTTCCATTGTTCGCTGCCTAACACTATCACATAACAGCATGACCGCCTGTGCACAGGAAGTCTGGCTGCGCGGTGGGGCCGCTTGTCGCACGAGTTCATGATCAGCCATCTTCTCGTCGGGATGTGACAAAGGAACTTCCAGCGCAGAAGTGTGGGCATCTTTTCCGGCTTCCCTCCTTAGCCTATTCCTTGAAAAGGCAGTGAAGAAAAGGGACAATATTTTACGACTAATATTCTGACAATAGTTTTTATTTACCCCTCACATTGTTGTCGGCAGTAGACCATCTCATTTCTTGCTAAGAGTGATGTTTTTCGGGACCGAAAGACGTATTTATTGCCGAGAAAGTTTTTCAAATGTCAAATATTTCAAGTTTTTCCATCAGTGTTATAAAATTGTAAAATAACTCCAGGATGAAGCATTTGAAATGAATGACGTTGTGTGCTGTACTGAGAAATCCGCTGTGAAAAGATGTCACTGCAATGAAGTTCCGAAAATGATCGATAGCGGCGAAACGTGTACTTAATTTTGTGATCAATTTCACTAGATAAAAATCTGCTTTCAATGCAATTAAGTAGCCGCTTTGTTCTTAAATATCACTAATCTAATGGTACAGGCTGACTTCAGCCCGCCCCATTTGCTTATTTATAGAAACTGGTCATAAAAAGTATCCGACTGTTTTCTAAAAACTATTTTTATTCGTGGTAAACTTACGTGTGGGGATATAACTAAGTTCAGAGAGAGCAGGTAAATAACGCATCCACTGGATTACTGCAATGTCTCTCACGTTTTTTATATATGCAAATTTGTTTTTATATATCCAAATACTCTTCGCAAGCTGAACTGTAGTTGCAGAAAGAACGAGCTCCGAAATGGTTTTCATTTTTTACCTCATCATTTTGCAAGGCTATTTTCAATGTTTGGTATTTAGCTCAAATAGTCCACCGTCTTTCGTCGTATCTTCATTCAACATTTGTCCCTCCTCTCCTCATTCGGCCTGATTGCCCTCATCGTCAACCAGGTTGCCATATTCCTTATAACCTCTTGCATTTTCTACGCCTGTCGTGTGGAGTGAGTGATTTTTGCCTCTACATTCACCTTTTCACGAAGAGAAGTCAATGCTTCTCATTCGTACTGGGAATGTATCATATTTGTTGTATTGTTTTTTTTAAAATTCAGAGCCTTTCAGTGTTGTAATACTTGTTTGGAGCTACCTTCAAAACATTCCTGCATTTACAAATAAATAAACAAACAAGATTCCTGCAATCAGACGCGAATATTTGTCACAAAAAAGTGAGCTTCGGACCTGGTTCTAAACCAGGGGAGGCATGGACACGTGCCTTGCGGCTTCTTCGTTGGTCGTTATATTTGGTAGCAATATGCTGATCGTCGAACAAGGCAGTCAGCTACTGGGCGCGTATCGCGTAGTATGTTAGGCAGAGGATGCAAGGCTGAACGAAGAATGTGTGGCTGCAGCAAAGACAGGAAACATCAGGTGGCGGCTGCAGGGGCGTTTCTGAGAAAGCGCCGCCTAGCGTTGCGTTTAGCGACACCGACAGGTACGGGCGGCATCCTGCGATAGAATGTCGTCCGCTTCCGTTGCCACTCCGCGGAACAGGATTCCCAAAGCAGAGGCGCCTATACAGTGGTGCTGCGGAAGACCGGAAAGATAATCTTTGTTCTTGGATTGTGCCCGTATGTTCATTTTTGATGGAGACAAAGAGTAAACGTCGGATCAGAAGGAGATGGTTGCAACGTACAGGACTGCTCATATGTTCAGTGGTGCCGGAGATTAAGTTCGAAGGCGAGTTCTATTCATGCGAAGTTTTTTAAACTGCCAAGTTGTCACCAATGCTCAAACCACGAAATGAACAATGCGCGCAGTGTTCAGTATATCTTCCACTCGATACAAATACGCTAATTTTATGCCGCAAATAGTCTGTTTGGAATGTTTGTAAAATGAGCGTACTATATTTTGGCCGCTTTGTTCTCATGAATGCCTGCTAACGAGGCTCCCTTCTATGCAAGGAACTGGCAACCAGTTTAAACAAGCAAATCTTCACGTAAGTAGAAGCCATATTTAGTTTCTTTTCGGCGTCAGAGAAGATCAATACTTGTGTTTTAACATCCAAAGAGACGTCGGCTTTGGAGACGCTGCAGTGGAGGGCTCCGGTTTTATTTCTATGCAGCTGCGGCTCATTAGCGTGCACTAACATTCCAAATATTGGTGCGCCATCAAAACACAGCAGCTGTGGCCACGATCAAAACCATGTCCTTGGAATCAGCAGTCAAGTGATTTGACCAACGAGGCCCCCACTGCGGGACATGGCGAAAACACTAGGAATCATGGTGGTTGTGTGCGCTTGCAGCGGAATTAGCAAGGGGGCTCCCCGGTTTGTTCTTGTTCAGCCGGTTCCCTGACTAATGCTCCTCATTCAGTCGCTACAGGCTCCACAAACTATTTTTAAGCAATTTGCACGCTACGCCATACACAGACACACAAAGAATCAGGAAAACACATACACAGGACAGGCGCGAACTGGCAACCTTGGCTTATTCATAATAAGCTTGCATTTAAAAAACCCGCTCGCATCCTCTGATAAAAGAAATCTCGTTATTTTATTGTAGAGATTGTGTCACATCCCCGCACACCTGCGCTCCTTTACTAACTTTATCTCGTGACTTTATAATTTAACTGACGGTGTGCTTACGCGTCTTCTTGGGTTTCCCATATCCGAAACGCTTCGGTTATTTCTCTTTCTTTTCTTTCTTTTGAACGGCTTAAGATTTTGGGTCCTTCAAATTCTGGCTTTTATTTGTGCTTTGCGCCATGGGGGCTGAGTGTCCAGGGCTAGTGTTTTTACCTATATCATTACCCTGTTCCGTTAACCTCGTGTTCAAGAACCTGTCGGTTTGGCCTGTATGTATCTCATTCCACACGACAAGGGAAGGGTATACACAATGCCAGTGTCACAATAAACAAATCTTTCTTTGTGCACCATTTTGCATGTGCTGGCTCTTCCTTTGCGATTTTTACGCATATTATGAAACAGGCTCTTTTTTTCGGAGCTGTGAAAACAAGTTTAACGTCATACCTACTAGCTACATTCACCAAAACATGGTTACATTGTCCACGTACGGACTGACGACCATATTACTAGCTTGCACTAAATTCTTCCTTCGCATCCTTTTGCTGTCACTCAAAATATGTAGGTGCTTTTCTGCAACTGAACTTAAAGGTGCCACAGGGTATCCACTCATCCGTAGCCTATCAACTTGTCTTGTGACGCTGCATGGACATCATTCGTAATAAATTGCAATAAACTATTGAATACTGCGTTCCTCTTCACTAGTTATGCAATGCGTGGAATGGTAGCTAACAAGTTTTCCTCTTATTTTGTCACCTACGTCGATCCAATGCGATTGCTTCTCAGTTTCCTTAATCTCGATGTATAAGAATCTAGTCACTGAATCACGTGGAAGCTGAAAGGTGAAATCCGGCTCAAAGAAAACATCTCGAAAGGCGTCTCGAATACTTTTTACTGCCATGCAATTTGCTTTCACAACAGGGAAGGAAAGCAAGACGTCATTTACAAATCTAAACGCCTCCAGTAAATCAAATGTTACCAAACTTGATTTCAAGGGCCGATTCCCTCTTTTCAGGTAAATATCAGAAATGACCGGTGCAATGCAAGGTCCTATAATAATACCACTTTTCTGTATGTACCATTTGAAGTCGAATTGTACAATAATGAAATAATTTAGTTTTCCAGATTTCTGACGAAACCTTGGACGCCAATACAGGACTCGTTCTGGAACATGACTACATAAAACTGCTCACTGCATTCTTCCACGGCATTTAAGGTTGCCTCGACCGCAACACCAAAATACATATGTATATAATCAACAGACACACAGGTAACTGGGTGGGGGCCTTTTTTAAATAATGCATTGACACACTGAGATCTTTGATCTTAAACGGGTCCTCCAGTGGCAATCTTAAAAGACGCTCTTGTAGAAAGCGTGCAACAAATCTCTGCCAATTGTCCCTGTCATCTATTATGGTCCGGAATTGATTCCCTTCCTTGCGAGATTTCACAGTAAACATTGGTGTCAGGCTCAGCTTTTTACATTGCTTGACATGTTTCGAAGAGTTGTCCCAGGTCTAGATTTTCACAATGGTCGGCCCCCTGCTTCTTTATTCTCATGAGATGTCCTACTTGAAGTTGCTTTCTGCAAACTTCTTGGTGTTGCTAAAGGGGCGCTAGCATCGCAGAGAAGACTGACGCCTTCGCACTTCCTCTTCATTGCAATCTCACTATCAAAAGTGAGCTCGCAATCAGGACAACATAGCGAAAACGACAACGCGGTGTACCGGTGAGGGAATGTACCCCGTTATTCGGCTTGCAGCGCCAGTCTTTGGCCGCAGACACTACTCGAAGCTGCAACATATAGTTTGCTTTTAACTTCATTGTCGATGTTGTTTTCGTTTCCTCCGCGTTAACGAGCAAATGTAATGTATAATGCACCTACTCCTTGCATCTTCGCTCTTGTTAATACCTCAATAGGCCGCACTTTATTCGTTTGCTGATAATGTATATCACTCCAGTAAGCTGTGATGCCGCTATGTCCACATCAACAGCGGCGAAATAAATTTCACACAGTCAGTCTGTACACCGGTAAAGTTCGTGACGAGCACATCAGCTTGTCCATGACGGAAACGGACGATGACTCTTATGATTCAAAGTCCTATATCCAGTAACAACTGAGTGTTTCCTTCGACATCCCTTTCCGTGATTTTGACTGCTGTTGTAAGCACAGGGACGATGACGCTTGATCGGGGCGGTATGGTCAATTCTCCGTCGAAGACGTTGAGAGCGACGTGATGCGCCGACGTTCTCGTAGCAAGTATGGCTTTATCGCTCGAGAGCTTGATGAGTTTGGATCGGAGGTCGATAATCGCTCGATGCTCGTTCAGAAAATCCATTCCCAGAATCACATCGCGGAAACAGTGCTGTAGGATGACGAAGCTGGTAGGGTTGGTACGTCCATTTACTGTAACCATTGTGCTGCATCGCCCCGATGGCATAATAAGGTTACCACCAGCGATGGGGATTAGCGGGCCGTCCCAAGTGGTCGTCACTTTCTTGAGCTGGGCAGCGGAAGCTCCACTGATGACAGAGTAGTCGGCACCGGCGCCCACTAGGGCGGTAACCGTGCGTCCGTCAACGGCAACCTCAAGGTCACTTGTTCGTGTCCTAGTATAGCACGTTAGCTTCTGTGTTCGATCTCTTCGTCTTGCGCTGAGGTCGCGGACGGGGCGCACTGTCGTAAAGGCGCTGGGCGGCTATGTCAACTTGAAATCTGGTCGTGAGTTCGTTGACGTTGTCGTCTTGTGGATCGGCGATTTAATGGCTGCATCGTCGTCACTCATCATCGGAGGATCTTCATGTATTCGCCAAGAAGCAACCTCACCTCCAATGGTGGCTCTATTTAGTTTCCCCTGCGCGGGCTTGGGGACCTTATGCGCACACTCTCATCGTAGTTACGGCCTGGCGACGCAAAGCGGGCCCTGTACTGTGATGGGGACCTGAACTGACAGCTTTTTGGCGCAATCTCACCTCCACGCAGATAGTTGTCAATTTCTTGCGGTCGTTCAACTGGTCGTGGTCGTGAAGCGTCCACTGCAAATCCGCAGAGACCGACTCGTCGGCACGGGCACTGACGCAGAATGTGGCTGGCCTCACCGCACCCTTTACGTATATATACGTATATATACGTATATATACGTAAAGGGTGCTAAAACTTACTGTTCATTATTACTGTCTAAGGTATTTCAGCAGTCCCTCCTCACGGGTGCCCTACCTGCTGACTGGACGGTCGGGAAGGTGATCCCCATCTATAAATCAGGTAACAAGAATTCACCCCTGAATTACCGCCCCATCTCCTTAACAAGCATTTCATGTAAAATTTTAGAACACATATTATATTCAGGCATCGCAAACTTTCTGGATTCCAATCCATTTTTTACTAATACACAGCACGGTTTCCGTAAGCGGTTGTCTTGCGAAACACAGTATCATTCACACATAAACTTCATTCCATCCTCGATCGCCGCTCATTAGCCGACTGCGTCTTTCTCGACTTCGCAAAGGCGTTTGAAAAAGTACCCCATAAACTACTACTCCTCAAGCTAAGTAAACTTAACCTCGATCCAAATCTGTTTTCCTGGCTTGAATATTTTCTTTGTAACCGCTCTCAGTTCGTATCTACTAACAATACATCTTCCCCATTACGTCCCGTCGAATCTGGCGTACCCCAGGGTTCGGTTTTAGGCCCTCTCCTCTTTCTAATTTATATTAACGACTTACCTAATTGTGTATCTTCTAACATTCACCTTTTTGCTGATGACTGCGTTATTTTTCGGGAAATTAACGACATTAACGATTTCTGTGCTCTACAAGACGATCTCACTTCCATATCCGCGTGGTGTAAATTATGGCTAATGCAACTAAATTCTTCAAAATGCAAAGTTTTACGTGTTTCCCGCACATCACCTGCTACTAATACATATCATCTGAATAACACTGCACTCGAGGCTGTCACATCATATCGATATCTTGGCGTCCATATAACTTCTTCTCTCACTTGGTCACTCCACATTACCACCGTAATTAACAACGCTAACAGCATGTTAGGCTACCGCAACTTCTCCGCCGCTCCTACTTCATTAAAACTAACGCTGTATAAAACGCTTGTCCGCACTAAACTCGAATACGCATCAGCAATTTGGGACCCAAGCTCCACTAACTTAACTAATTCACTCGAGCTAGTGCAAAACAACTCTGCCCGGTTCATCCTTCTTAACTACAATCGTACAGCAAGTGTCACCTCCATGAAAAACATGCTAAATCTACCTACTTTAGCCTCCCGTCGAAAATTCTCACGGTTATGCTTATTTCATAAACTTTTCTACAATTGCCCCATTCTACGAGATGAACTAATTTCTGTGCCATATTTCATCTCATCCCGGCTTGATCATGCACATAAAGTCGGCATCACATCATACAAAACCAAAGCTTGTTCGCAGTCGTTTATTCCCCGCACATCAGCAGATTGGAATCACCTTCCCGGATCGACAGCCAGCATTCAAGACAGCCTGCGATTCCGTGCCAACTTAGCTAACATTGTATACTCAGGCCCTTAACAATTGTATTCATTGCTGTTACAATCACCAAAGTTATTTTTGCCTTTCACTTACAACTATATTCTTACTATAGCAGCTAAAAATGTATAACCAGGAACATGACGCTTGTATTTTTCATTTTTGTTCTTTAACCTCTGTTCTATTATTTTTGTAACCACTCCCCTCTGAATTGCCCCTGGCCTTGAGGGTAATCATAAATAAATAAATAAATAAATAAATAAATAAATAAATAAATAAATAAATAAATAAATAAATAAATAAATAAATAAATATGCACATGCATACTGTGTGTGTGTGCGTCGGAGAGAGAGATTGGCTAATGATCCTACCATAAGCTTGGCCGCAATCCCTGATATCAGGCCGCAACGGCGTCAGAGTTGCCGCATTCATAACCAAATTAGTGATAATTTGTACGCTTGTCTAGTAAAGCCAAGATGATAACTGCAGCTTCTAGCACAAAACATCAATTATATTTCTTTTCCGCCAGTAGCAATTAGCTCTTTAGTGCAAACATTCCAAAGTATATGCAAAGTTTCATGTGTCCTTTAATCATGCCGCAACATCGGAAGCTGCGTATGGACTGCACGCTCAATGTCCATATGATGACATATTGTTGAGCAAGGCGCATTTTAAAAGCTAGTAAATGCAACCAGAAGCACAAGACCAAGAAAGCTTACCGTTTGGGAGCACCGCCAAGTGTGGATATGTTTCTGATCTAGCTTGCTCTGCGAAGCGGCACGTCTGGTTATCAAGCGCGCCAGTGCAGACTGACAGTCCCTATCCGGCAAGCAACCACTTCCTCCAGAGACGATCACGCCACCTTGCAGACGCAGCCAATGAAAGCTTCAAGGGGATTTCCCTACGCTTCCATTGTTCGCTGCCTAACACTATCACATAACAGCATGACCGCCTGTGCACAGGAAGTCTGGCTGCGCGGTGGGGCCGCTTGTCGCACGAGTTCATGATCAGCCATCTTCTCGTCGGGATGTGACAAAGGAACTTCCAGCGCAGAAGTGTGGGCATCTTTTCCGGCTTCCCTCCTTAGCCTATTCCTTGAAAAGGCAGTGAAGAAAAGGGACAATATTTTACGACTAATATTCTGACAATAGTTTTTATTTACCCCTCACATTGTTGTCGGCAGTAGACCATCTCATTTCTTGCTAAGAGTGATGTTTTTCGGGACCGAAAGACGTATTTATTGCCGAGAAAGTTTTTCAAATGTCAAATATTTCAAGTTTTTCCATCAGTGTTATAAAATTGTAAAATAACTCCAGGATGAAGCATTTGAAATGAATGACGTTGTGTGCTGTACTGAGAAATCCGCTGTGAAAAGATGTCACTGCAATGAAGTTCCGAAAATGATCGATAGCGGCGAAACGTGTACTTAATTTTGTGATCAATTTCACTAGATAAAAATCTGCTTTCAATGCAATTAAGTAGCCGCTTTGTTCTTAAATATCACTAATCTAATGGTACAGGCTGACTTCAGCCCGCCCCATTTGCTTATTTATAGAAACTGGTCATAAAAAGTATCCGACTGTTTTCTAAAAACTATTTTTATTCGTGGTAAACTTACGTGTGGGGATATAACTAAGTTCAGAGAGAGCAGGTAAATAACGCATCCACTGGATTACTGCAATGTCTCTCACGTTTTTTATATATGCAAATTTGTTTTTATATATCCAAATACTCTTCGCAAGCTGAACTGTAGTTGCAGAAAGAACGAGCTCCGAAATGGTTTTCATTTTTTACCTCATCATTTTGCAAGGCTATTTTCAATGTTTGGTATTTAGCTCAAATAGTCCACCGTCTTTCGTCGTATCTTCATTCAACATTTGTCCCTCCTCTCCTCATTCGGCCTGATTGCCCTCATCGTCAACCAGGTTGCCATATTCCTTATAACCTCTTGCATTTTCTACTCCTGTCGTGTGGAGTGAGTGATTTTTGCCTCTACATTCACCTTTTCACGAAGAGAAGTCAATGCTTCTCATTCGTACTGGGAATGTATCATATTTGTTGCATTGTTTTTTTTAAAATTCAGAGCCTTTCAGTGTTGTAATACTTGTTTGGAGCTACCTTCAAAACATTCCTGCATTTACAAATAAATAAACAAACAAGATTCCTGCAATCAGACGCGAATATTTGTCACAAAAAAGTGAGCTTCGGACCTGGTTCTAAACCAGGGGAGGCATGGACACGTGCCTTGCGGCTTCTTCGTTGGTCGTTATATTTGGTAGCAATATGCTGATCGTCGAACAAGGCATCTACTGGGCGCGTATCGCGTAGTATGTTAGGCAGAGGATGCAAGGCTGAACGAAGAATGTGTGGCTGCAGCAAAGACAGGAAACATCAGGTGGCGGCTGCAGGGGCGTTTCTGAGAAAGCGCCGCCTAGCGTTGCGTTTAGCGACACCGACAGGTACGGGCGGCATCCTGCGATAGAATGTCGTCCGCTTCCGTTGCCACTCCGCGGAACAGGATTCTCAAAGCAGAGGCGCCTATACAGTGGTGCTGCGGAAGACCGGAAAGATAATCTTTGTTCTTGGATTGTGCCCGTATGTTCATTTTTGATGGAGACAAAGAGTAAACGTCGGATCAGAAGGAGATGGTTGCAACGTACAGGACTGCTCATATGTTCAGTGGTGCCGGAGATTAAGTTCGAAGGCGAGTTCTATTCATGCGAAGTTTTTTAAACTGCCAAGTTGTCACCAATGCTCAAACCACGAAATGAACAATGCGCGCAGTGTTCAGTATATCTTCCACTCGATACAAATACGCTAATTTTATGCCGCAAATAGTCTGTTTGGAATGTTTGTAAAATGAGCGTACTATATTTTGGCCGCTTTGTTCTCATGAATGCCTGCTAACGAGGCTCCCTTCTATGCAAGGAACTGGCAACCAGTTTAAACAAGCAAATCTTCACGTAAGTAGAAGCCATATTTAGTTTCTTTTCGGCGTCAGAGAAGATCAATACTTGTGTTTTAACATCCAAAGAGACGTCGGCTTTGGAGACGCTGCAGTGGAGGGCTCCGGTTTTATTTCTATGCAGCTGCGGCTCATTAGCGTGCACTAACATTCCAAATATTGGTGCGCCATCAAAACACAGCAGCTGTGGCCACGATCAAAACCATGTCCTTGGAATCAGCAGTCAAGTGATTTGACCAACGAGGCCCCCACTGCGGGACATGGCGAAAACACTAGGAATCATGGTGGTTGTGTGCGCTTGCAGCGGAATTAGCAAGGGGGCTCCCCGGTTTGTTCTTGTTCAGCCGGTTCCCTGACTAATGCTCCTCATTCAGTCGCTACAGGCTCCACAAACTATTTTTAAGCAATTTGCACGCTACGCCATACACAGACACACAAAGAATCAGGAAAACACATACACAGGACAGGCGCGAACTGGCAACCTTGGCTTATTCATAATAAGCTTGCATTTAAAAAACCCGCTCGCATCCTCTGATAAAAGAAATCTCGTTATTTTATTGTAGAGATTGTGTCACATCCCCGCACACCTGCGCTCCTTTACTAACTTTATCTCGTGACTTTATAATTTAACTGACGGTGTGCTTACGCGTCTTCTTGGGTTTCCCATATCCGAAACGCTTCGGTTATTTCTCTTTCTTTTCTTTCTTTTGAACGGCTTAAGATTTTGGGTCCTTCAAATTCTGGCTTTTATTTGTGCTTTGCGCCATGGGGGCTGAGTGTCCAGGGCTAGTGTTTTTACCTATATCATTACCCTGTTCCGTTAACCTCGTGTTCAAGAACCTGTCGGTTTGGCCTGTATGTATCTCATTCCACACGACAAGGGAAGGGTATACACAATGCCAGTGTCACAATAAACAAATCTTTCTTTGTGCACCATTTTGCATGTGCTGGCTCTTCCTTTGCGATTTTTACGCATATTATGAAACAGGCTCTTTTTTTCGGAGCTGTGAAAACAAGTTTAACGTCATACCTACTAGCTACATTCACCAAAACATGGTTACATTGTCCACGTACGGACTGACGACCATATTACTAGCTTGCACTAAATTCTTCCTTCGCATCCTTTTGCTGTCACTCAAAATATGTAGGTGCTTTTCTGCAACTGAACTTAAAGGTGCCACAGGGTATCCACTCATCCGTAGCCTATCAACTTGTCTTGTGACGCTGCATGGACATCATTCGTAATAAATTGCAATAAACTATTGAATACTGCGTTCCTCTTCACTAGTTATGCAATGCGTGGAATGGTAGCTAACAAGTTTTCCTCTTATTTTGTCACCTACGTCGATCCAATGCGATTGCTTCTCAGTTTCCTTAATCTCGATGTATAAGAATCTAGTCACTGAATCACGTGGAAGCTGAAAGGTGAAATCCGGCTCAAAGAAAACATCTCGAAAGGCGTCTCGAATACTTTTTACTGCCATGCAATTTGCTTTCACAACAGGGAAGGAAAGCAAGACGTCATTTACAAATCTAAACGCCTCCAGTAAATCAAATGTTACCAAACTTGATTTCAAGGGCCGATTCCCTCTTTTCAGGTAAATATCAGAAATGACCGGTGCAATGCAAGGTCCTATAATAATACCACTTTTCTGTATGTACCATTTGAAGTCGAATTGTACAATAATGAAATAATTTAGTTTTCCAGATTTCTGACGAAACCTTGGACGCCAATACAGGACTCGTTCTGGAACATGACTACATAAAACTGCTCACTGCATTCTTCCACGGCATTTAAGGTTGCCTCGACCGCAACACCAAAATACATATGTATATAATCAACAGACACACAGGTAACTGGGTGGGGGCCTTTTTTAAATAATGCATTGACACACTGAGATCTTTGATCTTAAACGGGTCCTCCAGTGGCAATCTTAAAAGACGCTCTTGTAGAAAGCGTGCAACAAATCTCTGCCAATTGTCCCTGTCATCTATTATGGTCCGGAATTGATTCCCTTCCTTGCGAGATTTCACAGTAAACATTGGTGTCAGGCTCAGCTTTTTACATTGCTTGACATGTTTCGAAGAGTTGTCCCAGGTCTAGATTTTCACAATGGTCGGCCCCCTGCTTCTTTATTCTCATGAGATGTCCTACTTGAAGTTGCTTTCTGCAAACTTCTTGGTGTTGCTAAAGGGGCGCTAGCATCGCAGAGAAGACTGACGCCTTCGCACTTCCTCTTCATTGCAATCTCACTATCAAAAGTGAGCTCGCAATCAGGACAACATAGCGAAAACGACAACGCGGTGTACCGGTGAGGGAATGTACCCCGTTATTCGGCTTGCAGCGCCAGTCTTTGGCCGCAGACACTACTCGAAGCTGCAACATATAGTTTGCTTTTAACTTCATTGTCGATGTTGTTTTCGTTTCCTCCGCGTTAACGAGCAAATGTAATGTATAATGCACCTACTCCTTGCATCTTCGCTCTTGTTAATACCTCAATAGGCCGCACTTTATTCGTTTGCTGATAATGTATATCACTCCAGTAAGCTGTGATGCCGCTATGTCCACATCAACAGCGGCGAAATAAATTTCACACAGTCAGTCTGTACACCGGTAAAGTTCGTGACGAGCACATCAGCTTGTCCATGACGGAAACGGACGATGACTCTTACGATTCAAAGTCCTATATCCAGTAACAACTGAGTGTTTCCTTCGACATCCCTTTCCGTGATTTTGACTGCTGTTGTAAGCACAGGGACGATGACGCTTGATCGGGGCGGTATGGTCAATTCTCCGTCGAAGACGTTGAGAGCGACGTGATGCGCCGACGTTCTCGTAGCAAGTATGGCTTTATCGCTCGAGAGCTTGATGAGTTTGGATCGGAGGTCGATAATCGCTCGATGCTCGTTCAGAAAATCCATTCCCAGAATCACATCGCGGAAACAGTGCTGTAGGATGACGAAGCTGGTAGGGTTGGTACGTCCATTTACTGTAACCATTGTGCTGCATCGCCCCGATGGCATAATAAGGTTACCACCAGCGATGGGGATTAGCGGGCCGTCCCAAGTGGTCGTCACTTTCTTGAGCTGGGCAGCGGAAGCTCCACTGATGACAGAGTAGTCGGCACCGGCGCCCACTAGGGCGGTAACCGTGCGTCCGTCAACGGCAACCTCAAGGTCACTTGTTCGTGTCCTAGTATAGCACGTTAGCTTCTGTGTTCGATCTCTTCGTCTTGCGCTGAGGTCGCGGACGGGGCGCACTGTCGTAAAGGCGCTGGGCGGCTATGTCAACTTGAAATCTGGTCGTGAGTTCGTTGACGTTGTCGTCTTGTGGATCGGCGATTTAATGGCTGCATCGTCGTCACTCATCATCGGAGGATCTTCATGTATTCGCCAAGAAGCAACCTCACCTCCAATGGTGGCTCTATTTAGTTTCCCCTGCGCGGGCTTGGGGACCTTATGCGCACACTCTCATCGTAGTTACGGCCTGGCGACGCAAAGCGGGCCCTGTACTGTGATGGGGACCTGAACTGACAGCTTTTTGGCGCAATCTCACCTCCACGCAGATAGTTGTCAATTTCTTGCGGTCGTTCAACTGGTCGTGGTCGTGAAGCGTCCACTGCAAATCCGCAGAGACCGACTCGTCGGCACGGGCACTGACGCAGAATGTGGCTGGCCTCACCGCACCCTTTACGTATATATACGTATATATACGTATATATACGTAAAGGGTGCTAAAACTTACTGTTCATTATTACTGTCTAAGATATTTCAGCAGTCCCTCCTCACGGGTGCCCTACCTGCTGACTGGACGGTCGGGAAGGTGATCCCCATCTATAAATCAGGTAACAAGAATTCACCCCTGAATTACCGCCCCATCTCCTTAACAAGCATTTCATGTAAAATTTTAGAACACATATTATATTCAGGCATCGCAAACTTTCTGGATTCCAATCCATTTTTTACTAATACACAGCACGGTTTCCGTAAGCGGTTGTCTTGCGAAACACAGTATCATTCACACATAAACTTCATTCCATCCTCGATCGCCGCTCATTAGCCGACTGCGTCTTTCTCGACTTCGCAAAGGCGTTTGAAAAAGTACCCCATAAACTACTACTCCTCAAGCTAAGTAAACTTAACCTCGATCCAAATCTGTTTTCCTGGCTTGAATATTTTCTTTGTAACCGCTCTCAGTTCGTATCTACTAACAATACATCTTCCCCATTACGTCCCGTCGAATCTGGCGTACCCCAGGGTTCGGTTTTAGGCCCTCTCCTCTTTCTAATTTATATTAACGACTTACCTAATTGTGTATCTTCTAACATTCACCTTTTTGCTGATGACTGCGTTATTTTTCGGGAAATTAACGACATTAACGATTTCTGTGCTCTACAAGACGATCTCACTTCCATATCCGCGTGGTGTAAATTATGGCTAATGCAACTAAATTCTTCAAAATGCAAAGTTTTACGTGTTTCCCGCACATCACCTGCTACTAATACATATCATCTGAATAACACTGCACTCGAGGCTGTCACATCATATCGATATCTTGGCGTCCATATAACTTCTTCTCTCACTTGGTCACTCCACATTACCACCGTAATTAACAACGCTAACAGCATGTTAGGCTACCGCAACTTCTCCGCCGCTCCTACTTCATTAAAACTAACGCTGTATAAAACGCTTGTCCGCACTAAACTCGAATACGCATCAGCAATTTGGGACCCAAGCTCCACTAACTTAACTAATTCACTCGAGCTAGTGCAAAACAACTCTGCCCGGTTCATCCTTCTTAACTACAATCGTACAGCAAGTGTCACCTCCATGAAAAACATGCTAAATCTACCTACTTTAGCCTCCCGTCGAAAATTCTCACGGTTATGCTTATTTCATAAACTTTTCTACAATTGCCCCATTCTACGAGATTAACTAATTTCTGTGCCATATTTCATCTCATCCCGGCTTGATCATGCACATAAAGTCGGCATCACATCATACAAAACCAAAGCTTGTTCGCAGTCGTTTATTCCCCGCACATCAGCAGATTGGAATCACCTTCCCGGATCGACAGCCAGCATTCAAGACAGCCTGCGATTCCGTGCCAACTTAGCTAACATTGTATACTCAAGCCCTTAACAATTGTATTCATTGCTGTTACAATCACCAATGTTATTTTTGCCTTTCACTTACAACTATATTCTTACCATAGCAGCTAAAAATGTATAACCAGGAACATGACGCTTGTATTTTTCATTTTTGTTCTTTAAACTCTGTTCTATTATATTTGTAACCACTCCCCTCTGAATTGCCCCTGGCCTTGAGGGTAATCATAAATAAATAAATAAATAAATAAATAAATAAATAAATAAATAAATAAATAAATAAATAAATAAATAAATAAATAAATAAATAAATAAATAAATAAATAAATAAATAAATAAATAAATATGCACATGCATACTGTGTGTGTGTGCGTCGGAGAGAGAGATTGGCTAATGATCCTACCATAAGCTTGGCCGCAATCCCTGATATCAGGCCGCAACGGCGTCAGAGTTGCCGCATTCATAACCAAATTAGTGATAATTTGTACGCTTGTCTAGTAAAGCCAAGATGATAACTGCAGCTTCTAGCACAAAACATCAATTATATTTCTTTTCCGCCAGTAGCAATTAGCTCTTTAGTGCAAACATTCCAAAGTATATGCAAAGTTTCATGTGTCCTTTAATCATGCCGCAACATCGGAAGCTGCGTATGGACTGCACGCTCAATGTCCATATGATGACATATTGTTGAGCAAGGCGCATTTTAAAAGCTAGTAAATGCAACCAGAAGCACAAGACCAAGAAAGCTTACCGTTTGGGAGCACCGCCAAGTGTGGATATGTTTCTGATCTAGCTTGCTCTGCGAAGCGGCACGTCTGGTTATCAAGCGCGCCAGTGCAGACTGACAGTCCCTATCCGGCAAGCAACCACTTCCTCGAGAGACGATCACGCCACCTTGCAGACGCAGCCAATGAAAGCTTCAAGGGGATTTCCCTACGCTTCCATTGTTCGCTGCCTAACACTATCACATAACAGCATGACCGCCTGTGCACAGGAAGTCTGGCTGCGCGGTGGGGCCGCTTGTCGCACGAGTTCATGATCAGCCATCTTCTCGTCGGGATGTGACAAAGGAACTTCCAGCGCAGAAGTGTGGGCATCTTTTCCGGCTTCCCTCCTTAGCCTATTCCTTGAAAAGGCAGTGAAGAAAAGGGACAATATTTTACGACTAATATTCTGACAATAGTTTTTATTTACCCCTCACATTGTTGTCGGCAGTAGACCATCTCATTTCTTGCTAAGAGTGATGTTTTTCGGGACCGAAAGACGTATTTATTGCCGAGAAAGTTTTTCAAATGTCAAATATTTCAAGTTTTTCCATCAGTGTTATAAAATTGTAAAATAACTCCAGGATGAAGCATTTGAAATGAATGACGTTGTGTGCTGTACTGAGAAATCCGCTGTGAAAAGATGTCACTGCAATGAAGTTCCGAAAATGATCGATAGCGGCGAAACGTGTACTTAATTTTGTGATCAATTTCACTAGATAAAAATCTGCTTTCAATGCAATTAAGTAGCCGCTTTGTTCTTAAATATCACTAATCTAATGGTATAGGCTGACTTCAGCCCGCCCCATTTGCTTATTTATAGAAACTGGTCATAAAAAGTATCCGACTGTTTTCTAAAAACTATTTTTATTCGTGGTAAACTTACGTGTGGGGATATAACTAAGTTCAGAGAGAGCAGGTAAATAACGCATCCACTGGATTACTGCAATGTCTCTCACGTTTTTTATATATGCAAATTTGTTTTTATATATCCAAATACTCTTCGCAAGCTGAACTGTAGTTGCAGAAAGAACGAGCTCCGAAATGGTTTTCATTTTTTACCTCATCATTTTGCAAGGCTATTTTCAATGTTTGGTATTTAGCTCAAATAGTCCACCGTCTTTCGTCGTATCTTCATTCAACATTTGTCCCTCCTCTCCTCATTCGGCCTGATTGCCCTCATCGTCAACCAGGTTGCCATATTCCTTATAACCTCTTGCATTTTCTACGCCTGTCGTGTGGAGTGAGTGATTTTTGCCTCTACATTCACCTTTTCACGAAGAGAAGTCAATGCTTCTCATTCGTACTGGGAATGTATCATATTTGTTGTATTGTTTTTTTAAAATTCAGAGCCTTTCAGTGTTGTAATACTTGTTTGGAGCTACCTTCAAAACATTCCTGCATTTACAAATAAATAAACAAACAAGATTCCTGCAATCAGACGCGAATATTTGTCACAAAAAGTGAGCTTCGGACCTGGTTCTAAACCAGGGGAGGCATGGACACGTGCCTTGCGGCTTCTCCGTTGGTAGCAATATGCTGATCGTCGAACAAGGCAGTCAGCTACTGGGCGCGTATCGCGTAGTATGTTAGGCAGAGGATGCAAGGCTGAACGAAGAATGTGTGGCTGCAGCAAAGACAGGAAACATCAGGTGGCGGCTGCAGGGGCGTTTCTGAGAAAGCGCCGCCTAGCGTTGCGTTTAGCGACACCGACAGGTACGGGCGGCATCCTGCGATAGAATGTCGTCCGCTTCCGTTGCCACTCCGCGGAACAGGATTCCCAAAGCAGAGGCGCCTATAGAGTGGTGCTGCGGAAGACCGGAAAGATAATCTTTGTTCTTGGATTGTGCCCGTATGTTCATTTTTGATGGAGACAAAGAGTAAACGTCGGATCAGAAGGAGATGGTTGCAACGTACAGGACTGCTCATATGTTCAGTGGTGCCGGAGATTAAGTTCGAAGGCGAGTTCTATTCATGCGAAGTTTTTTAAACTGCCAAGTTGTCACCAATGCTCAAACCACGAAATGAACAATGCGCGCAGTGTTCAGTATATCTTCCACTCGATACAAATACGCTAATTTTATGCCGCAAATAGTCTGTTTGGAATGTTTGTAAAATGAGCGTACTATATTTTGGCCGCTTTGTTCTCATGAATGCCTGCTAACGAGGCTCCCTTCTATGCAAGGAACTGGCAACCAGTTTAAACAAGCAAATCTTCACGTAAGTAGAAGCCATATTTAGTTTCTTTTCGGCGTCAGAGAAGATCAATACTTGTGTTTTAACATCCAAAGAGACGTCGGCTTTGGAGACGCTGCAGTGGAGGGCTCCGGTTTTATTTCTATGCAGCTGCGGCTCATTAGCGTGCACTAACATTCCAAATATTGGTGCGCCATCAAAACACAGCAGCTGTGGCCACGATCAAAACCATGTCCTTGGAATCAGCAGTCAAGTGATTTGACCAACGAGGCCCCCACTGCGGGACATGGCGAAAACACTAGGAATCATGGTGGTTGTGTGCGCTTGCAGCGGAATTAGCAAGGGGGCTCCCCGGTTTGTTCTTCTTCAGCCGGTTCCCTGACTAATGCTCCTCATTCAGTCGCTACAGGCTCCACAAACTATTTTTAAGCAATTTGCACGCTACGCTATACACAGACACACAAAGAATCAGGAAAACACATACACAGGACAGGCGCGAACTGGCAACCTTGGCTTATTCATAATAAGCTTGCATTTAAAAAACCCGCTCGCATCCTCTGATAAAAGAAATCTCGTTATTTTATTGTAGAGATTGTGTCACATCCCCGCACACCTGCGCTCCTTTACTAACTTTATCTCGTGACTTTATAATTTAACTGACGGTGTGCTTACGCGTCTTCTTGGGTTTCCCATATCCGAAACGCTTCGGTTATTTCTCTTTCTTTTCTTTCTTTTGAACGGCTTAAGATTTTGGGTCCTTCAAATTCTGGCTTTTATTTGTGCTTTGCGCCATGGGGGCTGAGTGTCCAGGGCTAGTGTTTTTACCTATATCATTACCCTGTTCCGTTAACCTCGTGTTCAAGAACCTGTCGGTTTGGCCTGTATGTATCTCATTCCACACGACAAGGGAAGGGTATACACAATGCCAGTGTCACAATAAACAAATCTTTCTTTGTGCACCATTTTGCATGTGCTGGCTCTTCCTTTGCGATTTTTACGCATATTATGAAACAGGCTCTTTTTTTCGGAGCTGTGAAAACAAGTTTAACGTCATACCTACTAGCTACATTCACCAAAACATGGTTACATTGTCCACGTACGGACTGACGACCATATTACTAGCTTGCTCTAAATTCTTCCTTCGCATCCTTTTGCTGTCACTCAAAATATGTAGGTGCTTTTCTGCAACTGAACTTAAAGGTGCCACAGGGTATCCACTCATCCGTAGCCTATCAACTTGTCTTGTGACGCTGCATGGACATCATTCGTAATAAATTGCAATAAACTATTGAATACTGCGTTCCTCTTCACTAGTTATGCAATGCGTGGAATGGTAGCTAACAAGTTTTCCTCTTATTTTGTCACCTACGTCGATCCAATGCGATTGCTTCTCAGTTTCCTTAATCTCGATGTATAAGAATCTAGTCACTGAATCACGTGGAAGCTGAAAGGTGAAATCCGGCTCAAAGAAAACATCTCGAAAGGCGTCTAGAATACTTTTTACTGCCATGCAATTTGCTTTCACAACAGGGAAGGAAAGCAAGACGTCATTTACAAATCTAAACGCCTCCAGTAAATCAAATGTTACCAAACTTGATTTCAAGGGCCGATTCCCTCTTTTCAGGTAAATATCAGAAATGACCGGTGCAATGCAAGGTCCTATAATAATACCACTTTTCTGTATGTACCATTTGAAGTCGAATTGTACAATAATGAAATAATTTAGTTTTCCAGATTTCTGACGAAACCTTGGACGCCAATACAGGACTCGTTCTGGAACATGACTACATAAAACTGCTCACTGCATTCTTCCACGGCATTTAAGGTTGCCTCGACCGCAACACCAAAATACATATGTATATAATCAACAGACACACAGGTAACTGGGTGGGGGCCTTTTTTAAATAATGCATTGACACACTGAGATCTTTGATCTTAAACGGGTCCTCCAGTGGCAATCTTAAAAGACGCTCTTGTAGAAAGCGTGCAACAAATCTCTGCCAATTGTCCCTGTCATCTATTATGGTCCGGAATTGATTCCCTTCCTTGCGAGATTTCACAGTAAACATTGGTGTCAGGCTCAGCTTTTTACATTGCTTGACATGTTTCGAGAGTTGTCCCAGGTCTAGATTTTCACAATGGTCGGCCCCCTGCTTCTTTATTCTCATGAGATGTCCTACTTGAAGTTGCTTTCTGCAAACTTCTTGGTGTTGCTAAAGGGGCGCTAGCATCGCAGAGAAGACTGACGCCTTCGCACTTCCTCTTCATTGCAATCTCACTATCAAAAGTGAGCTCGCAATCAGGACAACATAGCGAAAACGACAACGCGGTGTACCGGTGAGGGAATGTACCCCGTTATTCGGCTTGCAGCGCCAGTCTTTGGCCGCAGACACTACTCGAAGCTGCAACATATAGTTTGCTTTTAACTTCATTGTCGATGTTGTTTTCGTTTCCTCCGCGTTAACGAGCAAATGTAATGTATAATGCACCTACTCCTTGCATCTTCGCTCTTGTTAATACCTCAATAGGCCGCACTTTATTCGTTTGCTGATAATGTATATCACTCCAGTAAGCTGTGATGCCGCTATGTCCATATCAACAGCGGCGAAATAAATTTCACACAGTCAGTCTGTACACCGGTAAAGTTCGTGACGAGCACATCAGCTTGTCCATGACGGAAACGGACGATGACTCTTACGATTCAAAGTCCTATATCCAGTAACAACTGAGTGTTTCCTTCGACATCCCTTTCCGTGATTTTGACTGCTGTTGTAAGCACAGGGACGATGACGCTTGATCGGGGCGGTATGGTCAATTCTCCGTCGAAGACGTTGAGAGCGACGTGATGCGCCGACGTTCTCGTAGCAAGTATGGCTTTATCGCTCGAGAGCTTGATGAGTTTGGATCGGAGGTCGATAATCGCTCGATGCTCGTTCAGAAAATCCATTCCCAGAATCACATCGCGGAAACAGTGCTGTAGGATGACGAAGCTGGTAGGGTTGGTACGTCCATTTACTGTAACCATTGTGCTGCATCGCCCCGATGGCATAATAAGGTTACCACCAGCGATGGGGATTAGCGGGCCGTCCCAAGTGGTCGTCACTTTCTTGAGCTGGGCAGCGGAAGCTCCACTGATGACAGAGTAGTCGGCACCGGCGCCCACTAGGGCGGTAACCGTGCGTCCGTCAACGGCAACTTCAAGGTCACTTGTTCGTGTCCTAGTATAGCACGTTAGCTTCTGTGTTCGATCTCTTCGTCTTGCGCTGAGGTCGCGGACGGGGCGCACTGTCGTAAAGGCGCTGGGCGGCTATGTCAACTTGAAATCTGGTCGTGAGTTCGTTGACGTTGTCGTCTTGTGGATCGGCGATTTAATGGCTGCATCGTCGTCACTCATCATCGGAGGATCTTCATGTATTCGCCAAGAAGCAACCTCACCTCCAATGGTGGCTCTATTTAGTTTCCCCTGCGCGGGCTTGGGGACCTTATGCGCACACTCTCATCGTAGTTACGGCCTGGCGACGCAAAGCGGGCCCTGTACTGTGATGGGGACCTGAACTGACAGCTTTTTGGCGCAATCTCACCTCCACGCAGATAGTTGTCAATTTCTTGCGGTCGTTCAACTGGTCGTGGTCGTGAAGCGTCCACTGCAAATCCGCAGAGACCGACTCGTCGGCACGGGCACTGACGCAGAATGTGGCTGGCCTCACCGCACCCTTTACGTATATATACGTATATATACGTATATATACGTATATATACGTAAAGGGTGCTAAAACTTACTGTTCATTATTACTGTCTAAGATATTTCAGCAGTCCCTCCTCACGGGTGCCCTACCTGCTGACTGGACGGTCCGGAAGGTGATCCCCATCTATAAATCAGGTAACAAGAATTCACCCCTGAATTACCGCCCCATCTCCTTAACAAGCATTTCATGTAAAATTTTAGAACACATATTATATTCAGGCATCGCAAACTTTCTGGATTCCAATCCATTTTTTACTAATACACAGCACGGTTTCCGTAAGCGGTTGTCTTGCGAAACACAGTATCATTCACACATAAACTTCATTCCATCCTCGATCGCCGCTCATTAGCCGACTGCGTCTTTCTCGACTTCGCAAAGGCGTTTGAAAAAGTACCCCATAAACTACTACTCCTCAAGCTAAGTAAACTTAACCTCGATCCAAATCTGTTTTCCTGGCTTGAATATTTTCTTTGTAACCGCTCTCAGTTCGTATCTACTAACAATACATCTTCCCCATTACGTCCCGTCGAATCTGGCGTACCCCAGGGTTCGGTTTTAGGCCCTCTCCTCTTTCTAATTTATATTAACGACTTACCTAATTGTGTATCTTCTAACATTCACCTTTTTGCTGATGACTGCGTTATTTTTCGGGAAATTAACGACATTAACGATTTCTGTGCTCTACAAGACGATCTCACTTCCATATCCGCGTGGTGTAAATTATGGCTAATGCAACTAAATTCTTCAAAATGCAAAGTTTTACGTGTTTCCCGCACATCACCTGCTACTAATACATATCATCTGAATAACACTGCACTCGAGGCTGTCACATCATATCGATATCTTGGCGTCCATATAACTTCTTCTCTCACTTGGTCACTCCACATTACCACCGTAATTAACAACGCTAACAGCATGTTAGGCTACCGCAACTTCTCCGCCGCTCCTACTTCATTAAAACTAACGCTGTATAAAACGCTTGTCCGCACTAAACTCGAATACGCATCAGCAATTTGGGACCCAAGCTCCACTAACTTAACTAATTCACTCGAGCTAGTGCAAAACAACTCTGCCCGGTTCATCCTTCTTAACTACAATCGTACAGCAAGTGTCACCTCCATGAAAAACATGCTAAATCTACCTACTTTAGCCTCCCGTCGAAAATTCTCACGGTTATGCTTATTTCATAAACTTTTCTACAATTGCCCCATTCTACGAGATGAACTAATTTCTGTGCCATATTTCATCTCATCCCGGCTTGATCATGCACATAAAGTCGGCATCACATCATACAAAACCAAAGCTTGTTCGCAGTCGTTTATTCCCCGCACATCAGCAGATTGGAATCACCTTCCCGGATCGACAGCCAGCATTCAAGACAGCCTGCGATTCCGTGCCAACTTAGCTAACATTGTATACTCAGGCCCTTAACAATTGTATTCATTGCTGTTACAATCACCAAAGTTATTTTTGCCTTTCACTTACAACTATATTCTTACTATAGCAGCTAAAAATGTATAACCAGGAACATGACGCTTGTATTTTTCATTTTTGTTCTTTAACCTCTGTTCTATTATTTTTGTAACCACTCCCCTCTGAAATGCCCCTGGCCTTGAGGGTAATCATAAATAAATAAATAAATAAATAAATAAATAAATAAATAAATAAATAAATAAATAAATAAATAAATAAATAAATAAATAAATAAATAAATATGCACATGCATACTGTGTGTGTGTGCGTCGGAGAGAGAGATTGGCTAATGATCCTACCATAAGCTTGGCCGCAATCCCTGATATCAGGCCGCAACGGCGTCAGAGTTGCCGCATTCATAACCAAATTAGTGATAATTTGTACGCTTGTCTAGTAAAGCCAAGATGATAACTGCAGCTTCTAGCACAAAACATCAATTATATTTCTTTTCCGCCAGTAGCAATTAGCTCTTTAGTGCAAACATTCCAAAGTATATGCAAAGTTTCATGTGTCCTTTAATCATGCCGCAACATCGGAAGCTGCGTATGGACTGCACGCTCAATGTCCATATGATGACATATTGTTGAGCAAGGCGCATTTTAAAAGCTAGTAAATGCAACCAGAAGCACAAGACCAAGAAAGCTTACCGTTTGGGAGCACCGCCAAGTGTGGATATGTTTCTGATCTAGCTTGCTCTGCGAAGCGGCACGTCTGGTTATCAAGCGCGCCAGTGCAGACTGACAGTCCCTATCCGGCAAGCAACCACTTCCTCCAGAGACGATCACGCCACCTTGCAGACGCAGCCAATGAAAGCTTCAAGGGGATTTCCCTACGCTTCCATTGTTCGCTGCCTAACACTATCACATAACAGCATGACCGCCTGTGCACAGGAAGTCTGGCTGCGCGGTGGGGCCGCTTGTCGCACGAGTTCATGATCAGCCATCTTCTCGTCGGGATGTGACAAAGGAACTTCCAGCGCAGAAGTGTGGGCATCTTTTCCGGCTTCCCTCCTTAGCCTATTCCTTGAAAAGGCAGTGAAGAAAAGGGACAATATTTTACGACTAATATTCTGACAATAGTTTTTATTTACCCCTCACATTGTTGTCGGCAGTAGACCATCTCATTTCTTGCTAAGAGTGATGTTTTTCGGGACCGAAAGACGTATTTATTGCCGAGAAAGTTTTTCAAATGTCAAATATTTCAAGTTTTTCCATCAGTGTTATAAAATTGTAAAATAACTCCAGGATGAAGCATTTGAAATGAATGACGTTGTGTGCTGTACTGAGAAATCCGCTGTGAAAAGATGTCACTGCAATGAAGTTCCGAAAATGATCGATAGCGGCGAAACGTGTACTTAATTTTGTGATCAATTTCACTAGATAAAAATCTGCTTTCAATGCAATTAAGTAGCCGCTTTGTTCTTAAATATCACTAATCTAATGGTACAGGCTGACTTCAGCCCGCCCCATTTGCTTATTTATAGAAACTGGTCATAAAAAGTATCCGACTGTTTTCTAAAAACTATTTTTATTCGTGGTAAACTTACGTGTGGGGATATAACTAAGTTCAGAGAGAGCAGGTAAATAACGCATCCACTGGATTACTGCAATGTCTCTCACGTTTTTTATATATGCAAATTTGTTTTTATATATCCAAATACTCTTCGCAAGCTGAACTGTAGTTGCAGAAAGAACGAGCTCCGAAATGGTTTTCATTTTTTACCTCATCATTTTGCAAGGCTATTTTCAATGTTTGGTATTTAGCTCAAATAGTCCACCGTCTTTCGTCGTATCTTCATTCAACAATTGTCCCTCCTCTCCTCATTCGGCCTGATTGCCCTCATCGTCAACCAGGTTGCCATATTCCTTATAACCTCTTGCATTTTCTACGCCTGTCGTGTGGAGTGAGTGATTTTTGTCTCTACATTCACCTTTTCACGAAGAGAAGTCAATGCTTCTCATTCGTACTGGGAATGTATCATATTTGTTGTATTGTTTTTTTAAAATTCAGAGCCTTTCAGTGTTGTAATACTTGTTTGGAGCTACCTTCAAAACATTCCTGCATTTACAAATAAATAAACAAACAAGATTCCTGCAATCAGACGCGAATATTTGTCACAAAAAAGTGAGCTTCGGACCTGGTTCTAAACCAGGGGAGGCATGGACACGTGCCTTGCGGCTTCTTCGTTGGTCGTTATATTTGGTAGCAATATGCTGATCGTCGAACAAGGCAGTCAGCTACTGGGCGCGTATCGCGTAGTATGTTAGGCAGAGGATGCAAGGCTGAACGAAGAATGTGTGGCTGCAGCAAAGACAGGAAACATCAGGTGGCGGCTGCAGGGGCGTTTCTGAGAAAGCGCCGCCTAGCGTTGCGTTTAGCGACACCGACAGGTACGGGCGGCATCCTGCGATAGAATGTCGTCCGCTTCCGTTGCCACTCCGCGGAACAGGATTCCCAAAGCAGAGGCGCCTATACAGTGGTGCTGCGGAAGACCGGAAAGATGATCTTTGTTCTTGGATTGTGCCCGTATGTTCATTTTTGATGGAGACAAAGAGTAAACGTCGGATCAGAAGGAGATGGTTGCAACGTACAGGACTGCTCATATGTTCAGTGGTGCCGGAGATTAAGTTCGAAGGCGAGTTCTATTCATGCGAAGTTTTTTAAACTGCCAAGTTGTCACCAATGCTCAAACCACGAAATGAACAATGCGCGCAGTGTTCAGTATATCTTCCACTCGATACAAATACGCTAATTTTATGCCGCAAATAGTCTGTTTGGAATGTTTGTAAAATGAGCGTACTATATTTTGGCCGCTTTGTTCTCATGAATGCCTGCTAACGAGGCTCCCTTCTATGCAAGGAACTGGCAACCAGTTTAAACAAGCAAATCTTCACGTAAGTAGAAGCCATATTTAGTTTCTTTTCGGCGTCAGAGAAGATCAATACTTGTGTTTTAACATCCAAAGAGACGTCGGCTTTGGAGACGCTGCAGTGGAGGGCTCCGGTTTTATTTCTATGCAGCTGCGGCTCATTAGCGTGCACTAACATTCCAAATATTGGTGCGCCATCAAAACACAGCAGCTGTGGCCACGATCAAAACCATGTCCTTGGAATCAGCAGTCAAGTGATTTGACCAACGAGGCCCCCACTGCGGGACATGGCGAAAACACTAGGAATCATGGTGGTTGTGTGCGCTTGCAGCGGAATTAGCAAGGGGGCTCCCCGGTTTGTTCTTCTTCAGCCGGTTCCCTGACTAATGCTCCTCATTCAGTCGCTACAGGCTCCACAAACTATTTTTAAGCAATTTGCACGCTACGCTATACACAGACACACAAAGAATCAGGAAAACACATACACAGGACAGGCGCGAACTGGCAACCTTGGCTTATTCATAATAAGCTTGCATTTAAAAAACCCGCTCGCATCCTCTGATAAAAGAAATCTCGTTATTTTATTGTAGAGATTGTGTCACATCCCCGCACACCTGCGCTCCTTTACTAACTTTATCTCGTGACTTTATAATTTAACTGACGGTGTGCTTACGCGTCTTCTTGGGTTTCCCATATCCGAAACGCTTCGGTTATTTCTCTTTCTTTTCTTTCTTTTGAACGGCTTAAGATTTTGGGTCCTTCAAATTCTGGCTTTTATTTGTGCTTTGCGCCATGGGGGCTGAGTGTCCAGGGCTAGTGTTTTTACCTATATCATTACCCTGTTCCGTTAACCTCGTGTTCAAGAACCTGTCGGTTTGGCCTGTATGTATCTCATTCCACACGACAAGGGAAGGGTATACACAATGCCAGTGTCACAATAAACAAATCTTTCTTTGTGCACCATTTTGCATGTGCTGGCTCTTCCTTTGCGATTTTTACGCATATTATGAAACAGGCTCTTTTTTTCGGAGCTGTGAAAACAAGTTTAACGTCATACCTACTAGCTACATTCACCAAAACATGGTTACATTGTCCACGTACGGACTGACGACCATATTACTAGCTTGCACTAAATTCTTCCTTCGCATCCTTTTGCTGTCACTCAAAATATGTAGGTGCTTTTCTGCAACTGAACTTAAAGGTGCCACAGGGTATCCACTCATCCGTAGCCTATCAACTTGTCTTGTGACGCTGCATGGACATCATTCGTAATAAATTGCAATAAACTATTGAATACTGCGTTCCTCTTCACTAGTTATGCAATGCGTGGAATGGTAGCTAACAAGTTTTCCTCTTATTTTGTCACCTACGTCGATCCAATGCGATTGCTTCTCAGTTTCCTTAATCTCGATGTATAAGAATCTAGTCACTGAATCACGTGGAAGCTGAAAGGTGAAATCCGGCTCAAAGAAAACATCTCGAAAGGCGTCTAGAATACTTTTTACTGCCATGCAATTTGCTTTCACAACAGGGAAGGAAAGCAAGACGTCATTTACAAATCTAAACGCCTCCAGTAAATCAAATGTTACCAAACTTGATTTCAAGGGCCGATTCCCTCTTTTCAGGTAAATATCAGAAATGACCGGTGCAATGCAAGGTCCTATAATAATACCACTTTTCTGTATGTACCATTTGAAGTCGAATTGTACAATAATGAAATAATTTAGTTTTCCAGATTTCTGACGAAACCTTGGACGCCAATACAGGACTCGTTCTGGAACATGACTACATAAAACTGCTCACTGCATTCTTCCACGGCATTTAAGGTTGCCTCGACCGCAACACCAAAATACATATGTATATAATCAACAGACACACAGGTAACTGGGTGGGGGCCTTTTTTAAATAATGCATTGACACACTGAGATCTTTGATCTTAAACGGGTCCTCCAGTGGCAATCTTAAAAGACGCTCTTGTAGAAAGCGTGCAACAAATCTCTGCCAATTGTCCCTGTCATCTATTATGGTCCGGAATTGATTCCCTTCCTTGCGAGATTTCACAGTAAACATTGGTGTCAGGCTCAGCTTTTTACATTGCTTGACATGTTTCGAGAGTTGTCCCAGGTCTAGATTTTCACAATGGTCGGCCCCCTGCTTCTTTATTCTCATGAGATGTCCTACTTGAAGTTGCTTTCTGCAAACTTCTTGGTGTTGCTAAAGGGGCGCTAGCATCGCAGAGAAGACTGACGCCTTCGCACTTCCTCTTCATTGCAATCTCACTATCAAAAGTGAGCTCGCAATCAGGACAACATAGCGAAAACGACAACGCGGTGTACCGGTGAGGGAATGTACCCCGTTATTCGGCTTGCAGCGCCAGTCTTTGGCCGCAGACACTACTCGAAGCTGCAACATATAGTTTGCTTTTAACTTCATTGTCGATGTTGTTTTCGTTTCCTCCGCGTTAACGAGCAAATGTAATGTATAATGCACCTACTCCTTGCATCTTCGCTCTTGTTAATACCTCAATAGGCCGCACTTTATTCGTTTGCTGATAATGTATATCACTCCAGTAAGCTGTGATGCCGCTATGTCCACATCAACAGCGGCGAAATAAATTTCACACAGTCAGTCTGTACACCGGTAAAGTTCGTGACGAGCACATCAGCTTGTCCATGACGGAAACGGACGATGACTCTTACGATTCAAAGTCCTATATCCAGTAACAACTGAGTGTTTCCTTCGACATCCCTTTCCGTGATTTTGACTGCTGTTGTAAGCACAGGGACGATGACGCTTGATCGGGGCGGTATGGTCAATTCTCCGTCGAAGACGTTGAGAGCGACGTGATGCGCCGACGTTCTCGTAGCAAGTATGGCTTTATCGCTCGAGAGCTTGATGAGTTTGGATCGGAGGTCGATAATCGCTCGATGCTCGTTCAGAAAATCCATTCCCAGAATCACATCGCGGAAACAGTGCTGTAGGATGACGAAGCTGGTAGGGTTGGTACGTCCATTTACTGTAACCATTGTGCTGCATCGCCCCGATGGCATAATAAGGTTACCACCAGCGATGGGGATTAGCGGGCCGTCCCAAGTGGTCGTCACTTTCTTGAGCTGGGCAGCGGAAGCTCCACTGATGACAGAGTAGTCGGCACCGGCGCCCACTAGGGCGGTAACCGTGCGTCCGTCAACGGCAACCTCAAGGTCACTTGTTCGTGTCCTAGTATAGCACGTTAGCTTCTGTGTTCGATCTCTTCGTCTTGCGCTGAGGTCGCGGACGGGGCGCACTGTCGTAAAGGCGCTGGGCGGCTATGTCAACTTGAAATCTGGTCGTGAGTTCGTTGACGTTGTCGTCTTGTGGATCGGCGATTTAATGGCTGCATCGTCGTCACTCATCATCGGAGGATCTTCATGTATTCGCCAAGAAGCAACCTCACCTCCAATGGTGGCTCTATTTAGTTTCCCCTGCGCGGGCTTGGGGACCTTATGCGCACACTCTCATCGTAGTTACGGCCTGGCGACGCAAAGCGGGCCCTGTACTGTGATGGGGACCTGAACTGACAGCTTTTTGGCGCAATCTCACCTCCACGCAGATAGTTGTCAATTTCTTGCGGTCGTTCAACTGGTCGTGGTCGTGAAGCGTCCACTGCAAATCCGCAGAGACCGACTCGTCGGCACGGGCACTGACGCAGAATGTGGCTGGCCTCACCGCACCCTTTACGTATATATACGTATATATACGTATATATACGTAAAGGGTGCTAAAACTTACTGTTCATTATTACTGTCTAAGATATTTCAGCAGTCCCTCCTCACGGGTGCCCTACCTGCTGACTGGACGGTCGGGAAGGTGATCCCCATCTATAAATCAGGTAACAAGAATTCACCCCTGAATTACCGCCCCATCTCCTTAACAAGCATTTCATGTAAAATTTTAGAACACATATTATATTCAGGCATCGCAAACTTTCTGGATTCCAATCCATTTTTTACTAATGCACAGCACGGTTTCCGTAAGCGGTTGTCTTGCGAAACACAGTATCATTCACACATAAACTTCATTCCATCCTCGATCGCCGCTCATTAGCCGACTGCGTCTTTCTCGACTTCGCAAAGGCGTTTGAAAAAGTACCCCATAAACTACTACTCCTCAAGCTAAGTAAACTTAACCTCGATCCAAATCTGTTTTCCTGGCTTGAATATTTTCTTTGTAACCGCTCTCAGTTCGTATCTACTAACAATACATCTTCCCCATTACGTCCCGTCGAATCTGGCGTACCCCAGGGTTCGGTTTTAGGCCCTCTCCTCTTTCTAATTTATATTAACGACTTACCTAATTGTGTATCTTCTAACATTCACCTTTTTGCTGATGACTGCGTTATTTTTCGGGAAATTAACGACATTAACGATTTCTGTGCTCTACAAGACGATCTCACTTCCATATCCGCGTGGTGTAAATTATGGCTAATGCAACTAAATTCTTCAAAATGCAAAGTTTTACGTGTTTCCCGCACATCACCTGCTACTAATACATATCATCTGAATAACACTGCACTCGAGGCTGTCACATCATATCGATATCTTGGCGTCCATATAACTTCTTCTCTCACTTGGTCACTCCACATTACCACCGTAATTAACAACGCTAACAGCATGTTAGGCTACCGCAACTTCTCCGCCGCTCCTACTTCATTAAAACTAACGCTGTATAAAACGCTTGTCCGCACTAAACTCTAATACGCATCAGCAATTTGGGACCCAAGCTCCACTAACTTAACTAATTCACTCGAGCTAGTGCAAAACAACTCTGCCCGGTTCATCCTTCTTAACTACAATCGTACAGCAAGTGTCACCTCCATGAAAAACATGCTAAATCTACCTACTTTAGCCTCCCGTCGAAAATTCTCACGGTTATGCTTATTTCATAAACTTTTCTACAATTGCCCCATTCTACGAGATGAACTAATTTCTGTGCCATATTTCATCTCATCCCGGCTTGATCATGCACATAAAGTCGGCATCACATCATACAAAACCAAAGCTTGTTCGCAGTCGTTTATTCCCCGCACATCAGCAGATTGGAATCACCTTCCCGGATCGACAGCCAGCATTCAAGACAGCCTGCGATTCCGTGCCAACTTAGCTAACATTGTATACTCAGGCCCTTAACAATTGTATTCATTGCTGTTACAATCACCAAAGTTATTTTTGCCTTTCACTTACAACTATATTCTTACTATAGCAGCTAAAAATGTATAACCAGGAACATGACGCTTGTATTTTTCATTTTTGTTCTTTAACCTCTGTTCTATTATTTTTGTAACCACTCCCCTCTGAAATGCCCCTGGCCTTGAGGGTAATCATAAATAAATAAATAAATAAATAAATAAATAAATAAATAAATAAATAAATAAATAAATAAATAAATAAATAAATAAATAAATAAATAAATATGCACATGCATACTGTGTGTGTGTGCGTCGGAGAGAGAGATTGGCTAATGATCCTACCATAAGCTTGGCCGCAATCCCTGATATCAGGCCGCAACGGCGTCAGAGTTGCCGCATTCATAACCAAATTAGTGATAATTTGTACGCTTGTCTAGTAAAGCCAAGATGATAACTGCAGCTTCTAGCACAAAACATCAATTATATTTCTTTTCCGCCAGTAGCAATTAGCTCTTTAGTGCAAACATTCCAAAGTATATGCAAAGTTTCATGTGTCCTTTAATCATGCCGCAACATCGGAAGCTGCGTATGGACTGCACGCTCAATGTCCATATGATGACATATTGTTGAGCAAGGCGCATTTTAAAAGCTAGTAAATGCAACCAGAAGCACAAGACCAAGAAAGCTTACCGTTTGGGAGCACCGCCAAGTGTGGATATGTTTCTGATCTAGCTTGCTCTGCGAAGCGGCACGTCTGGTTATCAAGCGCGCCAGTGCAGACTGACAGTCCCTATCCGGCAAGCAACCACTTCCTCGAGAGACGATCACGCCACCTTGCAGACGCAGCCAATGAAAGCTTCAAGGGGATTTCCCTACGCTTCCATTGTTCGCTGCCTAACACTATCACATAACAGCATGACCGCCTGTGCACAGGAAGTCTGGCTGCGCGGTGGGGCCGCTTGTCGCACGAGTTCATGATCAGCCATCTTCTCGTCGGGATGTGACAAAGGAACTTCCAGCGCAGAAGTGTGGGCATCTTTTCCGGCTTCCCTCCTTAGCCTATTCCTTGAAAAGGCAGTGAAGAAAAGGGACAATATTTTACGACTAATATTCTGACAATAGTTTTTATTTACCCCTCACATTGTTGTCGGCAGTAGACCATCTCATTTCTTGCTAAGAGTGATGTTTTTCGGGACCGAAAGACGTATTTATTGCCGAGAAAGTTTTTCAAATGTCAAATATTTCAAGTTTTTCCATCAGTGTTATAAAATTGTAAAATAACTCCAGGATGAAGCATTTGAAATGAATGACGTTGTGTGCTGTACTGAGAAATCCGCTGTGAAAAGATGTCACTGCAATGAAGTTCCGAAAATGATCGATAGCGGCGAAACGTGTACTTAATTTTGTGATCAATTTCACTAGATAAAAATCTGCTTTCAATGCAATTAAGTAGCCGCTTTGTTCTTAAATATCACTAATCTAATGGTACAGGCTGACTTCAGCCCGCCCCATTTGCTTATTTATAGAAACTGGTCATAAAAAGTATCCGACTGTTTTCTAAAAACTATTTTTATTCGTGGTAAACTTACGTGTGGGGATATAACTAAGTTCAGAGAGAGCAGGTAAATAACGCATCCACTGGATTACTGCAATGTCTCTCACGTTTTTTATATATGCAAATTTGTTTTTATATATCCAAATACTCTTCGCAAGCTGAACTGTAGTTGCAGAAAGAACGAGCTCCGAAATGGTTTTCATTTTTTACCTCATCATTTTGCAAGGCTATTTTCAATGTTTGGTATTTAGCTCAAATAGTCCACCGTCTTTCGTCGTATCTTCATTCAACATTTGTCCCTCCTCTCCTCATTCGGCCTGATTGCCCTCATCGTCAACCAGGTTGCCATATTCCTTATAACCTCTTGCATTTTCTACGCCTGTCGTGTGGAGTGAGTGATTTTTGCCTCTACATTCACCTTTTCACGAAGAGAAGTCAATGCTTCTCATTCGTACTGGGAATGTATCATATTTGTTGTATTGTTTTTTTAAAATTCAGAGCCTTTCAGTGTTGTAATACTTGTTTGGAGCTACCTTCAAAACATTCCTGCATTTACATATAAATAAACAAACAAGATTCCTGCAATCAGACGCGAATATTTGTCACAAAAAAGTGAGCTTCGGACCTGGTTCTAAACCAGGGGAGGCATGGACACGTGCCTTGCGGCTTCTCCGTTGGTCGTTATATTTGGTAGCAATATGCTGATCGTCGAACAAGGCAGTCAGCTACTGGGCGCGTATCGCGTAGTATGTTAGGCAGAGGATGCAAGGCTGAACGAAGAATGTGTGGCTGCAGCAAAGACAGGAAACATCAGGTGGCGGCTGCAGGGGCGTTTCTGAGAAAGCGCCGCCTAGCGTTGCGTTTAGCGACACCGACAGGTACGGGCGGCATCCTGCGATAGAATGTCGTCCGCTTCCGTTGCCACTCCGCGGAACAGGATTCCCAAAGCAGAGGCGCCTATACAGTGGTGCTGCGGAAGACCGGAAAGATAATCTTTGTTCTTGGATTGTGCCCGTATGTTCATTTTTGATGGAGACAAAGAGTAAACGTCGGATCAGAAGGAGATGGTTGCAACGTACAGGACTGCTCATATGTTCAGTGGTGCCGGAGATTGAGTTCGAAGGCGAGTTCTATTCATGCGAAGTTTTTTAAACTGCCAAGTTGTCACCAATGCTCAAACCACGAAATGAACAATGCGCGCAGTGTTCAGTATATCTTCCACTCGATACAAATACGCTAATTTTATGCCGCAAATAGTCTGTTTGGAATGTTTGTAAAATGAGCGTACTATATTTTGGCCGCTTTGTTCTCATGAATGCCTGCTAACGAGGCTCCCTTCTATGCAAGGAACTGGCAACCAGTTTAAACAAGCAAATCTTCACGTAAGTAGAAGCCATATTTAGTTTCTTTTCGGCGTCAGAGAAGATCAATACTTGTGTTTTAACATCCAAAGAGACGTCGGCTTTGGAGACGCTGCAGTGGAGGGCTCCGGTTTTATTTCTATGCAGCTGCGGCTCATTAGCGTGCACTAACATTCCAAATATTGGTGCGCCATCAAAACACAGCAGCTGTGGCCACGATCAAAACCATGTCCTTGGAATCAGCAGTCAAGTGATTTGACCAACGAGGCCCCCACTGCGGGACATGGCGAAAACACTAGGAGTCATGGTGGTTGTGTGCGCTTGCAGCGGAATTAGCAAGGGGGCTCCCCGGTTTGTTCTTCTTCAGCCGGTTCCCTGACTAATGCTCCTCATTCAGTCGCTACAGGCTCCACAAACTATTTTTAAGCAATTTGCACGCTACGCTATACACAGACACACAAAGAATCAGGAAAACACATACACAGGACAGGCGCGAACTGGCAACCTTGGCTTATTCATAATAAGCTTGCATTTAAAAAACCCGCTCGCATCCTCTGATAAAAGAAATCTCGTTATTTTATTGTAGAGATTGTGTCACATCCCCGCACACCTGCGCTCCTTTACTAACTTTATCTCGTGACTTTATAATTTAACTGACGGTGTGCTTACGCGTCTTCTTGGGTTTCCCATATCCGAAACGCTTCGGTTATTTCTCTTTCTTTTCTTTCTTTTGAACGGCTTAAGATTTTGGGTCCTTCAAATTCTGGCTTTTATTTGTGCTTTGCGCCATGGGGGCTGAGTGTCCAGGGCTAGTGTTTTTACCTATATCATTACCCTGTTCCGTTAACCTCGTGTTCAAGAACCTGTCGGTTTGGCCTGTATGTATCTCATTCCACACGACAAGGGAAGGGTATACACAATGCCAGTGTCACAATAAACAAATCTTTCTTTGTGCACCATTTTGCATGTGCTGGCTCTTCCTTTGCGATTTTTACGCATATTATGAAACAGGCTCTTTTTTTCGGAGCTGTGAAAACAAGTTTAACGTCATACCTACTAGCTACATTCACCAAAACATGGTTACATTGTCCACGTACGGACTGACGACCATATTACTAGCTTGCACTAAATTCTTCCTTCGCATCCTTTTGCTGTCACTCAAAATATGTAGGTGCTTTTCTGCAACTGAACTTAAAGGTGCCACAGGGTATCCACTCATCCGTAGCCTATCAACTTGTCTTGTGACGCTGCATGGACATCATTCGTAATAAATTGCAATAAACTATTGAATACTGCGTTCTTCTTCACTAGTTATGCAATGCGTGGAATGGTAGCTAACAAGTTTTCCTCTTATTTTGTCACCTACGTCGATCCAATGCGATTGCTTCTCAGTTTCCTTAATCTCGATGTATAAGAATCTAGCCGTACGTGAAAGTGCTGGAAGATATATATAGTGGCTGCACAGCAACCATAGTTCTGCATAAAGAAAGTAACAAAATTCCCATAAAGAAAGGTGTTAGGCAAGGAGACACAATCTCCCCAGTACTATTCACAGCTTGTTTAGAGGAAGTATTCAGAGACTTGGAATGGGAGCAGTTAGGGATAAGGCTAGATGGAGAATACCTCAGTAATCTGCGATTTGCTGATGACATTGCCTTGCTAAGCAACTCGGGAGATGAACTGCAAAAAATGATTGATGACCTAGACAGGAAAAGTAGAAAGGTAGACTTGAAAATCAATATGCAGAAGACTAAGGTAATGTTCAACAGCCTCGGGAAGGAACAGGAGTTTACATTAGGTAGCGAAATACTGGAAGTAGTAGGCGAATATATCTACTTAGGACAGGTAGTAACCGCAGATCCGGACAATGAAAAGGAAATAACAAGAAGAATAAGATTGGGATGGAGCGCATTTGGCAAGCACTCGCAGATTATGACTAGCAGCTTACCGGTATCGCTCAAGAGGAAAGTATACAACAGTTGCATCTTGCCTGTACTCACCTATGGGGCTGAAACGTGGAGGCTAACCAAGAGAGTTCTACTTAAGTTGAGGACAACCCAGAGGGCTATGGAACGAAAAATGGTAGGGGTAACATTAAGAGATAGAAAGCGTGCAGAGTGGGTCAGAGAAATAACTCAAGTTAACGACATTCTAGTGGAAATTAAGAAGAAGAAATGGACATGGGCAGGACATGTAGTGCGAAGAGAGGATAACCGATGGTCGCTGAGGGTAACAAACTGGATTCCAAGGGAAGGAAAGCGTAGCAGGGGGTGGCAGAAAGTTAGGTGGGCGGATGAGATCAAGAAGTTCGCAGGGGTCAAGTGGATGCAGCTAGCACAGAACCGGGTTGAGTGGAGAGATATGGGAGAGGCCTTCGCCTTGCAGTGGGTATAATCAGGCTGATGATGATGATGATGATGATAAGAATCTAGTCACTGAATCACGTGGAAGCTGAAAGGTGAAATCCGGCTCAAAGAAAACATCTCGAAAGGCGTCTAGAATATTTTTTACTGCCATGCAATTTGCTTTCACAACAGGGAAGGAAAGCAAGACGTCATTTACAAATCTAAACGCCTCCAGTAAATCAAATGTTACCAAATTTGATTTCAAGGGCCGATTCCCTCTTTTCAGGTAAATATCAGAAATGACAGGTGCAATGCAAGGTCCTATAATAATACCACTTTTCTGTATGTACCATTTGAAGTCGAATTGTACAATAATGAAATAATTTAGTTTTCCAGATTTCTGACGAAACCTTGTACGCCAATACAGGACTCGTTCTGGAACATGACTACATAAAACTGCTCACTGCATTTTTCCACGGCATTTAAGGTTGCCTCGACCGCAACACCAAAATACATATGTATATAATCAACAGACACACAGGTAACTGGGTGGGGGCCTTTTTTAAATAATGCATTGACACACTGAGATCTTTGATCTTAAACGGGTCCTCCAGTGGCAATCTTAAAAGACGCTCTTGTAGAAAGCGTGCAACAAATCTCTGCCAATTGTCCCTGTCATCTATTATGGTCCGGAATTGATTCCCTTCCTTGCGAGATTTCACAGTAAACATTGGTGTCAGGCTCAGCTTTTTACATTGCTTGACATGTTTCGAGAGTTGTCCCAGGTCTAGATTTTCACAATGGTCGGCCCCCTGCTTCTTTATTCTCATGAGATGTCCTACTTGAAGTTGCTTTCTGCAAACTTCTTGGTGTTGCTAAAGGGGCGCTAGCATCGCAGAGAAGACTGACGCCTTCGCACTTCCTCTTCATTGCAATCTCACTATCAAAAGTGAGCTCGCAATCAGGACAACATAGCGAAAACGACAACGCGGTGTACCGGTGAGGGAATGTACCCCGTTATTCGGCTTGCAGCGCCAGTCTTTGGCCGCAGACACTACTCGAAGCTGCAACATATAGTTTGCTTTTAACTTCATTGTCGATGTTGTTTTCGTTTCCTCCGCGTTAACGAGCAAATGTAATGTATAATGCACCTACTCCTTGCATCTTCGCTCTTGTTAATACCTCAATAGGCCGCACTTTATTCGTTTGCTGATAATGTATATCACTCCAGTAAGCTGTGATGCCGCTGTGTCCACATCAACAGCGGCGAAATAAATTTCACACAGTCAGTCTGTACACCGGTAAAGTTCGTGACGAGCACATCAGCTTGTCCATGACGGAAACGGACGATGACTCTTACGATTCAAAGTCCTATATCCAGTAACAACTGAGTGTTTCCTTCGACATCCCTTTCCGTGATTTTGAGTGCTGTTGTAAGCACAGGGACGATGACGCTTGATCGGGGCGGTATGGTCAATTCTCCGTCGAAGACGTTGAGAGCGACGTGATGCGCCGACGTTCTCGTAGCAAGTATGGCTTTATCGCTCGAGAGCTTGATGAGTTTGGATCGGAGGTCGATAATCGCTCGATGCTCGTTCAGAAAATCCATTCCCAGAATCACATCGCGGAAACAGTGCTGTAGGATGACGAAGCTGGTAGGGTTGGTACGTCCATTTACTGTAACCATTGTGCTGCATCGCCCCGATGGCATAATAAGGTTACCACCAGCGATGGGGATTAGCGGGCCGTCCCAAGTGGTCGTCACTTTCTTGAGCTGGGCAGCGAAAGCTCCACTGATGACCGAGTAGTCGGCACCGGCGCCCACTAGGGCGGTAACCGTGCGTCCGTCAACGGCAACCTCAAGGTCACTTGTTCGTGTCCTAGTATAGCACGTTAGCTTCTGTGTTCGATCTCTTCGTCTTGCGCTGAGGTCGCGGACGGGGCGCACTGTCGTAAAGGCGCTGGGCGGCTATGTCAACTTGAAATCTGGTCGTGAGTTCGTTGACGTTGTCGTCTTGTGGATCGGCGATTTAATGGCTGCATCGTCGTCACTCATCATCGGAGGATCTTCATGTATTCGCCAAGAAGCAACCTCACCTCCAATGGTGGCTCTATTTAGTTTCCCCTGCGCGGGCTTGGGGACCTTATGCGCACACTCTCATCGTAGTTACGGCCTGGCGACGCAAAGCGGGCCCTGTACTGTGATGGGGACCTGAACTGACAGCTTTTTGGCGCAATCTCACCTCCACGCAGATAGTTGTCAATTTCTTGCGGTCGTTCAACTGGTCGTGGTCGTGAAGCGTCCACTGCAAATCCGCAGAGACCGACTCGTCGGCACGGGCACTGACGCAGAATGTGGCTGGCCTCACCGCAGTAGAAGCATAATGGCCGGATGTTAGCTATCCTCCAGGCATCGCACTTTCTGGGGCTTGGGGGTCGTTGGCAGGCTAGGCGGGCGGCGGCCAAGGGGCGACTTTCAGGAACAGGACGATAGCAGCTAGGGCTTGGAAAGTCATCACGTCGGGGCGCAGAGCGACGTAACGCAGCAGCGTAGCTCATCGTTGTTGGTTCATGTGCTGGAACTGTCGCAGCTGCCGCTTTAGAAACGCCCAGCACCTGCTGAACCTCTTCACGGACGACCTCCGCGACCGTCACCACCTGGGGTTGTTGCAATGATGGCAGCAATCGGCGGAGCTCCTCTCGCACGATTTCCCGGATGAAATCTTCTCTACGCTTGCAGATGTTCTGGGGTAGTAGCTTGAGTAGTCCGGTTAAAGTTGTCGCTCGTAGTGGCGCATCCGGGTGTCCAACATCTTCTCGATGGCCGATGCTTTCTTTTCAAATTCGTCCACAGTTTTCGATGGGTTCCGGACCAGTCCTGCAAAAAGCGACTCTTTAACGCCTAGCATTTACAATTTCAGTCTCTCACCTTCGGTCATGTTAGGGTCGGCGCGGCGAAACAGGCGGTTCATCTCATCAATGTATACCTGGACGGGCTCGTTTAGGAGTTGAAGTCTTGATTGGAGCAGGGCCTGAGCTTTTTCCTTTCAGACAGAACTTGTAAAGGCCATCAAAAACTCTGCTTTGAATATCTCCCAATCCTTTAAAGTCTCGCGATTTTCGAACCAAACTCGGGCATGTCCTTGAAGAACAAAGTAGACTTCCTTGAGTTTCGCAGTGTCCTTCCAGCCGTTGAATTCTGCCACACGGTCGAAAAGGTCCACTCAGTCGTCCGCAACTTCGTCCGGTCGTCCATGGAAGCAGGCGGGCTGCCGGGGTTGGACGAAAACAACCGGGGCTATAGGCTAGGCCAATGTCAGCGTCGATGCATTCCGAGATCGAATGAGATCTGGCAGCAGATCGTGCTCAGGTTGGAGCCCTTGAAGCCAGCGACTGGTTTGGTGGCCTGTTGGCTGTTCGTCCAGGATAACCGGAACAAGACTGGGGTCTTCGCTTGAAGAATGTAAGGCAGCACCTCCACTAGATATCACGTAGTGGTGGCAAGGCCGTTGACGCCAAAAAAATCACAGGCTTTATGGTACTGAAATTAACTCTTTATTGGGCTGACGTGCGCCCGCAAAAGAAATAAGCAACTCGGCCATAGCAACCAACCCACTCGTCCATCGTCGAACAAAGAATACTCACACTCGTCAACGCTCAATTTAAAGGCTGCTCAGAACAATCTAGATAACGTCGCAAACTGCTACTAGCACAACGCTGAACATTGTAGAAAGATAAGCAAATCATCGGAATTTTCGAGACAGATCTCGGCGTGTCGTTCGCGACAAAGAAAATGATAACGCGTCGTATCGCAACAACGAGCATGAAGAAACGCGGGATACAGAATAGATACGCGTGCCAGGATCACAGTGATAAGCCCGCATGCCGGCGGCTGTAAAAAGCAACAAATAGAGTTTTGAAGATTTCGCGGCAATATGTTAAAGGAAAATACCAAAATAGGCAATTATGGGCAAAATATTCCTCCAGACTGTTGAACATATCATTTCGGTGCAGTAAGGTGAATGCGTTGCTGAGACAACCCCTTACTACTGCCCCGAAACCATTTCGAATTGAAAAAGCCCAGGAAAGAAGAATTGCGGTGACCTCATTTGAATGATGCATTTGAAATGAAACCCACTTACAGAACAGAGGAGCCACTTCCAGATGACAGGAAAGCTGTCAGAAACAGGAAGATGCCCGATGGCACTGTGGTCGGGCGCGTACGTGCTGACGGCGGCGTGATGCATGTGCATGCAAGCTTAGCAGCCTCAATAGTCCTCACACCCAAAAGCACATGATATGCCATCTGCTTCATTGCCTGGGACTGCGCCTTTTTTGCAAGACGCGTGCATGGTAGAAGCATGCTCCGTGGGTGCAAAATGAATCGCGTGAATTTACTTAGGGGAGACAGAGTGCACAACAAAGTGCTGGACATACTGAACGACTTTTATACATTGATAGCAGTGATGCGATCACGCGACCGCTGGTTCGCTTTGTGATATCAAGTGCGCACAGAATATTTGGACCGTCTTCGAAAGAACGCCAACCTCAGCTCCAGACTCGCTCTAACGTAAATATTCAGCATGACATCTTTATGGAAAAGCGGGCATGCACTGGACTTTGGGTCATTAGTGTCAGGTACGAAGTGTTTCTTCTCTAAGTAAGCAATAAGATCAATTGCAAGCGATCTGTGATATAGCTCGGCCGTGGTTTTGCGATTTTTATGTGGCTGAATTGTTTTGTGGGGCCTATAAGAGGAAAATATTCAATGAACGTTATTCTCAACTTTCTTCTGCATTTTGTAGCCTGCTTTCTACAGGCGCCGGCAGCGAGTGCTTGCACTAGTGGACGAACGCGCATCAGCTGTTTTAAGGCATCTCTCGCTGAAAAATTAGTTTTGCGTGCAAACAGCGTACAGCAAGCCGGATAACCAGCGCGGAAATTTTTTTCTTAATCTACAAATTAAGAGGCGACAATGCATGCTTTTGACCCTTACAATATATTATGTAATACATTTCGGCGCATTCTGCCTTTCCACTGCCCATATTATAGCGCATACGGAGCGCTTTGATCGTGCTCCAGAGCACAACGTGGACGTTGTTAAGAGTTTGTGGTCCCCCTTCTTGCTGAGGATGTCGGGGTCACGCAGAAAGATCAGCAATCGTGTTGGTGCCTAGCCTTCCTCGAAATTGTTTGATTCGCATTTGTTGAAATATGGGATTTCGCATTGTTGACTACGCTCACCACTCTGCTCTCGTCTCATTTCGATGGTTGCGGTTACCAACTGAGATGCCGAAATAGTGTTTCACGACAAAATACAAGCCGTTATTTTGAGATACATTTTACGACAAACTTTATGAAAATAAAAAAACCTCTCGCTACTGCCGAAATCTGAAAGTGCTTGTGTTTCAGGCACTTTGCTTTCAGGAAATTTTCCTGGATTTCAATATGATCGTTTTTTAAGTAACATTATTGCTTTCCAGTGAATCTAATGTTTCAGTCTAGTATGGCCGACTATTTCGTTTTAGTGTCTGCTTACTCAGCATGTCATAGCAATAGTGCGCCAAATATGGCCTTACTGTGTTGCTAAATAAACATTCCGCTTACTCATTTCTTCATAGGCAATAATGACAGCGTTTTTTATGCTAGGTTGACTATAAATCACTGCCATATAGATCTGACTGTAAAGTTGCGATTCTTCTGAGCACCAGGCGGTGATCAACTATGCTCTACGTCATATTTGTCCGCTGATTCTTAATGCTCACTGTGTACCCATTTTGAGAAAACTGCGACACACGGTATCCACCACTGTTATATATTTCGCAGCATCTCCACCTAAGGAGAGGTGAATTCATTATAGCATAAGTACACGCTTGGCATGCGAGCATAACACTGCTCTCAAGGATCGGGCCAGAGCAGACTGGGTCAGGCGATCCAACTGCTCTGGCGATGCTACTGTTGAAATGTAGCCCCTACATTGTTCTCTAGAGCTTTTTAAGAGACGCCAATATCTGAAGTAGGACGCTTTCAGTGTCCACAGAAGGCTTTTCTGGTTCGAATTTCTAATTTCTGCCGGCAGTGGTACATCTAGAATCCGCTCGTATCCGTGTGTAGATGCATCGAGTCACCTCGCCTCGACGCAGCGTACCTGAACCTTCAAGCAGACCAGGTAACGCATCTCTGCTAAGCTGCTTCTCGGCATCTTTAGCACATTAACAGACTTTTTAGTCGCAACCGAAGACTCGCCCACGGTACGCAATATCGCAGCGTTGGGGCTCAACACCGGAAGATGGAAAGCTATTTATTAAGACCGGTAATAGAGCAGGGGAGATCGGGACTACATAACAAAGTCATGGAGGAATTTTGTGCTTGATATGTAGCGTCACACAAATGTCTGCTTGATTACCACCCGTAAATGGCGACATAGGGACATGAGTTGCTGATAAACTAAGGAAGGGCGCACATTACTGCATTATCACTTTATAGTTATGCTCCGCTCTGTGCTTCCTTTATATGCGCATTGTACTGAAAACAGACCTCGCGAAATAGGCAATGAACGAAGCGCTCACGTTTATACAAAAATGTAAACATAATTGTAAGCTTAAACCCCGGAATCCTACAATCCATTTAGTTACGAAGGTATAGAACTGCAGTGCACCTTTGAACACGGCTGAAAATAGAAAAAGAAAAAAACATGGATAGAGAACCAAGTTCTACAGATAGGAAACGAGAGTCTTCACAAAGGAACAGTTATGCATCCAATAAGTAAGGAGACGCCCCATCGAAAACACGAAATCGCAATTTCTTTTTTTACCGGTCACAAGCGGTCGTCTTCCGAAATGGAGATCATTATTCATCCGTGCATTTCAGGGTGAACTAAAGACCTTTTCGTGTTGCCGGATATAAAATGTTCTTTATATTTCTCAATTATCCTATCCTATTGGAGCAAAGACACGTGCAATGCTCTTGTGGCGCTTACCTACTGACAGGCGTCACGATATTTGCCCGTGGTCACACAGTATCTAGAAGTTCTCCGCGCTACCTGTCCTTCTGGGTTCCAAACTCAGCAAGTGTTTTGCAACCATCTGCCATCACGTTTACATTTCGTGTTTCTGTTCCCTTCTTCAATTTCTCTCCGGAGCGACCGCCGGAAGCCAAGATTAGACCCCGCTTCCTTGGGAAGATTTGTCGAGCGCCGTAACCACTGCGCCCCCCGGGCGGGGGCCCAAAAATCTGCAATGCCTAAAATTACAAATGGCAAACTTCCTGATCACGCATATATAAAAAAGTCGCAAAGAGGAAAACAGAGACATAGATAAATGCATTAGTAATTAGGTTCATCATAAAGGCATTTTTGGTTCAATAGCACTTGAAGAAATACTCGTGGACCACGCATCAAATAGACTGGCATTGCAAATTGTTATCAAAGGTGGACATGTCGCTCAGAGTTTAAGGTTTTTTAGTTGGGATATACAATGGCGGTGGCAGAGCAGAATTAAAAGTGGCTGGGAACACTGACCTCCGACGGAAAGAAACCGCCAATCTCCAAGCATGCACAAATGTAGGAAGGAGTGAAGGAAACTGCTCGCTACAAACTGAAATTGTTAGTATGTACCCGAAAAATGACAAAAATATACAATAGACTTAATGTTTTTTGCCCACCTGTGTGCAGACACGATAACTGCTCAGTTCCAAGACTTATCAAGAGACCAGAATTGGAAACAGTAAGGAAAAAAAGCTAATAGATGATAAACATCAGTAAAATGCGATACGCTGGTAAAATATTCTTGTACACTGAATAAGGGAGCAAAATGCACAGGAAGATAAATTATCTAGACCGTCAGCGGAGAGAAGCGGGTCAAACTTTTACTATGCACGGAACCAAAGTGCAACAATTTCGGTAGGGAACAGAAATTTAAGTAGCAAGGTGCTGAAAGTGTTCCAAGATTACGTCTACATACGATAGGTAGTGATATTGACACATGCCATTCATAGACGACGAAGATTTGAACGGGCGATTCGGAGAAGACAACGAAGCGAAACGGTGCTCCGCTTTTGTGCTGCCCTGACTGGTTGTTGGTGTTCTTCGGTGCCAGAGTGACAGAGCGCCTTCTGTGTAACGTTATGTTACAAATCTGGTGGAGGAATTTCCAGGTATCGATCCAGTCCTGCATAATCAACCTGTCAATACGGAGCTTACCCCCGTACATCAACGCCTCGGCCACCGCCTACGTGGAGAGCCCCCTGAATTCGGACCCCTTCCGGCCGCTACCAGGACGACGCACCCTCAGACGGCCGTAGAACCTGCTGCAATGACATCTGAGAGCAGGCTTCCCACCCACATCCTGTGTCATCAGCCGCGAACACCCCTTTCTTTTCATGGCGACGTGTTCGAGGACGCCGAGGACTGGCTTGAGACCTACGAGCGATTTGCTCGTTACAACGGATGGACTGATGAGCGTAAGCTCCACAACGTGTACTTCGCTCTTGAACACTCTGTACGGACATGGTTTGAAAACCATGAGGCTTCCTTCCCATCCTGGGCAGCCTTCTGTCGTGATTTGAAAGCCACTTTTCCTAGCACCGACAGCCGGGAGCGAGCAGAAGCTGCGCTACACTCGCGCAATCAGTGCCAGAACGAGAGCGTGCGTGTGTTCTTTGAGGACATGACACTTCTTTTCAAGCGTGCAGACCCACAAATGCCAGAAGATAAGAAGCTGCGTCACCTGATGCGGGGAATTAAACAAGAACTTTTCGCGGGACTGGTGTGCAGTCCACCGCGCACTGTGGCGGAGTTTCTCAGCGAGGCAGCGACCATGGAGACAACGCTGCAACACCGAGCCCGTCAGTATAACCGTGATGTGAACATCATTGGGTCCGACGCACCCCTTGTGCAGGTCGGCAGCGACATAGACGCATTACGAAATCTCATCCGTTCTGTCGTGCGGGAGGAGCTGCAAGCGCTCCGGATGTCTTGCAACACAACACCTTTTCCTTCACTGGCTGAAGTCATCCGGGACGAGGTGCGTATGGTAGCTGAGCAAGTTGCTGACGTTCCCCAGCAGCACGTTCCCCAGCAGCGCGTTCCTTAGCAGACGTTCGACGCGAGACCCACCTACGCGTCCGTCCTACGTAAGGCTCCCCCGCCGGACCATAGTATCAACGCCGCAGCTCCAGCAATGGAGCCGCAGGGTCCTCGCATGGAGGACCTCGCATGGAGCCGTACGGATCCTCGCTAATTCCCTCCGCCAATCTACCAGCGACCCCGTAAAAGTCAAATATGGCGGCCCCGGGACCGTCGGCCCCTGTGCTATCATTACGGTGAAGCCAGTCACCTTTACCGGGCGTGCCCGTACCGCCGCGTCAACATGCGGGGTTTCGCCTCGGAGGACCTCTACCCCGGAATGCCGAACGGCCTACTGAGATTCCAAGCGACCTTGCAGCACACAGCACTCCGTCACATTCGGTTACCAAGAGCGTCGGTCTACGTCCCCGACGAGCTACCGTTGGACAAGTCCCAACTCTTCCCGACGCCGCTCTCCCAGCCCTGGCCGGGAAAACTAATACCAGCGGCCTTCGGAGGCAGGGTCGCTGATGTCGGGAAATGTGAAGATGCTCCGTCATCATCAGGCCGACCTGACGAGATTTCGCATGCGTCAGGTAGCGACAGCATCCGGTATACTACCTCCGATTTGTGTGTAACGATTGATGGAGTGGATGTCACCGCGTTACTCGACACTGGTGCCGATTATTCAGTAATGAGCCGTGGTCTCGCCCGAGAATTGAAGGAAGTTTTGACACATTGGTCCGGCCCGACAATTCGTACGGCGGGAAGTCACTTGATTGAACCTGCAGGCAAGTGCGCAGCGCGGGCCGGCATCCGTGGTTTTGTGTATGTCGGAGAATTTATCGTGCTTCCTGAGTTTTCGAAGGACTTGATCCTTGGTCTAGACTTCATGCAGACCAACGGCGCTGTCATTGACCTGTAGGAACCGCGTGTTTACTTTTCGACGAAACGAGCCGTGGCGCGCATTGAAAATGAAGATCCGAGTCTGAACGTTTTGCGTATAGTCGACGATGACGTGAGAGTTCCGGCACGTTCTAGAGTACTGGTTCTTGTAAAGCATGATTTGTTCCACGATTACGAGGGCATCGAGGATGGGCACCTTCCGATACTACTCGAAAAAGAATTAGCCGTTGCTCGAGGACTTTTACAACTCCAGAACAGTCGCTCTACTGTCCTCCTGACAAATTTTGCTAAGGAGATGCGGCATCTCGCCAAGGACACGGCTGTTGCCGTCCTTCACGATGTTACTGCCTTACCTCATTTATGCACCGCCGGAGCGAACCCTAAAAAAGAGGCGGCACCTTGTCATGCTCTGCAAACCGTTAAAATTAGCCCCGACTTGAGGCCCGATCAAAGGAATCTTCTCTCGGCTCTTCTGAGCGATTTCGCAGACTTCTTCGCCACAGGCTCTAAGGTCGGTCGTACTCCTGTCGCCAAGCACCGCATCATCACCGATGAGACCACGTTACCGGTATCCCAGCGCCCGCACCGGGTTTCTCCTAAAGGACGTGATGCCATTAAAACGCAAGTGGATGAAATAAATGCTTGCGGACGACGTGATCCAGCCTTCGACGAGCCCATGGATGTCGCCAGTGGTCCTTGTCAAAAAGAAAGATGGCACCTTGAGATTCTGTGTCGATTACCGAAAGTTAAATAACGTGACCAAACAGGACGTCTATCCGCTGACCAGGATTGATGATGCCCTCGACCGACTACGCGACGCCAGGTACTTCTCATTAGACCTCAAAAGCGGATACTGGCAAATCGAGGTGGATCAGAGAGACCGAGAGAAGACTGCATTTGTGACGCCCGACGGCCTATACGAGTTTAAGGTGCTTCCGTTTGGTCTTTGCTCTGCACCGGCCACGTTCCAACGTATGATAGACACGGTTTTATCAGGTCTGAAGTGGCAGTCGTGCTTGGTGTACTTAGATGATGTTATTTTCTCGCCTACTTTTGAGCAACACTTGTACCGGTTGCGCATCGTGCTTCAAGCACTGAAAGGCGCGCAACTAACGATCAAGCCTGAGAAATGCCACTTTGCTTTCAAGTAACTACGCTTCCGCGGCCATGTTGTCAGTGCACAGGGCGTTCTCCCTGATCCCGAGAAGGCTAACGCAGTGTCAAATTTCCCACGCCCCACCGACAAAAAGGCACTTCGACGATTTCTAGGTCTTTGTTCATACTACCGACGCCTGGTCCAAGATTTTTCTAAGATAGCTGAACCACTGACAGCACTAACCAGAGAAGACATACCCTTCCTGTGGGGAGGCGATCAAGAACAAGCCTTTTAGGAGCTTAGAAGCGGCCTACACAAACCCCTAATACTTGCCCATTTCGATGAAGACACCGCAACCGACGTACATATCGATGCCAGCAACGTTGGCCTCGGCGCGGTACTCATTCAGTGGCAAGGCGGAGTAGAACGGGTTATCGCCTACGCAAGCCGAACACTCTCACGATCGGAGGCGAACTATCGACAACGGAGAAGGAGTGTCTTGCGGTAATCTAGGCCATCAGCAAGTTTCGACCATATTTGTATGAACGACCCTTCCGTATTGTCAGCGACCATCATTCCTTGTACTGGCTGGCAAGCCTTAAAGACCCGTCTGGACGCTTAGCTCGTTGGAGCCTCAATCTTCAAGAGTATGACGTTACTGTTGTCTATAAGTCGGGACATAAACACCAAGATGCGGATTGCTTGTCACGCGCGCCATTGGACTCCACTGCACTGGAAAACGCCGACGATTTTTCCTTTATTGGGGCCATTACCCATTCCCGTATGGCTGACCTTCAACGCACGGACCCGGAGCTGGCGCCGCTCATCGATTATCTGGAAGGACGCGGTGTTAGAGTACCGCTTGTTTTTCGTCGTGGCTTGCAGTCATACGCTTTACGAAGTGGAGTTCTCTGCAAGCGCAATTTTGAAAGATTAAGAAAGATATTTCTACTCGTAGTACCTACGCACCTACGGCCTGACATCTTGAGCGCTTGTCACGACGAACCGTCCACCGGCCACTCGGGTGTTAGTCGTACGCTTGCAAGAATTCGGGAGAAATACTATTGGCCGAAATTATTACCTTCAGTACGATCTTACGTTAAAACCTGCCGTGACTGTCAACGCCGAAAAACTCCACCCGTGAAACCAGCTGGATTTCTTCGGCCGATCGCACCACCGCAAACTCCATTCAAACAAGTGGGGATGGACCTTCTTGGTCCTTTCCCGAAGTCAACTAAAGGAAAGCGTTGGATTGTTGTCGCGACAGACTACTTGACCCGAAATGCTGAGACCGCGTCGCTCACAAATGAAACTGCCACCGAAGTAGCAGAATTTTTTGTCCACGACATCGTGTTGCGTCATGGCACTCCGGCTGTTATCATTACCGGCCGTGGGGCAGCTTTCACGGCCCGCCTGACTAAGACTGTACTGAACCTTACACACACTAGCCATAGACGGGCCACGGCATACGCCCCGCAGACTAATGGCTTGGTGGAACGGCTAAACAGAACTCTGGCTCACATTCCGTCTATAGACGTGGATATAGAGCATAAGACCAGGCATCAAATCCTCCCATATGCCACGTTCGCCTATAATACGGCACTTCAGGAGACGACGCGGCTCACACTCTTCGAGCTTGTCTTCGGCCGTCGAGTGACCACTCCACTGGATACAATGCTGCCCGTATATACCAACGACGAACATGAGCTTGACCTGGACATTGCTTGGTTTACTCAGCGTGCGGAAGAAGCGCGGCAGCTGGCAAGACAGCGCATATACCTACAACAGCAACTAGACGCTGACCGTTACAATAAGGGACGGCGTTTCGCTGCCTACGAGCCTGGAGACTATGTCTGGATTTGGACGCCCGTTCGTCATCGTGGGCTCTCTGAAAAATTGCTGCGCCGGTACTTTGGCCCATACCGTGTCCTCCGCCGCCTCAGTGACGTTACTTATGAAGTTGAATCCGCGACCCAAGATCCCTCAAGACGCAGACGACGCAAGTTCACTGATGTTGTACACGTCGTCCGGATGAAACCCTACCACGATCGCCCCGCTGACTAACCTCGAAACTGATGGCGCCCCGTTTTGTGTTGTGGTATCTCATACCAACCTAGCATGCTATCTGTCAGCTCATCGCATCAAGCAGCATTTGCAGCATCGAGGCGATGCTGCCAAGAAGGGGGGCAATGACACATGCCATTCATAGACGACGAAGATTTGAGCGGGCGATTCGGACAAGACGACGAAGCGAAACGGTGCTCCGCTTTTGTGCTGCCCTGACTGGTTGTTGGTGTTCTTCGGTGCCAGAGTGCCAGAGCGCCTTCTCTGTAACCTTACGTTACAATATCAGATTGTGACCTCCAGAGAGACATAAGACAGCGGAAGAGTGCATTTACAAATTAATCGCAGATCATCAATAGTATGAAGCTTGCTGGAATTGTCAAGGGTTTGCGCAATAAATGAAGGTATAAATTTGCATCTCTTTCTTTCACCAGTCTCACTTTTAACGAAATATTACACACATGTGAACAGTGAGTAAAACAAACATTATTATTGGACACATGAAATATGGTTACCATAATACACAAGATAATAATAATACTTTGCATGAACACGCTTCTTTAAAATAATGGTGGCCAATTATCGGAACACAGTCGTTACGGTGTCCATATACATTTTCAATAGGCCAATCATGAAGACATTCTTTTGATGATCGATAGTTTCTATGATTATATTGTCTAAAGACATCGCATAAAGTGATCATAGACATTTTTGTAAGGGGAGCTGCGGCTGCTGAAAACTGATAAAGTTGATATGGAGGTTGGAGAGATCCATACCCAGCAGTGGGGGAAGTCACGCTGATGAAGATGATCGGACTTTATGAGCTTATGTATGTTAAAAAAATACTGAAGCAACATATTTGCCGCATTTTCCCCAATTATAGACACCCTCTTCCTCAAGCTATATGAATCGGCTTTTCTGGTGGCGCAAAGCGCTAAGCTTTTTACCTACTAGAACGGCGCACTAGCATGCACCGCTAACTAGTAGAAATCCAAGCAATTCTACCTGCTTGTCCGCCCTTTTTTGTTTGCCGGAAGTGGAAAAGCCTTTCGATGCAGCCATTCCGTCAACAACAACGACTAAACCTGTGATGTCCAGTCGTTAAGGCGAAATATTATTGCCTTATTTAAACAACAAAACATACAATTTAAAAAATTGTGAGGTTTACGTAAAACATAAAGGTGATTTATTTCCAAGAAACTTCCTTAATTCATAATACGGACACCTTGATAAAAGCAGTATTTGTGTAACAGCACTAAATACCGAAGTCACTGCCAGGTTATTATGCGGCAGATAACCCGCAAAACAAATAACTGCTTAAATTGAGGCACATAAATAGAGGAAATTCTCGTAAGAACACTAAAACAGCATTTTTTGTATTTTACAACTCCGTTCTGGCAGAACGCTACTCCTTCATATATACTTAATCTTGGAGGCTCACGATGGCGCCAGTACCACTCGCAAATTTTACCGTTCTTATGTAACTTAATTTTGACCGCACTGATAGCCAAATTCATGAATATCAATTCTAGTTTAAGCAGCTGATATCTGTTAACGAGGAAACCATGTAGTACTGTGCAGTTTGTCCAATGTGTGAATGTTCCTATCGTTAAACCGGGTGCGGTTCTTAGCTTTGGAAGCCACGTAATGAAGGTACGCAAAAACAACAAATTATGGACGAATGTTTATTGTCCGCTTTATGGTACATGACAATTGGCTATAAAGACACGATTTTTTAAGTGTAGGGTATACAACGACATCGCAACTGTTATACCATCCAGTATCACGAGCAACGGATAAAGGCGAGGCCTTATTCGAATTAAACCGTGGCGCAAAGCGGAATTTGCGCCTCTTCCTAGGCTTGCGCCTCTTCCTATGGCAACCCAGGTGGCCTTCTGGGTGTGCGGTGCGTAGCAATGCGTCTCCAACTGCAGTGTAGGCGTCGACGAATGAAGGTCACTGGAAGCTGCTCGTGAGTGTTGTAAACGGTATTTGGTCGAGCGTGAATAATAAATCGATGATGCTGGAGTAATTGTCATTTTGCTTTTGTGTTGTTTACGCTGTGGTAATAGATGCCGTTGCCTCGGAACGCTCCCAAGACCAGAAGCCGTTGACCTGCGACTGAAAGCACATACGTGAGAGATATATTCGAGAGATAAGTGCCGCCTTCAGACAGGCTCCTGCTTCGCACAAGGCTCAGGAGCGAACGCAAGACGCGGGTCGCCGTGCCAATGCGAACAGGAGACGTTATCGTACGAAGTTCGAAGATTTGGCATGTCGACGGAGGTGGATTTCCATTGCCTGATTTGCTTTTTGCGTCTATAAGCTGTTTATGAGTTTGGGCGATGCGCTAAGTTCTTGCCGCATTCATTAGTCAGACCAATTTTACGCGATAGAAACGAAGTCTGCAAGCCAAGTAAGGCCACTTATGTAAGTTATCATAGAGACGTCGACATAAGCCTCCAAAGTCCCCGTGCTGTTTCGCGTGTAGTATATGTTATGATGATGCAAGTTTCAGTGTTTCCACTGGGATGGAAAACGATGTTCAATGTTCTGCACTCCTCTTTGCAGGTTTCACCACCTAAGAACCGAATTATGTCTGCGCCGAATCACATGCAAGGACGTTACCCAAACTGAAAGTACAGTTTTTTTGGAGTACTGTATATTTTCTGGTAATTCTTTGGCCTACGCGCAGCTTTGTCGTAATTAAAGGTAGCGGATATTTTCCGAAATAATGATGCTAACTGTTTAGAGTGAACGTGTTCCTGACATCTCAGAGATGAGTAGTCTTCTTGTTTTAGTTTTCAGTACATTCTCTATAAATAGACCGAATCGAACCGAGAGTGCTTGCAAACTTCTTTGACGCTCCTCTGTCTTCTTTTACTGCATCATAATTGAATTAGATGCCTTCAAGCGTAACATTATATCTGATTGTCATCTAGCATTCATGTAACTCCCTATGCTTGCGACTAGAAATTGACGATACCTAAATCTTTTTGTATCTTACTTCCTTCCATCTCTTGGCCCGATGAATTAAAGAGATTTTTTCTGTTTGGCAAATTCCAAAAGTAGACTCCTCATTAATAAAGCCCTTCAATCAGGAGGAGGAGGAGGAGGAAGATGAGGAGGAAAGGCAGGGAGGTTACCGATAAAAGAAACCGGTTAATTACCCTGCACAGGGGGAAAAGGGTAAGGGCATATAAATGTAGTAGGTAAGACAGGCAGGGGTGAAGTCAGTACAGTCACATCACAGGCATGTCACATCACATCAGGTCACACTTATATCACGTAACATAGCAGCAAAATCATAGCCTTTCGATCAGTCCTATGTTTTTCAAAAAGCGGAGCAGTGCCTGGGAGGCCTTCACCGCAGACGATTGCCGTGGCCAGGGACCTGGACTCTTAATTTCACTCAGTGGGCTTCCATCTGGATGCTCCAGAACACGGCATAGAGCCTGTCGTTCCTCACTGTATATGGGGTACTCACAAAGAATGTAGCCTATATAGTCTCGTCGCACCCGCAGTTTGCACATGCAGGACTATTTGCCATACCTATCACTAAAGAATAAGGGTTTGTGAATGCTACACCAGCAACAGGCGGCACATAAAAGTTTCTTCACGTCGAGTTAGGCCGCCAGGTAGATGCTGGAGCTTCAGGTCAGGGTCCATGAATTCTGAAACGGGCCAGAATTCCACACGGAGAGCGTGTGTTCCTGGAAAAGGGGAACAACACACAATCGCTGTCTTGATGGGCTGTTCGGGTGACCTCGTCCGCCCAGATATTGCCCTCTATGCCGCTGTGGGCTGGAAAGCATTGGTAGATGATGAATGTCCTCTATGTATGGCACAATGATGAAGTTGTCCTACGGCGAAGAGCCGCTTTTAGGCTTGCCACGCTGCCTTTGAATCCGTGAAGATAGACCACCGCTGTGGGCTCTGCTGACAGATACGCCTAATTGCAACGATACGAAGAGCGGTTAGCTCTGCGGCTGTAGAAATAAACAACAAAGGTGGAATCCCGTGTCTCCAATTCAGTAATAGCGCATATATTGCTGCATCCAGAATATGACAATTCTGGCCGTGAAATTGGACATCTGTAAATGTTATTTGACATCGTGCGCAAGTGCCATATAATTATGAATCCCTTAGACGTTCTGAACTTCTTGTATGAAGATGCACATTGCAAATAGCTGTGAACGTGCAAACGCCTCTAAAGCTGCAAACATCTCTGGCCGGGATATTGTGTTCCACAATGAGCTTGATGGTATTGCAGCCCGGCACCAGGCGTTCCGACACCGTCCGTGACAGTGGTCGCTGACTGTAAATCTTGCGGTGAGCGAAGTGCGACCATCCCACCGCGACGGTGTCTCCTCTCTGCTGTGTACACATAACCCTTTTCGGGTCATTGTTTTCTTTAAATCGGTCCTTATAATAGAGGTTGCTAGGCTTTGGTCTTTCGTAGCTGCCTTCATCACATAAGAGGAAACGACAGCCAGGATAGTGGGGCTTGAGAGCGGGAGAACATAGGTGCGCGCTTGTTTTTTTTTCCTAGCTTCGCACGGAGCTTAGCAGTCTCGTTCAACAAGGGCCTTTATTCACTTTAACTTTGAGTTTGTATGAGAGCGCGACACGTTTCGCTAGCGAGTTTTGTATGAAGCCACGAGGCCCATGTCGGAGCCGATCACACCTACAGTGACCTTCGGTAAAGGCATGCGGATAGCTTTCTGGCAGTTATGCAGGATAACCGAAGCCACCAAGATTTACTGGCCGCTGTACATCGTCCCGCTGCCACCTGCAGCGAAGGAGGCGCCTGGATTCTGTTCGGTGCTTCCAACTGTGGTAGCCATGGAGAGACCACTCAGCAATTATGTCTGGCTGCTGCTACCCTGGCCTGCAGTTCTCAGCCGGCGTCGCTGGTGCTGTGAACTCGTGCTGCACACCCCGTGATCCTTGATTTTGCGCCGTATCAGCACCTGGCTTGGTTCGGTACCCTCTCTGGCACATTCTGCATCTGCCTCATAGACAGTGGCGCCACCTCTAGGGACTGCTGACCGCAGTTTTCTACTGTGCCACCGCTTCAAAAAGAACTGCAGGCCCTGAAGCCCATGCGGACACCTTCACGCTACCGTCGGCGCACAGAAGTCTGCGAAGATGTCCGTGCTACCCCACTTGTAAGATCCTCCCTCAAGTGCAAATTCGTGAAGACATCTCCATAGCAAGTATTTACAGTCGCGAAAGTCAATTTAAGGTTGGATGTATGTGGGGAAAGGTCTCCCATCGTCCACTTTATTGTTATCGTCCCCCGCGGCCGTTACTCTTGCTGTCACGATATGGCACCAGCTTTTAGTGTTACGTGAGCATTAACTATCCACTGACGGTGGCAGCAGCGTGGCAGCACAAGCGCGACCCCTCGCCTTGTCACTGCGCACGGGGGAAAGTCAGATGTCTTTGGGTCTTCGGTATCGGAAACTCGACGAGAGCGGACACATACTCACGGGACTGTGCTGTCGCCGGCGAGGCGAAGGTTAGCGGGAAGCCTGCTCATCCTGTGAGGTATAGGAGCTTAAGACATGCCGTAGCGTGGGCTAACATTTGCCCGTAACCACGCTGGTGAGTCGTACGAAGTCGGTTCATTAGTGAGTTTTACATCTCGCGGAAGTTGTTATTGCAGCAGTAATTGTATTTGTTGTACGCACGCTTTCCTTTGTTCCCAAGAACACGGCTCACGGTGGTCGGCGTGCGCTCGCTATAGTGCATGCCCACGGTACTGGGCTGGCGGTTTGGGACAGTCAGCAGCAAACAAGCGGGGTGAACTCATTATCCCGCTATTAACAACCAACAACAGTGAGCATAAACATCCCATACAGTAATTTTAAAAATATCAAGTCTATACCACCTTGTCGCGGGTGACATGGCGAACGATGTGTACCATGTTTAACGCACCTGCAAATGGGAAAGTGAAATTTGAGGAAAAATGAGTCAAGCAAGTTGAGGAATGAGAGTGTCGCTACTTTCAGAATTTAGAGGCTTTGCAGGCTTCCGAGAGAACCGCAGGGTGTGGATTCTAAGGGGCTTATTTGTGAGGCTTACGTGCTAAAGGGTAGATTCTGAGAACGAAGCTGGCTACAAAGTATGAAAGAGCACTGAACAAGGGTAAAGGAAGGGGGGGGGGGCTCAGTTCGCAACCCGAGCCGTTTCGCAAGTGGACTTGCCTTCGTCTGGGCCCAGACCAAGTCAAGTTCACTTGTGGAAATGTTGGCTCGACTTGGGAACTGAGGCTCCCTATCCACCCTTGCCACTGAGTGCACTGACATAAAACCTAAAAGAACACCGTTAAAGAAAGGCGATGTGGAAAAGAGGAGTTAAGATGAGGGGAACGAACATTGTGGAAAGCAAAAGATGAAGGAATAGGAAAAATAAAAATGAAGCACGTAGGAAGAAAGGACGAAAGCACAGGCATAGAAAACGAAGACGATTTACAGGGAAAAGCGAAACATGGAGACGTAATTGAGAAATAAACGGTGAGTAAACATAGAAACCAAGGAAAATTAAGAAAACATGAAGAAGGCATAAGACACTCACGAACAAAGAAAAGCTAGGAAGAAGAGGACAAAGAAGGAAAGAAAAGAGGAAGAAAATGAATTGGAAAGGTAGAGGAAAGATAGGAGCAGTGCATGAAAGGTAAAGAAGTGACGAAAGGGAGAAAAAGAAAAGAGACACAGATTAAGCCAATGAAAGAGGAAGACAACGAAATCGGCGAAGGTGAGGAGAAATAAGTCAAGATAAAGGTCGGGAAAAACTGACACACGATTAGTGAAATTCATACATCATATACGTATTAGCATATGTTTTTCATAGCGCTATACTCGCTATAAGTACTTGTATGGTGTCGTATATATATATATATATATATATGTGTGTGTGTGTGTGTGTGTGTGTGTATGTGTGCGTGTGTGTGTTTATGCACATGTATATGTAAATTCAATATCGGTGCGCAAAGGCGGATTGTGCCCAACGAGCATTATTAGCATTAGTGTCCGAAAACAGCCCGTTGAGTGGCCGCACCACACGATAAGACAGGCCTCAGCCAGAAAAACAAGGACAACGCCAAATTATAGTTTTTTCCAAAGGGAAGCTTCTGTTGAAACTCCCTAAAATTTGGAGAAATGGGAAGAAAAGAATAAAAAAAAACGAAGCGAAAAAAAAGAGCAGGATGGGAGGTGTGGATGAAAAAGGAAGTTGAGATAGTAGTGAAGGAAGTGGAAGGAACAGCAAGAATCGAAGCAAACAATCGAAGAAGAAAGAGAAAGAAGAGAGAACATAAGGAAGGTATAGCAGAAGGGTAATCAGGGGAAGAGGAAGGACGCGGAGGAATCGAAAATGAACGAAGACAAATAAGCAGGTCATGCTTTGCAGAAGAAATGCTTGAATACGTTCGGAGGAAGATGATTGCACTCACGTCTGTTTGGATATTCCAAAAAAGCACAAACTTTTTTTGGCGATGGCAAACAGCTTATTTTATTCAGTCTTAACTGCTGTGAAGCGGCCACTTCCACCACTGTCTTGTTCCCTCACGTGATCTTGTTTACGCCTCGTCAGCAACATTTTGCTGCCATGAAACGCACAATACGTACATCATATAGTTAACACTGTCGTAGTATCTCCTTTCTATCATCATTTGAGCGCCCTTCCTATCAATAGATATAGTCCATTAATCAGTAACACTTATTTTTCAAGTAACACCGCACCGCCCTTAATTCCCACGAGAAGTTCGTCTGTTAAAACCTGTTTCGGTTGAGTTTTTTAATCGATATTTATTGCCTGAGGGCATCAGTAAGGTAGGAAATGAAGGATGAATAAATAATTAAATGAATGGAAAAAGGTTGACTGATTTCATGACGTCCAGGAGTGAGCGGTGATGAAGTCCCTCCGTCCAAGCCACATGTGAGGCAGGATTGGTTGCTGAAAGGCCAGCTATCCTCAGATGCCGGATTCGTGTTAGTTTGAGTGCTGGGAAGTCCAACAGCAAGTGGTGAATGTCGGCCTCAACATCTTCGTTTTTACAGATCGGGCACCCTGGGCGGGGATATAAGTATTGGAAGTATGACCTCGTCCTAGTGACAGCTGGTGTGAGGGCAACACCGACCCGGATCGTCCTAAGCGCAACCTCCTCTGCACGGGTGAGACCGCGGGGAAGGGATACGCACACGGAGGGATAAGTGCACGCTGAGGAGCTGTTTCCCTGAAGCTGAGGAGTTGTTTCTCTTCATGAAGCTGCAGCAGCTGCTTCGAGTGATCAACTCAACAGAGGTCACTGTTGCCATATTGGGATTTTACTGGCTATTCAACCTGCATATGCCAACGGACTGGATATTTTGTGTTGCTTGTTAGAGCTGCGATTATTGGGCGTTTCTGTGTTCAAGCCAAGGTGCACTGCTTGCCGGTTTATTTCATTGCACAAGCCCGAACTTTATGTAAGTATGAATAAAAGATGCAGTTTCATTCTGTGCGAAGCTGTGACTTTTTTTCGTGACATGCTCATTCGAATTTCAGAAAATATTTCATACAGGTATGGGGAATTGGAAATATTATAATAATTGCATGTAGCTTCAGCCTGGTAGATCCATGTGCTGGTTTGGTGTGACAGATGGTTGCCAGGTATACTATTGCGCTTAATTGCTAATGGGCACATAGGAAAAGCATTGAAGAATGTTTAGTTGCAAATGCAATATCTTATAAGGGAATGTAATATATTGCTGCAAGTTATAGGAAGTATAACCCGCATACCTGCATATTGCGACAATATGGAAGGTATACGGGCAATTTTTTTTTAAAAGGCTGTTAGGGTGCATTGCTGTTGCTTACACCCTGCAGTATGTAGTAATGCTGATGAAAACACCCCAGTACATTGGCCCCATAGAAGAATGTTATAACAACCGAAGCACGCTCTTTTAGTGTGTACTGGCACTCTGAAGCCACTTTTTTGCGAGGGTCTATGGGTGTTAGTCATAGACATGCGAATACAACTAATAAGGTGTTTTTGTTTTTACAGTATGCCAATGAGGCAGAACACATCCTGATGAAACAGCGAGCGCATTAAATAGCCCAATTCCAAAGCTGGCATGGCCGCGAAACGCACATTTCTAGCTGCGGTTTCCGGCAAACTGACGACGGAAGCTTGCACAGGCGATGTTCCAGCAGTAAAGCGAATCACTGCAGTTGCTTAACTTGGGTGACATAAGCATGCCCAGCTTTTTGGGACATGTACTACTCACGCCATCTACCGGCAGGTGGCGGCGACAGAGCGCGTTACTTAATGGGAACGGGTACAAAAAAATACGTAAAACGTGAACAAAAGCACGTACGCAAAATGATTCCGGGATTTATATAATATAGAGTTAGCTGAAGATTGTGCCGAAGTTTCAGCTCTGTGCTCTTATTACACGAGCTTCCCAGCGCGTCTGAATATTATGCATTGCTTCCTATGGCAAGGCACCAAAATTTCCCTCTTTTTCAGACTTTGAAACTGTATAGCGTCGTAACGCGGATAGATATCGAAAATGATTCCCGGTTTTAGGTACCCTAACATATGCTGATTAAAATGGTTTGCGTCGATCTGGCATAGATTTAATCATGCAGCTTCCTGGGGCAGTTTTATGTGCAACCTGATGTCGCCTCGCATATGAAACACGGCGCCTTCAGTGGGCAGTTACACAGAAGAGATGGTTGGGTGATTCCACATCAGATGGATCAAAGCGTGGCTTGTCGAAATTTTTATGTGGTGTTTCCTGATGTTTAAATAAAAAAATATCTGCAACTGGTTTTAATCCATTTTTGTTTTCTATAAGCACCGGGTATAATTAATGGCCAAGAGGTCTAGCGCCGCGATTAAATGCTCTGCTGTTTGGCTGTTTTTATGAATGACATAAAATATTGAAGTTATGTAAATAAAATCGTTTGAGTTATGTAAATAAAATCGTTTGACTACATATCAAAATGTTTTGATTTCCGCTCAATTATTTTTATTTTTGTTTTTTATAGCGAAATTTTTAACGAAACGTCAACCCAAGGAAACGACTTTTTTTTTGCTATTTTGCGTATCTAAAAAAAAAGGTTACTACAAAGCAACAGAAATGCGCATTATGTTTCATGTTAACTTATCTATCAAACTGCCAGCGCTCCTATCTAACGTTTCCGATTAAGCGTTATGATCGGGCTAACTTCAAGAAACGCTGCGCAATGGTAAATTCGGACAACAATGAAAATACTTTGTATTTCTTAAAATTAGTCCACATATTATCCTCTACATCAACTTTTATAATCACTAAAAACTTATTGCGTAATTTTATTGCACTAATAGTTACGGCTTCTTTAATGAGGTCCCTTCGCAAGGCTCAGCGCGCAATGCGGATTGTAGAGTCTACGGGGTCATTCCAAGCCAACGCATCCAGACTTTGCACTCGACCATCTTCGATTTCTTTTTAAAAAATTATGGCCTGTTGTATTACTGTGATAAATATTATCCTGGCCTTGTTTTAGCGGAAAAAATTTTTTCAACGTGGCCGCCGTTTCCAAACGGAGCGAAACCTAGCCGCACAATCAAATTTGTAAAAATTAAAGTTCTTGACGCACAACTTTTAAACTTTTTCATGCAAACAAAACAAACATGTTTAAAATGAGTGCACATATAGATTATTTATTGTAAATAAAATGCGCATAATTATGATTTACAAACATTTCAAGCTCTGAAAGTTACATTTCGTTCTACTGTATACCCTTTAGAGGAGGCACTCGAAGCAGTGAAATAGGTCTCTGTCCATGCCGTCGCAGTCAACCGCATCGCCCCTGTTACGCTAGATGCTAGCTTTACTAAAAAAAGGCAGTTCGTTTTGAAAAGGGCAATATAGTGCGAACATAAAATATTTTAATACACACTGTCCTACGCAACAATTCGAAACAAAATTTGTGCAGTCAGAATCACCGCGTCATTACAATGTATTGCTGTTACATATACAACCTAAACAGTCCACTACAGATGTCGCTATAATATGAATGTAGCTATAAACATTTCACAACAGACAGGACACATAAAAGAAGCAATGCTTTAAGAAATATAAGGAAGGCAAACTTCTCGTCGGTTAGCAAGGAATATCAGTCAGCAAAAGTTGACGTAATTTGAATATAAATATGCTCACGGTTTATACAGATGCAGCTTATGTCGGACAATGTAGCAATATCCTTGAGAGTTTCAAATGTTGTGGCTCGAGCTCCCCCAGATGGTGCAGAAACAACGGCACAGAACGGCAGACTATCACATGGAATAAGCGGACAAAGGAGTCAGGCCCTCTTAAATAACCTCGGGCGTAGTTTTGGCGCCTTTTTTGCCTGACAGGAGTGCTTTCTTCTATATATATTCAGTCCTGCTGTACCTGATTGGTGTATTTTCCCTCGCCGGAGACGTCTCCGCAGTCTCACTGACTTTAGATATTTAGCTTTCGGCATCGCAAGTGTGTGTGTGTGTGTGTGTGTGTGTGTGTGTGTGTGTGTGTGTGTGTGTGTGTGTGTGTGTGTGTGTGTGTGTGTGCGCGCGTGCGCGTGTGCGTGCGTGTGTGTGTGTGTGTGTGTGTGTGTGTGTGTGTGTGTGTGTGTGTGTGTGTGTGTGTGTGTGTGTGTGTGTGTGTGTGTGTGTGTGTGTGTGTGTGTGTGTGTGTGTGTGTGTGTGTGTGTGTGTGTGTGTGTGTGTGTGTGTGTGTGTGTGTGTGTGTGTGTGTGTGTGTGTGTGTGTGTGTGTGTGTGTGTGTGTGTGTGTGTGTGTGTGTGTGTGTGTGTGTGTGTGTGTGTGTGTGTGTGTGTGTGTGTGTGTGTGTGTGTGTGTGTGTGTGTGTGTGTGTGTGTGTGTGTGTGTGTGTGTGTGTGTGTGTGTGTGTGTGTGTGTGTGTGTGTGTGTGTGTGTGTGTGTGTGTGTGTGTGTGTGTGTGTGTGTGTGTGTGTGTGTGTGTGTGTGTGTGTGTGTGTGTGTGTGTGTGTGTGTGTGTGTGTGTGTGAGAGAGTTTTCTTCTTGGTCTCAAATTTAGTGCGCCTCCTGTGCTACGCTATGAGCAAGGAGGGCAGGCGTGTGTAGCTTAGAATGCTTCTTTAGAGGATCTAAATATACACACTGCACGTTCGCTACTCCCAAAAGCACGATTCAGCCCCATGTCCCATTTCGTTTCTCCGTATGTGTACATGAAGCGCCCCTCTCCACCCATAAAAACTGGGCAGTAAATCGTGCCTACTTAAAGCACTCGAACGCTGCACTCTTCGTTCTCTTCGCGCATTTGTCCTGACTCTTGGTGTCATACATCAATATGTCATCGGGAAGGCAAAGTCAGGCAGCCATGTCAGTCACATAGAACTGACAAAACGAATGGCGATGCAGGGAAGAAAAAAGGGACAGTATGGTGCTCTTTGTTCTGGTGCCTGTGACGGGCGTAGCCGGGTTTTAAAGCGAAAAAAAAAAAAGAATAAACCAAGACCCGAGGATAAGCCCCTTTACCATGCGTTCAGCAGGGAATCTCACAATGTGCGAATACACGCTTCCAAGAAAAAAGCAATTCCCCTGCCCGCAGTGGCCCAAGTGTCCGAACCCCACTTTGCGGAGACAGACATTTCCGTTTTTTTTGTGTCTTTTTTTAATATAGCCTTCGTAAACTTAAGGAAATGCAGGCGACCTCTTCCTGCAGCTGGTTGCGTGCTCGAATTCTTGGTAGCTGTAAGGAGGAAGTTTGTACACCAGTTCTGTAGCTTCAGGTCAAGCGCAGACGTTTCGGCCCCACATTCTTTACTTGGGCTTCCGATGTTTCCGACTCGTCAGGCGAGCAATAAGCTGGGCTTTAAATCAAGAGATGTCAGTTTTATTGCCTGTCTCGGCTGCAAGTGTTTTCTTCCTTTGTAGGACACACGAGGGGCGCAGGCCAGCGGAAAGGAGTCAGTGGCGAAAGCTTGGTTCCGCACAGAGCCAACGGGCACAAAAAATACAGGCAGCGAAGCTTCTTTAGTAAGAAGACTCCCCATTTCTTCCTCTTTCTGTCCCCCTCTTCACACTAAGCGGGCGACGGGGGTCTGGGGTCCCACAAGAGCAAAAAATAGTCAGGCAGAAAGAGGGTGCGACCGTTTGGAGAGAGCGGCCGGCCTGCATGAACAATGGGAGATTGTGTTTGTTCAGTAGCAGTCGCGACAACCCAAAGAGGACCGGTCCGAACGTTCGCTTTTTACAAGCGTAAAGCAGAGTACATTTTCAGTGGAAAGCTTTGTTTAGAACAGGAGCTTAATTGGTGACTGACAGTCATTGCACTGGCAATTCACTCACGGCATTGAAAGCCTCAGGAACCGCTACAGGTTCTGAAGCGGCTGTTACACAGAAGGATAAACACGAAAAAAAAATGTGTTTGTTGACCGTAGAAGCTGCTGTTTTACTCCGCAAACACCTGAGCTGCGGTCAATGGTAAATAAAAGAGACTGAAGAGGTTAGTAGGGGAATAACACGGAGAAAAGCAAGCGCAGAACTATATATGCACTAATTACGTTATTCAAAACTATGTGCAAGAAACAAGAACAAGCGAAGAATGCCACCCGCACACTCTGTTTCCATCCCTGTTCCACGAGGATGGGGGGTTTCGAGCTCTGCACATGCTCGGACTTACCCGAAAGCCAGAGCCCGCCAGGAACGTATCTTCAGGTAACAGCGCAAAAAACATGGATGGAACACAAGAGCAAGAACACACAGCAGATCTCGTTGTGTGTTCTTGCTCTTGTGTCCCGTCTATGTTTTTTTTTTTTTTTTTTGCGCTGCTACCTGATTCTATAGCAAGTACAAAACTTTTTTTGGCGTAAGAACTTTCGCCTTGAGTGGAGCGCGTGAATGTTGTTGGACGCCATCAGAGCAGATATGGAATCTGTACGACGGTATACAGAGTGCATAAATGTTGATTTTCCAAGAATTCGATAATTTCTGCCTCGAACGTGATATTCAGAGCTCACTCAGAGCTCATTCATACTCTTAAATAATGAGCTTAAGCGTCCCCAATAATGTAGCACCTTACACTTAAAGATCGTGATAGGCAAATAATGTAGAAAGAAGCTTCCGCCGTTGCTTTCGCAATTCAACTAGGGTTAACTAGAGCTAAACCGCAATTCTTTTTATTGGAGCTGCCTATTGGGACGTACTGTAGATGTTGTGTCCGCTAGATAGAAGAACAAATACAGCGGGAATGAAATACGTTGCATTTCAGTATAAACTATAATCTAACCGGTAAATGCGAAGAAAGCGATCAGCTGGTGCTGCTGACGTAAACAAACCATTGGTCTAGAAAGCAAGAAATAGCAAAGCCAAGACCAAAACAAACAACATATCAGAAGTGGTTCTGTTCTAGCCAAGACAAATAAACTTCTCTGATTGCTATACAAACATGGTTTGAACTTCACTCAGAAATGCCCTGTTGGCGTTTTATTTATTTTTCGTCTCAGTAGCGACATTCACAAGTTTGTTACTCAAAGCCGATGTTACCTTTTGACAAACAAGCAAAACTTTCCGAGTGATATTTCTTCTGGTGATGTTTTATAGTTCCGGCTGCTTATAGCACCTTGGTGGTAAGCTGGCTACATTCACAATATCGTGGCGCTTCTTTTGTACTTGAGTTCGTGTAGTGTTACGAGACACATAGCTTTTCCGTAGTTAGGAATCGCTAGCTGCGGTGCCACGTCACATCGCGATGGCACTTTGCAATCGCTGCAAACACAGTTCGCAAATATATAAGAAAGTTGCGAAGTGTGTTCAGTGTGCGGTGGTCCATTAAGGAAATGCAGTATCTGAATGAAAGCGATAATAACGCTTATGCTAAAAGATATACATTTCATTTTTGCGCATTTTACCCGTAGGATGCCTAGGTCGAAATAAGGTCTGGTTAGAAAATGGGACTGTATATTCTGACCCTCTGATATTGGAGATAAAAAACCTGCTCCCCAGTGCACGTATCTTATAAAACGGTTTACCTGTAGTCGTAAGATTTGCAAAATGAGTCTCCAGGAGGTTGAGAAGTGATGCACCCCGGAAAAAAAGGGCGCAGTGACACACAGTGTGACATGTCTCTCCACGTAGGGCTGTATATTTTTTAGTTGCGTAATACCAACTAGCCCAAAGCGCCACCTTAGTAAACTCAGATTTACACCCCTGATCAGAAGCCAAATTAAAGTTTATTAAAAGATTTACGCAGTCAATGATGCTGAAAGCAGGGATACCGGGTGTTTGGAGAAGCATCTTTTCGTGAAGGCAATTAAAGCGTCTAACGGACCAATGTCAAAAATCATTCAGGGGAGCTGCAGGCTGCCGTTAAGATTTTATAATTGCTTTCGCCTCCCTTTGCTGCGGCTGAGTGACCCAGCTGTTTCATCGACGTAATGCTAGCACGGGTTTCGTGTCTGGAACTTATCTGATATGAACCAACCATGACGGATAGCTGCGCTCTTCACGAATTTTGTGACGGGAGTGAGACACTCCGGTACAAGCTGAGGAAACAACGTTTTGTTAAAGGTCCACTGAAAGGGGTCACAAAGAAGGATAAACAACGCCATAACACTGATAGTTATTGAACCACCCATCATTCTCCCGCAAAAATTTTCGATCTAGCTTCTGCAACACCAGAGATATCGGCGATTAAAAATGACCCTTCCAATTTTCCCTCTCAACTCGTACGCCGAAGGGAGCCATAAAAAAACAAAGAATACAAGCAAGTTCAAAGCTCCGCCCAGACATACGTCACTTCGACGAACTTCCGGTTGCCGCGCGCCCGCTCGCTGGTGGCGTACTCGCGCCAACCCGTCCTCGCTTGCACACGCCTGAGGAGTTCGCCAGTTCGCGCAGCGACGGTTAGTGTAACCGCGAACCCGTGGTTATCCTATGTTACACGGCGGACCAAACCATGGTTGCACCACTAACCGCGGTTACCGCAAACCGAGCTTGACGACCTCGGTTTGCGTCGTTAACTGAGGTTATGACGGCGTCTGTTGACGGAAGCTACTCGTCGGCGCCCGAGTGCGCGAAACGTACGAGCGGGTCTGCTTCACAAAGTTATTCATTTGCCCACTGTATCACGTTTAAAGATCGATGTATAGAATATGGTGCCGCCCGACGTCTTCGATTACGGCCGACAGCGCAGCGACTGCGTACTGAAGCCTTGTCGTGCCTACAGTATCGTTTGAACGGCTTGTTGCTGAGCAGAACGCCAAAAAATACGCGGCCTTAGCTATGAAACTACACGAGTTTTCAACGCTTGCAGCACGGGATGCCGCGAGCAGGCTGAGGTACGTTACACAATTACTGCGGGGGTGGAACGTGCGAGCGCGGCGAACGCCGGCGCCGTGCGTGACCGTCCCTAGTCGTCGCTAGGCCTATTGTTTCGCTTCGAAGCCGCGGCGGTCGACGCTTTGGAACATGATCAACGCTGTCGTAAATCGTCTATTTATGAAACTGCCTTATAGTGATTCCTATCCTGCCATAGTAAAATAATTATAGGGTTAACTCTGCCGACGCATTAATTGCAGAGCTAGTACGAGCAGATCGGATCAGCGCAGAAACTAGCTTGTATCACGGCTATCGTTCTTACCAGCAATTTGCTGCTGGTCAGCGATCCTCACGAGGGCTTCGTACTTGATATTCGGCTCAATATTCCAGAAGCCAACAAATTTTAGCACGCTTTATTTCGGACATCGGTGCTAACGATCCGCCGTGTCGGTCGCGAACGGTATGCGGGAGGAGGGGCCACAGCGGCGGCGTTTACGGCGGTCAAGGAGGTGCTGCCATCGTGCGGTGCTTGACCGTGCTGTTGACGCCTCGTCGGACGACACTCCGATACTCCTGAAACCACGTTATGTAAATAAGATATTTGTAAATGAAGCTTCGTTTTGCCGATCCCTGCGTCGCTTCGGTTGCACTTAATGGGCAATGGCCACCTAACCGATAAGGGCGGCGAGCTGTAACAGCCCGCACAGAGTTCGAGCAGCGCACGAGCAGACGACTTTCGCAGCTACCGGAAGTGTGTCCGTGACGTCATGGCTGCAGTGGCCGCAGCGAATGGCAGCTTCTGGCTTGCTTGCCAGTCAACATGCCCGTGACGTCACGGTCCTGGGAAATAGTTCCATGCGACACCGCCAAACGACATCCTCTGTGCCCGCGAAGTTCAAAAAACGCTGTTTTTAAAAATTAATAATAAATCACTGGCTTTGTTCTAAGGAGTTATACTTTGGTTTATTGCTCAAAATAATTCGTTCTACACATTGAACGCGTTTATCAGTGTCTTCTTGGGGGCCGTTTCCGTGGACCTTTAAACGACGTCTCTCGTTTCGTGCTCGCTGAGCGTTCGTGAAATGAGCGGCCAGCAGTGACAAAAAACACTCTCGAAGTTTTTCGGAAACTTTGGCTTTAGCGGACTGTGCTAGAAACACGACCTTCAAGTTTAAGTACTCAAGTCGCGGAATAGCCGACGAACCAGAGTAAGGATAATCCCCCCCATAGACACCACCACCACTGCTTTCGCAAAAAGCTGCACAGAGCACGAGTAGGATTATTCCTTAGTTCTTCTACATAGTTTCAAACAGATGCATGTACCCTTGCTTGAGTTCAATTGTTCAATTTTAATTTAACGGTTCCAATGACAACATAAGCATTCGGTTTTCCCCTACGACATTACGTAATTACTATGCTCCGCTGAATCAAAGCATGTCGCTTGTATAAATGTAGGCTGCACTTTTCATGACTCCAGTGGTATGTAGTCCTAAATTTAAAATACAAGGTTACAGTGAAGTTAATCCCAAAGCTGCGTGAGGCTAAAGAAGTAATTTTCCCTCTCTTCAAGTGTCGTCCGGGGGTGCCTTGTTTCTGGGAAAAGTAGGGGGAGCTACTGGGGTCGGAGTACAAAGCCCTTTTCTTCCGAGCGCGCAGTCATTCTTGGCTTGCTAGCGCCTTGTTCCTGCCGGGTCGGTCTACAGATGCTCAGGCTTTGTGCGCGAGAGGCATCCCCAGAGGGGGCGAAAAAAAAGAGAGGGATACCTGCGAGCAGCGGTTCGGAATATGCGCATGTTGGGAAGGGCACGTTTTCAAGCGAATCCTACAGTTGGGCGTAAACTTGTTGGGCGAGGGTCGGTGTTTTCGTTATTTTACTTTTGTTCTTTTTTGTAGAGTCTTGCTCTTCAGTAAGCGCACAGTAGGCGTTCAGTTGGCTGCTACTTTCAATATCTAGAGTACTGTTCGAATTTTGTTTGTGATGGCTGTCGCTGGTCTCACCTTCTTGCCCCAGGGCTTGCGCACGTGCTACTTGCATGGTGTGCAGTGCGTGCTGGACGAGGTTGGTGCAATGGCTGTACTACGTGGCTGAGAACGATTCCATCATATATATAACGTAGCCCCGACGGACTTTTCTTGAAGTTTGACGCTGGTCACCTTTCATGAGCTTCTGGTCTTGCGCGAGTCCGACACTGTCAAAGCTTGACTTCGGCTTTGCATATACAGTTAGAATGTTTAGTTCTCGTTTTCGATCCACGCGGTTCTATTTTGAATAATCATCTCATGTTATCAACATGTTGGCAGTGCTTTAAGGCCTGAGGTGCTGGTTACGTAGAGTTTTGTAAATGCTAGCACTAAGTCGAAATAAGTGCCAAAAGGGTGTGATTGAGAACGGGTAACAGGCTAGGCGGCAAGACTCATTGCTGCATCCATGTGCAGCGAGTGCAGCGACTGTCGTGCTATCTTTAATGACCGTTGCTGTGATTGCTAACTCGCAGATAAATTAAAACATGGAGCATGCGGACATTGTCCGCTTGATTGAGAGCGTAAGTGCGTGGACAATTCTGACTGTGTGCCTTGGGCAAGCTCCACCCCGAACCTGCGCTGCGTGAGTAAAAAGCACTTACACCTGCGAGGCGCTCATAATCAACATCAAGACGGTGTATTCTCAATATAATAGTATCTTGTTCTTGACCAGTGAGGTTCATGCAGTAAGGAAGTGTCCGATGGCCGTGCTACTTTTCTAGCAAGAAACGGAAAAAATAATGGCGAAAAAAGAAAGAAGCAAACTTTTCTAGTGCATTGTGGTTGGCAGTCGGGCCGCACAGAAGAGGTGAACTGAGGACTGCATGCCGACCTATCTTTGGTATCCAAGTGGATGTTGGCTGTCCACATGGATTTGTTGGCGCGGCGCCCAGAGACATCTTCAGCGGGAAGCTTTGTTGCATTTTTTTTCGTCATTATTACTCACAGCCTACCCTGCGTGACTCGCTTAAACGGTGGTCCCAGCGCGTCATTTCTACAGTTGTCTTTCGTGACAATTACCACAATGAAAAACCACGCCATTTTCAAGCGTAAGCAACGTAAGCTGAAAACAAATGCCTTCATAATACAACTCATCAGAGTGCTATTGTTATTTACTGAGCTCTACCGATCTATACAATCTAGAAAGCATCACCAATGACGCATCACGGAGAAATGGACGCTTAATTGAAATGAATGCAAATATGTTCCACTGACTAAAAAACGTAATCCAAGAAGCTCGGCATACTGTTTAAATTCCAATGTTTTGGAAAAATCTTCCGAATTTAAATGCCCTAGAGTGTATATTAGAAAGTACATTTCATGGAGAACTCATATAGAATATGCAACTAGCAAAGCACACATGGTATTGAATACCTTAATGAAAATTTCACACCGCCTTACATATAAAATATCGGCTGCACCTCACACATATATTACATCGATTGTTGAATATGTCAGCGCCGTGTGGGATTCATGTATGGCTACATTATCAGATATCTTAGAACGTGTAAACCGCGTAACCCGCTTTGTTCTACAATTTTCAGCAAAGCATTTCAGAAGTTTGGCTGGGAGTTTAATTCTTGGTAGATCTAGTAGCAGCCTACACAGCATTATCAATCCCAGTTTTATCAAAACACAACAAATCCGCCTGCTAATAGCAGTGCTATAAAATTCCCAGCCAAAAGATTCCATCACTGCTGAAACGTTGTGTTGAAAATTGCAGCCATTAACAAAAAAAAAAAAAAACGGCTACACGGTTCTGTGTGCGTTCTAAGAGTCTGATAATGTTACCGTACGCGGATGTTACACTGTGCTGACACTATTAAGAATTGGTGTAATAAGTGGGAGGTACAGCAGCTCTTTTACAGCTCAGGCTGCGTGAAATTTTTTGCCGAGAAATTCAATATCCTGTATGCTTTGCTAGTTAAATATTCGACATTAGTTCTTCATGAAATGTCATAATTCAGTATGCGCGCCCATTAATTTAGATTCGGAAGCTTTTTCCAGAGGATTGGAATTTAAACCGTATGTTGAGCTTCTTGATATACGTTTTCTAGTCAATTGAGTATACTTGCATTTATTTCAATTGGATGTCCATTTCCCCATAACGCGTCAATTGGTGGAAGCTTTCTAGATCGTTTACTGTATGCCGCAAATGTTTTATTCGTTGAGTGTCGGACTGCACATGGTGCAGTCTTGTGCGTACAAGCGAATTTTGCGTGAAACTTTATGAACAATAGTGTTGCTATGTATTAATAAAAATAAAGATGCCAGAAAAGACCCCTGAGGTAGACTGTATGTAGCATCTTTTAAGGCGTAATGAGATCTACTAGACCGGTAGAGCTCACTAAGTAATAACAGCACTCTGACGAGCTGTATTATGGAGGTATTTGCGTTCAGATTACGGTGCTTACGCTTGAAAATGGCTGGTTTTTCGCCGTGGTAATTGTCAGGAAAGACAGCCCTGAAAAATTACGCGCGATAACCATCGTATAAGGGAGTCTGTCAGGGCAGGTTGTAACGAATAATGAACAGAATGGAAGAAAGCTTCCCGCTGAAGCCGTCCCTGAGCGCCACACCAAAAAATCCACGTAGACGGCCAACATCCACTTGGCGGCCAAAAATAGGCCGGCAGTCCTCAGTTTGCCTTTCCTGTGCCTGCCGAGCTCACAGCACCGCACTAGAAAGCTTTACTTTTTCCTTTTTCACTATTATTTTTTCCGTTTGATTCTCGGAAAGCAGCATGGGCATCCGTCACTTTGCGACTACATGAATCTCGTTGGTCAGGAATAAGACCCCTTTAGATTGGGAATGCACCGGCCTGATGGCAATGAGCGCGCACGCAGGTGTAAGTGCTTTTTACCCACACCGCGAGAGTTGAGGGCGGAGAGCAAGCTCAAGGCACACATTTAGAATTCACCACGCACTTACGCTATCAATCAAGCAGAATATGATCTCATGCTCCACTTCGTAAATTATTCGTGTGTTAATAAGCACAGCAACGGTCGTTAAAGACCAGCACAACACTCACTGCACTAGATGCAGCAATGAGCCTTGCCGCCTTGCCTCCGTTCTCAATGACACTCGCATGACAGTTACTTCGACTAACATTCACAAAACGCTATGCAACCATCACTTCAAGCTGTACAACATTGCCAACATAACGATAACATGACAGGAATGACTCAAAATAGGACCATGTGCAACTGAACATTCCAACTCGTGCACGCAAAGCCGAATTCAAGCTTGTATACTGTTAGACTCGCGCAAAACCAGAAACTCATGTAAGGTGACTAACGTCAAAGCTCAAGAAATGTTCGTCAGGGCTACGTTATCTATCTGACGGAATCGTTCTCGGCCACGCAGTACAGCCATTGCACCAACCTCGTCCAGAACGCAATACATACCCCGGAGACCGTGCGCAAAGTCTGAAGCAAACGGGCACTGAGACCAGCGACAGCCATAACAAATAATATTCGAACAAGATTCTAAATATTGAAAATACAAGTCAATTCACCGCCCACTGCGAACCCGCTGAAATGTGAGACTCCACTTTACAAAAACGGACGAAAATAAAACTACGAAGACAATAACCCTCCTCCCACCAGGCTTACGCCCAACAGTTAGGATCCGCGAGAAAACAAACTAGCACTTGCCAGCGAGCGTACATTCCGAAACACTGCTACCAGGTTTCCGTCTATGTGTTTTTTTTTTTTTTTTCTGTTCGCCCCCTTTGTTGGATGCTTCTCGCGCTCAAGGCCGGAACATCTGCAGACCGACTCGACAGGGATGAGGCGCTCATAAACACAGAGAAGGGGAAGAAAGACGGCGCGCGCGGAAGGAAAGACATTTGTACCCCGACGCCAGAAGTTTCCCCTCCTTTTCCCTCAAGCGAGGGATCCGCGGACGGCACTTGGCGACACAGTGCCAAAATTACTTCTAGCACCACGCAGCATTGCGGTTAACTTCAGAAAAACATTGTATTGTAAATTTAAGACTACACAGAACTGGAGTTATGAAAAGTGCAGCTTATATTTTAAACAGACGACATGTTTTGTTTCAGCGGAACAGAGTAATGACGTAATGTCTGTCGTACGGGAATAGTGAATTACGTTTACATGCTTATGTTGTCGTTGGAGCAATTGAATTAAAATTGATCAATCGAACTCAAGCAATGTTACGTGTATCTGTTTGACAACTATGTAAAAGAACCAAGAAATAATCCTACTCGTGCTGTGTGTAGCTTTTTGCGAGAGCAGTGGTGGTGGTGTCTATGGGGGGATTATCCTTACTCTGGTCTGTCGGTAATTCCGCAACCTGAGTTCTTAAACTTAAATATAGAGTTTCTACCACAGTCCGCTAAAGCCAATGTTCACGAAAAACTTCGAGAGTGTTTTTTGTCACTGCTGGCCGCTCATTTCACGAACGCTCAGCGAGCACGAAACGAGAGACGTCGTTTAACAAAACGTTGTTTCCTCAGCTTGTACCGGAGTGTCTCACTCCCGTCACAAAATTCGTGAAGAGCGCAGCTATCCGTCATGGTTGGTTCATATCAGATAAGTTCCAGACACGAAACCCGCACTAGCATTACGTCGATGAAACAGCTGGCTCACTCAGCCGCAGCAAAGGGAGGCGAAAGCAATTATAAAATCTTAACGGCAGCCTGCAGCTCCCCTGAATGATTTTTGACATTGGTCCGTTAGACGCTTTAATTGCCTTCACGAAAAGATGCTTCTCCAAACACCCGGTATCCCTGCTTTCAGCATCATTGATTGCGTAAATCTTTTAATAAACTTTAATTTGGCTTCTGATCAGGGGTGTAAATCTGAGTTTACTAAGGTGGCGCTTTGGGCTAGTTGGTATTACGCAACGAAAATATACAGCCCTACGTGGAGAGACATGTCACACTGTGTGTCACTGCGCCCTTCTTTCCCGGGGTGCATCACTTCTCACCGTCTTGGAGACTCCTTTTGCAAATCTTACAACTACAGTTGAACCCATTTATAAGATACGTGCACTGGGGAGCAGTTTTTTTATCTCCAATATCAGAGGTCCCTTATAAGCAGGGTATACAATCCCATTTTCTAACCAGACCTTATTTCGACCTAGGCATCCTACGGGTAAAATGGCAAAAAAGAAATATATATCCTTTAGCATAAGCGTTATTATCGCTTTCATTTACATACTGCATTTCCCTGATGGACCACCACACACTGAATACACCTCGCAACTTTCTTGTATTATTTGCGAACTGCGTTTGCAGCGATTGCAAAGTGCCATCACGATGTGACGTGGCACCGCAGCTAGCGATTCCCAACTCTGGAAAAAGTTCTGTATCTCGTAACACTACACGAACTCAAGTAAAAAAAAAAAAAAAGCGCCACGTTATTGTGAATGTAGCCAGCTTACCACCAAGGTGCTAGAAGTAGCCAGAACTATAAAACATCACCAGCAGAAATATCACTCGGAAAGTTTTGCTTGTTTGTCAACGGGTAACATCGGCTGTGAGTACCAAACTTATGAATGTCGCTACTGAGATGAAAAATAAATAAAAAGCTAACAGGACATTTCTGAGTGAAGTTGAAACCATGGTGGAATAGTAACCAGAGCAGTTTATTTGTCTTGTTTATTTATTTATTGTTTATTTGGCTTGGCTATGTCTTGCTTTCTAGTCACAATGGTGTGTCTACGTCAGCAGCACCAGCTGATCGCTTTCTTCGCATTTACCGGATAGATTGTTCATATTGGAAAGGTACATCGCAAAAAGACACAAGACGAACTGTCGCAGCTGTGTAAAAGATGAAAAGAGCAAGAAAACAAAAAACTGCCGCCCTTTGTGTTCGGAACTGCGAACACTAAGATTTTATTTCGACACCGAGATAAAACAACGAGAGAGCTGATGGAAGCCTACTTGATCCGAAAAAGACAGTCGCAATGTTTAAGCCAGTCTTCGGTTATATTAGTAGATAAGGAGGAGTCTTTTCTGGATAATTCATAATCTTGGCTTCAGTTTTCACGGGAGATGGGAGGAAAACATTCCCCAAAAATCTATCATCCGGTGTTTATGACGTATGATATGTTTTGACCCCTTGCAATGGGCTTCGCGCAAGTGCTATAGGCTTCTTGTAATCGCTTGAAAGACGTATAAGAATGTGTTTCTTTCCAAGAAATTTAGTTGCGAGTCAGCGTACGTCTATCCGTCTTCTTTACGCCTTGTGTCTTTTTGCGCTGCACATTTCCAATGTGAACCAATACCCAATTGTCTATCCTTCTTCGGATAGATTGTTGTTTATACTGAAAGTCAACGTAATTGACAATTCCCGCTGTATTCTTCTAACTAGCGGACACAACATCTACGGTATATCCCTGATAGGAAGCTCCAATAATTGGAGAACCCAACGGCACTCCCGGTAAGCTCGCGCAGAAGCTCGCATGTGCAGTCGCGCTTGTGCTCCTCGCGGCAAGCTTGAGGAGCTCATCTACGTTGCATTCCCACTGCAGGTGCTTCCTTTAGTCATTTGATAGGCGACTGACTTGCTTTTTTTTTTTTTTACTGAAGTTGTAATTAATCGTCATGACGTAAGCGTGTCTCTCTTTTTTTGTTTTCACTATAGCTGTAACTGAACCTGGCGATCGATGGTTCCGCACCTAATGTAAAAATGTCTGTTACAAGCGAGACTGAGCATACCAAAATTCAAGGCTAACTTGTCCTCTATAGCCGACTGTCTTCTACATCGAATGTCTAATAAAGCAAAGATCAAATTAATAAATTTCATATGGGTGCCATTCATTTGGGTGAACGGTGTTTCTTATATCCGACTACCTGTTATATCCATGCCTTTTATGACGGGGTTCGACTTTGTAAAATCAACATTATGTGAACGATGACGTCAACAATTATCTGCCTCTCCCATAATCGACAGTAAATGTAAGCATGAAATGGTTAGGAAATCCGGGATGGGCTCGGTGCCTTCTTGAGACTATTAGTTTGGGCTTGCGTTTAATATATGACATGGAATCATAAGCGCACATCCAGGTGAGGACCAGGAAGGACAGGATACACCCGAGCGCTAACTCGCCACAATTTGTTTCAGGTCACAGAGGCATATAGCATACCGATATATTGTGGAAAAAGTGTGTAGAGCAAATTGAAAGGTGTCCTAATGATCGCCTCTATGAACACCGCAGGAATGTGTGTGCACACACATTCGCCGTGCGCCCTTCGTGTGTTGATGGCCGCCCAAACAGCTTCGTTTCTTCTGTACTTTTTCTTTTTTTTTTCCCACGCGCACTCCGCGTGCGTGGCGTCCGCTTCTCTTCCTTGCTTAATTGTTCGTTTTTCGTTTGTTTGCTTACGTTCTCTACCCCCCCCCTCCCGCCCCTTTTCGCCTTGCGTTATCTTCGCGGAGCGCACTGACAAGGAATTCTGCGTACGCGACTCAACTTGTTTCATTTGTATGTTGGTTCGCTAGGTTGTGCTCCAAACAGGCACCCTATGTGCTCGGCCTGGTCCGCAGCACTCTAGGCCTATGGCTCAAAGTTGGCAAAAAAAAAAAAAAAAAAAGTAGTGCGCAGCGCTCAGATACCAGCGGTTCACGATAAAGGGCAGCAAAATTAAACGAGAACCCACTGCTCATATAGTATCCCAACAAAAAGTGTCATGGCAGTTCGGTTCCAGGTGGAGCTCCAGACAGAGCCGGTTGGTTTGTATGCAATGGTGCGCCGATGAAAATTAAAGCACAATGAGGGGCTCGCAATGAGATACATAAAAGAGGAGACAACAGCCACTACCCACACAAATGAAAACAAGTGGTGTGTGTGTGTGTGTGGGGGGGGGGGTGTTCATCAAGGCGAAATGAATAATGCAGCGTCATTGGAAAACTTACTATAAATAAGAAGAAAAAAAAAACGTATGGAAGCTCTGGAATTCGAAACAGTGAGCTCTAAATTTCAAGCTAGAAGTAGAAATTAGACGAATTCTTGGGACATCGAGCGGCATTATTGAATTGGCATTACATTTTTAATATTGCGGCGCAGTATGGATTCGGCGGCTCGTTGCCGTTACGGAAAATATCTTGCTGCAGTTTTACACACCTCACGCACGTTTTAAAAGCCTCTACTGTGCTTTTCTTAAATAAAGTGGTAATAAATGCGATTTGGAGAGTGGTTGTAGTTTTGTTCACTTAGTTTTCGTTTTGGTTTTTTATGTATAACTGGAACGTAATCTTAGACTAAATGAATTACATATCGGAAGTAATTGTAATTTAATGTGAATAATTTTCGGAGTCGTAATTGTTTTTTTTTTATTCCTCTTTAAACGCAATTTTTCCGTGTATGCATCGGCGGCATGTACTAACATATGCAATTGTATACCTCCTAATATTCGCTAGGTTACGCGTGGCGAGAGTTTTTATCACCGAGGCATGCTCCATATTATTATGGCTAGGACTGTACATACAACGCGCAAGTGCAGCGCTGATGTGATCGTCGTTGTGCCAGCCTTCTTGCAGACTCGACTTCCTCGCGGCTCCGCTCGGACAGTGGAGACTGCTGCGGCGAGCAAGCGCGCGACGATGCCAGTGGCGAGAAAGCGAGGGACTGGTGCCCGCGCGTGAGCTTCGTCTCCCCGTGCCACCACCCCCTGTGGTGTCGGTGGTCGGTGGTCGAGCGTCCAAAGAAAAAAAAAAGGGGGCGCGAAAAAAAAAAAATAAGTGCGTGGTGCAGTCTCCTTCTATTCTCCACACCCTCCCGTTTGCGAAGCGACGTAAAAAAGCCCCACCGCTGAGCCCGGCAGCTCTGGCCGCTACTCGTGTCCTTCCTTAGGCGAGGGAGGGAAGGGCAGAAGAAAATGGAAAGGAGGAGTTCACGGTGGTACACCGCGTGGTGCCAGTTTTCCGAACTAAAGACCCGTGTCCCGGAAAGCTGGGCATGACTGTGATGCGCTCGCAGCATAAACGGCAAACACAGAGAGCATGTTTTGCAAATTTAGTATCGGCAACGTAGCTCTGCTTGTAATGCACATAAGCCATGGAACCTAGGTTCGCAACAACGCGATGTGTAGCGATAACGCTTGATACAGTTGTAACATATCACTTGCAAGTCGGAGGAGGTGACAGCGTTAGCTAAGCGAACAGACATGTCGCAATTTGCTCACTTCTAAAAACGGCATGCCGGTCGACATCCTCACGCACGTGTGGTTCTTGGCATCGCTCACTTGCAAAAAATAAAACACTTTCATGGCTTAGTACGTTTTAATTTCTTCACCTGTCGCAAAGCTTAAGACCGCACTTCAAAAGGCAGGCACCGATGTCGGGGAATTCAACGCGAAGCAGTGGTCTTGTAGTATGCGGCGCACCTTAGTTAAGTTACCGCGGTCGTACGAGCGGATGTTTTCACAAAGTCAAACATTGTGTCAAGACCATTATTTTTTTGTTCCACGAAGCCCACGGGTATAGCCACTTGCTCGCATGGTTTTCGCTTATGCACGCAGAAATTTCGTCAAGGCACGAAAGGCGTACCCCTAGGATTACAACGAGTTGAATACTGTGGCTCGGTGCGGCACCCGCACACACGACCGCGCATATGGCGAATGCTGCACCGGCCGCTAGCGCCCCTAGCGGATGACGTCACGTGCATACCGCCAATAGTTTTTTCCGAAAGGAAGCTTTTATCGAAACACCCTAAAGTTGGGTGAAATAGGAAAAAAGGAATAAAAGAGAACGAAGCGAAAAAAAGAAAGAAGAGGATGGAAGGTGGGGATAAAAAAGGAAGATAGCAGTGAAGGAAATGGAAGGAACCGCAAGACGCCAGAAAACTGAAGCAAGAAACAAAGCGATCGAAGAAGAGAGAGAAATAAGAGAAAACAGCAGGAAGATAACGGAAGGGTAATGAGGGTAAAACGAATGATGAGGAGGAATCGAAAATTAACGAAGACAAATATGCAGGTCATGCATTGCAGGAGAAATGCATGAATACGTTAGGAGGAAGGTGATGGCACTGAAGAATTTTTGGATATTTAAAAATGTACACATCTTTTGCTGGCGATGGCAAACAGCCTACTTTATTCAGTCATAACTGCTGTGAAGCGGCCACTTCCACCACGGTCTTGTTCCCTCACACGACCTTGTTTGCGCCTCGTCAGTCACGTTTTGCTGCCATGCAACGCACAATCGCTTCATCATATACTTAACACTGTCGTAGTATCTCCTTTCTGTCAATATTTCAGCACCCTACCTAACAATTGATATAGGCTAATTATCAATAACACACACAAATTTCACCATTAGTTTTCAAATAACACCACACGGCACTTTATTCCCACGCAAAATTCGTCACTTAAAACCTGCTTCAGAGTAGTTTTACCTCTTAAAATTTGTGTTTTCATTTAATGCGTAAAAACCATGGCAAAAGTCACATAATAATTTATTTTGGAAATAAAATTTCAGGGTGGGGAAAGGCGCCTGCACGTGCCTCCGGGACCGAAAATTACAGGGGACACAGTCCCACGCCGCGGCTCTGGATTGGATGTCCGTGTCGTCGCTAGCCTCTACTTCGTTCCACGTGCAATGTGAGGTGCCCTTCATGAGTTCTCTGGGAATAGGTAGGCCAACAATCTCAAAACATATGATTTATTGATGCTGTTTCACCGCAGACACGATAGGATGGGGTTAATTTCTCAACTAAGGAATAATATAATCAATTATGCATAGTGAATATATCGATTTGATTTCGATTCACACCGTCAGCTCTTCTCTTAATAGTGAGTAGTGTTGTGGTAAATATGGTCTTCTACCGAGTGTGTAGTGTGTGGTCTTCTCATGGAATGATTTGGGTTCTGCGAAATGCTCCAGATCACATGCGAGGCCCACAACTAAGCCGGCTTCTAGTCGAGCGTAACTGTGGGCTGCATCGTTGTCTTGGTTCGGAATTGCGTGTGCTGGCACCATTATAAGATCGATTTCTCTCACTTGTTTACTAGCGTCAAAGTTGAGTAATATGCCCGTGGCGATGCTAGAGATTCTTCCTAGTATATAGTTGTAAATGGCACTTGCAGTCGCTCACCATGACTGTGACTGGCTTAACTATGGCCGTTCCGATGGCGCGGCATCTTCCGCCGCAAAGGAGTTCAGTGTGCGATGGTTTCAGACATGTCTAGCCTAGCCAGCCCTCCTCCCTTGGACTGTGTGATCCCGAAAATAGTAAACCTATGATATTTATCTTCGTTACGGGTGACGTAAAAATATAAGACGTTTTCGAATTTTTCTCACAACCTTAGGATTTGCATAGCCCATTGTGCTTGTTTGAGTTCATCAAACGTGTCATGAATCAGAGCAAAAGTATCATCTCGTTGGCTGCTTTATGAGAAAGGCCTACAGCTGTTTTGTAAGCCTATGTTATAATAGCGTCGACCTTCCCGACATCGGTATTGACTATGAGCAGGTAGGGGGCTGCTTAGGTTATACTGCTTAGTACGAACGCGCTATTGTTTTGAAACAGATCGTGCTCTTTCATTCCTCTCCTTTAATTCGATATCCTGCTGGTCATTTTTGATGTCTGGTAGAGAGATCCGTCGATTGTTTTGAGCGTGATCGATTTACCTTGCACATTAGCTTTTTTCAGTGCAAGAATGTTGATTTGCTGTCTTCTCTCTATTTATTGTAATAGAATTTTACCGTAATCTGTACTCTGTATTACTGCTCGTATCTTCGTATAACCAGCAGTTTTAAGTTCACCGGGGAGCGCTCAAGTCTTGCTTTCGTTGCTTTCTTCTCAACTTCACTTTTTCTATCGCTTCAACTGAGCCTTGATTGATTCTGATATTACTGTCATTGGTATTGCATCCAAGGTTTTACATTGCTGATGGTACCATGTTTGTTTGGTAGCTTGACGGGTGCAAGACTGGATGGATGGATGGATGGATGGATGGATGGATGGATGGATGGATGGATGGATGGATGGATGGATGGATGGATGGATGGACGGACGGACGGACGGACGGACGGACGGACGGACGGACGGACGGACGGACGGACGGACGGACGGGTGGATGGATGGATGGATGGATGGATGGATGGATGGATGGATGGATGGATGGATGGATGGATGGATGGATGGATGGTTGGATGGATGGATGGATGGATGGATGGATGGATGGATGGATGGATGGATGGATGGATGGATGGATGGATGGATGGATGGATGGATGGATGGATGGATGGATGGATGGATGGATGGATGGATGGATGGATGGATGGATGGATGGAGAGCATGTCTTCCAAGCTTTCAAATGTGTTGTGTCCAACAGGTTATAAGACATCCAAAGTAAGATTGGTCAACTGCTCTTTCGGAGCATACCTTTACGCCACCCATTCTCGTCTTGTGTTGGTGGCAGCGCTTTGCAAAGCGCGGAGCTCACGCGCTCCCGTGTTTGCTATCATATCGATTTCAGCTGTGTTTGGGAATTTTGTATGAGGTGTTCAAAAATAAATTCGAAGCTGTGGTCGATTTTTACTTTTCAATCAAATCTGCCCACTTTTTTATTTTTTGAATGTCAACTACAACACGAAAACAGGTTTTTAATACTTTTTATAAAAGTAAATGCCATATAGATTTAGTGTAAAAATATTGGATCACAAAATTTTGCACAAGCAGCACATCTCCAAATATGAAACTTTTTGAAATGGCAAAAGCGGCGTTTGTGACCTCTAGGAACATACAATACTTTGTTAGAAAACATCATAGTATATACAAAACTAATCTCCATTCATATGTGTCAAGACATCGGCCAACCACTTGTGATTTCATTGAAAATAAAAAATTGTCACACGACCTCGAATATAGTTCTTATTTGAACACACAGACATATACGTATATGTACATGCGTACTGTGTGTGTGAGAAAGAGAGAGAGAGATTGGCTTACGACTGTACCATAAGCTCCGCCATAAATCCTGATATAAAGGCGCAACGGCGTTAGAGTTACCGCATTCATAAGCAAATTATCGATACTTTGTGCGCTTATCTCGTGAAGACAATATACAAATAACAGCGGCTTCTGGTAAAAAACGTTGTTAATATATTTCTATTCCCCCAGTAATTATCTGATCTCGAGTACAAACATTTGAAAGTTTGAGTGTCCTTTAAACATGCCGCGACATCAGAAGCTTTGTACGTCATACACTTTCAATGTTCGTGTGACCAAGGCGCATTTTCAAAACTAGTTAAAAGCATCCAGAAGCAAAAAACTGACAAAGCTTACCGTTTGGGATCACCGCCAAGTGGGGATGTGGGTCTGATATGGCTTGCTCGGAGAAGCAGCACGTCTGGTTATTAAGCGTGCCAGTGCAGACTGACAGCCCCTGCTCGGCACGCAACCACTTCCTCCGGTGACGATCACGCCACCTTGCAGACGCAGCCAATGAAAGCTTCGAGGGGATTTCCCTACGCTTACATTGTTCGCTGCCTAACACTATCACATAACAGCATGGCCGCCTGTGCACAGGAAGTCTGGCTCGCGTTAGTGCCGCTTGTCGCACGAGTTCATGATCAGCCGTCTTCTCTTCGGGTGTGACAAAGAAACTTCCAGCGCAGTAGTGTGGGCATCTTTTCCGGCTTCCCTCCTTAGCCGGGCAAACGCCTTCATGAAATAAAGCCTGTTTTCGGTTCTCTCTTTTGACGCGGTGCACAATAAGATTAGGCCAACCTCTCCTCTCTCATTGGCCGGAATGGGTAGAGGAAATGCGACCTTAAAATAGTGAAGGTCTCCTCCGCAGCTTACGATAGCTAATGGTGACAGCAATGCACCCCAAGACTGAACACATTCATAGTCGACCAAATTATGATGCTCAATGAATTACACTACCGTTCCGATGCACAGGTATACAGGAATTATTGCTATGGGACAATGGGAGCAAAAACCCGTTTCCTGCGTTCTCGTGCTGTGCTTATGCAATACCCAAAGGACACACGTATCTGAAATGCCCGTGATCCTAAAACTTCCGAGAGCACTGTAGAACCTACACAGCAGAAATGTGTAAGGCTGAGCGTTGCTGGCGCACACGGTGTTTCACGTTTACTTTCATTATCATTAACCTATAAATGCACCGTCATTATCACTGTCATCTTTGTCATTATCACTAATTGCAGCGTGATTTTCATCGCTTATATTATCCTTATGGTAGAAAGGAGAATTATGTTGTGCGTTTCACAATCGCAGGCATGATGCAGTTGGTTAGTGCGCTCGGCTAGGGATTCTAGGGCGGGAGGCAGTTTTCGTTTCGAGTGAAGACTTCATTTATTTCACAGATACCAGATACACACAGATACAGAGGCAGATATAGACCGACTGAACCCCGACAATATGAGCCACTGAAGGCTTTCATCTTAATATCTCTTGCAAATCCTCACCTACCAGAGGCGCCCGATATTTTGACACATATATGGAAGCAAACTGATAACCGCTTAACAAGGCTAAAATCTGAACTCTATATTATTTACGGTGATATGTTTCTTTCATTTATCTCTCACGTTGGCTCTCAATATACATTTAGTGCACAGACAAAGACAATCTAGAGACCGCCTATTCCTTGAAAAGGCAGTGAATAAAAGGGGCAATATTTTGCGACTATTATTACGACTATAGTTTTTTATTTACCCTTCACGTTGTTGTCTGCAAAAGACCATTTCAGTTCCTGCTAAGCCTAATGTTTGTTCGGGATCGAAAGACGCATTTATTGTCGAGAAAGTTGTATTTCAAAATTTTCCATCAATTTTATGAAATGTTAAAATGAACTCCACGATGAAGCTTTTGAAATGAATGACGCTATGTCCTGTACTGTGGAGTCCGTTGTCAAAAGTCGTCAGTGCAACGCACTTCCGAAAACAATCGGCGGCGGCGAAACGTGTATATAATTTTGTGACATTTTTCACTGGATAAAAATCCACTTTCAATGCAATTAAGTAGACGCTTTGTCCTTCGATATCAAAAATCTAACAATGCAGATTGACTTCAGTCCGCCCCAAGTGTTCATTTACAGAAAACTGTCATAAAATTATCCAACTTATTTCTAATTGCTATTTTCATTCGGGACAGTCTTAGTGTGATGATATAACTAAGTTCAAAAAAGAGCAGGTAAATAACGCATCCTTTAAAATAACACAACTTCTATCACCTTTTTACATATGCAAATTTTGTGTTGACATATGCAAATACTGTTTGCCTGCTGCACTGTAGTTGCAGAAAAAACGAGCTTCGAAATGGTTTTCATTTTTCACCCCACTATTTTTATATGCTATTTTAAATGTGTTTGTATTTAGCTCCAATAGAGCACCGTCTTTCGCCGCATCTTCATTCGACATTTTTCCCTCCTCTCCTCATTCAGCCTTAAATGCCCTCATCGTCAACCAGGTTGCCATAGACCTTATGACCATTTGTGTTTACTTCGCCGGTCCTGTGAGACATTTTTGCCTCTACATTTCCACTTTTCACGAAGGAAATCCGTGCTTTTCATTCCTACTGGAAATATATCTATAGTGAAACTTCGTTACTACGAACACCACAATAACGAGTTTATAATTAACAAATTGTTTTTAAATCCCCAGCAGATTTCCTATGCTTTCAATGTAAAAGCGTACATTTCAGAATAACATACATATTTTTTTTATCTTCTATGCTCTAGGAACATCCGTATTACAACTTCGGCTAAAATTAACAGTGCCACAGCTTGTTACTCTCGCGAGAAATAGAAACCGCAATTTCAGTGTGTATGGGATGCGGCCTGTATCCATCTTCATCAGCACATCTAGTACCAGCTCCTAGCGACGCTACGAAGGTGTGGTTTATTACGGAGTAGCCAGCAGGCCTAGCCGCCTAGCCGCCTGGCATCTGGCTTTTTTCTACCTGAGTTTTGTCTCGTTCGCGGCATTTGTGCATGCGGGCCTTTTTTTTTTTTTTCTTTTTTTTTTGGCGCGAATTGTCTTATTGCGAAGATTGTGCGAGAGTGGCGACGATCGTAGCCAGCGCAGTGCCAAGAAGGAGAGAACGCTGCTGCTTTCACTGCAAGAAATCGAAGCAGAAAATAGGCCTCTACAAACAGCATTTTGCAAGACCGAGACAAAATTTTAAAACTTCAGGGAGCACTGAAAGTGGCGTTGTATGGAACAGTGATGCTTTTTTTTATTGCACATGGACAAATTTTGTACTTTCTTCGCTCGGTGCAATCACACCTCCCAATGAGGTGTTGCGCAAAGCGGAAAGTGTCTTGCGCTGTAGTGGCGTAATGTAGTGCGCGGTCATGTTTGCTGCGTACGGCAGAAGAAAGTAATTGATTTCTTCAAATAAATCAGCTTTGTAGCGTAACATATTTTCATTTGAGGTTTTGCTTGTCTACATACGTGCCTACTTACAAAGTACGTGGTTTTCATACCTAAGTTTGATCGCTGGCTTATAATCGCTTATTTATTTTAATTTACATAAATGACATTACCACTGCAATCAATTCCACTGTGAAAATCGGTTTGTTTGCGGACGATTGTGTGCTCTTTCGAGAAATCATGTCACCAAACGATCAAATTGATTTAAATGCTTCTCTTGCTGGCATTTCTGATTGGTGCAATATCTGAGGAATGAGGCTTAACACTGAAAAACTGTTTTTTCTTCGCTTCTCTCGTCAAAAAGCTCCATTATCCTTTACTTACACGTTAGATTCCTTGCCTTTGCAGGAACAAACCAATTATAAGTACTTGGGTGTCACATATGCTAACAATTTATCATGGAATTTACACATTGATAATATCTGTTCTTCGGCCCTGCGTAAATTATATTGTTTGTGGCACAAGCTTAAAAGTGCTCCACCTAACGTAAAATTCCTTGCCTATTATTCCTTAATTAGACCTAAACTTGAATATGCGTGTGTAGTTTGGGACCCGTTTACAAAACAAAATATTAAATGTCTCGAAAGGGTACAGAGAAAAGCAGTACGATTTATCTATTCCTAATTCTCTCGATACGACTCTCCCTCAGAAATAATGCGTGATAATGGTATTGAACTTCTTGAACATAGAAGAAAAGACTTACGATTTCGGCTACTTTCCATGCTTTGTAAAGGAAATTTAGCATTTGGCTCTTCATCTCATCTGTCTCTTTCAACATCTAGGCTTACTCGACACCATCATCCGAATTCACTAACACCTTATTTTGCAAAAACGGATGTCTTCAAATTTTCGTTTTTCCCCCGAACAATAGAGGGTTTACAAAAGTACGTCTGGCAACCGTGAGCGGCACGCTGATCCCACGCTGGCCGCCATATTTTGTTCGCTCCATCCGTTCGCTTTGTGTCCGTCCGTCAGCGCTCGCCGTTCTGCTCGCGCTTTTCACGTTTTAACCTAGTGTGCTGTGCCTCGACCTCTCTTCAATCCCTGGCGGTTTCTGTTAGCGACGCCTAGAAGCGTATTCTGACAGCCGAGACGTGGCGGGGCCCACCAGCCGCGCTGCCGAGCGCAGTTACAAATTGCTCTACGAGTCGTGCATGGGCCCCTCGGCCATCCGCAGCGTCATCCCTATCCAGGTACAGTATCCAGAGTTCTGTAATATGATTTTTTTTTTGTCTGTGCGCCTTTTCTGTTTTACTTAAACGCCTATGAGAAATCATCGCGAGTTTGTTTGCTTGGCTTGCGCAATCACCGTCGCTCATCCCACTGGAAGATACTTGGTTGGTGAAATGAGCGAGGATGCATTTTATTTTATGATAAAAGGATCGCGTAATTTGACGTAAGTTGGACTGGCGCTTAGCACTCTCCTTCCCATGCCGTCGACGCAGTAGTTGGCATTAATCTCGGAAATAATCGGTGGCTGCGTAAAAAAAAAAAAAGTGTCATGGTAATTTGGGCTTCCAGTGATTGAATATTGATTGGTGTGCGATAGGCGATGACGCTTTAAATCTTTGTAATTAATTGATCAATTGATTAATTAAAGAAACGAAAAAAATGAAAAAATTGGAAAGTAAGGGTTTAAAGGTGTCAGAATGAAAAACCAGTGCTTGGTGATGCTAAGGAAGAAAATTTAGAATGTGTAATTGAAAAATTGAAATAATCGAAGAATGCGTTCAAAAGCCGATTGTTGCCGACGCATGCGTATTGGTGTATAAAAATATAAAACGTCAAATGAAATAAAAATAAATAAAGAAATGATAGAAATATAACATAACATACATAACATAGAAATATAACATACATAACAACATATAACATACTACACTTGTGTCTAGTATGTTACTTTTGATGAATTCATATTTCACTGCATTGTATTATTTTCCCATTATCAAACTGCAGCATACACCTCGGCTTCAGAAATGGGAGCATCGAGTGCCGGATTTTCCTCGCCCTGGTAGGTCAAAGAGCAAGGAGGAGCTGGGCTGGTGCCGATATATTTCTCCTTAAGAGCAGACTCCACTCACTGCCCCCCCCCTTTTTTTCTTTTCTTTTTCTTTTTGAAATAAAGTTTTCTCTCTCTCTCTCTCTCTCTCTGAATTATTTGCGCCCCTCCTGCTAGGGCCCAGTTAGGGCCTGCAGTATTTGGTAAATAAAATAAATAAATAAAAGAGCTAAAATATAACACGTGAAGAAAGAAAACATCGTGCGGGTGTATGTATGAGAGAGAGACACTATCGCGTTATACCTTTCACGGCGGAGCTTAAGTGACCCCCTAATTTTTCTATAACGATATATTGCCGCGAAACCTTCAAAACAGTATTTGTTGTTTTTGAACAGCCGCCGGCATACAAGCTTATCACTCTGATTCTGGACCGCGTATCAGTTCCGTAAACTTTGTTTGTTACTGCTCGATGTCGCGAGTCACAACTTTATCAGTTTTTGTTGCAGCGCAAGACGCACCGAGATCTGTCTCGAAGGTTCCGGCCACTCGGGTGTCTTTCCACAATGTTCCAGCCCGTGCTGGTAGCTGTTTGCGACGTTATCTAGATTGTTCTGTGCAGCCTTTAAATTGAGCGTTGTCGAGTGTGACGAGCATTCTTTGTTCAACGACCGACGAGCGCGTTTTGTTGCTATCGCCGCCGCCGAGTTGCTTAGTTCTTTTGCGGGCGCAAGTCAGCCCAAATAAAAGGTTTCTTTAGTGCAATCATCGACCCCCCTTCATTTGTGTCGTTGACCTCGTCACCACTACGTGACATCTGGTGGAGGTGCTGCCTTTGATCCTTCAAGCGAAGACCCAAGCCGTGTTCCTGACGCCCTGGAAGACCAGCCTACAGGTCACCGAGCCAGCCGCCGACTTCAAGGCCTACAACCCGAACACGGTCTGCTGCCTGACCCCATTCGATCTCGGAAGGCATCGACGCTGACAATGGCCCAGCCTACAGCACCGGTTATTTTCGTCCAACCTCGTGAGCCCCCCTGCTTCCATGGACTACCGGATGAAGATGCGGGAGATTGGATGGACCTTTTCGACCGTGTGGCAGATTTCAACGGCTGGAACGACGCTGCGAAACTCAAGCAGGTCTACTTTGTTCTTCAAGGACATGCCCGAATTTGGTTTGAAAATCACAAGACTTCTTTCAAGGATTGGGAGACATTCAAAGCACAGTTCTTGACGGCATTTACAAGTTCTGTCCGAAAAGAAAGAGCTCAGGCCCTCCTCCAATCAAGAATTCAACTACCAAACGAGCCCGTCCTGGTCTACGTACAGGAGATGAAACGCCTGTTTCACCGCGCCGACCCTAACATGACCGAAGGTGATAGAGTGAAATTCCTAATGCGAGGAGTTAAAGAGTCGCTTTTTGTGGGGCTTGTTCGGAACCCACCCAAAACAGTGGAAGAATTTGTAAGTGAAGCATCGACCATCGAGAAGACGTTGTACACCCGGATGCGCCACTACGAACGGCCACTTCAGCCAGACTACTCAAGCCACTACCCCAGCGCATCTACAAGTGGAGAGAACCTTCGTGACCTCATCCTGGAGATCGTGCGAGAGGAGCTCCGCCGAATGCAGCCATCATCGCAACAACCCCAGGTGGCGACGCTCGCGGACGTCGTCCATGAAGAAGTCCAGCAGGCGCTGGGCGTTCTGAAGCGACGGCTGCGACTTTTCAAGCACAAGAGGCAACAGCGATGAACTACGCTGGTGCATTACGTCGCCCCCCGCCCCGACGTGATGACTTTCCAAGACCTCGCCGCTACCGGCCTGTTCCTGAAAACCGCCCCTTGGCTCCCGCCCGCCAAGCCTACCAACGACCAACAAGCCCCAGGAAGTCCGACGCATGGAGGACAGCGAAACACCGGCCATTATGCTTCCACTGCGGTGAGGCCGGTCACATGCTGCGGCACTGCCCGTACCGAAATCGGTCTTCGCGGATTTGCAGTCGACGCTCCACGGTCTCGCCCAGGTGAACGACCGCAAGAAATCGACAGCTATCTGCGTAGCGGTGAGATTGCGCCACCAAGCCGTCGGTTCAGATCTCCATCGCCGTACAGGGCCCGCTTTGCGTCGCCAGGCCGTAATTATGATGAGAGTATGCGCGGAAGGTCCCCAAGCCCCCGTAGGGGAAACTAAAGGCAGCAACCTTTGGAGGTGAGGTTGCTCAACGGCGAAAAGACTATCCTCCGCCGCCAACGACCACTAACGACGACGCAACCATTTCACCGCCGCTCCACACGACGACATCGACGACAACACGACCAGAGTGCAGCAGACACCGCCGCCCAGTGAAGTAACAACGGTATGCCCCGGCCATGACCTGAAGAAACGACGGAGCCGAGATCGGACACTAAGGCCCACGTGCAATGCGAGGACGCGAACAAGTGACCTTGAAGTTGATGTCGACGGTCGCAGAGTCACTGCCCTAGTAGACACCGTAGCTGACTATTCAGTCATTAGTGGACCGTTAGCCTGTCAGCTAAGAAAAGTTACCACCGCTTGGGATGGCCCGCTGATTCGCACAGCAGGTGGCAACCTGATTACTCCATCGGGACGATGCACTGCACGAATAACCGTAAATGGGCGTACTTACCCCGCCAGCTTTGTCTTGCAGCAGTGCTCCCGCGACGTGATTTTAGGCACGGACTTCCTAAATGAACATAGGGCTATTATCGACCTGCGATCCAAGCTCATCAAGCTCTCTGCAGACAAAGCCATTCCTGCTACGACGACGTCGATGCAACACATCCCCCTAAACGTCCTCGATGATGAATTGACCGTCCCGCCCCGATCAAGCATCGCAGTCTGCGTAGGTAGCGCAAACATCGGAACCGCTGAAGGCATCGTCGAAGGAAATATCCAATTGCTTTTAGAACGAGGTGTCGGCATCGCAAGAGGCATCACGAAATTCCGGAGAGGTCAAGCTCAGGTTCTGGTAACAAACTTCACCGAAGAATACCGGCATCTCAACAAGGGCACGACGATCGCTTTTCTTGAAGAATTAGCGGACCTCAAAGATGTATTCGCCCTCCACGACCAAACGCTGGAAGACGCACCGGACCTATTCCGTCAGCCCACATTTGACATCAACCCGGCATTGACCCACAACAGGAAAGACCAGATTCTCAGTCTGCTTCGAAGCTACGGGGAGTGCTTCTCATCGTCATCAAAGGTACGACAAACACCACTGGCCAAGCACCGCATAATAACGGACGAACACGGCCGACCTCTGCGCCAAAGCCCTTATCGTGTATCGCCGCGAGAACGCCAGGCCATTCGCGATCAAGTTGAGGAAATGCTGCGTGATGACGTAATCCAGCCATCGAACAGCCCCTGGGCTGCACCAGTCGTTTTGGTGAAGAAGAAAGACGGCACACTTCGCTTCTGCGTTGATTACCGCCGCTTGAATAGCATAACGAAGAAGGATGTCTACCCGCTTCCCCGCATCGACGATACTCTCGACCGGCTCTGCAATGCAAGGTACTTTTCATCATCATCATCATCATCATCAGCCTGATTATACCCACTGCAGGGCGAAGGCCTCTCCCATATCTCTCCACTTAACCCGGTTCTGTGCTAGCTGCATCCACGTGACCCCTGCGAACTTCTTAATCTCATCCGCCCACCTAACTTTCTGCCGCCCCCTGCTACGCTTTCCTTCCCTTGGAATCCAGTTTGTTACCCTCAGCGACCATCGGTTATCCTCTCTTCGCACTACATGTCCTGCCCATGTCCATTTCTTCTTCTTAATTTCCACTAGAATGTCGTTAACTTGAGTTATTTCTCTGACCCACTCTGCACGCTTTCTATCTGTTAATGTTACCCCTACCATTTTTCGTTCCATAGCCCTCTGGGTTGTTCTCAACTTAAGTAGAACTCTCTTGGTTAGCCTCCACGTTTCAGCCCCATAGGTGAGTACAGGCAAGATGCAACTGTTGTATACTTTCCTCTTGAGCGATACCGGTAAGCTGCTAGTCATAATCTGCGAGTGCTTGCCAAATGCGCTCCATCCCAATCTTATTCTTCTTGTTATTTCCTTTTCATGATCCGGATCTGCGGTTACTACCTGTCCTAAGTAGATATATTCGCCTACTACTTCCAGTATTTCGCTACCTAATGTAAACTCCTGTTCCTTCCCGAGGCTGTTGAACATTACCTTAGTCTTCTGCATATTGATTTTCAAGCCTACCTTTCTACTTTTCCTGTCTAGGTCATCAATCATTATTTGCAGTTCATCTCCCGAGTTGCTTAGCAAGGCATGTCATCAGCAAATCGCAGAATACTGAGGTATTCTCCATCTACCCTTATCCCTAACTGCTCCCATTCCAAGTCTCTGAATACTTCCTCTAAACAAGCTGTGAATAGTACTGGGGAGATTGTGTCTCCTTGCCTAACACCTTTCTTTATGGGAATTTTGTTGCTTTCTTTATGTAGAACTATGGTTGCTGTGCAGCCACTATATATATCTTCCAGCACTTTCACTGGATGGACCTTTCATCGATGGATCTAAAAAGCGGATATTGGCAAATTGAGGTCGACGAAAGAGATCGCGAGAAGACCGCATTCATCACACCGGACGGCCTTTATGAGTTCAAGGTGATGCCATTTGGCCTCTGCTCCGCACCAGCCACGTTTCAACGAGTAATGGACACAGTCCTGGCAGGGTTGAAGTGGCAAATTTGTTTGGTATATTTGGACGACGTTGTTGTCTTCTCGTCAAACTTTGAAGACCACCTAAAACGACTACAGACAGTGTTGGAAGCCATCAAGTCCTCGGTACTAACGCTAAAAGCAGAGAAGTGTCACTTCGCCTACGAAGAACTCCGGTTCCTAGGTCACATCGTCAGCAAGGACGGTATTCGCCCAGACCCGGAGAAAACAGCTGCAATCGCACAATTCCCACCGCCTGCCGACAAGAAAGCTGTGCGCCGATTCCTTGGGCTGTGCGCTTATTATCGACGATTTGTCAGAAACTTTTCGCGGATCGCCGAACCGTTGACGCAGCTTACAAAGGCTGACGTACCTTTTAAATGGGAAGCGCCGCAAGGAGAAGCCTTCGACGAACTTAAGCGCCGCCTGCAATGTCTTCCTGTACTTGGCCACTTTGATGAAAACGCCGAGACCGAAATTCACACCGACGCGAGCAGTGTGGGCCTAGGAGCCGTTCTTGTCCAGAAGAGTGCCGGACAGGAGAAAGTAATCGCCTACGCTAGCAGATCCCTCACAAAAGCCGAAGTCAATTACTCGACGACCGAGAAGGAGTGCCTTGCGATCATCTGGGCTACTTCTAAGTTTCGTCCATACCTATACGGCCGACCATTCAAGGTGGTAAGCGACCATCACGCGCTCTGCTGGCTGGCTAATTTGAAAGATCCTTCCGGCCGCCTTGCCAGATGGAGCCTACGACTTCAAGAATTTGACATGACTGTAGTCTATAAGTCGGGCCGGAAGCATTCCGACGCAGACTGCTTATCCCGCGCTCCGGTCGATGCTCCCCCGAAGGACGATGACGACGACGCCTTTTTGGGACCGGTAAGCGCCAGCAGTTTCGCAGAACAACAGCGATCAGACCCTGAGCTGAAAGCGCTAGCCGATTACTTGGAAGGAAAGACCGCTTCCCCTCCTGGTGTGTTCAGGCGACATTTATCATCCTTCACGTTAAGCAATGGCCTCCTCGTGAAGAACTTCGCACCCAACAAGACCGCGCAGCTACTCGTAGTGCCTAAAAACCCTTCGGCAAGAAATTCTGCAGGCGTTGCACGATGAGCCCACAGCAGGCCACCTCGGATTTGCGCGCACGTTGCGTCGAATCCAGGAGAAGTATTACTGGCCGCGACTGCCTGCCGAAGTTGCCCACTACGTGAAGACGTGTCGTGAGTGCCAACGACGCAAGACGCCGCCGAACAGACCAGCAGGACTACTAAACCCGATTCCGCCCCCAATCCTGCCCTTTAGACAAATTGGGATGGATCTCCTCGGCCCCTTTCCATCTTCGTCTATGGGTAACAAGTGGATCATCGTGGCCACTGACTACCTTACCCGTTACGCCGAAGCAAGAGCACTACCAAATGGTACCGCGGCAGAAGTCGCCAAATTTTTTGTCGAACAAATTCTCTTGCGACACGGCGCCCCAGAAGTGCTCATCACGGACAGGGGAACGGCGTTTACGGCAGAGTTGACGCAAGCCATCCTGGAATACAGTCACACAAGCCATCGACGAACAACTGCGTACCAGCCCCAGACCAATGGCCTTACGGAGCGCCTGAACAAAACGATCGCGGACATGATCGCTATGTACGTCGACGCTGAACACAAGACATGGGACGCCATCTTGCCATACGTGATCTTCGCGTATAACACGGCAGTCCAGGAGACGACCAGAGCGACCCCGTTTAAGCTTGTGTACGGCAGGGAGCCCACGACGACGCTCGACGCAATGCTGCCGCACGTAACCAGCGAAGACAACCTTGACGTCGCCGCCTACCTGCAGCGTGCAGAGGAAGCCCGACGACTCGCACGGCTGCGTATTAAAGACCAACAGCGCACCGACAGCCGACGATACAATTTACGACGACGCCACGCAGAGTACAATCCAGGAGACCAAGTGTGGGTTTGGACACCAATTCGCCGTCGCGGATTAAGTGAAAAGTTGTTGCGTCGATACTTTGGGCCATACAAAATCCTTCGCCGCGTCGGACCACTGGACTATGAAGTCATTCCCGACGGAACGTCAGCATCACAACGGCGACGTGCACGCCCAGAAATTGTACATGTTGTACGACTGAAGCCATATTACGCGCGTTAAATAATCTGTGGTGTTTAAACTTTGCAGTGTTGATGCTTAAGTTTCTTTGTTTTGGAACATCGAGGCGATGTTTTTTTAAGGGGGGAGTAATGCCGCGAAACCTTCAAAACAGTATTTGTTGTTTTTGAACAGCCGCCGGCATACAAGCTTATCACTATGATTCTGGACCGCGTATCAGTTCCGTAAACTTTGTTTGTTACTGCTCGATGTCGCGAGTCACAACTTTATCAGTTTTTGTTGTAGCGCAAGACGCACCGAGATCTGTCTCGAAGGTTCCGGCCACTCGGGTGTCTTTCCACAATGTTCCAGCCCGTGCTGGTAGCTGTTTGCGACGTTATCTAGATTGTTCTGTGCAGCCTTTAAATTGAGCGTTGCCGAGTGTGACGAGCATTCTTTGTTCGACGACCGACGAGCGCGTTTTGTTGCTATCGCCGCCGCCGAGTTGCTTAGTTCTTTTGCGGGCGCAAGTCAGCCCAAATAAAAGGTTTCTTTAGTGCAATCATCGACCCCCCTTCATTTGTGTCGTCGACCTCGTCACCACTACGTGACATCTATAAATCTGATTTTATGAACACAGCCATTTGCACAAAGCACAAACACTTCGCAGTGATGTGAGTTGACTTTTCAAATTTCTTTTCGTTTCAGCCGAGCTCCTCCTCCTCTGAGTTCCTCGAAGCTTCCAATGTCAGCGCTTTCATATGAGATTACGGCTTCAAATGTTTACTTTATGTCAAAGGCAATAAACAAGAAATCGACATTTTAAAAATTTCAGTGAATTTCAGGTAGCTGTGAATTAGCGAACCATAGGGTGACTCGAAAAAAAACACAAAAGTGAAGCGCAAGCTTCGTTATTTTATCGGCTGCGCTGGCAGGTATAAAACCTGAGCTGCGCGCTCAGGACGTGGACCGATCGAAACGGGCTGCACGTGAGCATGTTACAACACACTAGTGGGATGTCATCTTTTCCTGCTTTTCTAGACGCCGCTGGTTTGGCAGCCGCTTGGTTTTGCAGCGTGAAACACGCATCTCGGGCGCACTAGACAACCGTATTGCTCTCTGCACTAAGCACTACCATTTCGTACGACTGTGAAAAGTAGTTTCGGTAATCATGTCCGTGTCTTAAATCCAATACACAATGGTAAATGCAACCTACGTACAAAATGTTTCAAAGAAAGTATTGGCACAATAGCGTTCGTTATGCATGCATTGCTCCTTCTCCCGTGTCCTCCATCGCAGCATAAGCTTATCCTTCAAGTTCACAAGGCTCCATAACGCGCAAAACAACCTTGCTGTTTTAGGTGATAGCACATTCTGTGAGCTAACTCCCAGTCAGAGAGACGTACAGTAATGCTTTACATAATGCAAATGACCCTTGTAAAGCCGATTAGGACTGCAAACGAACGGTCGCATACACGCGTATACCTTGATTCCGTGCGTGTCTACGACGGTACGCTGGCTGCAGAATAAGGCATGCAACAACATGCTGGCATCATTCCGAATAGAGCTTGGAGCTAACAGCGACTGCTGTGATGCTAAAAAACTGAAACAATCGCTTGTGAGTATTCCAATGCACCTTTCGGTGCATGCACGGGTTCTATGAAGGCGCACGTTGACAGCGTACTCGATGGGAGGCGCGGGCGGACTGAGCAAAACATGGCCGCCGCACCCAGTTTCTGTTTCTTTCACTAGATGGCGCTAACTTTTGTAAAGCCTCTATTGCAGATTGGAATGACTCGCTGTTGCCTGTTTCCATTGATTGATGTATTGTTCATTTGTAATATCGTTGTATTTTACCACCCTGCTTGGACCTGAGCAAGGTCTGCAGTATCTAATAAATAATAAATAAATAAATAAATTGTTCATTACAACGATATTTCAAAATACCTAATGATTTTTGCGGTCCCGCGGGAATCGTTATATCGAGATCTGACTGTAGCTTCTTGTTTGCTGTGTTGCTCTTTTAAATTTCACAGCCTTTCAGTGTTGTAATACTTGTTTGGAGTTACCTTCAAAACGTTCCTGCATTTACAAATAAACAAACAAACAAACAAAAGATTCCTGCAAGCAAACGCGAATATTTGTCACAAAAAGTGAGCTTCGGACCTGGTGCTAAACCAGGCGAGGCATGGACACGTGCCTTGCGGCTTCTCCGTTGGTCGTAATATTTGGTAGCAATATGCTGGTCGTCGAACAAGGCAGTCAGCTACTGGGCGCGTATCGCGTAGTATGTTAGGCAGAGGATGCAAGGCTGAACGAAGAATGTGTGGGCTAGCTAAGACAGGAAACATCAGGTGGCGGCTACAGGGGCGTTTCTGAGAAAGCGCCGCTTAGCGTTGCGTTTAGCGACACCGACAGGTACGGGCGGCATCCTGCGATAGAATTTCGTCCGCTTCCCTTGCCACTCCGCTGAACAGGATGCCCAAAGCACGGGCGCATATACAGTGGCGCTGCCGAAGACCGGAACGATAATCTTTGTTCTTGGATTGTGTCCGTATGTTCATTTTTGATGGAGACAGAGTAAACGTCGGATCAGGAGGGGATGGTAGCAACGTACAGGACTGCTCATATGTTCAGTGGTGCCAGAGATTGAGTTCGAAGACGAGTTCTATTCATGCGAAGTGTTTGCAAACTGCCAAGCTATCAGCAATGCTCAAACCACGAAATGAACAATGCGCGCCTGTATTCAATATATCTTCCACTCGATATTAATAAGCTAATTTTTTGCCGCAAATAGTCTGTTTTGAATTGTTGTAAAAGGAGTGGGGCTATATTTTGGTTCTCTTGGCACTCACGATTGCCTACGAACGAGGCACCCTTCCATGCCAGAATCTGGCAACCAGGTAAAATATGCAACTCTTCACATAAGTATTGGCCATATTCAGTGTTCCTTTGCCGTCACAGAAGATCAATACATGTGTTGGCAATGTCATCGATGGCGTTCCTTAATTCTCCTCGCACCCCCGATCCAGGTAAAAAGGAGGGTGATTAAAAAAGAAATAAAAAATAGTAAAAGGGCAGGGATGGGAGCGAAGTAGGTGGCGGCGCGAGCATAGTGAAAGGAGAGACGTGCCGCAGCTACTACGTCGACACTCCCCCTCCCCTTCCTCTTCTCTCCTTTCACTACTCGCGCGCCGCCACCGCCCCGCTCCCATCCCTGCCCTTTTACTATTCTTTTATTTCTTTCTTAACCACACTCTTTTTACCCGGATCATCCCCTTGCCAGCTTCGTCTTTCCCTTTTAATTTTTTTCGGCGGCGGGTCAGCGTGGTACGCCTCTGCGCTTGCACTCACGATCTGGAAGGCCGCAGGTCGTTTGGCCTGGTAGGCTTTCCATAATAGTGTAAGCGAAACTGCGCGCACGCACGAGCTTTATACTGCTTCTAAATTTAAAGAAGACCTCTGCGAGGTGATTTTGAATCTCGGATAGTCTTCTACAACGCGTCGCTTTATGCAGGAAAGAAGACTTCGGTATTCGCATTTGTACTACCTTCTCCAAAAGCTTCCCGTGCCCGGCGTAATTGCAAGGTTGGCCACAAATTATTGATGTTCTCCTCCTTTGCATGCTTGCGTCTAAAACTGACATCTGCTGTCTTCCACAACCTAAGTAACTGTCCACTTCACCAGTACTCCTTAATGTATGGCATGTTCAAGCACTTGCCGATTAAGAATATTTATTTTTGTATTTAGTTATTCGTTTATGTAGACATAATTCTAAGTCCATTAAAGATTGTAGCAGATGGTAAGCATATAAACAGCATGTTAGGAACGCATAATGATATGACCATGTATGCAAAGCACTTCGATAATATAAAACGCATAAACTGCAAAACTGGTGACCACTACTAAATAAATAATAAAATATGAAGCGATTGTTTTTTTTATAACTGGCACAGAAAGGAATTGTACAGATATTACAAAAAACAAACATGGATGTACTGTTATCATATTGTGCGCTTAAGTTACTAAGACTAGGAGCAACAGAACCCAACGGGTGACATATTGGCGGAACATGACCATAGAAGAAATCATATCATGCAAGACATTCTATAATAACAAAAAGACGCCCTCACGTTAACTTCCCTCCCACGGCTAGCAAGTAGGAGTTTATGAAGACAGTAAAAACGTACTATTCTGATCAGACTGTTGATTAAAGGAGCACATTTTAACGCATTTGTAAGGGTAGTAACCCCCCCCCCTCATATTGTCGCACTTCAACATTGAATTTGTAAGGACGAAGATGATAGCGCCGAAGCTAACGACGACGTAGATGCCGAACAGCTGGCGCGCGAACTGAGAGCTAGTTATTATTATTATTATGAGAAGCATATTGCTAGAGGTAAACCACAGCCCTTCGTGACGGTTGCAAGCCGTGCAAAGAATGTGGAATGCTACGTCACACCACATGATACGCTGACGTCACGACAGAGGAGAGGCGGGGGTCCAGCTCGCGCCGTCGGCTGCGGTTGCACGCCGTGCGGACCACGTGGTATGGTGACGTCAAACCACGTGATACGCTGACGTCACGACAGGGGAGAGACGGGGGACCGGCTCGCGCCATCGACTGCGGTTGCAAGCCGTGCGGACCACGTGGTATGGTGACGTCACACCACGTGATACGCTGACGTCACGACAGAGGAGAGACGGGGGACCGGTTCGCGCTGTCGGCTGCGGTTGCACGCCGTGTGTACCACGTGGTATGTTGACGTCAAACCACGTGATACGCTGACGTCACGAAAGAGGAGAGACGGGGGACCGCCTCGCGCCATCGGCAGCGGTTGCAAGCCGTGCGGACCACGTGGTATGGTGACGTCACACCACGTGATACGCTTACGTCACGACAGAGGAGAGACGGGGACCGGCTCGCGCCGTCGGCTGCGGTTGCACCCTGTGCGGACCACGTGGTATAGCGCAGGCTCATATATAAATGGGAGACGACTGCGCTCGCCTCATGTAGACCCTCACAAAAGATGACGATGCCTCCAGGGAGTGCAGCCGAGCGGTGGAATGAAAAGCGAAGGCTGCGGAGTGCTGCAGAGAGCCCAGAAGAGCAGGAAGAACGTTTGGCCAAGGAGCGTGCTCGGCATGCGGCTCGGCGACAACGATGCTCCACTGATACGAGCAACGTAAAAGCACGTGTAACCAAGGAAAGAAAAGTTTAGCCAAGTGTAACCTTATAAAGCCGAGTTTAGCAATCAATATGCTTCGCATCTGACCAGGCTTAACCAAGCTAAGCCTCAGCCATTTTATTATTATTATTATTATTATTATTATTATTATTATTATTATTATTATTATTATTATTATTATTATTATTATTATTATTATTATTAATAATCAATCAATCTTTAAATAATATGCGCAGGAACAACCATGTGGTCTTCGTGCTGTAGCACAAAAAAGTGCACACACAAGCTTTACACACCAAGATAGAGCACAAAACAACTAACAAATACCGCACAAAATGAAATTGAGACGAAATGAGTCACGGAGAGCAAGAAATCAATGAATAGCATGTCTTGTATACACGGTGAGAGTATTGTAGAGCACATCACGAAAAAAGAAAATCGATAGATAGAAGGGAAAAAAAGAAATAAATGCCATTGACTATAGTAATAAAGAAGTATACATAAAAAAACACTGGAGGCGCAACAAGTGTTTGGTATCTAAAACACAGGCTAGCAATAGAGGAAAGTACAATAAAGGAATTAAATTGAACGCGGAACAGTAAGATTCGAATATACAGATTAAACCTAAAATATAAATAGGAAACGGATAAAAAGCAGTTCAAGATACTGACAGCATTGAACAGGATAAAAAGCAAGTGAAGTAAATACAATTATTAGGCTAGAAAGCGGAAGTTATATGTGATAAAGTACTCTTTAGAATACAACGCTACGAACATCCAATATAAATAAACAGATCGAGTTTTGGTAGATGTCAAGGTGAGGACAAAAAGAGTTAAACAACCACGGCATTCTGTCCAGGGAGCAATGGGAATGAAGAGACGGAAACCAAAGCTGGAGCCGTGCCTATGCCACCGCCGGTCTCGAGGGAGAGCGCGCGCTCTTTCTTATGGCCTTCTCAATCGCCGCGGGAACAATGGGAACGTTTCTTCTTGAGTTACGCTCTCCGCCGCCGCAAGTGGCGCGACCTGCTCACTGTTCGCTCCGCGTCTGCTTCAGCGTCGGCGGGTGGCTTTTGCCTGGTTTCGCGCTGTCGCTCGCGAGTTTCGTGACCAGTGCAGCCCCGAAATGAAAGAACACAGAAGTTAGATGCTGCAGCGGCATGTCGTCAACGTACTACACACGTGAACGGATGTAAAAAACGTTCGACAAGCATGACATACATTGCGGCATGGTAGCTACTTTTCTCCATTTTAATCCGAATTTCTCCGAAGCCTGTACAAGAATAGGAACAAAAAAAAACTGAATGAGCAGTGATCACATCAAAGCTTCTTCAAGGCTTACATGACAGCAACTCGTCTGCAACAGCGAAACCGCCTTCCAGCGCTAGATGCGAAACCACCCATGTAGCACCCAAGAGGAAAAGAATTTCATAAAAATGTAATGTAAATTGCAAAATGCTTGCATGATATAAAGTATTAGTAAAACAGTCAAAGTAAATGTTTTAGGGTTGAGTTTTAAGAGTTATTACAATTCATATATTAGCCAATGTGTTGTATTTTAAACATTATTTTAATTTCGCAGATAAAAACAGTTTTAATTAAATTTTTACATGCTATTAAGCTTATTATGAAAACAATCAGAATGGTTTGATATTCATGACACCACTTGTGCTCAAAGCGGTAACAAAAGGCCAATAAATGATGAAGCTGATACTCGATGCAGTGACTTACAAATGAGTTCACCCCGCTGCTATATCGAAAGTATGCAAGAAACTTCTAAAGCGTTAAAGAAGGACACTCTCACAGAAGACTCATTTCAAGCCCTATATAGCGACCCATTAAGACTCTCTTCGGGCAAGTAAGGTTAATGAGCGGAAGGGAATGACATATGCTAGACGCGGCGGCTGTAACAGCTAGCGGCACATGACTACACTGTCAAGACGGACGTTTCATCTGAGAGCAAAATCAAGGCACTGAAGAAAGTGATAGCATTTCCTACCATCCCATTTCCCACTGTGATATTCCGGTTTACCTTACGCCGCTGGATATATAGTTTAGTTAATCAACTTCGGGTGTGATGCTTGCGCTATTCTTGAAACTAGCGAAAGAAGCAGCCCCATATAGCACACTCTTCGAGGACAATATTCTAGTGGACTGCATTATCCGAAACCAGAGCTTATTGCCCTATTGGACAAGCTTTTTTTTTCGAAAAAGCTGCCGTGCATCTACTACACAAATGTTCTCAAAGTACTTAAGATCCTGATTCAGTCAGCATTTCAGAATTCAACTCTGAGTTGCCCGAAAGGAATTGACAACAGCTATGTTATTATGTCCGCTTCTTTGATATTTGAAAAATTTCTCAGAATTCTTCTCAATTATACCAGGAATGTGACAGAGAAGACCGAGAGGCCAACTCCTTGTGTGCACACGCCGTGCAGGAAAATTTTGAGACTGAATTTTCTAGACGCAGGTCGCATTTTGATGAATTAATGAATATGTAGTGCAATGTGTAACTCTAAAGGACAACTTTTTTATTGTTTGCCGCTCTTTTCGATTCTGCTTAATTGTTTTTGCCCGTTTACTTGAATAAAAGTAGTCGCGAGACTATATATACATCTTCGGTCTTTCAACCGACTGATATGTTTTGAACGAAGCTAGAACAGCCCACTCCACTAGAGAAGTGAACTTTTTACTATATGAGTAAATGTTTGTTCTTGACTCTGAATCTGAGACGCGCCATGAATTTTTGCCGGTGCCTCCTCTGATCTAAACGGAAACGGTAGCGGTTGACAGAATCTCCACCCAACACTTCACCATGTACTCACGTCAGGTCGCGCTACACCTGCTTAAAACATTCAAAGGCACATTGCATAGCCTGTTAAATTTGTTTTTGTGCAAAACATAGGGGTAAAAAATGTTGAAGTGTACCCGAAACTTCATTCGACCGTGCACGGCCGCACTGACGAAGGTGCGCGCTCGCGTGAGCGGATTGTTGACTGTATTTTATTCCTCATACACGATAAATGTTCGATGTTGATGACGGACTTTGTATAAACCATAAGAGGCGAAATGTCAGGACCCGCCGGTTGCAACTGACGCGGGCGAAGCTAAAAGCGAGCGCGCGTTTCCCTTGCGCGTGAACGGCTGTAGCGGAGGAGCAGCAGTGGGGCTGTGGCGACCCCACCGAGGCGCGGCGGGCGGTGGAAACAGACCCCATTGGAGAGGCCGTAAGACTAGTCTCTTGATAATCAAGGGGCTGTACGTAAGAGAAGAGAAGCGCGCTCTCCCTCGAGACCGGCAGTGCCTATGCGCATCCGCGCTGCGCACGGCTGTCTACGAAGTCTGCGCAGCCCGCTCGCTCGGGAGCTCGTGCTACAGGCAGCCGCACGTGCACGCGGAGCGGGAGAAGGAGAGTGAGGACGAGGGGAATGGTCGCGCGTCTGCGCGCTCAAAGCCGGCGCTCTTTGCCAGTGGGGTTTCTTATTTTTACTTTTTTCTGTGCCCTGGCTGACATGGAGGCTGCCTGGAGGCACGTTTTTTATCGGTGCTTTCGAAAGTGAGAAATTATTATTAATCGCCGCGGACATTGTTTTCGGAGAGTGCTTGTTGGCAGGCTCAGACATTTAAAAAAAGAACATGAACGCGAATTCGCTACTCGAAGGCAGAAGCAAGCGACAGGTATTTTGAAGGACTTGAGGCGGCACCTCTTGATTCTGTTCATGTTGTTCAGAGTATGAAGGGTCCAGCCTTCTCGTTGAGAAATGATACGCGTGTACACAGCGACAAGTCTCCGGCCGCTGGTTGGGGAGCTTCCTTTCTATTTGTGACTGCTCACTTCCAAAAGGCCTATTCAACTCTTTGGGGACAGACTTTTTAGGCGGTGCTACCGGCGCCGTGGTACCTGTTTTCGGCACGTTTAGGACGCGTTCCCTACAAAGACACAAAGCATGCTGCCTTACCCTTTGGTTCCTGCTGACAGCGGTCAGGTGGCGTTCACTCTTGCGGCGCTGCCATCCGAAATCAATGACCTATCTACGTTTAAGGATGAGGGGTTTCTTAACGACCTAGGTAACTGACGAGAAGCCGAGGCATGCCATTTTTGTGGCAGTTTTCTCTCTCCACGAGACGAAGAGCCAGGAAAAGCCTGACGACTTTCCATGTAGGCGGGGGCATCTCTCCATGGAAACCTTTGTCGTCTTAATTTCACAGCTACGCTGTGCAATTCCTAGTTCAGTTATCTCCTCTAGCGAATGCGTAGTTTTGAGCTCCCGAAGCAGGATCGCGTATGAGGATAGAATGATTGACGTATGTGTTTTTCCTTTATAAGCTCCAAGTGATGGCATTAATGACGTATATCTATTTCTTGAGGCCGACTTGGTTCCACGATGGTTGCTGCGACACCACCAGTTACAAACAGAGGTGCGAGATACGAACCTAAAAAAAAAGCCGCCAACCATCCCGTTACCGTTTCAACACGCGTTTTATATAAAGCGCGCCGTCACTTTTCATTCCAGTTCTTTTCGTCTTCTTTTTTTTTTTTTTTTTTGCCCCGTTTGTTGGAGCGCGACGGCGTCCAGAACGCGGCCGGAGAAGGGGAGAAACTATTGAGCGCGCGCGCGCAAACACATTTTGGAAAGCAGCTCGGAGCAGACGACAGCATGCTTTTCGATGCGGCGGGTAGTAGTCGACGCGGCCGCGCTGCGCGGAGGTTTTGACGGGGTCTCCATGGAGGGCGCTGACGCACTGTAAAATCTAAAGTCCCTTGGGGCTTTAGTAAAATCTTGGGTGCCTCGATGCGCGCCCGCTCTCCGGAGAGCGGGCGCGCATCGAGGCACCCTAGTAAAATCCCTTGATAATACGAAAGTAGCGACTTTCTGTGAACTTTGCCGCCGCTCCGCGCCCCCTCACAGATCCTCCTCTCTCAACTCACCCATCGGCGCTCTTCTCAACGGTGATTGGCTCCGCGGGCCGTCGCCGGGAGAAGCGCGCGAAAAGTTTGCTCATTTTGTGTTTTCATTTTTAGCCGGCGCCATTTTTTAGGCAGCCGCCGTTTGTAGGAGTGAGCTCTAGCATTCCGTGCTTGCACTTCGCGCTATTCGCGCTGTTTTAATGCAGGGCTATGCCCAGCTGCTGCATATTTAATTACACAAGCTGTCGTGAAAAAGGCTTCATTCTTTTCGCAATTCCGAGCGGGAAGAAGGACACCATTCGAATAAAAAAGTGGTTCAACAAAATCGGCCACAAGAACATCACCGCGACGAAGACAAGTCACCTCTGCTGCCTCTGCGACGCACTGTGCATTTGTTCCAAGCGACATGAAACTGCTTGCAAGCGCATCACAAAACTGTTAATTACACTTAATTCACTGATCATTTTGCGCCGTTATGCGCGTTATTGTTTTGACTTCATGATTCCGCTCAACGTGCAATATAATAGCGGCTGCTGATGCATATAATGCGCATACAACAGCCGCTTTAATTTCTGAACTAAAGGTCTCGCTTTTCAACGCTAACGCGTGCAATGAGGGAGATTGTTAATTCATTAATAGGCTTATGTCGCAGGAGCGTGTAGAGGACTCTTCCGCAGAACTTGTCCACAGAGTGTATATATATCCGCACATCAAAATTTTGTCTCTTTAGACCCTCGAAATTAGACCTCGTCCTAATCTGGCAAAAATTGGTGTCCAACCTAATTTTAATATTGCGAATTTACTGGTTATGTCCAAATTTCGGTGGGCCTCCCACAGAATGTAGCCGAAACCCCTTAAATTTGACCTCATACAAAGGTGGCAAAATTGGTGACCAACCTCATTTGCGTATGGCGAATTCAAGGGTTAGCTCCAAACCTAGGTGGGCCATTGTCAAAATTTAGCTCTCTGGACCCCTGAAATTTGACCTTGTCCGAATTTGACCAACGTTGGTATCCAATCTAATTTGCGTATTGCGAATGGAGTGGTGACCTCCAAACCTAGGTTGCCTATTCCCAAAAGTTAGCTCTCTAGACCCGCGAAATTCGTCCTCGTCCAAATTTGACCAAAATTGATGTCCGACCTATTTGATTATGGGGAATTCTGGGGTAATCTCCAAATTTAAGAGGACCACCCCCGAAATGTGGCCCTCTGAATCCCCAAAATTTGACCTGGTCCGAGTTTGACTGGAAATTGGTGTCTATAACCTAATTTGGGTATGGGCAACGCCGTATTCTCAAACGGGCCTCATACTTAGGCCACAAGTGGCACTTTCATAAGTGTACGTAAGTAAAAGATTTAGGCAAAGATGAAGTGCGTTTCGAAAACCCGCCTTTACGTACCAAAAGAAACCCATATGAAAGTTCCACTTATCGTGGTGGAAAATAGGCCTGGGAACGAGGGTACAACAAATTTTCACGCTACGTACATTGCAAGTTTTTTGATAAATAAACAACTTCTAGCAACTGTAAACATGAAAGAAGTTTTGAATCTCGCGTTTATGGAAGTTTGACGCAAAATTTCGAAGCACTATTGCTATTTTTAGCCAATCGTCATTTTCAGTCTGGACACATTGTTGCTTCTGTTCTTTCCCGTTTCTGTATAGTTTCTGTTCTTGCTTTTTGACTTCGCGCATGTTTTTGCTGCTCTCCTTTTGTTTTTCTTCCTCCTCGAAGTCAGCTGATTTCGCCGAGTATTTGTTTTTTTTCTGCAATGGCATTAAAAAGAAGAAAGATTAACTTTACTGTAGAAGAGCGAGCGCTATTAATTGATCTGGCGACACAAAAGAAAGACATAATTGAGAACAAGCACACCGACGCGATTTCTGTGCACAAGAAAAAAAAAGTGGGAGGAGATCGCCCTTCACTTCAACAGCCGGCACGGTGTGCAGTCTCGCAGCAGCCAGCAGCTCCGGAAATGCTCGGAGAACCTCAAATAAAAGTGGCGTAGAGCTAAGGCCAAGGACACAAAGGAGTTGTTCCGTACAGGTAAGCTGCCTTCTCATCACATGCTAATAACGCCACAGTTAACTTGCTTCTCTCTAGTGTGTCCATATATCTTAACGGCTACGCATTCGAGTGCAGTTGTCAGAAAAAATGTATCCAGCTGACCTGACGTTAATGAAATTTGTTCTTGATTTTTCAGGTGGTGGCTCAGTGGTACCGTCATCTCTGACGGAGGAGTTAGAAAGGGTTGGCGCGGTGGCGTCGCATATGTCTGTGAGGATGGAAAATATTTTTTACAGCGACCGCGCGCGACACGCCGGTGCCGGCGGTACCATGTGGAGCCGACAGAGCCGAAGCAGCCTCCGCGGACGAATGTACGGCAGCTGTGGCAAGGCTGTTGGCTCCAATGCAAACCGCAGCAATCGCTGCATTCAATGGAAGCGAAGCTTGTGAGGGTTTGCTCGTGCATTGTGTATTATGCGCACTTACCCATATATGTTCTGCATTGGGTACGTCTGGCTGACAAAATTAAAGCATTATAATAAATCAGGGCAGGATAAAAACCTGCACTGTTTCTGTATATTCCCTATACTTGGTCTTCCGAGACTGCAGTATCTTCAAATATATAAAATAAAAAAATAACGTCTAGCCTTCTGTAAATTCTGCACCACTGTTGCAGAGCGTGCGAGTGAGGCGAGAAGTGGCTCCTAAATTAGTGTAGTGATAGCAGTTGCTGGCAAAGCTGGTCTCGCTCTTTTGGCCTAGGTTCAAAACCGACTGGATTTTTTTTTCTTGAAGGAACCATCCAGGCAAAATTCCAAGAATGCAGATAGTACTGCTTCTCAATGAAAAGATCAGGTAGCATAAACACATTTTTATTTAAGGATACCATGTGTAACCCACACCAAGCAGGCACTGCAGAGCAATAAAATCATTTCAGGCAGCAACCGAAGAGTCGGTTTTGATTCATCAACCGTGCAGGGAACATAGCAACTGCATCCAGTTGTAAATGAGGATCAATTCTAAATGTTCAGTTTCTTATACATTGACTTGAGTATCAAAATGAGCAAAATCAAATACCACACTGTGGCATTATTTGCATATGCACTGGCAATGCATCTACTGACAGCGTGTGGGTGTTCTATACTAGACCCAACACCCTGCACTACTTGACTGAGAACAAATTTCTCGGCAGTTTCCTAAAGTATTAAAACCAGAAATACCTAAAAAGGCTACCATACACCACACCAACTTGTTCTCTATCTTTGTCATTCTGCATATCAGCATAAATAGACTTTTAATGGGATGGTGTTGCATATAGCTGCTAATACAATTTCTAGGAAAATGTAACTCATGTTTCAAAAATTTCACAGGCATGGCCTCGTGCTCGTTAGCCAAAAGGTAACAAATTGAAGTGTATTAGGCTGAAGTAAATAGTGCATTTGCATTAAAATACCTTTATAATGCTGTTATCTGCATGAAAGATAAGCATGTGACTGGCCTTTGAAACACATATGCAGCTCCAGTATTGAAAAAAATGGAAATGACGAATGCTGCAGTGCAAGTTGCTGCACAGCTATCATTCTGTCATGGCATTACACTGTGTTGTTTTTGTGTTATATATCATGTAAAATTATCCCTAAAAAAAAGACTGCTCATGGCACCATGCTTTATTATGCACTATCCACAGCAAGGAGCAAGAACAAAAAAGTCCTCATAGCAAGATATTCTTTTCCAGATGCTGATGAAGCAGGCTTCCTCTATGAGGGAAATACAGAGATATGCCTCAACAACAAAAACCCAACAGACGGACCGGGACTGCAACCAACACGGCATTCCTCTCCACAACCGATTGCTCCGACCACGGCGTTACGACAAAATGCTGGCTCCAGCATCCCGAGCGCTAGCACAGCCCCACCCAGCAAAGCCAACAGATGCTGAACAGCTCTCGAAGAAGAGCTTGAAGCATGGCTGCAAGCTCTTTCGGATGAAAAGCAGCAAAGGCAAAAAGAGCACCTTCTTCGCATGCAGATGATGCGTGCCGAAAAGAAGGAAAAAAAGCAATCAACAAACAAAAGTTGGTTAATGCACAAACAAAAGCTGCCATTTTGCAGCTCCAGTTGCAGTTGCAGCAAAATAAAATAGAATAAATGACTGGCTAAGCAAAAAGTCAAGTTCAGGTTATTTGATCTGAGTACATCTTGATTTTGCGGCAGCAAGCAAAGATCCGTCTGTTTTAATCCAACCTCATTCTTTGCAGGAGCCTTCGTCACGAGAAACTTGCAATAACATACATTATACAATGAAACCCTGTGATACTTCAAGACGTTGGGTATGGTAACTTTTTGTCAATCAAGGATCAAACAAATCCAAAGAATCACTAAATGAAAAAGTTTACTGTAAGCTTGTCTCACCCTAGATCGATGATATTGAAAACCAAATTACCGTCCTTTACAACATGTTGCATCCGAAGGGTTACAATATATATTCTGAGTTTTTTGTGAGGATGTCTTCCCATAAAGTGTTTGACTAATAAGTGAATAGAGATGGTATGTAGCAAGCAATATTCCTTGCCATACATATACCCTGGCCCTCTATGGAAATAGACACACAAACTTCAGATGACCCTTATGGGGACGAAAGGTGCTGCCGAACAATCCGGTCATAGACTCTGAATCCAATTTGGGTGTCCTGTGGCTGTGGCTATGCAGCTGTCCCCACAGTTGGCCCAGCAGGATGCAGAGCAGGAAAGGGCAGTGTGATAGTGGATGACTGGACATTGGGATGGATTGGATCCTCCAGGTGCAGGCTCGAGTTGTGGAGAGCGGCACATGATGTTATTACCAGCGCAGAAGTGGATGTTTTGATCTGATATTTCATATCACGGCATGAAAAGCACCTTTTCCAAGTACTGAAAACCCTCTCTACACTGTTTCGGATCCTCTTCTGAGAGGTGTTGTACTTAAAAAAATATGCGTTGTCTGAAATACTACAGTGGTCAATATAGCATCAATGTTCCACACAATGCTATTTAGTTGCAGCTTACCTTTGCTCTGCACTGTTCTTAGGTGCCTTAATTGGAGTCATAAGATAGTGGCGACACGCATATCCAGAGTCTCCTAGCAAGATTCCTGGCCCAGTACCATCTTCGAGCAGGGCTCTAGCATGGCTGTTGTCAAAAATGCGGCTGTCGTGGGCTGAGCCAGGCCAGCTAGCGACGTCTAGGAATTGTAACCGAGGCCCTGTAATTGCCTGTAACATGGAAAGTGCCAATGTGGTCAGTCTTTTTCTAGCCTAGAACAAGGGCAAGCAGCCCACCTCAACACTGCTACAAGCAACAAGCCACTCTCAAACAGGCAATATATGACAACGTCTTTATCAATACCATTCACAATAGTACTACGTGATCTGAACACTTGTTTGCAAGCTAGTTAACCCAAGTCGAGCTATAATTTCTGAAGTTATACAAATGTCTGACGCTAGGTTTCCCAAAAACAAAGTGAAGGAACTGTTGTCAGTGTCCAGTGGCTGCTTATGAAACAAAGATGCCCTTGCTGTTGGCCTGTTTCTAGCCTTTATTTAGGTTAGGAGACACATCTCGACACGGCTAAAAGCAACAAGACACTCTCAACACAGACAATATATGACATCTTATCACTAGCATTCGCAATAGTACTGCGTGATCTGAACACTTGTTTGCAAGCTGGCTAACCCCCGTCGAGTTATCATTTCTAAAGTTATACAAATGTCTGACACTTAGTTTGCCAAAAACAACGTGAAGGAACTGTTGTCGATGCCCAGTGGCTGCTTGTGAAACAAAGATGCCCTTGCTGTTGACCTGTTTCTAGCCTTTATTTAGGTTAAAAGACACATGTCAACACAGCTTAAAGCAAAAAAACACCCTCAACACAGACAATATATGACAACATCTTTATCAATAGCATTCAGAATAGTACTGCATGATCTGAACACTTGTTTGCAAGCTGGCTAACCCCCGTCGAGTTATAATTTCTAAAGTTATACGAACGTCTAACGCTTGGTTTGCCAAAAACAAAGCGAAGGAACTGTTGTCGATGCCCAGTGGCTGCTTGTGAAACAAAGATGCCCTTGCTGTTGGCCTGTTTCTAGCCTTTATTTAAGTTGAGATAAAGCTCGACATGGCTAAAAGCAACAAGACACTCTCAACACAGACAATATATGACAACATCTTTATCAATAGCATTCACAATAGTACTGCGTGATCTGAACACTTGTTTAAAGCTGGCTAACCCCCGTCGAGTTATAATTTCTAAAGTTATACAAATGTCTGACTCTAGGTTTGCCAAAAACAAAGTGAAGGAACTGTTGTCAATGTCCAATGGCTGCTTATGAAACAAAGATGTCCTTGCTGTTGGCCTGTTTCTAGCCTTTATTTAGGTTAAGAGACACATCTCGACACGGCTAAAAGCAACAAGACACTCCCAACACAGACAATATATGACAACTTCTTTATCACTAGCATTCACAATAGTACTGTGTGATCTGAACACTTGTTTGCAAGCTGGCTAACCCCCATCGAGTTATAGTTTCTAAAGTTATACAAATGTCTGATGCTTGGTTTACCAAAAACAAAGTGAAGGATCTGTTATCGATGCCCAGTGGCTGCTTGTGAAACAAAGATGCCCTTGCTGTTGGCCTGTTTCTAGCCATTATTTAAGTTAAGAGACACATCTCGACACGGCTAAAAGCATCAAAACACGCTCAACACAGACAATATATGACAACATCTTTATCAATAGCATTCACAATAGTACTGCGTGATTCGAACACTTGTTTGCAAGCTGGCTAACCCCCGTCGGGTTATAATGTCTAAAGTTATATAAATGTCTGACGCTTGTTTTGCAAAAAACAAAGTGAAGGAACTGTTGTCGACGCCCAGTGGCTGCTTGTGAAACAAAGATGCCCTTGCTGTCGGCCTGTTTCTAGCCTTTATTTAGGTTAAGAGACACATCTCGACACGGCTAAAAGCAACAAGACACTCTCAACACAGACAATATATGACATCTTTATCAATAGCATTCACAATTCTACTGTGTGACGTGAACACTTGTTTGCAACCTGGTTAGCCCACGTCGAGCTATAGTTTTTGAAGTTATACAAATGTCTGGCTCCTGGCTCTAGGTTTTCCAAAAACAAAGTGGTCATACTGCGGTTGACGTCCAGTGGTTGCTTGTGAAACAAAGATGCCCTTGCTGTTGACCTGTTTCTAGCCTTTATTTAAGTTAAAAGACACATGTCAACACAGCTAAAAGCAACAAAACACTCTCAACACAGACAATATATGACAACATCTTTATCAATAGCATTCAGAATAGTACTGCATGATCTGAACACTTGTTTGCAGCTGGCTAACCCCCGTCGAGTTATAATTTCTAAAGTTATACGAATGTCTAACGCTTGGTTTGCCAAAAACAAAGCGAAGGAACTGTTGTCGATGCCCAGTGGCTGCTTGTGAAACAAAGATGCCCTTGCTGTTGGCCTGTTTCTAGCCTTTATTTAAGTTGAGATAAAGCTCGACATGGCTAAAAGCAACAAGACACTCTCAACACAGACAAAATATGACAACATCTTTATCAATAGCATTCACAATAGTAGTGCGTCATCTGAACACTTGTTTAAAGCTGGCTAACCCCCGTCGAGTTATAATTTCTAAAGTTATACAAATGACTGACGCTAGGTTTGCCAAAAACAAAGTGAAGGAACTGTTGTCAATGTCCAGTGGCTGCTTATGAAACAAAGATGTCCTTGCTGTTGGCCTGTTTCTAGCCTTTATTTAGGTTAAGAGACACATCTCGACACGGCTAAAAGCAACAGGACACTCCCAACAAAGACAATATATGACAACTTCTTTATCATTAGCATTCACAATGGTACTGCGTGATCTGAACACTTGTTTGCAAGCTGGCTAACCCCCGTTGAGTTATAGTTTCTAAAGTTATACAAATGTCTGATGCTTGGTTTACCAAAAACAAAGTGAAGGATCTGTTGTCGACGCCCAGTGGCTGCTTGTGAAACAAAGATGCCCTTGCTGTTGGCCTGTTTCTAGCCGTTATTTAGGTTAAGAGACACATCTCGACACGGCTAAAAGCAACAAGACACTCTCAACACAGACAATATATGACATCTTTATCAATAGCATTCACAATTGTACTGCGTGATCTGAACACTTGTTTAAAGCTGGCTAACCCCCGTCGAGTTATAATTTCTAAAGTTATACAAATGTCTGACGCTAGGTTTGCCAAAAGCAAAGTGAAGGAACTGTTGTCAATGTCCAGTGGCTGCTTATGAAGCAAAGATGTCCTTGCTGTTGGCCTGTTTCTAGCCTTTATTTAGGTTAAGACACACATCTCGACACGGCTAAAAGCAACAAGACACTCCCAACACAGACAATATATGACAACTTCTTTATCACTAGCATTCACAATAGTACTGCATGATCTGAACACTTGTTTGCAAGCTGACTAACCCCGTCGAGTTATAATTTCTAAAGTTATACGAATGTCTAACGCTTGGTTTGCCAAAAACAAAGCGAAGGAACTGTTGTCGATGCCCAGTGGCTGCTTGTGAAACAAAGATGCCCTTGCTGTTGGCCTGTTTCTAGCCTTTATTTAAGTTGAGATGAAGCTCGACATGGCTAAAAGCAACAAGACACTCTCAACACAGACAATATATGACAACATCTTTATCAATAGCATTCACAATAGTACTGCGTGATTTGAACACTTGTCTGCAAGCTGGCTAACCCCCGTCGAGTTATAATTTCTAAAGTTATACAAATGTCTGACGCTAGGTTTGCCAAAAACAAAGTGAAGGAACTATTGTCGACGCCCAGTGGCTGCTTGTGAAACAAAGATGCCCTTGCTGTTGGCCTGTTTCTAGCCTTTATTTAGGTTAAGAGACACATCTCGACACGGCTAAAAGCAACAAGACACTCTCAACACAGACAATATATGACATCTTTATCAATAGCATTCAGAATTGTACTGTGTGATGTGAACACTTGTTTGCAACCTGGTTAACCCACATCGAGCTATAATTTCTGAAGTTATACAAATGTCTGGCTCTAGGTTTTCCAAAAACAAAGTGGTCATACTGCTGTTGACGTCCAGTGGTTGCTTGTGAAAAAAAGATGCCCTTGCTGTTGACCTGTTTCTAGCCTTTATTTAAGTTAAAAGACACATGTCAACACAGCTAAAAGCAACAAAACACTCTCAACACAGACAATATATGACAACATCTTTATCAATAGCATTCAGAATAGTACTGCATGATCTGAACACTTGTTTGCAAGCTGGCTAACCCCCGTCGAGTTATAATTTCTAAAGTTATACAAATGTCTGACGCTTGGTTTGCCAAAGACAAAGCGAAGGAACTGTTGTCAACGCCCAGTGGCTGCTTGTGAAACAAAGATGCCCTTGCTGTTGGCCTGTTTCTAGCCTTTATTTAAGTTGAGATAAAGCTCGACATGGCTAAAAGCAACCAGATACTCTCAACACAGACAAAATATGACATCTTTATCAATAGCATTCACAATAGTACTGCGTGATCTGAACACTTGTTTAAAGCTGGCTAACCCCCGTCGAGTTATAATTTCTAAGGTATACAAATGACTGACGCTAGGTTTGCCAAAAACAAAGTGAAGGAACTGTTGTCAATGTCCAGTGGCTGCTTATGAAACAAAGATGTCCTTGCTGTTGGCCTGTTTCTAGCCTTTATTTAGGTTAAGAGACACATCTCGACACGGCTAAAAGCAACAAGACACTCCCAACACAGACAATATATGACAACTTCTTTATCATTAGCATTCACAATGGTACTGCTTGATCTGAAAACTTGTTTGCAAGCTGGCTAACACCCGTCGAGTTATAATTTCTAAAGTTATACAAATGACTGACGCTAGGTTTGCCAAAAACAAAGTGAAGGAACTGTTGTCAATGTCCAGTGGCTGCTTATGAAACAAAGATGTCCTTGCTGTTGGCCTGTTTCTAGCCTTTATTTAGGTTAAGAGACACATCTCGACACGGCTAAAAGCAACAAGACACTCCCAACACAGACAATATATGACAACTTCTTTATCATTAGCATTCACAATGGTACTGCTTGATCTGAAAACTTGTTTGCAAGCTGGCTAACCCCCGTCGAGTTATCATTTCTAAAGTTATACAAACGTCTGACACTTAGTTTGCCAAAAACAACGTGAAGGAACTGTTGTCGATGCCCAGTGGCTGCTTGTGAAACAAAGATGCCCTTGCTGTTGACCTGTTTCTAGCCTTTATTTAGGTTAAAAGACACATGTCAACACAGCTAAAAGCAACCCCAGTCAAAAAAAACAATTGCAAAATTCCCAATTGGAAACGATTGAATTTTCCAATTGGAAATTGGCCCCCATTTGGAAAATATCCAATTGGCCCAATTGGGAAATATCCATTTGGCCCAATTGGGAATTATCCATTTGGCCCAATTGGGGATATCCAATTGGCCCAATGGGAAAAATACCCAGTTGGAAATTCGTGCTGCAATTAGTAGGTTGCCGTGACCCTGCCAAACCAGAATGAAAAGGATTGAGTTTGACCCAACAGGACTAACCCAGACAAGGCTATCTGAAGGGGGCATGTAGGCAGTAAAAAAATACTAGTTGCTTGATTGAGGTATATGCAGATTTTATTGCATAAATGTGAGCAAAAAATCTCAGCTGGCTTTACTTGTTTTCTGCCCTGGAAAGATAAGAAAAGATACATGTGATGACACAAGGAAAGATAGCTCTGTCAGGTCTTTTGGTGCAACTGTTTAACAAACAGAATAGTAGTAGCAAACAGCTACAACTGCTGAAACAAATGAAAATTTCTTAGTTCAACAGTCTGCACTGACAATACATATGACTATAGCTTTAATTACATTATGCTACAGTTACAGAGTTGTGTTAGCTTAAGTTTATTCCTACAGGTATGTGAATTCAAATACATACTTCTTGTACATCCTGTCGATGTCTGCCAGCTTCTCTACCACATAATGGTTGAACTGCTGAAGCGATGACTCCAACATGAAGGAAGGAACACCTCTCTTCCTGAGGCGCTCCTTGAAGCACTCTGTAAAAGGCAGGAGAATAAAGGGAAAGCAGTGGAACATGACAATATATTTTGGCAGGACTGCATAATAGCTGAGATGATGCTAAATATATCCTAGGCTCGCAATCACCCAGCATAGGTGAAGTGTTTAGGAAGTATGCCTTCGGGCATTTCACTTGAAAGCTGTTAATTCTAAACCACTGAAATTATTAACAAATCAAACTCAGATTTTACATGACAGCTGGTTACTGATAATCGCAGCTTTAGCATGCATGTACTCTGTAGCAGTAAAGCTAACAAACAGTTCTTATTAATTCAGCATGAGCGTCATTATTTCACATAATTTCCAATATAAATGTAAACTTTTTCAGAGGTCATACATGGGTTTATTTTAGCACCCCGTATTTAAATAACTGAGCACTTGGCAACAAAAGCAGCAACAACATAAAACAAATCTGGATCAATGTAGTTGAGGCACTGTAGAACTAATGATCCTATCTGCAGTACAGTTACTTACCACGCACTGCTGCCACTTTCTCAGGCGTCAGTGGCAGCTTCCTTGGTCGGTCGGGAAACCTGGGGCAGTGCTTTCCTGTAAATGATTACAAGGACGCAATAGTTTTAAAGGAATACTGAAAGGAATAAAACACAAGTTTTATTTACCCTGCAGTGACCGGCCTTGTAAGCTCGCTGTGCCCCACACAGCTACCAGCAGGTCTTTAACAAACATGCTGTCCTTTGGGCGCAGCTGTATCCGCTTCCAAGTTTCAAGTGCGATGAATAGGCCATTGCCCACATCCACCTTAATAGAAAGGCATAAGTACATAACAAAATTTACATTCAGCTTTATTTGACAAAATACTTTTGCAGGTAGTTGATTTTCTCTCATTTCTGATAAATGCCAGGTATATTTTTCTGCACAAAATTCTTTATACGAACTGAAGGTGGCTTACTTTCTCAACATTCTCGGCTGCAGGAAGAGGAACAGACTGCTGTCCCAAAGGGTGTACATCTGGTAGGCAGACCTCTGCCACAGCTGGGGGCGGTGTACTTGTGTCCGAGACAGCTTGTGCCACTGACGAAATCTCTGCAGGCTGCAGCGGTTTCACTGGCATGGCTCGATCTGCAGATGCACAAGATAGTTTGAGACCAACCTCAAAACAGTCAAAACATTATACATGATAGCAAAAAAAAAAAAAAAAAGATCCATCCATACCTTTTGCACTTGACACCTTTGTGGCTGAGAGAGTGGCTTGTGCCACTGACGAAATCTCTGCAGGCTGCAGCGGATGCACTGGCATGGCTCCATCTGCAGATGCACAAGATAGTTTCAAAGACCAGCCTCAAAAACAGTCAAAACATTATATATGATAGCAAAAAAAAAAAAAAAATCCATCCCTACCTTTTGCACTTGACACCTGTTGGATGAGGAGTGCTTGAATATTTCTGTTTAGTTTTCGAAGCTCTTGCAGCTCCTCCTCCTGCGCTGCAACTTTTTTTTTTAATTCTTTGATTTGCTGCAATGCATTTTGAAGTGCGTTTTCTTCACTGTCTTGCTGTGCTGATGCATCTGATGCTTTAAGTGCATTTTTTTTCTTCGTCAATATCGACAGGAGATGGTCATGTGCATGCTCCTTCTTTTTTTTCTTTGGCGGCTGAAATGCAGTATACATAAGAGAAGGGATTTTAGGCTAACATCTTAAAGGAAAATGAACAGGAGGCACATGCACACGAAAATGATCGACACACCTCTACGGGAACGTCCTCTTCACTTCCTGACTCATCAGAGTCGAAAATGCGTCGCACCCTGATACGGCGAGACTTTTTTTTTCTTTGGATGTCTTCTTCTGAGTCTGAAATGCAAATTCAGTTGAAGTTCAAGAGGTTAGTTCATATAAGCATTGCCCTGTAAGGAAATCATGCATAACAGGCCAAGGATGCATGGCAAAAACCCAATTATCATGCAAGGAACTACATGAACACTATACAACTCATTAAGTCTTCCATATTTTTCCTGCAGGTTAGCTAAACAGCCTGAAATATTCAGGTAGTTCATAAAGGCCAACCACATTCATTAATAAAGATTGCGCAAAATATTTTTACATACACACCTCCAAGGAAAAGCTGGCTGACAAAAACTGATGTCTAGCTAGTCAAAATTTGGCAGTTACAACAGTTGAGTATAATATATGAAATGCGCGGAGTGCCACGACATCGCAGGGGATACACAGACACAACTGCGCTGACGTGGAGCACGCTTCTTTCAAGAGTTCCATAAAAAAAAAAAAAAAAAAAAAAAAAATGATGGTTCTTCACATAAGCGACCCGTGGCATTTTTTGCTGTTAACATATGTGGGACGTACGCGCGTACATGACACGATCGAGCTTATAATCATGTAAGTTTGCTCCGGATTATCGCGCGCGAGCCCTACTCGCGATATATTTTCATAATGCACGCAGGTACAGTACACGTTATAGGCATTTTATTGTACACATACGTAGCTGAAGTTCTAGAATGTTTACACGCGTGCGTGAATGTGCACAAATTAATTCTCACACAGTAGATCACACTTGCATGCATATGGGGACGGCACTAACAGCTAGCCCAATAGCTTTCATATACACATATCCAGCATTTGTAGCTACCAAAATATTCAATTTCGAGCACTTACCTCCCACAAGCAAAATGCGGGCGCGATAGTAGTCCGACCCACCGCTTTCGTCCGTCCACTTCACCATAAAAAACGCGGACGAGAAGTCCTCGTCGGGAGAAAAGTTTTTGATATCGCTCACTGAGACGATAGCATGCCTTTTATCGTCTTCATATCTGACGTAAGCATGAGTGATCATTGTTATTAGCTCACACGTGTCTGGCAGAGAGAGCGCGTCAAAAGTTCTCCAGCCACGTGCCACAAGGTCCTTGGCCACCAATCACACGCACGTGCTACACCCAAGACCGATTTATCACCATCTAAGGACGAGAGCCTGGACACAGTAGGTCGTGGCCAGGACTACACCCATAGAGTTAATACAAAGGACGGTCGTAAACGGTCGTGAGCTCGGCTTGGCTGCATTTGCGGCTTGGCCGGTCACATGACCGGAGCAGCCTGCGGCCTGCGCACTTTACGCCGCTGGAAATCTTCGCAAAGCCCGGGCGCGATACTTTTGACACAGCGTTTTACGTTTGGCCGCAATTTGTTAACAAATCGCACTAATTTTCTGGGACACACGTAGCGACGTGTCTTGCGCGCCGTCTTGCGCCCACGTTTCGCGCAGTCGTTCAAATCCACCGCCATCGCGCAAGATGATCGAAGCCAATCCATCTCTTCCTTTACCCAAGACTCCATCTTGCTAGTGTGTTTTGGTGGTCCCTGTTACTCCTCGATCGCCGAAAGCACGTCGTTTCCTGCAATCTTTCTACCACAATGGATAGTTCGAAAAAGAGAAAGAAACGAGGCTCATACAAGATGTATTTCGACCCCAGCTCGAAGGTTAAGATACCGCGGCGTACAGCGAGCAGACTAAGACAACTTGAGGTAAGCGCCGAATATCGTTTGTGTGTGGTATAGCTTGGTGCGGCCTTTTTTTTTTTTTTAATTTGCTAACCTAATGTTGTTTTATAGGAACCTGGAACAACAACTGAAGGACAAGCCACTGTAGAGATCACAGATCGAGACCAAACACCATCAATGCCGGCGCTGCCCAGCATGTGGGCAACTGACGGCAGTCAACCTGACTCGTCCGGCGATGTCCAGCAGCCTGGAATTAGTGCGCATCTGCAGGGGTTCCCAAACGCCGAACCAGTAAGAATGACTCCATGCACGCGCCTCGCAGCATCAACCGCAGCGGTGTTTCATTGAAATGGATGTGTCCTACACTCGTAAATATAGCTTAAAGATAAGAGAAGCAAAACTTTTTGACTATATAGTAATACATTTCGTGCGCGCAAATTGTGTTGGCGGCGAGAGTTAATTTATTTTCAGACTTGCTGATAGCTAGGTGCCTGTGCGGTGAGTAAATTGTGAATTTACTTAATTGTAGGTTGCTTGTGAAGACGTGGACTGCCTTCGTGATGCCTCACCGGAATGGTCACACACAGTTGGTGAAGGATCATTTACCCAGTGCGCCGAAATTGACGCTTCTGTGCAGCACCCAAGTCCCCAGCCTGGTGCACTTGAGAATAACACTGCAGACATTGGACTGGTAAGAATCGGTGCTTTAAGGAGATATTTAAAGGAGTAAATGTGGCAATTGTAAACAAAGTGCTGAAAACCTTATAATTAAAGGGTCAATTTCATGAGTACCAAGTTTATAAACTTGCAAGCTTAGTCTAAATATCTGGCAGTTTCTCAAGCTGCATCACTCCTGTCATGTATTTATGCTGAGCTAATTCTTCAGGTCGGCAAATGAACTGCCATAGCCGGTTGTGGTTAACAAAATGCTTTGGATTATTTAATATTACTCCTGTGTTAGGAGTGTACGTATGATACCTTAGCTCAGTTGTCAGAGATTGAGAGGAGGATATAGGGGCCTGGTAAAAGGAGAGAATGGTGATTTCTTCGAAGTGTCAGGCAAAAGTAATAAACACATATTTGTTATGCAGGACCATCGCTCCACTGGAGAAGCAGACACTGATGATGCAGGACTTGCCAGCATGTTTCAAGCCATCATATCTGAAACAGTAGTTGTGTCGAAAGGCGACATGCTGATGATGGTGCTGAAGTATGCACTTCGTGTAAACTTAACTTTCAGTGCCCTTGTCAGCCTCACTGAAATGATAAATTCTTTTTTTGTGTGCCCTGTTCTGCCTCACTCGAGGTACATGTTGAATAAGGTCTTTCAGGGTAGTGGTGCCTCAATGACATTTCATTTTTTTTGTCCAGAGTGTGAAGTGTACATTGGTACTGCTGCTCAAGGCAAATCTGTACAGTGTCCTAAGTGCCAGCAGGCATATGGGTCATCTGGGTTAGCAGATACATCTTTCTTTGCCCTCCTGGATGTACCCTCACAAGTAAGCAAAGTGCTGGAAGGATGTGAATTTCTTGATTTGACAGAGCCTTTGCCCCAGCCCAATGGCACCTTGTGCGACATTCAGGATGGCACAATGTACAGGAACTTTGTTGTTGCCACCGAAAAAGCTGGCCATAGGATCAGTTTTTCACTCAACGCAGATGGCACTCCCATCTTTAAGTCTAGTGGCACCTCGATCTGGCCGATTCAATTGATTATAAATGAGTTGCCCCCGAAAGAGAGAATGAAAAAGTTAATATTGGCCAGTCTCTGGTTTGGACGAGACAAGCCCCATATGGGCATCTTTCAAGGTGCCTTTGTGGAGGCTATGAATGAATTATCGGAAAAAGGTTTTCATCTTCATCATAAAGGCACAGAAAAAAACTTTAAAGCCTTCTGCATTTGCTCTGCTGTGGATTCTGTGGCCAGGGCACCCATGCAGGGTCTTACTCAATTTAATGGATATTATGGCTGCAATTGGTGCCTTCAGAAGGGGGAAAGAGTCGGCAAGGCAAATAAGTATCCGGTTGTGGCTGGGGATGTTATTGAGAGAAGCGAAGGACAAATGGTTTTAGACATGGAAGAGGCAATTATGAACGGCAAGCCTGTGAATGGCGTTAAGACTGTGTCCCCACTGATCAACATGCACCAGTTTAATATAGTCTGGAGTTTTGTACCAGATTATATGCATTGTGTACTGTTGGGTGTGGGACGCCAGTTCTTGGAAATGTGGTTAGGTTCAGCAGGTTCTCCATTCTACATAGGTCGGTGCCAACCTGCTATTGATCAGAAGTTGATGACCATTGCACCACCCAAAGATGTGAGGCGCATGCCTAGACCAACCAAGGAGAGGAAATTTTGGAAGGCAAAAGAATTTGAGAATTGGGTGCTTTTTTACAGCCTGCCAGTCCTGGATGGTATTCTGGAGAGAAGATACCTTCGGCATTGGGCATGCTTGGTAGAGGCTCTGCACATATTGCTCGAGTCCAAAGTGTCACTTCCTGACCTTTCTACTGCAGACAGCCTTCTTTTGGACTTCCATGTCCACGCTCAAATCCTTTATGGGAAAGATTGCATGACATTTAATATGCATCAGCTCCTTCATATTGGAAAGAGTGTGAGACACTGGGGTCCACTGTGGGCTCACTCAGCATTTCCCTTTGAGGCAGGAAATGGCACTTTGAAGGAAGCAGTGAAGGCTGCCAATGGCATCCCCTATCAAGTATGTCGCATGCTGCAGATTGACAGTGTTGTTAAAGAGGGTCTTAAGCATGCCACACTTCAAAGTGCCATCCAGTACTGTGCATCGCTGGATGCAGCAGCATGCACTCAAAAAAGTGTTACCAGCTCAGATGGGTTGCGTTTTTTCGGACGTGGCATACCATATGTGGTGGCACCCAACTCGGCAGGCAACCAGGAGCTGCTTACAGAAAGTTGTGTTGAATATGCACGCTTGTGCTACAACGGTAGCATATTTACTGGCAAGACATATGCTCTGAAACGTAAAGCCAACAACTCTGTTGTGCAGCTGTCAGATGGCACATTTGCAGTCATTTTGAAACTTATTAGCAGTGGCTCGGCATTTGCCCTTCTTCAACCTTTGCAGTGCACAGCTGTTAAATATGGCTCAGTAAAGCTCACTCATCTGTATAGAGTTATTTCTTTATCCCAAGAGCCTTTAGTTGTCCCCTTTCATCATGTCAGTAAGCTCTGTGTATTTATGAAGCTGGACAAAACATTTCTTTCACCTTTACCAAGTACATTTTCACTTTAAATGTACATTCATACGACAGTGCTGTGATGGTTTCATGTCTAGTTATTTACCTTTTTGTTTTAAATTCTCCATAAAATGCATGTGTGGAAGTACAAAAATAGTAAAAATAGTACTAGTTTCATTATCAAAGTGGCAACATGTAACACACCGAAAGGAAGGGAGGGAACTGGGCTTGCAGTCCAGCTGAGAAAAACAGTTTATCACAAGTGTCTGGTGGATTAAATTTTGGCATTTGATGTTGATTGATTTGATTTGTGGGGTTTAACGTCCCAAAGCAACTCAGGCTATGAGAGACGCCGTAGTGGCATTGATGTTGATTGATTTGATTTGTGGGGTTTAACGTCCCAAAGCAACTCAGGCTATGAGAGACGCCGGCACATTTGCAGTCATTTTGAAACTTATTAGCAGTGGCTCGGCATTTGCCCTTCTTCAACCTTTGCAGTGCACAGCTGTTAAATATGGCTCAGTAAAGCTCACTCATCTGTATAGAGTTATTTCTTTATCCCAAGAGCCTTTAGTTGTCCCCTTTCATCATGTCAGTAAGCTCTGTGTATTTATGAAGCTGGACAAAACATTTCTTTCACCTTTACCAAGTACATTTTCACTTTAAATGTACATTCATACGACAGTGCTGTGATGGTTTCATGTCTAGTTATTTACCTTTTTGTTTTAAATTCTCCATAAAATGCATGTGTGGAAGTACAAAAATAGTAAAAATAGTACTAGTTTCATTATCAAAGTGGCAACATGTAACACACCGAAAGGAAGGGAGGGAACTGGGCTTGCAGTCCAGCTGAGAAAAACAGTTTATCACAAGTGTCTGGTGGATTAAATTTTGGCATTTGATGTTGATTGATTTGATTTGTGGGGTTTAACGTCCCAAAGCAACTCAGGCTATGAGAGACGCCGTAGTGGCATTGATGTTGATTGATTTGATTTGTGGGGTTTAACGTCCCAAAGCAACTCAGGCTATGAGAGACGCCGTAGTGGCGGACTCCGGAAATTCCGACCACCTGGGGTTCTTTAATGTGCGCTGACATCGCACAGCACACGGGCGCCTTGCTTTTCGCCTCCACCGAAAAGCTGCCGCCGAGGCCGGGATTCGATCCCGCATCCTTGGGAACAGTAGTCGAGCGCCGTAACCACTGCGCCACCCCGGCGGGGTATGCATTTGATGTCCTGAGCAGACTGTGAGAGGTGGTATAGCGGAGGGCTTGAAATTACTGTTGGCCATTAGACACATGTCGACATAGCACAGCACACGGGCATGTCTGCATTTCACCTCCATCGCAAGATGCCTTCCAAAAACATTTAGATCAGGTGTTGAATGCAGGAGTCACCGCAGTGTCCAGGCAGCATCAATTTGGAAATGCACTGAATTCATCATTCACAGGCAGCCTTAGGTTAGTTCTAAAAATGCATTCTTTCTGTCAATAAACAAATCTGTTTTGTTATAGCTTATATGGTTAACGTCTCATAAAGACTTATGCTATGAAGGGTGCCATAGTGGAGGTATCAGACAGTTTCAACCATCTGGAGTTATTTAACATGCACTGACATCACACTGTAATCATGCTTCTCGCCTCCACTGAAAGTTGGCCACTGCAGCCGGGATTGATCTCGCATCCTTGTAATTGCCGAGACATTGCGGTCAGGTGCCATGGTTATATGAAGCCACAGCAGAAGACCCAAGATTAATTTTGACTGCCTAGGTTTTTTAACTGCACATTCTGCAAAGCGCATGGGCTCCTTTTGCATTCTGCCTCCATTAAAATGCACCTGCTGCAGCCCACATTTGATTCTGGCATCAGAATGCTACACAGCTATTGGGTCGGTTCAGTGGATTGTATGAGTAGCTACATGTGAGCAAATGCACGTATGAAACAAGCCAGGCATATAGTAACAGTCTCATATTGTATATAGGTCTGTCAATTTCACCGGTCCACTGTCAACAGTTAAATACCATAGCCACTGCAGTGCAGTAGGTGATTGTGTGTGTTTCATATCCTGCAGCACTTTGCTTAAAGTAGTAACCAGTGTAGTATGTAACTCGGCTGATCTTGTACATTGAAGGTGAGCTACATCATTGGGTGGGGTTGCTTATTTCACATTGTGCATTTTGTTATAAACCAAGAGATCAAGTACTAAATGTCTGTTTTGTATCCTGATGCACTGACCGATGTGGATGTCAATTACATATATATCAGTGTTTTGGTTTGCATATTCTGGGCATTTTAATGAGGCTGAAAATAATAGCTTGATATGGATTATGTGGTAATTGTGATGGTGACATGAAGTGCCTAACAGTAAGGAATTAATCTCAGGTTGTTTAATGCAGCCACCAAGAGTGTTATAATACCATACCTGCCAACTCTCCCGAATTGTCTGGGAGTCTACTGAATTTTGATTACATGTCCCGATTGTACTGTCGCAACCTCAAATCTCCCTAAAAGTGCTTGCCACAGCCCAGCATATTTTAATTTTTTAAATGCTTTTTTTGTGCACTATCCTATCATAGCCATGCCAGAAAGCAGCGCAGAAGCAATTAGTCACCAGCATGCACCTTGAATCCAGGTTGCGGCCCCCGCACTGCCACGAACGGTCGCTGCCATTTTGAATTTTCCAAATTGGCTCGTCTAAGTCTGGCTCTTGCGTTTAGCAATCCAGTCGTTATATGATTGTGAGTGCGCTAGCCGCGCTAGGCTTCAGTTGGCTTTCTCAGGTCGTCGAGTGAAGTGTGGAACACCGAACTTCTCTCTGTGCTTCCTCGAGTTGGAACGATCGATAGCACTTTCGAAAGCCAAGAAGTAGTACTTGCAAATATTTCGGTAATCGTACATGGGAGGAACTTAGTTTCCATGCTTTGATAGTTTGCAAGAATATGACTAGTATGGATTCTGTACCACATACGCCTGTGATATGAGAGTTTTGCACAGCGGCAAGAATGACATCAAGATACACATCGCTTCACAAAGGCATAGGTTCATGCTGCAGACATGCAGGGCACAATCTGCAGTTTCTTCCAACACAGAGTTCCTCTTCACTAAGTTTGAGTGAAGGCAAAAAAAAAAATGCGCAGAAAACAAATATCTGCTCTAACCAAGAGTGCCAACGACGGTAGTCACTGCACAAGAATTCTCAGCCTAGGAAGACATCTTCGCACTTGCTAAAAATTAATGCCATCCTCACAGTCAAATTTGTTTGCTCTACTACGTTCAAGGGAACAAGCGAACGATGCTGCTTCCGCCGGGGCTATGCGAAGGCGCTCAGCATCTGTCAGGCTCCTCACAGTCCTCTGCTCTTGCAGAGGAATCCTATTACTTGTCAGTGACCGCTTGCATCTGACTGGTTGTGTGGCAGCTTAAGTTGTTTTCTTTTTTTCATAGCAGCAGCAATGCTGCAGCCAGTGCGCGTCATCGTAGCAGTCGCCAACTTCGATAAATGATTCGGTGAAGCACTTTTTTGCTGAATGAGTCTGTCTAATACCTCAACATAAGCTTATACTGGCCCAGACCAAGGTGTATAGGAAAGCATCCTACACCAGCAGTTCAATGTGTGTTATCCCACTTAGTTCGTCATGTGGGCACAATTCCGAGAGGTGGTGCCACAGTATGTCCTCGCGCCCAATACTTGGAAGAGTTTCTGATGATGCAACATAGAGATAGTTCAAAATAAACTAGTGGGTGGCCACTCTCGCCTCTTTTCAGTGTGGTCAGCCTCAATAATTTCCGAATTGCTAAATTACCCCCCCCCCCCCCCCCCACAGCAGTCTCCCAAATTTTCATGTGGCTAGATTGGCAGGTATGTTATACAAATTACATAATAAGGAAGAACAAGTAGCCAATGTTTGTAGTCAACAAGTAGTCACTGATGTCAGAGAATATAATGTTTGCTATAATATATTGGTATGTATGTTCAGAACCGTTCAATAAGGCTGACTTGCAAGGTCTATTTTCGTCGGGCTTCAAGCACTTTCTTGGTGACATAGGGCACTAAACTAAAGAAGTATTCTTGTATGAATCAGCAACTTTGTGTTCAGTGCAACCTCCACAATTGTTATTGTAGATCATTCAATATGTAGCTAGACACATTCTTTTTTATGCTTGTGATCAATCTTGAATAAGTTGTGACGAAAGTTTGAAGATGTAAATTATGCTTTTGTTTCTTTTGCTTTTTGTCATTTCTTACCAAACTGAAACTTAGTATTTTTTCTCACAGACACATTGTTCTTTAGTTTGCATACTGTGCATCTGATGGGTATATGCAAGCTTTAATATTCAAATGGGTTTTTTACAAATAGTTTTCTTTTGCATTGTTGTGTACCTGATTTGATGTGCAGATATGATTCATCATGCAAATAAATCTCGAATGTGGTCGATATGTAGTTTGCTTGGATTAATTCCTTAACCCTGCTACAGCTGGCATGTGCACAGCTCTTTTACAAATAAAATTCAGTTTAGTGTTTACGGGCAATTCAATGTCTGAGGTTCATTTGAAATAAAAACCCACAAAATATGAAATATATGCTATCTTTAGTTGGGGCATCAGCAGGAAACTACTACTTGGCATTGAGAAACCAACAGGTCACTAAACACTCCAAAACAATCTGAGCTGGCACTACAAATGAGAAATGGCAAATTACAATTTCAACATGATACTGACCATCTTAATTTTAGATTCCAGTTAGAAATCAGACAATTTAGGTTTGGTACTTCAAATGGAAAGTAAACTGGAAAATGAAAGGTCCTCCATTTAGAACTGAAGCTTTTGGGAATGCCCATTCCACTGGGAAATTAATTTAGTACTTGAGAGTTACCAATTAATAATAATGCAGCCATATAAAATAGCCATTTACAACTTGTAGTGCCTATTGGCTTCTGAAAATCGCAAATTTTGTGACTATTTGGAATGTGAAATTCCATTTGGATTTTCAAAGTCCAAATGGCATGAACATTTGGAATTTGAAATTCCAATTGGATTTTCTTTTTTCCAATGGGTGTGACCAATTGGAATGTGAAATCCCAATTGGATTTGGAATTTCCAATTGGTGTTGCCATTTGGAATTTGAAATTCCAATTGGGTTTTCATGTTTCCCAATTGGAACCCATTGGCCCAATTGGAAATCCCAGTGAATCCCAATTGTTTTTTTCGAAAACACTCTCAACACAGACAATATATGACAACATCTTTATCAATAGCATTCAGAATAGTACTGCATGATCTGAACACTTGTTTGCAAGCTGGCTAACTCCCGTCGAGTTATAATTTCTAAAGTTATACAAATGTCTAATGCTTGGTTTGCCAAAAACAAAGCGAAGGAACTGTTGTCGATGCCCAGTGGCTGCTTGTGAAACAAAGATGCCCTTGCTGTTGGCCTGTTTCTAGCCTTTATTTAGGTTAAGAGACACATCTCGACACGGCTAAAAGCAACAAGACACTCTCAACACAGACAATATATGACATCTTTATCAATAGCATTCAGAATTGTACTGTGTGATGTGAACACTTGTTTGCAACCTGGTTAACCCACGTCGACCTATAATTTCTGAAGTTATACAAATGTCTGGCTCTAGGTTTTCCAAAAACAAAGTGGTCATACTGCTGTTGACGTCCAGTGGTTGCTTGTGAAACAAAGATGCCCTTGCTGTTGACCTGTTTCTAGCCTTTATTTAAGTTAAAAGACACATGTCAACACAGCTAAAAGCAACAAAACGCTCTCAACACAGACAATATATGACAACATCTTTATCAATAGCATTCAGAATAGTACTGCATGATCTGAACACTTGTTTGCAAGCTGGCTAACCCCCGTCGAGTTATAATTTCTAAAGTTATACAAATGTCTGACGCTTGGTTTGCCAAAGACAAAGCGAAAGAACTGTTGTCAATGCCCAGTGGCTGCTTGTGAAACAAAGATGCCCTTGCTGTTGGCCTGTTTCTAGCCTTTATTTAAGTTGAGATAAAGCTCGACATGGCTAAAAGCAACAAGACACTCTCAACACAGACAAAATATGACAACATCTTTATCAATAGCATTCACCATAGTACTGCGTGATCTGAACACTTGTTTAAAGCTGGCTTATCCCCGTCGAGTTATAATTTCTAAAGTCATACAAATGACTGACGCTAGGTTTGCCAAAAACAAAGTGAAGGAACTGTTGTCAATGTCCAGTGGCTGCTTATGAAACAAAGATGTCCTTGCTGTTGGGTTATTTCTAGCCTTTATTTAGGTTAAGAGACACATCTCGACACGGCTAAAAGCAACAAGACACTCCCAACACAGGCAATATATGACAACTTCTTTATCATTAGCATTCACAATGGTACTGCGTGATCTAAACACTTGTTTGCAAGCTGGCTAAGCCCCGTCGAGTTATCATTTCTAAAGTTATACAAATGTCTGACACTTAGTTTGCCAAAAACAACGTGAAGGAACTGTTGTCGATGCCCAGTGGCTGCTTGTGAAACAAAGATGCCCTTGCTGTTGACCTGTTTCTAGCCTTTATTTAGGTTAAAAGACACATGTCAACACAGCTAAAAGCAACAAAACACTCTCAACACAGACAATATATGACAACATCTTTATCAATAGCATTCAGAATAGTACTGCATGATCTGAACACTTGTTTGCAAGTTGGCTAACCCCCGTCGAGTTATAATTTCTAAAGTTATACAAATGTCTAACGCTTGGTTTGCCAAAAACAAAGCGAAGGAACTGTTGTCGATGCCCAGTGGCTGCTTGTGAAACAAAGATGCCCTTGCTCTTGGCCTGTTTCTAGCTTTTATTTAAGTTGAGATAAAGCTCGACATGGCTAAAAGCAACAAGACACTCTCAACACAGACAATATATGACAACATCTTTATCAATAGCATTCACAATAGTACTGCGTGATCTGAACACATGTTTAAAGCTGGCTAACACCCGTCGAGTTATAATTTCTAAAGTTATACAAATGTCTGACGCTAGGTTTGCCAAAAACAAAGTGAAGGAACTGTTGTCAATGTCCAGTGGCTGCTTATGAAACAAAGATGTCCTTGCTGTTGGCCTGTTTCTAGCCTTTATTTAGGTTAAGAGACACATCTCGACACGGCTAAAAGCAACAAGACACTCCCAACACAGACAATATATGACAACTTCTTTATCACTAGCATTCACAATAGTACTGCGTGATCTGAACACTTGTTTGCAAGCTGGCTAACCCCCATCGAGTTATAGTTTCTAAAGTTATACAAATGTCTGATGCTTGGTTTACCAAAAACAAAGTGAAGGATCTGTTATCGATGCCCAGTGGCTGCTTGTGAAACAAAGATGCCCTTGCTGTTGGCCTGTTTCTAGCCGTTATTTAAGTTAAGAGACACATCTCGACACGGCTAAAAGCAACAAAACACGCTCAACACAGACAATATATGACAACATCTTTATCAATAGCATTCACAATAGTACTGCGTGATTCGAACACTTGTTTGCAAGCTGGCTAACCCCCGTCGGGTTATAATGTCTAAAGTTATATAAATGTCTGACGCTTGTTTTGCAAAAAACAAAGTGAAGGAACTGTTGTCAACGCCCAGTGGCTGCTTGTGAAACAAAGATGCCCTTGCTGTTGGCCTGTTTCTAGCCTTTATTTAGGTTAAGAGACACATCTCGACACGGCTAAAAGCAACAAGACACTCTCAACACAGACAATATATGACATCTTTATCAATAGCATTCAGAATTGTACTGTGTGATGTGAACACTTGTTTGCAACCTGGTTAACCCACGTCGAGTTGTAATTTTTGAAGTTATACAAATGTCTGGCTCTAGGTTTTCCAAAAACAAAGTGGTCATACTGCTGTTGACGTCCAGTGGTTGCTTGTGAAACAAAGATGCCCTTGCTGTTGACCTGTTTCTAGCCTTTATTTAAGTTAAAAGACACATGTCAACACAGCTAAAAGCAACAAAACACTCTCAACACAGACAATATATGACAACATCTTTATCAATAGCATTCAGAATAGTACTGCATGATCTGAACACTTGTTTGCAGCTGGCTAACCCCCGTCGAGTTATAATTTCTAAAGTTATACGAATGTCTAACGCTTGGTTTGCCAAAAACAAAGCGAAGGAACTGTTGTCGATTCCCAGTGGCTGCTTGTGAAACAAAGATGCCCTTGCTGTTGGCCTGTTTCTAGCCTTTATTTAAGTTGAGATAAAGCTCGACATGGCTAAAAGCAACAAGACACTCTCAACACAGACAAAATATGACAACATCTTTATCAATAGCATTCACAATAGTACTGCGTCATCTGAACACTTGTTTAAAGCTGGCTAACCCCCGTCGAGTTATAATTTCTAAAGTTATACAAATGACTGACGCTAGGTTTGCCAAAAACAAAGTGAAGGAACTGTTGTCAATGTCCAGTGGCTGCTTATGAAACAAAGATGTCCTTGCTGTTGGCCTGTTTCTAGCCTTTATTTAGGTTAAGAGACACATCTCGACACGGCTAAAAGCAACAGGACACTCCCAACAAAGACAATACATGACAACTTCTTTATCATTAGCATTCACAATGGTACTGCGTGATCTGAACACTTGTTTGCAAGCTGGCTAACCCCCGTTGAGTTATAGTTTCTAAAATTATACAAATGTCTGATGCTTGGTTTACCAAAAACAAAGTGAAGGATCTGTTGTCGACGCCCAGTGGCTGCTTGTGAAACAAAGATGCCCTTGCTGTTGGCCTGTTTCTAGCCGTTATTTAAGTTAAGAGACACATCTCGACACGGCTAAAAGCAACAAGACACTCTCAACACAGACAATATATGACATCTTTATCAATAGCATTCACAATTGTACTGCGTGATCTGAACACTTGTTTAAAGCTGGCTAACCCCCGTCGAGTTATAATTTCTAAAGTTATACAAATGTCTGACGCTAGGTTTGCCAAAAGCAAAGTGAAGGAACTGTTGTCAATGTCCAGTGGCTGCTTATGAAGCAAAGATGTCCTTGCTGTTGGCCTGTTTCTAGCCTTTATTTAGGTTAAGACACACATCTCGACACGGCTAAAAGCAACAAGACACTCCCAACACAGACAATATATGACAACTTCTTTATCACTAGCATTCACAATAGTACTGCATGATCTGAACACTTGTTTGCAAGCTGACTAACCCCGTCGAGTTATAATTTCTAAAGTTATACGAATGTCTAACGCTTGGTTTGCCAAAAACAAAGCGAAGGAACTGTTGTCGATGCCCAGTGGCTGCTTGTGAAACAAAGATGCCCTTGCTGTTGGCCTGTTTCTAGCCTTTATTTAAGTTGAGATGAAGCTCGACATGGCTAAAAGCAACAAGACACTCTCAACACAGACAATATATGACAACATCTTTATCAATAGCATTCACAATAGTACTGCGTGATTTGAACACTTGTCTGCAAGCTGGCTAACCCCCGTCGAGTTATAATTTCTAAAGTTATACAAATGTCTGACGCTAGGTTTGCCAAAAACAAAGTGAAGGAACTATTGTCGACGCCCAGTGGCTGCTTGTGAAACAAAGATGCCCTTGCTGTTGGCCTGTTTCTAGCCTTTATTTAGGTTAAGAGACACATCTCGACACGGCTAAAAGCAACAAGACACTCTCAACACAGACAATATATGACATCTTTATCAATAGCATTCAGAATTGTACTGTGTGATGTGAACACTTGTTTGCAACCTGGTTAACCCACATCGAGCTATAATGTCTAAAGTTATATAAATGTCTGACGCTTGTTTTGCAAAAAACAAAGTGAAGGAACTGTTGTCGACGCCCAGTGGCTGCTTGTGAAACAAAGATGCCCTTGCTGTTGACCTGTTTCTAGCCTTTATTTAGGTTAAAAGACACATGTCAACACAGCTAAAAGCAACAAAACACTCTCAACACAGACAATATATGACAACATCTTTATCAATAGCATTCAGAATAGTACTGCATGATCTGAACACTTGTTTGCAAGTTGGCTAACCCCCGTCGAGTTATAATTTCTAAAGTTATACAAATGTCTAACGCTTGGTTTGCCAAAAACAAAGCGAAGGAACTGTTGTCGATGCCCAGTGGCTGCTTGTGAAACAAAGATGCCCTTGCTGTTGGCCTGTTTCTAGCTTTTATTTAAGTTGAGATAAAGCTCGACATGGCTAAAAGCAACAAGACACTCTCAACACAGACAATATATGACAACATCTTTATCAATAGCATTCACAATAGTACTGCGTGATCTGAACACATGTTTAAAGCTGGCTAACACCCGTCGAGTTATAATTTCTAAAGTTATACAAATGACTGACGCTAGGTTTGCCAAAAACAAAGTGAAGGAACTGTTGTCAATGTCCAGTGGCTGCTTATGAAACAAAGATGTCCTTGCTGTTGGCCTGTTTCTAGCCTTTATTTAGGTTAAGAGACACATCTCGACACGGCTAAAAGCAACAAGACACTCCCAACACAGACAATATATGACAACTTCTTTATCATTAGCATTCACAATGGTACTGCTTGATCTGAAAACTTGTTTGCAAGCTGGCTAACCCCCGTCGAGTTATCATTTCTAAAGTTATACAAACGTCTGACACTTAGTTTGCCAAAAACAACGTGAAGGAACTGTTGTCGATGCCCAGTGGCTGCTTGTGAAACAAAGATGCCCTTGCTGTTGACCTGTTTCTAGCCTTTATTTAGGTTAAAAGACACATGTCAACACAGCTAAAAGCAACAAAACACTCTCAACACAGACAATATATGACAACATCTTTATCAATAGCATTCAGAATAGTACTGCATGATCTGAACACTTGTTTGCAAGCTGGCTAACTCCCGTCGAGTTATAATTTCTAAAGTTATACAAATGTCTAATGCTTGGTTTGCCAAAAACAAAGCGAAGGAACTGTTGTCGATGCCCAGTGGCTGCTTGTGAAACAAAGATGCCCTTGCTGTTGGCCTGTTTCTAGCCTTTATTTAGGTTAAGAGACACATCTCGACACGGCTAAAAGCAACAAGACACTCTCAACACAGACAATATATGACATCTTTATCAATAGCATTCAGAATTGTACTGTGTGATGTGAACACTTGTTTGCAACCTGGTTAACCCACGTCGACCTATAATTTCTGAAGTTATACAAATGTCTGGCTCTAGGTTTTCCAAAAACAAAGTGGTCATACTGCTGTTGACGTCCAGTGGTTGCTTGTGAAACAAAGATGCCCTTGCTGTTGACCTGTTTCTAGCCTTTATTTAAGTTAAAAGACACATGTCAACACAGCTAAAAGCAACAAAACGCTCTCAACACAGACAATATATGACAACATCTTTATCAATAGCATTCAGAATAGTACTGCATGATCTGAACACTTGTTTGCAAGCTGGCTAACCCCCGTCGAGTTATAATTTCTAAAGTTATACAAATGTCTGACGCTTGGTTTGCCAAAGACAAAGCGAAAGAACTGTTGTCAATGCCCAGTGGCTGCTTGTGAAACAAAGATGCCCTTGCTGTTGGCCTGTTTCTAGCCTTTATTTAAGTTGAGATAAAGCTCGACATGGCTAAAAGCAACAAGACACTCTCAACACAGACAAAATATGACAACATCTTTATCAATAGCATTCACCATAGTACTGCGTGATCTGAACACTTGTTTAAAGCTGGCTTATCCCCGTCGAGTTATAATTTCTAAAGTCATACAAATGACTGACGCTAGGTTTGCCAAAAACAAAGTGAAGGAACTGTTGTCAATGTCCAGTGGCTGCTTATGAAACAAAGATGTCCTTGCTGTTGGGTTATTTCTAGCCTTTATTTAGGTTAAGAGACACATCTCGACACGGCTAAAAGCAACAAGACACTCCCAACACAGGCAATATATGACAACTTCTTTATCATTAGCATTCACAATGGTACTGCGTGATCTAAACACTTGTTTGCAAGCTGGCTAAGCCCCGTCGAGTTATCATTTCTAAAGTTATACAAATGTCTGATGCTTGGTTTACCAAAAACAAAGTGAAGGATCTGTTGTCGACGCCCAGTGGCTGCTTGTGAAACAAAGATGCCCTTGCTGTTGGCCTGTTTCTAGCCGTTATTTAAGTTAAGAGACACATCTCGACACGGCTAAAAGCAACAAGACACTCTCAACACAGACAATATATGACATCTTATCACTAGCATTCACAATAGTACTGCGTGATCTGAACACTTGTTTGCAAGCTGGCTAACCCCCATCGAGTTATAGTTTCTAAAGTTATACAAATGTCTGATGCTTGGTTTACCAAAAACAAAGTGAAGGATCTGTTATCGATGCCCAGTGGCTGCTTGTGAAACAAAGATGCCCTTGCTGTTGGCCTGTTTCTAGCCGTTATTTAAGTTAAGAGACACATCTCGACACGGCTAAAAGCAACAAAACACGCTCAACACAGACAATATATGACAACATCTTTATCAATAGCATTCACAATAGTACTGCGTGATTCGAACACTTGTTTGCAAGCTGGCTAACCCCCGTCGGGTTATAATGTCTAAAGTTATATAAATGTCTGACGCTTGTTTTGCAAAAAACAAAGTGAAGGAACTGTTGTCGACGCCCAGTGGCTGCTTGTGAAACAAAGATGCCCTTGCTGTTGGCCTGTTTCTAGCTTTTATTTAAGTTGAGATAAAGCTCGACATGGCTAAAAGCAACAAGACACTCTCAACACAGACAATATATGACATCTTTATCAATAGCATTCAGAATTGTACTGTGTGATGTGAACACTTGTTTGCAACCTGGTTAACCCACGTCGAGCTGTAATTTTTGAAGTTATACAAATGTCTGGCTCTAGGTTTTCCAAAAACAAAGTGGTCATACTGCTGTTGACGTCCAGTGGTTGCTTGTGAAACAAAGATGCCCTTGCTGTTGACCTGTTTCTAGCCTTTATTTAAGTTAAAAGACACATGTCAACACAGCTAAAAGCAACAAAACACTCTCAACACAGACAATATATGACAACATCTTTATCAATAGCATTCAGAATAGTACTGCATGATCTGAACACTTGTTTGCAAGCTGGCTAACCCCCGTCAAGTTATAATTTCTAAAGTTATATGAATGCCTAACGCTTGGTTTGCCAAAAACAAAGCGAAGGAACTGTTGTCGATGTCCAGAGGCTTTTTGTGAAACAAAGATGCCCTTGCTGTTGGCCTGTTTCTAGCCTTTATTTAAGTTGAGATAAAGCTCGACATGGCTAAAAGCAACAAGACACTCTCAACACAGACAAAATATGACAACATCTTTATCAATAGCATTCACAATGGTACTGCGTCATCTGAACACTTGTGTAAAGCTGGCTAACCCCCGTCGAGTTATAGTTTCTAAAGTTATACAAATGACTGACGCTAGGTTTGCCAAAAACAAAGTGAAGGAACTGTTGTCAATGTCCAGTGGCTGCTTATGAAACAAAGATGTCCTTGCTGTTGGCCTGTTTCTAGCCTTTATTTAGGTTAAGAGACACATCTCGACATGGCTAAAAGCAACAAGACACTCCCAACAAAGACAATATATGACAACTTCTTTATCATTAGCATTCACAATGGTACTGCGTGATCTGAACACTTGTTTGCAAGCTGGCTAACCCCCGTCGAGTTATAGTTTCTAAAGTTATACAAATGTCTGATGCTTGGTTTACCAAAAACAAAGTGAAGGATCTGTTGTTGACGCCCAGTGGCTGCTTGTGAAACAAAGATGCCCTTGCTGTTGGCCTGTTTCTAGCCGTTATTTAAGTTAAGAGACACATCTCGACACGGCTAAAAGCAACAAGACACGCTCAACACAGACAATATATGACAACATCTTTATCAATAGCATTCACAATTGTACTGCGTGATCTGAACACTTGTTTAAATCTGGCTAACCCCCGTCGAGTTATAATTTCTAAAGTTATACAAATGTCTGACGCTAGGTTTGCCAAAAACAAAGTGAAGGAACTGTTGTCAATGTCGAGTGGCTGCTTATGAAGCAAAGATGTCCTTGCTGTTGGCCTGGTTCTAGCCTTTATTTAGGTTAAGAGACACATCTCGACACGGCTAAAAGCAACAAGACACTCCCAACACAGACAATATATGACAACTTCTTTATCACTAGCATTCACAACAGTACTGCATGATCTGAACACTTGTTTGCAAGCTGGCTAACCCCGTCGAGTTATAATTTCTAAACTTATACGAATGTCTAACGCTTGGTTTGCCAAAAACAAAGCGAAGGAACTGTTGTCGATGCCCAGTGGCTGCTTGTGAAACAAAGATGCCCTTGCTGTTGGCCTGTTTCTAGCCTTTATTTAGGTTAAGAGACACATCTCGACACGGCTAAAAGCAACAAGACACTCTCAACACAGACAATATATGACATCTTTATCAATAGCATTCAGAATTGTACTGTGTAATGTGAACACTTGTTTGCAACCTGGTTAACCCACGTCGAGCTATAATTTCTGAAGTTATACAAATGTCTGGCTCTAGGTTTTCCAAAAACAAAGTGGTCATACTGCTGTTGACGTCCAGTGGTTGCTTGTGAAACAAAGATGCCCTTGCTGTTGACCGTTTCTAGCCTTTATTTAAGTTAAAAGACACATGTCAACACAGCTAAAAGCAACAAAACACTCTCAACACAGACAATATATGACATCTTTATCAATAGCATTCAGAATAGTACTGCATGATCTGAACACTTGTTTGCAAGCTGGCTAACCCCCGTCGAGTTATAATTTCTAAAGTTATACAAATGTCTGACGCTTGGTTTGCCAAAGACAAAGCGAAGGAACTGTTGTCAATGCCCAGTGGCTGCTTGTGAAACAAAGATGCCCTTGCTGTTGGCCTGTTTCTAGCCTTTATTTAAGTTGAGATAAAGCTCGACATGGCTAAAAGCAACAAGATACTCTCAACACAGACAAAATGTGACAACATCTTTATCAATAGCATTCACAATAGTACTGCGTGATCTGAACACTTGTTTAAAGCTGGCTAACCCCCGTCGAGTTATAATTTCTAAAGTTATACAAATGACTGACGCTAGGTTTGCCAAAAACAAAGTGAAGGAACTGTTGTCAATGTCCAGTGGCTGCTTATGAAACAAAGATGTCCTTGCTGTTGGCCTGTTTCTAGCCTTTATTTAGGTTAAGAGACACATCTCGACACGGCTAAAAGCAACAAGACACTCTCAACAAAGACAATATATGACATCTTTATCAATAGCATTCAGAATTGTACTGTGTGATGTGAACACTTGTTTGCAACCTGGTTAACCCACGTCGAGCTATAATTTCTGAAGTTATACAAATGTCTGGCTCTAGGTTTTCCAAAAACAAAGTGGTCATACTGCTGTTGACGTCCAGTGGTTGCTTGTGAAACAAAGATGCCCTTGCTGTTGACCTGTTTCTAGCCTTTATTTAAGTTAAAAGACACATGTCAACACAGCTAAAAGCAACAAAACACTCTCAACACAGACAATATATGACAACATCTTTATCAATAGCATTCAGAATAGTACTGCATGATCTGAACACTTGTTTGCAAGCTGGCTAACCCCCGTCGAGTTATAATTTCTAAAGTTATACAAATGTCTGACGCTTGGTTTGCCAAAGACAAAGCAAAAGAACTGTTGTCAATGCTCAGTGGCTGCTTGTGAAACAAAGATGCCCTTGCTGTTGGCCTGTTTCTAGCCTTTATTTAAGTTGAGATAAAGCTCGACATGGCTAAAAGCAACAAGACACTCTCAACACAGACAAAATCTGACAACATCTTTATCAATAGCATTCACAATAGTACTGCGTGATCTGAACACTTGTTTAAAGCTGGCTAACCCCCGTCGAGTTATAATTTCTAAAGTTATACAAATGACTGACGCTAGGTTTGCCAAAAACAAAGTGAAGGAACTGTTGTCAATGTCCAGTGGCTGCTTATGAAACAAAGATGTCCTTGCTGTTGGCCTGTTTCTAGCCTTTATTTAGGTTAAGAGACACATCTCGACACGGCTAAAAGCAACAAGACACTCCCAACACAGACAATATATGACAACTTCTTTATCATTAGCATTCACAATGGTACTGCGTGATCTGAACACTTGTTTGCAAGCTGGCTAACCCCCGTCGAGTTATAGTTTCTAAAGTTATACAAATGTCTGATGCTTGGTTTACCAAAAACAAAGTGAAGGATCTGTTGTCGACGCCCAGTGGCTGCTTGTGAAACAAAGATGCCCTTGCTCTTGGCCTGTTTCTAGCCATTATTTAGGTTAAGAGACACATCTCGACACGGCTAAAAGCAACAAGACACGCTCAACACAGACAATATATGACAACATCTTTATCAATAGCATTCACAATTGTACTGCGTGATCTGAACACTTGTTTGCAAGCTGGCTAACCCCCATCGGGTTATAATGTCTAAAGTTATATAAATGTCTGACGCTTGTTTTGCAAAAAGCAAAGTGAAGGAACTGTTGTCGACGCCCAGTGGCTGCTTGTGAAACAAAGATGCCCTTGCTGTTGGCCTGTTTCTAGCCTTTATTTAGGTTAAGAGACACATCTCGACACGGCTAAAAGCAACAAGACACTCTCAACACAGACAATATATGACATCTTTATCAATAGCATTCAGAATTGTACTGTGTGATGCGAACACTTGTTTGCAACCTGGTTTACCCACGTCCAGCTATAATTTCTGAAGTTATACAAATGTCTGGCTCTAGGTTTTCCAAAAACAAAGTGATCATACTGCTGTTGACGTCCTGGGGTCTTGTGAAACAAAGGTGCGCTTGCTGTCGGCCGATTTGCAACCTAATTTTAGGGCAACAAGCCTCTTTCAAATTATCACATGACTCTAAGCCATTGTCCCTGTCAGTTGTATTCATTGTCTAGCTGTGATAACAAGTGTGCATAAAAATTGTAGGCAAGGGACTTTGCGGCTACTAACGGTAAAGAAAAGAGATTGTATTCTATACAGCCAATTTGCTAGCTTTTATATAACTGGGACACTTTGATATGACTTGATAGCAAACTGGTCACAATGCATAACATCAGTTTCAAAGTACTTTTAATTACATCACTTAACACCAATTAGAAGGCCGAATATTAGATATAGCAACTGAAAATTTGTATTATAAGTTGTACTGTTTTCAAATTACATTTCACTGCATCTTGAGTTATAAGAACAAGCGTTTAAGTTTTTCCGAGTAATGTAAACTGAACTGAAATCGAAAATGAAAAACAAACGCAATATTGTTCAAGTTTTCCCAGTCACGAACACGTAGGAAATTAGCACATATCTGAACGTTGAAAGAAAAGCATCCTTTTCTGTTCCTGAACATTTTTGGCATCGTCGCCTCCGGGACTCTTGATGCGGACGTGGGTACAATCCAGACACTCTGCCACTCCTGGAAAACCTCCCATCCTGTAAAATTCCTGCATAACTTGCGGGCCTTTCGTGCAGTCTGGGAGCTTTACGAGTGCCGGAAACTGTCTGGCCGCTATCATTGTTGTGACGCGCTCAACAATTCGAGATACCATGGGCTGTGAAATGTTGACCACGTCTCTACTGACTACCTGGAGGGTCCTGGCGCCGTAAAAGCGCAATGTCACCAGCACTTGCAGGAGCGGCGGCACGGGGCAGCCACGGTCATCTGTGTTCGCTTGAAGCGGCAGCATTGGCAGCAGCTGCACAATGGCCTCTTTTGAGAATCGGTACCGGGAGAGGAACTCGCCATTGTCGTACTCTTCCATTGGGTTGGTGCGGTCCCTCAGTATGCGCCGTGATGCTGTCACATATGGGCGACGTTTGCGGCTTTCGATTTCTCTTGCGAGGTCTACAAAGTCGACGAACGCCGAGAAACTTTCAGAGTGGGTAGCCATCTTGGATCTCATAAGGGGCGCGCGTTAAGATAGCTCCTAAGCTAGCTTGAAAATGGCAACTTTTCGTTAAGTTTAAGATCGCCGAAAGGTTCGGTTTAAGTAGAAGTTCGGTTTCTGAAACACGTTAAGCCGCTGTTAAGTGCATGGAGTGAAAAGATAAGTGTAAGGCCATTTTGTGAATACAGCGAGGACTTCCAAATTTAGGTGGGCCTCCTTAATTGTTTGTCTAGTTGACGGGCGTCATGTCCATTTTCATAGTGTAGAGCAGCAGTCAGCCTTGGACCCGAGAGGTCTAGTGTGTACAAAGAAAACAATGCTGTTTGGTCTTCAGTTGATACAGGAGTATTTTGTACGTGCGCACCCTGTCGCAGTTATCGACATAAGACCTGTACTTCTTCCACATTTTGCCACTAAAAGAGTTGAAAGCGTTCTGGGTCGCGTTTCTTTAGTCTAGTGAAAGCAAAAGAAAAAGAATATTGGTCATACTAAAATTAGGGTTGACACCAATGTGGATGAGCTTCCGACAAGGTCAAGTATCGGTGGTCGACAGGCTAAAATTTTGGGGTACGGACAACGGAAAATCGGTGCCCTGATCTTGGCTCTCGGCTCTCGATGTCACTTCAAGGCCGCCTACATGCTTAACAGAAAAAAGTTGATATTCGATCGTTTTCAAGCAGCCGCGAAAATTCTTAACTACGAAAAAACAACTAAGCTGCTGCATGTGCACTGTGCGGTACCAAACTCAGTCTAAACCTTATTGACAAATTTTAGGATGACCATCAAAGCATTTGTTCTAGCCTGTTGCTAGCAACCGTCGTATTAATGAAACTCCGCTCGTTAACAACTGCATATACTTTACTTCCGCTAAAATTAGTTTGAGGCGAATCTACATTTAACTGAGCATCGGTATGCTGAGAATATTCAGAAATCTTCAAATATATAGTAAATATTATGCCTAATATATTATGCCGTGTTGAGACACACGGTAATGAAAAGTCAAAAGGAATGTGAGGTCTATGCAGCAAGCGGTTTTTGTTCGTGCGACAAGCGCTCGTAATTTGCCCTTTCGTTGAGCGTACGAGACGCTAATTTATGTGGCTCGCGGTACAGTCAAGTGAGTCGCATGTCTTACTCGTGTCTTTATTCGATAACAGAGCGTGGAAAAAGCGCAAACTTAAGAGCGCGCGCGCGTGCCAGCCAATTTCCCGGACGGCGAAGGAGCGCTGCCCCAAAAAGCGTACCGTGTGCAGCTGGTGCAGCGCGCGCAGCCGGCGGGCGAGGCTATTCGAGGAGGAAAGTGCCGGAGTGGAGGAGAGTGTCGCTACTTTCGAATTATGGAAGGGTTTTAATGCACAGAACAGCGCAGCCCCCCATGGCCCAGGTTTTCTCCCCTATAGTCTGAATTCCTTCATGCTCTCTCGCGGACGCGTAGTAGGATGTACCTATGAGCTGAGGACATATAATGTGGCCATGAAGGAGTTTGTACAGAAAGATCATATCTACTCTGACACGACGGCCGTTGAGAGAAGGAAGATTCATTTGGATGCTCCTGGTGGAGAGAGAGGAGGAAGTTGCTCAAGGAAAGCGATATTGAAATATCTGTAAAACTTTTTTCTGGCTGTACTCTGTCAATCTAGTCCAAGTTCAATTTGCAAGTGCCATTCCAAACAACCGACGCTTATTCTAAGAGCGGCAAGCATATGAACAGGTACAGCTTTAAGAACGGAAGTGCAGTATGGAACTCTCTCGAAAGTCTGCAAACGAATCCGAGTATGTGCATAGCCCGCTGAGCAATGCGTTTAGTATGAGAGGAGAAGCTGAGCGTGCGTTCAAAAAGTACACCAAGGTACAGCAGAAGTAGTAGTAGTAGTATATGCCGTGCACCCCTTAGGTCATAAAAATGAGAATTACCATACGCATATAGCTCGCAGGCGCGCTCATATCTCGCTTGGCGTGAGCTGCACATACGAAGCAATAACACTGCATTTCAACGGATGCATTTCCAGTAAGGTTCTGCGCATGCTGGACGACTCTTCAGCCGCCTATTTTGCCGGGATGACATGCCAAAATAGAACGAGGAGATCGGTCCATGTTTTTTTTCCACAAAACGACGTCCCTCACTTCATCATTGCGACGAGCTAGTGAAGAATAATTACGTGCGGTGCTAGCCTATTCTAGGCCCTCGGACGGATGGATGGCTGGCTGGCTGGGATGGATGGATGGATGGATGGATGGATGGATGGATGGATGGATGGATGGATGGATGGATGGACGGACGGACGGACGGACGGACGGATGGATGGATGGATGGATGGATGGATGGATGGATGGATGGATGGATGGATGGATGGATGGATGGATGAATGGATGGATGGATGGATGGATGGATGGATGGATGGATGGATGGATGGATGGATGGATGGATGGATGGATGCACGCATTTTATTACCCCTCCTGGCCTCCAGCGCGAAAACACGTCCGGGTTTGTCAGTGTCTTGTTGTTGGCAAAAGTTAGCAGTGGGGGAGGTGTGTCCCCAGATGACTGACGTGTCTGTAGGCGGAACCAGAATTCATCCCGACATTGGGAACAAATTTGTGCATAAAATATCCGAGGGAGCCCTGGTTACCCTTCGCGCCAAATGTGGTCAGCCTGATGGCCGCAGGGCTGGGCCAGAAAAAGGTCAAATGCTTAAAGCGCGAACTACGCATTAAGAGTACTTCGATTGGGACAAGAGAGCAAGAGCAAGGGGTGAATTGCATTTGGGGAAGTCAAAATAACTTTAGTGCAAAAATATAAATGCAGATCAGTTACTTTAAGAAGGATAGAGAGATTTCAATAAATTTCGCAAGGCCAAAAGTGAGCGACTTTATCTACATTTAGAATAATCCAACCACTGCCATGTCCTATTCGAGGCGGTTCGCCCACAGTGCGCAAAGCGCTGCGGAGAACTCGTGGATACAGCAGAGTACACTCGTTCTATAAATTTCATTGCAACCGACAATATGAATTCGGGAAAAAAAGTTAGTTGGAAAGCAAAAGTAAAAGAAGCTAGCAGCTAGGCCATTTGGCTACCAAAGCTGAGTTCGCGAATCAGCGTAAAGTTGACGGTTTCAACATTGAAGAGTGCTTGTAATTCCAAACGGCTTCATCGGATCAGCAAACAGTGGACTTCGTGTAGAGAGAGGGATAGGGGTGACAGAGACATGATGGCAAACGTCATGCCTGCGCTGCCAAAGTTCGTTTGGTAACCCCAAGAGGGACCGTAAAAAAAAGTTGCAAACCAGCTTTAAGCCTTCGATTGAAGTTTCAGTGGAAGAAGCGGCTGGCTGAAGATGGAGCACGTACGTACACTTCACATCAGGTAGTGCCGTGCGATGGCCTCGATAAGCCGCAGGAAAGGGTCGCTGCAACGCTATCGCCCGTTAATTAACAAATACCACATCCACGTGAGGTACTAGTCCGTGAGGCCATCCGTCATCTGCCACCTGCTTCGTTTCAGCCGGTTATTCACTTTTTGCATGCACGCTCAATATTCTGTGTGTGCGCGCTAGTAAAGGGTTTACAAAAACCGTGTATGGTTCACAGTTTTGTGAATCAAGTTTAAGTTTACCCCATTTCCGTCCGCCAATCCCGGCACACACTGCTAGGCCGCCCACTCGTCGCTGAGGATGTTGGTCCCCGGACGGACGTTTGCGGCGATGATGGCTTCAAGTGTCGCTGAGTGCCGCCGGTTGACCTTACGAGTCGCCGCTCCTTTGTGGCCACCCATACAATGCCAAATTTCATGGGCTGCGATCGACCACACCGCCGTAATTGTTCTGCCTGTGTGCCGGAACGTTATCGCCTGCCAATTAAAAGGCGGCCTCTTGCCCCGCATGAGGCACTCATCGACGTGTGCACCTTTACCGGGACCGCCCATTGGCGGCTGCAGTTGGAGCTCGGCGCAGCAGGCTTTGCGGACGTAATTGCACCAGTCGATGCACGTTTAATTCGAGAGATCGTTGTCTTCCACAGCCCTGGTGCTGGTGATTGACACGTCCTTTGTCATGCAGTAGGTAATATAAAGGGCATGCGATCACGACAACTTCACATTTAGACAGCCGAGGCTGTCCTTTCTGCCTAAAAAACTTGCGGAGGTGCCAGCAGTCGCCTGAAGAGCTGCGGGCCTGTGCAGTGCAGCAGTGCCATGCAGCTGCGAAAGCTGCTTCCGGCATCTGTTGCACCGAAATTGAGCCCGTCGTCCGTTCGTCGACTTCCGATAGAAGACTTGTCCGTCGCAGGTCGGGCGAGCGCTGTTGAACCCCATTTAGCCCCACACTCCCCCAAAACTCCGCCGTCACCGGACGACCGACAGGGGCCGTCGAAGCTTTGGGTCGCACCGCAGATGACTGTGGTGCCAGTCGCAAGCTTCTCACCAAGTCTTCCTGGATACTTGCGTCATCCATGATTGGGCCAATTCCACAGAACTTGGGATCCTTCCAGGGGGTAGCCATCACGAAGATAGAGCAGTCGCAAAAAATCCAGAGAGATTGAAGGGAACGACTGGAAGACCAAGCTTTTTAGACCCTCGTGGCCAGGCTGTTTACGATTTCCTTGCCCTCACTTTCCAATTGGTGAGCCTCCCTCATTGTCACCCTCAATTTAAAAAAACATTTCCTGGCCCTCCCTCGGCCTCACCCAAACTTAGCAAACTGCTGGGCCTCACACACCCTCATCCTCATTTCAACTCTGCCCTCCCTCACCGTCAACCTCATGTTCAGCACCTTTATTAGTGTACTTATTTTTCATTACTTTCGATGTATGACACTGTTCTTGAGCCGAAGTAGGCGCAAACTATTCTTCTCTGCATCCGGTTTCGGCGGTGTCAAGCGATCATTTATGGTTAGCAATCTGAATTATTCAAAGCTAGCAATGTACTTAAAATAATCACAGCTGTGGCGAGTCACTCGTAATAGCCATTGGGTAATTGTTCCGAGAGCTGCTGACAGTGAGATATGCACTGCACGGGAAAACCAAGGGCCGTGAAACGTGCAAAAAACAATTCATTTCGACAGTGCCCTAAGAATCCAATCAAAGGCGAAACTGCAAGGAGGAAGGAAAATAGCCACTGCTGTAGTTCACCGTGCAAACCTGCCCACTGATTCACACTTCATATGTTTGAAGGAAATAGAGCGACGAAATACTCCACAGTTCACACTGCACGAAGAAGGAAATGATACGAACTTCTAACCAGCCTCTTGCGGAAGACATGAGGCGCATACGGCATACTAGACAACAGAACAACGCAATATAGTTCAAGTAACAGCAAAACCCTATCCCACTGAAGCCTAAATTTGTAGGCGTCCTTTCTCGATTGCTTCGATTTTAGGAAAAGGAGACACATCATGCAAGCCTGGGGCCACGTGCAACAGTTTCAGATGTGTACATGTAATGTCATTTGGCAGACGGTTGTTTGGGCATGGCGCCGCAAGTGCCACCTACGATCTGCTCCAATCGCGTCTCGGACGACTTCCTCCAGGAACAAACAGAAGGCACAAAGTCAAACACGTAATCTTGTTGCGCTTCTGATTATCACGAATGTCGCCGCACCTAAGACCGTTTTTCGTTTATTTTCAATTACTATTAAAGTTACATGAAAACAGAACGGGACAGCGTCTAACTAGAGCATTACGACGGGCAAGGTGAACAGGCCCCCGTTTCGTGCATAAGGCTTCATTATGCTTCCTAGAGAGCGTGCTTAAATCTAGGTTCAGTTATGAAAAAAATAATAAAAAAGCAGCGCTTTGCACTGGGGCAGAAATACAATACATATGCACTACGTAGCCCGAATCCGCACTCTTCATCAGTGCACATATGTTCACATCTCCTGACCGGCTCATTCAGGGCAGTATATCAGCATATTCAAAAGGCGGAAACCAGATCGCCTGCGCTATGAAGGCAAAAGCCGCAGAAGAATGAAACTCACCTCGAACCTGCATGACGTTGTGCAAACATTTTGCTTGGATCACGCATTTCCCGAAAATATCGTGGGAAACTACCACAATGGAAACTTATTCGCGCACATTGTGCACTGACATTCTGGAGCATATAGAATTTGCAACAGCGCACCAAAGTATTGATTTCAACATAAACGTCAACAACGTTAGTGGTCCGATCGAAAGCTGCACAGCAACACAGACACAAACTGAAGAGCTTGCCCACCCCTTCCTGCCGTTCGCTGTTCTAGTTATTTTTTTTTTAATTTTTGACGAGGTGAAAGGTGGGAGGAAGACCCCTCGTTTATACAGATAAAGTGGGAAATGAATGAATGGCGGTGGACTGAGAGCAATGCTGCCATGCGCACCCTTGTCTCCGCCCGGCGCCTCAGGGAGATCTGGTAAGACAACCACAGCTGGCACTTGAGTCTGACCGTGGACCGGCGTTTCTAGGAGTGTGTGGTCTGCCCGCGGCGCGGAAGAGTTTTTTTTTTTTTTTTCAAACAGCATTCCTAATGACAGCTGCCCTCGCTGTGGGGGGAGTGTAGCTTGTCCTCTGCGCATTGCAACAGGGAGCACAGCCCAGCGCACACTTGCTTGCTTCGTGCTTTATCTGTCGCCTGTCATGCGGTGTGGCTCTGTCCTTGCACCGAGTCAGTCTTTAAACGAAGCGCCTCCAGACAAGGCTCTCAGGAGTGCGGCTGAGGCGCGCCTCGGCTACCAACTTTCCGGCTACAACCTTCTGATCAGTGTACCCCGCCCCATGGAACTTCTTACCGGCCTAGTACGAGTAGTGAGTGGCTTTTTTTGCTTCGTTTCCAGTTTGTTCAGCAATACACACATGGGGTATGCGTGTGCTTGGCACAAGGCAGAAAAAGGGACAGGACACTATCTTAAAGCACGCACCTCGCTCCCACGAGAAGCAACACGGGGAATCCGCGGAAGAGAGGAGACCTCTTTCCTTCCACAGAAATGGCTAAGCGCAATCGAAAAGCAGTCATGTCATAACTTCAATCTCGCATATAGAGATTCAAGAGGACACGCAACATAACCAGGCGGGATTGGGTTTAATTTATACTTAACTATCTGCTTTATTAAGTCAGTCTTAGAGTGAGTACAAGGCACTAAAGGGTAGTGTTGCGCGTTCGAAAGTACGTATCACACAAACCCTCGTAGTTTTCTTTCCCGAAATCTTTTTGGTGCGACCTAGCAGACTCTTTAACAGTATGCGAGACATGTTATCTCTGGTACGACTCTCGCCTTGGCGTCATGCACAAAAGTACTTCATCTCCTGGTCATATGGATCTTAAGAATATGCAAGGATACTTCTAAATTCTCATAAAGTCGGAAGCTATCATTCTGCAGCCCGTTTTGACCAAACCCAACGAATGTGTCTGCATCGCTTGGAATCGAGGTCCAAGCGCCATGGAGGGCTAAACTTCGAGTCACCCTCCCATCTCAATAGGTGCAAAAACATTCCACAGCGGGTCGGGCCTGGGCAGTTCAGGCCTTTATCACCGAGTGTGAAGTGATGTTTCGTATGTTTCCACGAATCTAAACACGGCTTTGTGTTAGTTAAAAATTTCTGTTCAGCAGCTACGCTATTTCAGCAGAATTGAACCAGCATCACATTTTCGTTTAATATCGTGACGTACCAAGCACAGAAATCCATGCTTTCAATAGGGAGCCCTTGAAAACCGACATAAATGGGGTCCACCTCTACAGTGAAGCTGCTATTCGCAGCGTAATGGAAAAAAAGAACACTGCACGCAGGCGTGTGTGAGAAAACTTTCTTTCAAGATAATTAATCTTATTAAGTTATCAGGTAAGGCGACCGAGGTTTCAATTGCTAACACAAGAGGGTAATTCCATCATAAGGCGGTATGCTTCCTATACCTTTTCTAGCGAGTCTAGATACGAATTTCTTCCAGCTCGTCGCTTCACGTAACCGAGGCGCACGCCTCGGTTCTCTGAAACAGACCCACGGCAATAGGAAACACGCACTAGCGGGGGGAGCCAGTTGCTCACCCCCCGCTAGTGCACGTAGTCCTGCGTTGTGGCTCTGAAGTGTGACGTTTCTGCAATACCCAATATGTCCTATGTAGCTTTTGACCCAGGACAGCGGTATCCAGTACACGTCAGTAGACTCCAATGGGATGAACCTGCATATGTGCTTGATGTTGCATTCCTGCTTGTGCTTTCCCTGAACCATATTGCGCACTCTAGACAGTTTCGTTTCTTCTCTTTTGGTGCAGTAAAGAATACCTAGGCATGACCTTTCTGAACCAAAATTTTAAGTGGGTGGATCGATTCGATGGCAATATGAAATTGCAACCTTGCTCTTCACTGTGATGGTGCCCCTCTATGGTATCACTGGCAAGCGTCTCTAAAACAGAGGTGACCACCTTATGGGGAAATCTTGCACTGATCAGTGTTTGCAGCACAGAAACCCACGCTATGTGTCATTTTGTGTAGGCAGGATTTGTCGAATGCGGCATGCAGGTAATTGTAATAAATTTTGTAAGACGCTTGGAATGTGCTGACTGGTGATTTAAAATACCTTTTTTAGCGAGGCTAATACCTCCAATATGCTTGAAGTTTGCGGCCAGCAATAAATATGGACACCGTGCAAGAAAGGAGGCAGCACTCACGGTTAGGGAGCCTGGGTGTTACGCCGCCGCGCCCGGCCCAGCTTATGGGCTGCTATCTTGGTCCCTAGCTTTCGTGTGGCGCACTTCGTATACAGTCAAAATCTGAATTAACGAAACATAATTTAACGAAAATCCCGATTTAACGAAGATATCACGATTCCCCCTCTGACGCCTATATGGTCTAACGCTTTGAGTGACTTGAAATAATGAAACTAATTTCGCTATCCATCCCAGTTTAACGAACCTTTTGCTGAGAAATGCAGGCGAAAAATTCTAATTTTGGTATATTTTGTTCAAAATGCTCAAGGATGTATTGACAAGCAAATTGTTTAGGATTGATAATCAACATAGCAGGTAAAATATGGTTAAAGAATGAGTCCTTGGCGCTTTTTAGCGCAGCTTTGTACTCTGCTGCCACGAGGAAATAGGATTCCCATCGTTGCTTAGAATTCGACAACTTGGCAGAGCGAAACAAACGCTTCTTTTTATTGGAAAGTCTTTTTAAAAGATTATTAAACCAAGGAGATTCCCTGTTGCATCTCAAGGACCTAAGCGGCACGAAAGGTTTAGTGAGACGTTCGACGGTGTACTTAAATAATTTCCAGTTAGTGTGAACAGAACGCAGCGAGAACCCAGGTAAATATTCGTTCAGAAAAAGAGCTAGTTCGCGGTTAATGGCGTCAAAGTCGGCCCGTTTATAATCTCTAATGCGTTTAATCTGTTTGAGGTGGCTACAAGCAGGAATTTGCATATCAAAGTGCAGCAAGGAATGATCACTGAGGCCAGGCAGGTACAAAACCGAAGAGATAAAATGTGGTATGTTAGTTAGAACACGATCTAAAACGCTAGATGTGGATGAAGTAGTTCGAGTAGGTTTAGAGACTAACTGTGACAGGTTGAATTCCAAACACGTCATCAAAAACTTGTTACATTCAGTGGAGGAAGGGTTCAGATAAGGCGAAGTATCAGTCCACACGATACTGAGGTACTTAAAGTCTCCAGCTAAGAGAATAGGCATGCTAGGAAAACGTACAGTGATTAGGTTAAGGGCGTCATGTAATTCGCCAACAAAAGTCTGGCTCGAAGACGGGGGACGGTAACATATGCCCAAAATCATCCTCTTAAAGTGTGCACAAAGTTCTACCCAAACCAACTCCAAGCTATTAGAAAAATTAATAGGTGATGCAACAAAATTATCCGCGGCAGCTATTAAAATTCCTCCGCCACATTTCTGACCTCTATCTAATCTAAACACATTATAACGCTTTCTACAATCAAACAGTTCCTTGTTGGCTATCATGGAACAAAGCCATTTTTCCCTTAATAACACAACGTCAGCATCACACGAATCAATGACAGAATTAAGTTCATCGCGCTTAGGTAATAAGCTTCTTATATTGGTAAAAAGAACAGAAAGCGAGTTTACAGTACCAGGCGCCGACCCACCGCCCCTCGCACATCCCTACGACGCGAAACCTGTCAGGTCAGGTGTATCGATACTTGAATGCTGATTGTGGTCCGGCGAAGAATCCAAGCGATCAGCATGCTTAGTATGCGACGAGCCAGATGTGACGTCACTAGTTTCACCATCAAGAAATGGTGTGGGTTCCCGAAGATTACTTTCAATGAAAACGCAATCGCGAAAAGGGTTATAGCTGTAGCACATTGGCCATTAATATGCAGTTTGTTGTACCTAAGTTTGTAATACCCGTCCTGTCCCTTAGTGAACTGGAGCCACTTTTTCCTGGCCTGGCGTGTTTGAAACGATTAATCTTCATTTACGGTGATACTTTTATCTTTTAGTATGGTAGACGGAAATAGAACCTGTTGCTTTGTTTTAAATGAGCGGAACTTCACGATAACAGGGCGGCATTTTTCGTCTGAGAATGCACTAATTCTATGAGGTTTAAACTCATCCTTTGTAAGCACTGGACTGAATCAGCTGGAAATCATGTCTAACAGCTTTTATTCGGTTTCTTCCCATGTTTCCGATGGATTGTCAGGCAATCCAAAAAATATTAAGTTGTCTCTTCGCTGCCTGTCTTCCAGCTGAGATTGAGAAACTCGCAGACTGGCATTTTCACGAACCAGGTCGTCCGCGTGTTCACGCAGGGTTAGCAACGCTTGTCGAGCTATGTCAGCGGATGATGTTTTGGTTTCAACCGCAGACAGCCTCGCATCAATACCAGAAATGCTCTTCTTCATAGTTTCCTGGCATTCTTTAATCTCAGTAATGGAAGTAACTAGACGTGACGGTTCCATTTCCAGTCTAGCAGTGCGTGCGTTAACACTTTGTAACAAAGTCAACAGATCATTCAGCTTTCCCTGTAGTGTTTAATCTCTTTCATTGTCTCTAGACCGCGTAACAACACCAGAACCACCGGAACCAGGACCAGGGTTAAGCTCTACGTCTCCCGATTGCAAGAGCAGCTGACAATACACATCAAATGACTGCACAAGCAAACCTAGTAGCACTCGTGGGCGTGGGAACAGCAGAAGACAGGCATTACTGGACTTCTTAGCAAACATGGAAGAGTCATTACTGACCTGCATGAACAAACGCATCGTGTCAAAACAACCGTAGAATGATGCTGTTCGCACGCCCACTGGAAGGCGCGGGTCGCTGGCGTCCGTTTATATTCAGGGGAAATGGTGATGCTGTTGGTGATGAGCTGTACTTGTGTGAGGGAGCAATGGTCCAGGATGGTTGCCAGAACTTGTTATATCCAGCGAAGTCATCATTACGGCCGAAAACTGCAGGCTGGGATGACACCTGGGGCGTCCGATGCCGTGTAGATTTGAAGACATCCCACTATCTGCATGAACAAACGCATCGTGTCAAACAACCGTAGAATGATGCTGTTCACACGTCCACAAGACTTCATGAATGTTAATATTCAGACTACCACTGATAACAAGATAAAAAATATTGCCTACTTTATATTCATGCAGCCTTTAAATGCGAGCGAGGAAGCCCTCAGATCTCATCAAATATTACTGGGAGGTCTAAGACCTCCGAGCCCTGACTTAGATTTAAGCCCTTACAGGCACAGGCAAGCACTCCGTAATTAACGCATTAAAGATATAAATCAGTTGCTATCGACCTACGTTTAATGGTCAAGCTTAAATTTACAACGGTACAACTTTATCACATAGTAAGTTTCAGCGACGGGAATAAAGCGCGGGACGAGCAGACACAAGGCCGTCTGTCGCACGTACGAACTCTGATTTTCAACTCGTTTATTTCCCAGTAGCGAATTACGAGAAATGGGAAAAGCTAGCCTGAGAGGCCTCCTTTGAAGGTCATCTCTAATTCGTTCTTGTGCTCTATTCGACCGTGGGAACAAAACAATTAAGTTAAAGTAAGAAATGAAAGCGGGTATAAAAAACGCGCTCTGTTGTGCAGCTTCACTGCTCCAGGTGTTTTTCACTCTTCATTCATTTCAGCGACGCACCGTAACCTTTGGCGATAGCAATGCTTCCGCGTGGTGTCCAGTTCAGGCTGCTTATTCGCGGCTTCCCTTCTGTTGAGTGGTGCCACATGTGTGAGGGAATCCCCGTGTTCTCGCCCCCATGCATAATCCTAACTATTTTATATTTAACTTTTTTTGCACCTCAACCGGACTACCAGCTGAATTCGTCACTTTTTCCAACGTAAGCGCGCGAACTCGCTGCGATGCGCCTCGCTTCTACGCCGCGCAGCGAAGCAGACGGCCAACTTTTCTCCTCCAGTATTCGAAGACAGCGCCACACATGGCTTACTGCTTTTTTTTTTTTTGCCTCAGCGCCTCCCAGTGAAACGCGCCCCGCTTTTGCCACTGCAAAGCCTTCTTGAACACTGCAGACTAGCCAATTACCGCTCTGGGCCAACTGGGTCTCGCATTCACAACATAGCGCCGGTTACCAATTGCAAGCGGCTGCAGTGGAGGCCGAGGCTTTTCAAGCTTAAAATGAGCTTAGCATCGTGTGTGCGCTCAACCTACGCAAACGGAGGAATAATAGAAGAATTTGGGTTTGCCAATTTCTTCTTCGATAGAGCATGCCGGTCCGCATGACCCGACAGTTTCCGTCCCGGGCTGATGCCGCCTAACCGCAACACTCGGTCAAAAGAGCGAGGCAGCACTTTTTTTTTCTACCCTCGCTCGCACGCAGTTTCAGCATGCGGGCCGCCTGCATCCTTGCTTGCGATATCCAGTTTACCAGTGACCCAGAGCGATCTTGGAGAGGGTTCAAGACGGTGACTCAAAAGGTCGTTCTACTCACTCCCAACAAATAAGCCTTGGCGACAGACATGGAAGCGTCGGCGTAACCGCCTCCCTCCTCAGGCCCGTTTCACATGCTGCGACTGGACCGAAAATAATCGCTCTAGTCGGTGACGCCGCAGTGCGATTTTCGGTCAGTGCTTTCACATACAACGCGTTCACAGCGGATTCGGTCGGGCTGACATGCAGGGTTGCTTGATGCATGTACATCCAACCATTTGTTAAATGCGACATTAACACAGCAAAACGTGTATCGATGTTGCTAGCTTTATGCGCGTTTTTAGTCACGACAGAATATTTCGTATGCTGTTATTGGAATAAATCAGTTTGCATTATTGAACTACGTTGCTGCGCTGCTTCCGTTCCGACGGTAGCACGTGACGGCAAGTGACGCGCTCATGACGCGCCGTCAGAATGCTCCCCATTGGTCAGTCCACGGTCAGTCGCAGACCGATCACACCGACGCTGCGATCGAATTCCAACAAGTTGCAAACCCGTCGCAAGCTGTCCGCGGCTTAACCGGTGGCCCTTTCCAGTTGCAGACCGACAGAATTCGCAGTTGGTTGGTTGGTTGGTTGGTTCACAGGAAGGGAAAGGCGCAGTATCTGTCACACTTGCTCTGTGGACACCTGAACCGCGCCTTAAGGGAAGGGATGAAGGTGGGAGTGAAAGTGGATAGAGAGAAAGGGGGGTCGTAGTGGAGGGCTACGGAGTAATTTCGACCACCTGGGGATCTTTAACGTGCGCTGACATCGCACAGCACACGGACGCCACTTCGGATGAAGGCGGAAATCGCATGCATGTGAAACGGGCCTCAGGAGACGTTTTTTTTTCTCTTTCACGGTGAGCTTCTTTCAAGCTTCGATGGGTCCGCGCCAGCTCCGTTCTACGGCCCGACCGTAAAGTCGGCCCGCATCAGCCTTTCGCTGCAGGCCAATTGTTCCCTCCCCAAGTAGCACACATTACGTGGACCACCTGGGGTCCGTTTGAGCAAGTTGGGCTTAGGCAAACACAATAAAACCTATGACGGCTCTCTTTAAGGATCAAGCGGGCTTGCCCCTGCTTTTTCCATCTGGGCATCATACAGGCGCGGAAAGGGATCACCGAGTACATATTTCCACATCTGGCCCTCAAGGGTCCCGCTTGGGGAAATTTAGAGCCGATACAAAGAAAATTTGGGCTTTGTATAGGAAAAACCTGGGCTATTCTAATTGCGGCTGCCCACTCAAAAGCCGAATAGGTTCCGCATGGGCCGCGGCGGGGCTAAATACGAATATGCCCGCCCGCACATTCTCTACACGGGACCCTTGAGGGGTATCTGAGGGAAAGTCAGACGAAAATGTGTGATTCATGCAGAAAAATCCTGCGCTGCCACAAATATAGCTGCCCACCAAAAACCTAGATAATTTTCGCATGGCCGTTAGCGGGGCAGGCTAGTGCTCCTTCCCCCTTTTGCCCGCATCGTTCGCTTGCGGGGCAATTTAGGGCAGATCAGATGCAAATGTGGGCCTAAAGCAAATAGAAGACGGGCTAGCCCGATTGGGGCTGCCCACGCAAAAGCAGAATAGGTCCTGCCTGGTTTGCGGCCGGGCTGGAAAGCGAGCACGCCCCCACGCTGCCCACACGGGTATTTCTTGGGGTACTTGCGGGAAAATGCAACATATATTCGTAGTCCATGCCGTAAAAATAAGGCCAGCCCAATTGGAGCGGCCCATGAATGCCTAAGTGGACTCCACATTTGCCATAGGCGGGCTTACTGCTCTGAAACGTCTCCACCATATTTTTAAGGCACAATTTTATTTATGTAGATTATGTTATACCGGCCGCTAATTGCCTCTTCTCGAGGTTTTACATAACGGCCCTAAGCATATCCATGCCATGAATAAAGACTATTTTCATCCTGAACACCATGTTAGTAATGCAGAATTGACAGAAAATATGCAACAGTAACTGTTCCGCTATACGAGTATGTACTGAATGACCTACAAATATTTCCTGCGGCATTACTTTTCTACACACACCACCGAAATAAATATTCAGGCCATGTTGGGGGTGATGTGGGCCAGCCCACATTACTGTAATGTTGGGAATAAATTTCTCTCATGTTACTGAGTGTCGCATACAAGGCAAAAAAAAAATAGTGCTTAATGTTTCACACTTGATGATTATTGGAACTTGGGCAGCCCCGAAAACGCCATATTCAACCCATGTGGGTAGCACGTGGGTCAACCCGAAACGGACTGGCCTCCGCAAATCCCGCCCCTGTACAATTCATGTACTCGAGGGATTAATCGACTTAAAAGTTGAAACCTTGATCAATGGGACGGCAGTGCCTGCACAAAAGTAGGACCGATTAATATTTCTGCGTTGCTGCCCACAATTGGCTACCTGGGCTGAATGCGGGCAGGCCTTTTTGGGCTGCCCACAAAAATACAGATTGGGACCGATCGCGGCAAAATTGGGCAGCTCACGCGGGGCACCTCTGGGTGCGTGTTGCAAATCACGCATGGAGCCTGTATGGGCTGTCCCCACGGGCCCAACGCGGGCCCCCACCTCATAGGCCACTTTGTGCTAGTTGGGTCACTTGTGAACGGAGCCGATGGGCGGCGAGAATGCACTGGAATGAAACAGGTATCCTCTGCTTCCATAACATCAATTTTCTAAACTAGAAGAAGTATTTGCTTGTTGAGAGCATGTTCGCACATGAAAAGAGGAATTGAAAAAGCACTTATGTTTTGATTCAGCGCACTTGCAATTTCCAGCCAGGCATGATTTTACACTTCTCTCTGCGCCATTTCAGCTACCAATAGTAGAGAACCGGCCTCTGCCGAACTTTTTTTTATGACAGGCAGATAATTCCAAAGCGGAAAAGATTCCTCACTGCGTATGATCAATCTGCGGACAAACACAATCACTGACACAACCCCAATAACACTGGCGAGCCGAGACACTGCAGCAGGTTACTAGCTGGTTTGAGCGCGAAATCTGGGAGGACCGGATGCCCCGTGACCGGAAAGGGAAAATCGAAACGGCTATGCGCATAGGTCGCGCGTAACAGACTTATCTGTGCTAGTCGTAAAGTCGCGGGGCCTCCGATATTGACGCCCAGGATGGCTGCCGAAATCTTACGCTCAATGCGACAGCAGTCTGAACAGACACATTGCATTTCTGGCGCTTATGCTTACGATCCTTACGAACCATGCCTTCGTTGCGTACGTAGTGTGAACGCTGTTTAATGCAACGCTGAACCCGTGTCGTAAAATCATCATCAACCTTACTGCACCCACTGCAGGACAACAGCCTCATTCATACCATTTCAGCTTACCCGCCCTTGTACCAGCTGCGCCCAGTTCATCGCTGGATTCTCTCTAAACTCATGCCCCACTTAGCTTCCTGCAGGCATCCACTACTCTTTCCTTCCCTTCGAATCCTGTTGGTCACCCTTAGAGACTGTCAAATAGCGCATCCGCAATGTCGAACCCCCTATCCCCTTTGCGCTTCTATCGATGGTCAGAAAGACAGCAATTCGGCGCTTCACTCCCTCTCACCCCCCCTTACCACCAAATACTATACGTTGGCCTGTGCTTCGAAGATAAACTGGGGCCGAATTACAGACGGCTCACACTCACAATCTTCCTATTGGCGAGAGGCAGCACGGCGGGAGTGGCCTTGCTTTACATCATCGACGTCTGCTGTTTATATCATAAACACACTTGAAGTGATGACGTTCGCTGCGGGCCAATTGTGAGCGGGGGTTGTGAGCGACGCGAGCCGCTCACAACTCGTTTGTGAGCGCTCACAAAGGGAAAAGGCGGCGATCTATGCGGCGGCCGGCGTTCTCGTGAGGCGGTAGCGGCAGCGCCTCGACGCAATCATCGGCAAAGGACGGTGTACGAAGACTGACGTGCCGGGCGAGACGTTTCGACGCATGTTGCTACTCGAGAAGGATATAGCACAGTGACTGTGCGACGCGATGAACTGAGATAGGTATGTGCGGCCGAGTGAGCTTTCTGTGCGGCAACAGATAATGCGTGCGCTGCGGTTTTTCCGAACTACTAGTGGCTTCCAAGTTGCTATTGTCAACGAGGCGAACATCGGCCTCGCGCAGCCGACAGTTCGAAAGCGTTTGCGGCGTGCAGCTAAGGCGGCGGCGAAGAAAGGCTTCCTTCGTCACAGCAGCGTATCTGGCGTCGTCGGGTTTGTCGACGGCACATCGAGCGTCTACGAGTAGCCTTGTGATGGCCCTGTTTTCAGATATGAGATGCCAACATGATTTGGGCCATGAACCTCCCTACCTGGGATCTTGGCATGATGCTTTCTTCTGGTGGCATTATCGGCTACACACAGGCATGACACACGTCGAGGCAGGCCTGCTGCGAGGCGTCAAATCCACGACGGTGAGCCACGCTGTTTTTTGCAAGATATGTTAGGGTGGGCTCCACATGCCTCACGTGTATTGCCGTTCTTGGGCTTTTATAAAAGCTGGAACATAAGGCACGTCGTACATTGTTGAAATATTTGCCTACGTAAGAAACAAAGATGGGAATGCGTGTGTTTGATGCCTGTAATAAGTAGGAATGGGGCATCAATTATACCGATATGAAGTGCAAGGCTGTCCTTACAGCAGTGTTGCTGAAACTTTCTATCATTCATTGTCTGCACGCCCATGAATGTCATCGTGAGCCAAACCTGGCAATGAGCTACTTGATACGACTCTTCCATTGTGTCAGTAAGGCTGTTAAAGTTTATGAGGCTGTTAAGGTCGGCAACGACGAAGAATGTGCTTGACAGCGTGCCATTTTCGGTTATGATGGTGAAAGGGGCACCTGTTGGAGACATGGCTGCCAGTGCCATGGAATCCCGGTCGGACTCTCCATAACGGTTATAGAACAAGGCATACACCTTCACAAGGTTAATGGGGGATAACTGCACCTGGTGCTTGAAAAAATACTAGACACTCCTCTACCAGCCAGAGCGTGTAGCATGTGCCGTGTTGCATAACTTCTTTGGATCTCTTCCTGCCTGCAGACGAGGAGGGTGCTGCTGGCTTGGACAAGAAAGGGTCACAACTGTGTACCGGCTACTTGGAAGTGGGATCACTATTGCCATGCATACCTGTAGGGAAAAGCCATACAGAATCATGTTGTGAGCCTGTTTGAGTACATAATTAAAGTGTTTCACAAAGAGACAGCAATTGTGATGCCTATTGAAATGGGAAAGTCTCACAGAAGGTTTTTAGAAGCACGTGTATCCACTGTGCACCTTTATTTTCCAGCAGCTTTTCACACACTTGAGTGTGTTGCAGCAAAACCAACTGCCTGCAATAGCAAAGGCAGTTATTTGCACGTGCTGCACAATTGTGCTACACAAAGAAGACACAGAAGAATAATTGTTTAGAGCCTGTAAGCTGGCACAGTACTCATCGCAGGTCTAAAACACTTCAGAAACAAGAAATGAAATTATTGTGCATAAAACGGCGGCTCAGAGGCAAGACACAAAAGAATAGTTGCTTAAAGATTACAGGCTTGGATAGTAGTTGTCATAGGTTTGGCCCATTTCAGAAGCAGGAAACAAAGTATGGCACTTAACAGTGCATACACATTACACAAGTAGTGCTATGTACAATGTTTGCATAGGGTAGTCTCCATAAGTGAGCCTTTCAGGACTACAGGCCTGTATATACTGTTAGGACGCATAGAAAGCAGTTGAATAATGCTAAACAGTGTAAAGCTGACAAATTGAATACATAATATTGCGAGTTTTAGTGCTCACAGTGATTGTAGCATACGTATAAAATCCCATAGGTATGCAAACTGGTGAAAAAACCTCACATATGCATCAAGAAAATAGTGTGAGGGCAAAAAGTTTCGCTCAAAAGCAAAGCAACCCAGTCAAGGAGAACAATTAAAAAAAATACAGCACACACTGCAATGAACGCTACATCAAAAGCCCTGTCACGGTGGTACTGCAGTGAATGAAGGCTTCGGGTTCAGTCTCGGCAAAGGTGGAAGCATTCCCATAATAATGTTCTTTCCTAAACTATCCAGCTACATACAAACAGATTATCATGCAAGGACAGAGCTTCATTTTGGCCTACACTACATGCTTCACAATCGTCTTGTATTTCCAAAAGAGAAACAAATAGAACCACAGAGCCTGCCATTGCACTTCCAACACTTTTCTCATCGATACATGTAGGCGCCGAACGAAAACACCTCCGCAAGTTCTCTTTGTCCATTTCCATGTCAAGCGCTCCATGAAATTTTATCGCTGCAGGCCCTCAACCTCGACTGCATTCTATTAGATTTTGAGCATGCTCGTGGCACCCGCAGGGTACTTCAATTTCCGAAGACGCTAAAAAAAAGCAGCACCTTCTCTGGGAATCAGCTGTTTGCTTGCAGGCCGCCATGTGCACGCCATGACGCCGCCGGCGCACCCTCGCGGCAACCAAAGTTACCTATTAGCAAGTATAACTACAAAACTAAGAACGCTTCCACTTTAGCCTAATGTTATTCAATATTAAAAATAGTACCTTGCCAAAATAAACCTATGTCTGTTTTTATTGCGTATTAATTGCGTCGTGTTACAAAAAGTTAGGAGACGGTCCCTGCTCAATTCTGTGCCACATTGTGGCAACAGCGTTTCCTGAGGATTCGGAACTACCGGGGCGGAGCCGCGCTAAAACTGACTGGTCATGGGACGATTTTGTATTTGCGTCACGATTGACGTCTCAAGGCTGCGTCACAGCTCCGTAAATTTGATGTCACGCTAACAGACTTGTGAGCGGAGTCCGTAATTCGGCCCCTGTTCATTCCCCGCCAGTCGTGCCTGCTTACCTACGACTGAGTGCTGGTATTACAAGAGGGTCGACTGGTCAACTTCAATTCGCATTACATGACCTGTTCATATTCATTTCCTCTCGAGTTCAACTAAAATGTCATTAATTAGATTTTGCTCTCTGAACCACTCTGCATTCTTCCGGTCCCTTAACGGTACACCTATAAACCTGCTTTTCATAGCTCCCAATCTCGTTCTCAATTCGTGTTCAGCTCTCTTCCACGTGTCCAAGTGCTGTTGCATTATACGAGCAGCTTCGACATGATGCAGACAGGAGGCCCGCCGACATGCTCCTATTACGCTCCCCAGCACGCTATAGGTATGCTGAACGTATGAAATGGTAGGACTATGGCCACAATCCTAGTGGCGACACGGCGGATTGAAATTATTTTACTATGCCCGCACTACTACATTTAAACAAAGAAAACTATCACAAACATATATTCTCTATTTCATCACCTAGCCTATGCTTTTATGTTTTTCGTGAAATGTATAACGCCAATACCAATGACAGCAGTGAGCTTATCCTTAACGCAATCATACGTACGCCTCATCAGAGATTGCCCATATATATATCTAGCGTGCGTAGTGTTTGGATAGAGTAAGATGCCTTTGCCAGTATTCACCGTTGCGGTTAAGCATTTGGCACGAAATTCTAAACCGCGCCAGCTGATATGACATAAATATCAGTCCTACTGGCTGTATTTCTGCTTTATCTCATAATATGACGTTTGAAACATAATTCTTTCGAAAATTCGTTCCGGGATGTCCTTTGTCGCAATCCTTAACAGCAAGAACGAAATTGCCTTCATTGTGCCATATTCCACCCATGGTGGACAGGAAAAACCACAAAGTGCGAGGAGAGAATGTTTATTTAGTATATAAAGTTTAGAAACGTCACATTCGAATTGCTGACCCGTTTTACAGGTAACGAGCCGTCACTTAGGCCCAACTCTGCCCGGGCGAAGGCCGGTCGCTTCTTTATTGCAACGAATTCTCTGGGATGGGTCATCAAAGTGCATCCTCGTGCGGTGGACTGACAAGGCGCGCGAAGTAGCGAACTCTTGGTCACAGAGGTTGCAACGCAGAGACTGGGGGGTCGGCTTGTGACACTTCCTCGGGTGACTCACCATCTGGCGCCTCAGCTTGTAGCCCCTGCCGTACAGCAAACAGCGCTGGGGACTGCGCTCCGTCAACTCGGCGGCGTCGAGGCGAAGCAAGTTATCATCGCTATTATCAGGGTCGCCGTGCATCCTCGTGGAGTGGGCTGACAAGGCGCTCGAAGAAGGGAGCTGCTGGTCACTGAGACGGCCGCGCTGACACGGTGGCGTCTTGTGAAACACCACCAGGTGAGTCACCAACTGGCTCCGCAGCTTGTAGCCCCTTCCACACAGCAAGCAGCGGTCAGGACTGCGCGCCGCCAACTCCTCGGCGTCGAGCGGTTGCAAGCAGTCATTCTGATTTCCACGGTCTGGGAAAAGAAACAGTCCCGCACGTGTCACATAGAAAGAGCCGCGATCGGCGTATAAATGCGGTGCAGTCAGAGCTGACAAGAAGGGCGCAAACGTCGCCTTTGATCCGGACAGGCAGAAACGTGTGCCTCTACATTCGCACTTTTGTAAGTACCGCAGTGCACTAAAATTATATAGTACACTTAAGGTCTACCTTTCAAAGTATGACGCCATTGCGTTCAGAGCTAACGTAGTTTTCTAGCGAAAGCTACACAGCGGTAGGCCTTGAAGCCGTCGGCGTAGCACCGCTTTACTGTGGAAGACAAAGAAGACGAATAAGAAGAAAAATGAGAAAAGAGGAAGAAGAAGAAAAAGAAGGAAACGAAGACAAAGGAGCAAAAGAAGGAGAAAAAAAGAAGTACAAAAATAAAAGGAAGAAAAAAAGAAGAAAAAGACGAAGTAAATGAAGAAGACAGATAACTCGGTATTTTGTAGTGGCGAACGACAACTCTGAGTTGCTGGGACAGAGTTCGTTCGAACGTTGTAACGGCCGTGTGACCCGGAGTTCCATGCAGAGACGATGTCATACCGCTAGAAGTCACCTACACCCGAATGAGAATGGTCAACGTCGAGAGGCAAGGGGTGCTCATACGGGAAGTGATTCCCCTATGGCATAAATAAAGCTAAAACGGAGTATACTACTATGCGCAAATCCATGTCGTTACTTTAAAGCCGAACCTAGGTGTAGCCAAGCAGATTGCTTTAGCGTAACTACAGTATGACCACATGCTATACCGCAGCTATTTTTTTCTCGCTTGTTTACATATAACTTAATTTGTGCCATCAAATAAATCGCACACACTTCGTGCTAAGCTGCCATGCCCGGTTGTAGACGACCACCAGACATATAATGCCCCGAGCCGTACGAACGTGCTTGCTTGGCCCAGGAGTAGAGTGCCTTCCTCGGCCTCCAAAACCACTGGAACGTTTATTCTAATTTCACTCGCCCGTCATAAGGGAAGGAAAGAAGGTGGGAGTGAAAGTGGATCTGGTTACAATGAAAAGGCGCAGTATCTGTCACACTTATTTCTGTGGACACCTGAATCCTGCCGTAAGGGAAGGAAGGTGGGAGTTAAAGTGGAGTTGGTTACGAAGGATAACGCCGACGACGCGAGACTCAGGAACGGGAGGGCGCCAAAGAGCTGCGCTATAAAACAACTGAACAATATAGTGCCACATGCATGGCGCCAATTTCTGGTGTGGGGCTATCGTTTCACCCCGAAAGCGGGTGGCCGCTGCGCAATGGCGCCGGTCATAGGGAAAGTTGTCCCATTCGAGAGCCTAGCTTCGAAGGTCGTGAAATCATACCATATAATTCGTAACTCGAGTTACGTATTGAGATAAATAAGTATATAACCGTGTATAGCTCAAAAACGGAATGGAAAATCGGCTTAAAGAAAATGTCGCGCAATTCATTCTATTTTTCTATCTTTCGTCTTCTCTTCCTTTTGTCACTAGCGACGGCTACTTGGAGTGATGCTCCGAAGCTCAAATATGAAACTGGGTCAAGCAAGTAACTGAGTCCAAATACTTGTACGACGGTTAATTCAAAAGTGTTTTGGTGTGCTATAGTTTCGGCAAGTACAACCACGGTCTCTAATAAAAATAATGGGTTTCATTGCTTTATCCATCACCAGTAATGCGAATCCCTAAGGCAGTGTGGAAAGGTGGGACTAAAAGCTAGAAGCGCCCTACTTTGGGAAAATGCAACTATTAGTAACCTGGTCTGCACGTTGGGCTGTGACAGGGGAAGTCGGGAAGAAAGCTAAAGCTTGAAAAGCAAGGAGAGGGATGAGGTGAAGCGGACGGGGCCCCTGCGGCTAGAACCAAAGAAAAAAAAAGAGGGAATGGCGGTAATTTTGCTGTCGCAAAACTGGACCGTGAGAAATTATATTAAAACAAAGAAAAGCCGGTGAAGCAGCGGGAAGAAACTAGCTTGAAGAAACGATTAGGAAGAAAACAAAACAACAAAACAATTAGTGTAAACCGAGCCATCAGTTCAAACCCACTCATGTGGACAACACATGATCCCTGAAACTGTCGCTGCTACCGCAAAGCTTTTTTTTCTGAACCTGTTTTAACCGTTTCGACCCGGAACGGAACATGTCCGAGGAGGCGAACCCGAAAGGCGTGAACCCGGGCTGAACCAGAAAAAACAACGTTTACGGGCAGAGAAGCAGCCCCGGCGAGAAAGAAAGCTGACGCGTTCGCAGAGCAGGTGTCTGGCGTCCTCTTTCAGCACCCAGAGGGCGTTGCCTCTTTGCGTGCTCTCTTTCGCAGCGGAAAGAGCCGCTGCTTTTTACACGCTCGGCAGGTAAGATGGAAAAAGGAAAAGAATTCATGTCCGAGCAAGCTCTGATGATTCATTATCCATGGCGTGACAGCAATCTCCTCCACCTCCTAATAAAGGGCGAGGACGACGCTCTCTCACTCGAGCGCAGGGCTTGGCCAGCGTTTGCACACACACGCACACACATTACGGGACGAGTAAACTCGACACCCAGGTTCATGTCCGCGGGAGGAAGCGTTAGGCGGACGACTGCAGGGTACTAACATGACCGAAATGCTCCAGCTTGGCACTGAAATGATGGCGTAGGTCTCAAAGACTGGACCAGCTGGGTAACGACATTACTAAAAGAATTAGACAAACAGCCACAGTTCTGCGAGTTGCTCGACGACGTGACCGCCCGGCGACAAAAATAACACAAACCTCTTATCGACTACATGTACAGCCTACTGCAACGCATAAAACGCGTCAAGTACGCAATAAGTGACGACGACATCGTGGGATGGGTAATTCAAGGTGTACAATCGGATAACGCGAGACCCGTGCTAGCGGTATTTCATCACCTGCGAAAAGGAAGCGCGTCTGAATTCATCAACTACGCCCGACAATTCGATAGGCGTACGATTGCGGTGAAAAGCGTAGGCACAAGCACGAAGCCATTCTGATGGAACGAGCAACCGAAGAACGCAGTGAAAGATGATCACGGACCGCGCAAGCCCACGAGACTTCCAGCGGACTCCTGCGCTCGCTGCCTGCAAAACGGGCACCACGCTCGGGATTGCACGAAACCCGACGCACGCATCGTAGAGAAAGCAACCGCCGAGCGTCGGGAAGAAGACTGCGCGAGGGCATCAACGAACTGCATCGTGACATCGCGCTCAGAGAGTAACATGGTCCTTGTACCAATGAAAATCAACGGCATAGAGACGCTGACTTGGTGAGACACAGGTTAGACTACGTCTCTACTATTGCCGGCTTTCGCACAACAATTTCAATATTGTGCCGGACATGGACTGTGTACTCGAAGGGCCATTCGGGGATTTAACGGCACCATTTGGAGTAACACAAGGACATATCACCATCGGGGATGCCAGCGCAACTGTGGATGTGAAAGTGGTCAAAGACTTGCCGCATGAAGCCTTCATGAGCACAGACTGGCGACAGTGCATCAAGTTCGACTGCATCCAATGCTACACGGATGGAGCTCATACACTTGAGTGGATAGCAAAGTGTTCGCAAGAACGACAGACGAAAGTCGACTGACATGACGACCTTTCGCAACAATCGCAGTGCAACACTCGGAACGAAGAAACCACTATAACAGTGTGTCGAACTATTAAGAACAACCTTGAAAACAAAAGAGTCCTAAACTTGCATCACGGGAAGAAAGCATACAGCTCCTCATATAAGCGAAACCAAAAGACTTCTTAGAGTACGAAACAGGCAAGCTCCAATCCGTGCTTTTCGACAACATAGCAATCGTAGTGCACTGGGCCTTTACAGAGAAATTCTATCATTACCTACAACGACTCGAGCAGCTTGTCGTCTACACGGACAACTGGGGTGTCTCGCGCATAATGTCGAAGAAAAATCCGAATAGACGTTTTGCCCGCATCGTGCTAGACATGAAGTCTTACAACTTCAGCATATACCATACATCAGGGAAGACAAATGTAATGGCAGACGCCTTTTCAAGAATGCCTGAAAACGCGCACGGAGTCTTCATCCTTAGAGCCGAAGACGGCCGATTAAACAACGCACAACGAGCTGATCCGAAACTTGCGACAATCATTCAGAAAACGCAACAGCCGTAGGCAAAGGACACACCATACAAATTTTTCAACGACAAACTCGTGCATGTGACGAAGAACGGAGGAAAGGAGATACATCGTATTGTTATACCAAAAGCTCAGAAACGAAATGTGCCAGGCTCGTACCATGACAACGAAGGTCACGATGACGTTACCCGGACACTGTCGAAAATCCAGCGACGCTATTTTTGGGAAGACATGAAGAAAGAGGTAGAAAGCTACATGAGAGGATGTGACACATACCAAATTTTCAACCTGCGAACTGGAGTGCAGATTGGCTCGATGAACCCATGAATGCCATCCTCTAACCCATTCAATACCATTGCTATGGACCACGTTGGACCAATAAATTCCCAGGACTCCAACAAATATTTCATAATAGCTGTTGACGCGACAACACGATTCATCGTCACGCGTGCCATACCCGATAAGATATTGTTCTCACGTTTGGCCCACCGAAGACAGTGATAACGGACAACGACATTTTATTTACATCGACAGCAGCAAAGAGGTACTTTGCAGAGAAAAACATCCCGCATTGTCTCACAGCACCCTACACTCCTGAAACAAACTGTCTTGTCGAAAGAGCAAACGGCAAAATCCTATTCGCAAAGCAGAATAAAACATGGACGGCGACATTGGCCACTGCAGTGACTACATGATGAGACGACATTCCAAGTCAATAATCAGCCTCACATCGAGTTGCAGGCTTCACCATTCGATCTGCTGTACAGCTACGTGCCTCGCCGATCCGACGACAACGAGCTGTCAGAGCCTGCAAATCCGCAAACCCAAGCAAAAGTTAAATGTGAAGAAGCACTCGCTACGATCACTGACTATTTGCGTGACATCAAGTGGAAATATGACACCAAACATAATCCGCCATGCTCTAACCTGAGTGATGAAGTTTGGAGTCACAAAGGTTCACGACCAACTAAACGAGGGCCAATGTATGAGGGACCCTACAGGATCACGCAGGTGGAGAAAGAAACGTACATCATCACGAAGAAGGGAACAGAAGAAACAAGAGAAGAAACAAGACCGCCGCGGTGGCTACAAGTCTATTATTGCGAGGATGCAATAAATTGAAGACCCGCCCGTGTTAGCTGAGAAACTAGCGGCATCTTCTGGCAAGAGGACGAAATGACAACGGGGAGGGTGTATCGGCGAGAGGCGAGAAGAGAGGAGAACGTTCGAGGACGGACGAAACATCGTACGGTCAATTATGTAACCATTTTAATCCAGTTCAATTTTTATTAAATTTCGGTTCTTTGAGAACATCGATCGTGTCATCATGAACTGCAAAGGCTTACACTACACAACACGACAGAGTATCGACGGATAAAATGCTGTAGCGTGAACAGTCAGAGACAGCACGGATTAAGCCGCGAATTTCATCTCTCTTTCGACGTGCCTACGCAGCTGCTGGGTACTCGCACGGTGTGTTTTAGACAACTTTGAACTCTAGAGCCTGCGCACAGTACTGATGAAGCGACAAGTTTATTTGGCTGCACAAGAAATCGAGAAACACCCCAACACGATGCCAAGTACACAGGTAGCGACCGAGCAAACGCGACGCTAACCAGCATATGCCTCGGTCGAAATCCAGTCATACAGTTTGGATAGCGGCATCTTAGCATTGTCCCATATTATTCGACGCCGGTCCTGCGCAGCATTTTACGCGACCTGCTCTCAACAACGCAGAAGACTTGGTGCAGCTCTGTGATGCTAAGCATTGACCAACAGGAAGCGCGTGACCAGCACCACAGTTCGCAAGCGAATTCTTCAAACCAAGAATTCAAATTTTCTAGGAGGCGAGAACTGAACACGGCAGCGACGGCGAACGTTTTAAGCGATCGACAGCGCAGCTGCACGTTAGCAAGAAAATTAGGCACACAGAACCCATACTTGCATACGGTATAAAGCCTTACCTGCAGCCTCATCACTCATTGCGTAATATCCAATTCGCGCCTTCTGCAGCCCCTGAAGACAGTAGACGAAAACCGTTGTCTACGAGAAGCGAGAGGAAATTCAACGCCGAGAGGCTGAGAGGAAGGCACCACTCTCGCTCTCTACTGCATTTTGAATTTTTGACCTCAGCGCCCCCACCCACCCTGCGAGAACACTATTTACCGCGAGATTGACCTAGAGGTGGCGCCATCGTTGGCGCCAGGTGTCCACCCGCACGGCCGCTCGATGGAAGCGCACTAGGTGCGGCCTGCTACGTCGCCTGAAACCGGCGGGAGGCGCCTACTTCCAGTCGCCACCGCCGCAGCTCCACCGTTCGGGGACAGCCGCGCGCGGAAAGCTGCGCCTTGATGCGCTTTGAGGGAGGCGTCGGCGTGGTAGAAGCCTTTTATTTTAAGGATATAACAGCTCCGCTTCACACAATTTGGCAACAAGAATTAGTATATACTGTCATGTCTAGTGTGACCATGTCAGCACTTAGCGCTTGCTCGGCAAGGATGTATACTGGAGTGTACCCCAAAAACTTATAATGACGGTGGTTCAAGCCCACTCGATTGGAGAGCTCGCATTACCGTGATGTTGCATTCGGATCCAGTCGTTCGTCACATTAAAATGTGACCCGGCTGTGAACAATTCGAAGCGGTTCAGCTGCCTTGGTAGCCTAATGCATAACCACTTAATTAACTATGTCGCACATTCCGTGTGTCATTTTCATACCATTTACTCATTCCATCATACAGGTTTTATACACAAATTGATGTCAACCTGTTCTAAGCTGCCAGCGCTATAGACCAACACCGATCTTTGACGTAAGCACGATGTGGTGGCGTTTCTATCGCCAGCGTGGTCCGACTGGGGGTGAAAAATAGGCTTCGCGCCCATAGGAATAGATGGAACTGAAAGATTTCCAAGCAGTTTTCTCATTTCACAGGGCACATATGAAGTCGGTATTCGGTACAGAGCAACCATGAACGCCCTGGAATAGAGCGTGGAAGTGTGAAATTCCATTACCGAGGCGAAGTATATTTAAAACACCGCGAAACGTATGGGGGTGTGAGTTGAGAGGGCGACCCATAGAAATACATGTAAACACAACTTACTGCAACATTTTGCTCGGTTCAGCAGCGTTGAAGCCTTTTCATTTTTTAGTGAACGTCTTGTACGACGCCCCGACGTCATGTTGCATGACACACTACATTCTTTTGCAAGTAATGCAAGTCTAACGACTTGCGGAACCGCTCACAGCACGATAAACTGACTGCGCCCAGTTGCAGACGACCGTACACCACCCGCTGTCGCTAGCAGATGCTCCGGAGCTGGAGGCGGCCGCGGTGGATATCGCCAGCTACGCTGTCGTCTGCTGCAATGCGCGAATCTCCTTCGGTCCATAGTGTCGTATGGCGTTTGACAACTGCTTTTTAAATGTAATTCTGTCTAGCACGTATTACTGGAGCGACATTTACCCTATGCGGCAGCATATCTGACTGTAAGCAAAGCTGCGAGATTCGCTACACCCAGCTTGCCTCTTGGCGGTGTCTGGATTCATAACACAGGTTATTCGGGGAGTTTTAAAAGTAGACTGCCTCCGTAACGTACCATACTTTATCACACACTTCTTCAAAGCGCTGGTCAACGTTTAACAACCGGCCATTACTTCTGATGCTCTGCGAAATGAGAAAAATGTTCCGGTAAGTTATGTTTGCATGTATTTCTACGGGTCGCCCTCCCAACTCGCACCCCCCTACGTTTCGCAGTGTTTTAAAAATACTTCGCCTCGGTAATGAGATTTCATACTTTCACTATCTGTTCTAGGATGTTCATGGTTGCTTTATACCGAATAACGACATCATAGGCGCTCTCTGAAATGAGAAAACTGAAATGAAATCTTTCGCTTCCATGTATTCCTATGGGCGCTAAGCCTATTTTTCACCCCCAGTTGGCTGCAGCGCCGCGAGCGCCCCCTTTGTTTGTAAACACGGTGTTGGTCTATACAAAAAAAAAAATGTCCTACTATGAGCAACCTCTGTGAAAATGCGACATGTAACCAACCTTTCAATCTCATTGTGACAAATTTTACGGTGGAAATATGAAGATGTTTATTAGGTTAAATCTAGATGATAACCTGGGATTTCGACTCAGTTGGAGACCTTTAACTTTGTACGCCAGAACGCTATCCGTCATGGCTTCCCGCCTTTTGCATGACCGGACAAAGTAAGCGCGCTTGATAGAGCCGGTCTGCCTCAAGGTGCTACGTATATGCGCCGAACGTTTTTATTACTATTTTTATTGGCTACTCGCAAACCCATACCATTTCGCTGGTTCGTAATTTTCAATGGAGGAACGCGCATCAAGTGTTGCTGTTGTGAAACTCTCAGCTGTGATCACAAGAATGTTCACGCGTCAGAGCGCAACTGCAGCCGAGATTTAGCGAGCAGCCGAGTAGGCTTATTTAATGGCCACACACAAAAAAAAGAAGAAAATTACCAATCGCAGACGGAAAACCTTTCTTGAGAGACGTTTATGCCATAGCCATAAACATCGCTCCACTGCTGAGTTGACATTTCCAGCCCAGCTCGCTATCAGTGGGGACAGCAACTTAACATCTTGCATAGCGCCTTAGCATGGACACGATCATTGTTTTATAGATTAGCTGCAGGTAGTGGGTACAGTGAGAAAAAATGATGAAACCAAAAGTTTACACAGCTTGCTACTTCGCCGGACCTCTTCAGACTTCATCATCCTGTTAATGAAGGTGCTCGTAAGCTGACAAAGCTTGATTACTTCCTTTGGGGAGTACATCAAGCCTCCATTGTCCTTGGTGTTCATTAAACTGTAGCATGTCCAGTTGACTCATATTTCCTGCAACAGGCTCTTGCTCGACTGACATGCCGCCTCAAAAACATTACCAAATATCGCATAAATTAAGCAACAACCTGGTAGTGATAAACAAAATTGGGGTTCTTAAGTCTCCTTAAGGAGCCTCGTTAGAGTGCCCGCACTTGGCTACCTGCTTATTCACCGTATCCCGTAATTGGTGCCTCTGTCGCATATCATTAGATGCAGCCTTAAGTCACCGCATTATATGAAACAGCACCCTACACATAGCTATATAAAGTCCCTCTTTACCAAAGCCGTACGAACGTGCCCTATAGGAGTATAGTGTGTCTGACATGGGATCTAAGGGTTCGCTTTCAATAATTCCCATTTCGCCTATACATATTATTGACTATCTGTGGTTTGGCAGCTCCTGCTACATTGAATATGTCATGTGTTCTCATTGCGCCAAAGGTGTCTGGCCATATCAGCAACTAAAGTGCCTCTTACCAGAGAGGTTTTTTTCCGACTTTTCGCTGACAGGGTGGGCGCCGGATTTTCTGTGGAACGTGGCTTTTAATTTTATCGCATCAGCTCAAACAGTCTCAACAGTATAAACAAATGTTGTATGCACAGGCTCCTTTACTTGCAAGGCCACTCAGACTAGCGAGACAAAATTTAGGACAAATTGCATTCTTAAATAAAAAAAAAGCCCTTCGTAGCTTTTTCTGATATGTCCTCGCAACATAACCTGCGAGAAATGCTTCTGGTGCTACCTCATCGTGTTCATCTGCTTCACGACACATCGTTAAAAAGCCTAGTTGACTGGCCAGCTCCCTGGTAACTAAATAGGTTAAACAACGTGACGGGAACACAGGAAAAGAGGACGACACAACTAGCGCGGTTGTGCCTTCTTCTCCTGTGCTCCCGTCACGTTGTTTGCACGGTTAACCTATAACTAATCACCAACAAGTCCAATCTGCTCTCCCTTGTAGCAAATTCAAAGGCAGCTGATAGGGCATTATGCTTCAGCATCTGGACTTTTTAACCTCAGCGCCGCTTTCATTTCAGAGGAAGCGAGTGCATTTCCACTCATCGCTGCTGTCTTTGCCTGAAGCGAACTCAGCAGATAAAATTAGAGGGTCTCTTAGATGTCTCTTAAGCGGAGGACGGCGAAAGCCTACACTTCTATCATTTGCCTCTCATCGTTTGCCACAGTTCGTCATTTCAAATCGTCGTTTGATATATTGGTCGTTTCTCAGTCGTGATGAGTCTGCCTGCGTAGTCGTTGTGGCCCTTATCACTCCTAACTAAGCCGGTTACTCATTTAGAATCAATAGTGATCATAACATGTCGTCGTTTCATATATTGGTCATTTCGTAGTCATTAATAGTAATGATGAGTCATGCCTAGCTGTTATAGTCATTACCACACATCGCTAAGCACTTTTACTCATTTCTAATCAATTGCGGTCATTACATGTAGTTTGATATACTGGTCATTACAAATCATTTTAGTCATTATTAACCATTATTAGTCATTAGCATTAGTCATGACATTTATCAATGTCTATTTATAACTTGTATTGATTACCTATCACCATCAATCATTTTCATTCTTAATCTCCCTTCTTGCACGTCCGCTTTTGCGACTGACACACCAGTGCACAGATGCGACGTAAAGATAACAGGCGCAGCTTCTGCGCATAGATTTTCGCTTCATGAGCCTAGAACGGCTTTCGCCTTAAACAACAGCACATCCAGTCTCAACGTTAACGTGCTTGCACACGCGCACACAAAAAAAAATTGCGTTTACCACGCAGACGCGAGGCGAACGCGCCCAGAAAGGAAGCAAACCGCGCGCTCAGAGTCGGCGACCCCGGCGGCGACGTGTCCCCGAACAGTGGCGCCCTCAGCAGAAATAGCGGACGCAACTGTAAACTCCCCAAGGACGCGCTTGCCCATTGACGGCGGCGCGACGCAGCAGGCCGCACCCAGTGCGCTTCCATCGAGCGGCTGTGCCACCCGTTACAAAGGGACTAGCTAACACTATCATCATCATCAACTCGCTCCGATGGTGCGGATCGGCAGCTGGCGGCGCTTGCAGAAACGCAAGCGACGTATGTCTGCTTCCGAGTTTACGGCGGGTTTGCTGGCGATGAAAACGAGCCCTATGCAATGCATTAGCGATTTACTGTTTAGAGTGTTCCAGTATTGCAGAAAATATCAGGTGGATTTCGCAAATGCGGAAAAGAAAATGGCGCGAAGTTTAGGAAAACAATGCACACAACCAACTGGCATCGCTTCACACGTTTTTGCGTGGTATGGCGCTCACAGGCCTTATACTTGGTTCTGAACATGACATATCGCCTTTTCAGCAGCGTACGCGTGTCTTATACGAGTTCGACAGGCTAATTTAGTGTCAAGCCCACGGAGTTACAAGGTTCCCGCTCTGACCTGCTGCACTTTAGAATGAATCGAGGCAGCCTGGTTCATTATATCGTACATGACTCGAGGATTAAGCAGCTTAATTGTAGCACTGACAGCCTATTGCCGACGGGTTGCCGTAAACTCAGTAGACATCAACTATGCCTAGATACATAGGGACAAATATTCCCAAAAAATGAGATTACGCCGACACTGTACAGGAAAACTCGCCGCACAGGAAAGCTGACTACTCACGTGTAGAGCGGTGAGTGGATTGAGTTTGCCGAGCTCACAACAAAGCGGATGCTTCTTGCGGAAGGCAATCTGGTGTTCCACTGTGAAATTACTCTAAAGGATTTCCTGAATCCGAGCGAAGAATTAAGGAATTTTTGATGTGTGTGATGTATAGAAATGATAAATTCTAGTGTATTTTTTTTTCAATAACAATGAATTTCACCACGTGACACAACTTTTACACACTTGACAAAATTTATGACTATCAACGATTATTTTCAATAACGTTAAAGTGCAAGCCACGAATGAATAGCTACGAAGACATCTAAAATCTGCGCTTGGTCGCTGTCATGTTTCGGCAAGCAGTTTGAAGGGTGAAGATTTCTTTGTCATTGTAATTATTGAGTTGGGGCGGTTTCGTCGTTTACTTCCAGAAACAGGATCCGGATATAAAATTATCCTGGAAGAAATGGAGCTCATCTTATTATGTGACTATAAATATGTATTTATTCCCGAACTAAACACCGATGGTTATGCCCGTATGAAGCTATTTAACCCCCCCCCCCCCCCCCCCGGTCAGAAGCAACCAGCTTGCTCGAAAGACAGCACATACGTAAAGGGGTTCAAAATATTCTAATGGGCTACCAGTTTGTGGTAGACGTAGCCGGTATAACAAGCAAAACTGTTTATTTATACATCAGGTAATGGCGCCCGTTTTCGCTCTGCTTGGCGCGGTCACCCATGCCAGGATCGCACGGCGGTCCGCCTGGCTAGCTTGCCCCTTGGGGCGCTGTCGTCAGTGGCGCCCACAACACCCCCCTTTCTTGAAAGGTTTGATTCACAGGTCCAGGCGTTCTGGTCGCTTACAAACATGTCCACTTCTCGTGGTGATCGTGTCCTGCAACGGTTGCAGGTGTCTTGCTGTACGTCTTGCTTGTCCTCTGCCAGTTTGTACAACGTAGGACCTTGGTTCTGATGTTGGCTGTGTTACCACGCCATGTGATGCAGCTCCAGCGCGGATGCGCACCGCTTTGCCTGGTGGTAAGCGCTCTCGGCTCCGTACCTTGTGCCGGGTATCGTATGATCGTTTTGCACGAGCTCTGTAGGTTTCATTATTTTGTCTGAACTCGCTGTCGTCCCACTTCGGGGCTAGCAGCTTCTAAGTGGTTCGTACTGTGGTGTTCAGACGACGATTCATTAAGAGTTCTTCTGGTGAAAACCCTTCCACGCTGTGTGTGGCCCTGTAGGCAAGCAGCGCTTCGTGTATGTTGGAAGACTTACTCAAAAGCTTCTTTGCTGTCTGCACAGCCCTCTCAGCCATACCGTTGCTCTGCGGGTAGTAAGGGCTTGAGGTTGTGTGTGAGGCTTCCCAGTGATGCACTAGTTCTTTGAACTCTGTGGAAGTGAACTGCGGCCCGTTGTCTGAGCGTATTGTCCGTGGAACACCGTACATTGGCTCCAAGACTAGGACTATGTTTTTGTAGCTGTCCTCGGCAGCTGTTCTAGCTCGAAAAATCGGGACTAGTAGTCTACTACTACAACATACTGTTTCCCCTCCAGCGTGAAGAGATGCATGCCGACTGTGTCCCAAGGGTGTGCTGGCAATGGGGTTAGAAGCAGGGGTTCCGTTTCTGGCTTTCTGTGCTCTCTGCAAGTTGGACACTTTTCCACGTAATCTTCAATGTGCTTGCCCATGCCTGGCCACCATATGCATTCTCTTGTCCTCGCTCGGCACCTAGTTGTGCCCAAGTGGTCTGCATGGAGTTTTTCCAGAACCTCTACTCTGATGTCTGGCGGGATGATTATTCTGTCACCTTTAAATAGCAAACCATCAACAAGCGAAATCTCACTAGCCACCTCGATGTATCTTTTCAGGTCAGGTGACAGCCCATGCACAGTTGGCCATGATGAGGTGCAGAATGTAGCCACCCTGGAAAGTGTTTCGTCTGACTGGATGCTTGCCCTGATTCTGTTCAGCATTTGGTTTGAAGCAGGGAGCTGTTCAAGTGCTAATTCTTCAAACTCAAGCACTGCACTCTCGAGAGTTCTTTCCTTGACTGCTGGTTTCCCATATGGCTTCCGGGCAGAAGGTCAGCTGTGTACAGCTTTTTAACGGGAGTGTGGGACATGGTGTAGTCGTACTCCAAAAGGCGCATCCTAAAACGTTGAAGGCGAGGACTCAGCTCGTCAAGTCATTTAGTCGTCAGCAGAGGTATTAACGGCTTGTAGTCCGTTTCCACATAAAAGGTTGATCCCAGCAGTTATTTGCGGAAATCTTCGCAAGCCCATGTGATTGTCAGTGCCTCCTTTTCGATTTGGGCATACCTCTGTTCTGGTGCAGCGGTGGCGTAGCGGTAGAACATCCGCCTCGCATGCAAGAGGACCGGGGTTCAAACCCCGGTGCCGCGCAATTCTCCACTGGATGAAAAAAAAAAAAAATCCGCGTGTTGATGGAATTGCATAAACAGGTTTGGGGTGCGACCTGGTGCCGGTGAAGACCTCCGGCAACGCACTCCCTCACCAGAACAGGAGGTGGCCACCCTGGTGCAGTAATTGGCCACTACCTCCTATGATAAGCTCCATAAAACCCCGGCCCTCAGTCACCAGCGGCTGCGAAACAACTGACCACGGCGGCGGTCAGACCTGTGACGCAGCAGGGGGTGCTAAGAAAGCCTGGCTCCGCTGGACAGGCCGCCATTGGAAACTGACCCTGGCAACGTTTAATGCTAGAACCCTAGCTAGTGAAGCTACTTTAGCAGTGCTGTTAGAGGAACTAGAGGGTATGAAATGGGATGTCATAGGGCTTAGTGAGGTTAGGAGGCCGAATGAGGCATATACTGTACTGAAGGATGGGCATGTACTGTGTTATCGAGGTTTACCAGAGAGGCGACAACTAGGAGTAGGTTTCCTTGTCAATAAGTATATAGCGGGTAATATAGATGAATTCTATAGTATTAATGAGAGGGTTGCTGGCATCGTAATTAGGCTTAATAAGTGGTATAAACTGAAGGTTGTACAGGCCTATGCACCTACATGTAGTTATGACCAGGCAGTTGAAAGCTTCTATGAAGATGTAGATTTGGCAATGCGAAAAGTAAAGACGCAGTATACTGTACTAATGGGCGACTTCAATGCCAAGGTAGGGAAAAAACAGGCAGGAGACAAGGCAGTAGGTGACTATGGCATTGGGTCTAGGAATAGCAGGGGGGAGTTACTAGTTGAGTTTGCAGAGCGCAATAACTTACGAATCATGAATACCTTCTTCAGCAAACGGAAGAACCGGAAATGGACATGGAAAAGTCCTAACGGAGAGACTAAAAATGAAATCGACTTCATAATGTGTTCAACCCCCGCCATTGTGCAGGATGTAGAGGTAATCGGGAAAGTGCGATGCAGTGACCACAGGATGGTGAGGTCCCGAATTAGCCTAAATCTGAAGAAGGAACGCAATAGATTAGTAAGAAAGAAACCCATCAACGAATTAGCGGTGAGGGGGAGGGCAGAAGAGTTCAGGATCTCGCTACAGAATAGGTATTCAGCTATAACTGAGGATGGCGACATTACCCTAGAGGCAAGGAACAATAATTTCAGAGATATCATTACTGAGTGCGCGGTAGAAGTAGGCGGTAGGATAGTTAGAGAGGATGCCGGTAAGCTGTCTAAGGAGACGAAAGATTTGATTAAGAAACGCCAGAGTATGAAAGCTTCCAATCCAACAGACCAGATCGAATTGGCCGAGATATCAAAGCTAATCAATAAGCGCAAGGTGGCCGATATAAGGAAGTATAACATGGAGAAAATTTAGCATGCTGTAAAGAACGGGGGAAGCCTTAAAGCGGTAAAGAAGAAATTGGGCATAGGCAAAAACCAGATGTATGCGATAAGGGACAAGGCGGGCAACGTCATCACTAATATGGACAAGATAGTCAAAGTAGCCGAGGAGTTCTATACAGATCTCTACAGTAGCCAAAGTAGTCAGGACCGTAATGAGATTGGCGGTAGGGAAAAACAGTCAGACGTTCCACCAGTGACGAAGGACGAGGTCAAGAAAGCACTAGAAACTATGAAAAGGGGGAAATCAGCTGGAGAGGATCAGATAACTACAGATTTGCTGAAGGACGGGGGGGATATCGTGCTAGAAAAACTCGCCACCCTGTATACACAGTGCCTGGTGTCATCGACGGTACCGGAACCATGGAAGAATGCAAACATTATCCTCATTCACAAGAAAGGGGACTCTAAGACCTTAAAAATTACAGACCAATCAGCTTACTGTCTGTTAGTTTAAGGTATTTACTAAGGTAATCGCTACTAGAATCAGGACAACCTTAGACTGCAATCAAGCAAAGGATCAAGCAGGTTTTCGGAAACGGTACTCTACTATCGATCATATCCATACCATCAATCAGGTGATAGAAAAATGCTCGGAATATAACCAGCCCTTATACATAGCATTCATTGATTACGAAAAAGCATTTGACTCAGTTGAAACCTCGGCGGTGATGCAGGCATTGCGAAATCAGGGGTAGACGAGCCGTACGTGAAAGTGCTGGAAGATATATATAGTGGCTGCACAGCAACCATAGTTCTGCATAAAGAAAGTAACAAAATTCCCATAAAGAAATGTGTTAGGCAAGGAGACACAATCTCCCCAGTACTATTCACAGCTTGTTTAGAGGAAGTATTCAGACACTTGGAATGGGAGCAGTTAGGGATAAGGGTAGATGGAGAATACCTCAGTAATCTGCGATTTGCTGATGACATTGCCTTGCTAAGCAACTCGGGGGATGAACTGCAAATAATGATTGATGACCTAGACAGAAAAAGTAGAAAGGTAGGCTTGAAAATCAATATGCAGAAGACTAAGGTAATGTTCAACAGCCTGGGGAAGGAACAGCAGTTTACATTAGGTAGCGAAATACTGGAAGTAGTAGGCGAATATGTCTACTTAGGACAGGTAGTAACCGCAGATCCGGACCATGGAAAGGCAATAACAAGAAGTATAAGATTGGGATGGAGCGCATTTGGCAAGCACTCGCAGATTATGACTAGCAGCTTACCGGTATCGCTCAAGAGGAAAGTATACAACAGTTGCGTCTTGCCTGTACTCACCTATGGGGCTGAAACGTGGAGGCTAACCAAGAGAGTTCTACTTAACTTGAGGACAACCCAGAGGGCTATGGAACGAAAAATGGTAGGGGTAACATTAAGAGATAGAAAGCGTGCAGAGTGGGTCAGAGAAATAACTCAAGTTACCGACATTCTAGTGGAAATTCAGAAGAAGAAATGGACATGGGCAGGACATGTAGTGCGAAGAGACGATAACCGATGGTCGCTGAGGGTAACAAGCTGGATTCCAAGGGAAGGAAAGCGTAGCAGGGGGCGGCAGAAAGTTAGGTGGGCGGATGAGGTTAAGCAGTTCGCAGGGGTCAAGTGGATGCAGCTAGCACAGAACCGGGTTAAGTGGAGAAATATGGGAGAGGCCTTCGCCCTGCAGTGGGTATAATCAGGCTGATGATGATGATGATGATGATTGTTCTGTATCCGTAAGAGAGCGTGATGCATATTCCATAGGTAGGAGCTTTTCGTGCGACTGCTGTATAAAAACAGCCCCAAGACCATATGAGGAAGCATCCACTGACACTGTGTGAGGCGGCTGAGACTCGTAGTGAGTAAGAATCGGCGTCCTCCTTAAAGCTTGCTTGAGTTTGTCAAAACTCTGCTGCTGAGCTGGGCCCCAGTGCCAGTCGGCATCTTGGTGGAGCACGTCTCTGAGAGGCTTCGTAAAGTCTGCTAGCTCTGGAAGAAATTTCGCTAGGTGGTTTTCAGAGCCCAACAAAGACCTGAATTCTGACACATCACGCGGTGGATCGAGCTGGATTATGGCCCTGACCTTTTTCGGGTCGGCGCTGACGCCTGTTGAGTTTACGACGTGTCCTAAGAATGTTACTTCTGTTTGTCGACAGGAGCACTTGTCGATGTTGAGGGTAACACCTGCAGCTTCCCGCTTCCTCAGCACCAGCAGTAGGTTGGTGTCGTGTTCCTCAGTTTTCTTCCCTGAGACAATGATGTCATCTTGTAGACAACTCACGCCATCTAGTCCTTCGAGCACATGGAGCATTTCTCATTGGTAGAACTCAGGCGCTGTGGAGATTCCGAAGGGGAGCCTCAGGAACTGGAACCTGCCAACTGGTGTGATGAAGGTTGTGTATTCGCGAGAGTCCTTGGACAGTGGCACCTGCCAGTACCCTGCTCGTGCATCTAGACGGCTGAAAACTGTTGCACCTGCTAATTTTGCCAGACACTCGTCCACCGTAGGCATGAGCACACGTTCGCGTATTATTTGTTGGTTGAGTTGACCATAGTCCACGCAGATGCGCAGCTCATTGTTCTTTTTTCGTGCGACAACCATTGGAAAACACCATTCGGTTGCTAGCTCAATCATCTGGATGTCTCCCAAGTCTTCCATCCTTTCTAGTTCTTTCTTCACAAGTAGAAGCAGTGGAAGAGGCACGCGCCTAGGATAACTGACTGCGTATGGCTCAGCATCTTTTTTTACTTTGATGTGGTAACAGCCTTCATGACTCCAAGCCCAGACGTTAGCTTTGTGTATGACACCGAGAAGTTGGGGACATCAGTTGATTGTGCGAGGGTTTCGTCTAGCTCAAGAGGGCGCTGTAGAATCTCAAGTGATTCTATCGATGGAGCAGCAGTTCCTTTAATCCTTTGATGATGAAGACTGCTTCTTGGACTTCAGTGTTGCGCCAGGGGACTGTTGCATCGATGTAGCAAACAGTGGCTATCGCTGTCTGGCCTGGGCCTATCAACAGCTGTTGCGTTGACTTCATGGTTCCCGTGACGGTTCTGTCGTACTGGTCGTGTGCGATTACAGTCACGTCCGTGCCGGTGTCGACCTTGAAGGTAAAATGCAAGTTGTTCACGGTAGCAGTAATCCTCCGCGGCGTGTTCACTCCCACTTTGATTTCGCCTAGATATAGCTCTCCGAGATCTTTTGATGGTGGTGGTGGTGGTGGTGGCTATTTATTGTATATACAAAGGAAAGAAAAGATGTTTGCCAGCCCCGGTATCTGCTATCTGATATCTGAAGCACCTAAACTGGGGCGGCGGAAATAAAGGGATAGCGAGGGGAAGGTAGAGGAAATCAAAGAGGTGAGTGATAGGGAGAAAGAAAAAGGTAAGTAAAAATAAAAGAAATATATACTCTATGGTACAGTATACAGTAGTTTGCTTGAGGCCCACCCGCAAATGTCTTCGGTCACTGCGCCCTCGGCACATCGGGCGGGCCTTTGCAATAGCTCTGCGTCCAGGCAACTGTTCACAACGCACGCACTGGCAAACTGTACAAAGCACTGACGGCTGTCGTGGGCGATCGGCCGGTATTGTGGGAAATAGCACACGCGGAGCATTCAGTCACAGCGCGCACTATCTGGCGAGGTGAAATAGGCGGGTCATCAAGCCCGCCTGTTCGATGTACTCACACAGGCTCACGTGTGCTCGCTCGCGGACGCGCGCACTGCCCGGCGGCCACAGGAGCACAGCTACGCTGTCCGGGATTACCCCCTGCGCTCTGTAAGCCGCTAGCAACTCACGTCGTGGTTCGGCTAGCGCGGTGCAGTGCAGTAGAAGATGTTCGAGAATTTCTACCGCGCTACAGCCGTCACACACGTCACTGGTGGCAAGTCCGTGGCGCATCCGTCATTCCCCAGGCCACACATATCCAATGCGTGCACAGAGAATCATTGCTCGTTGTAGCCGAGTCAGCGAGCGGCCGCTGACACTGTGAATGCGCTCACCTCTTGCGATGCGTATGTCGGGATGCTGCGTCCGGAGGTGAACGTCGATTACCGCACGCACATCATCCAAAGCGAGTTGCTCGTCGCTAGGAGGGAGTTCATGTGCTACGGTCGCGAGCCCGCCGGAACGTTCATTGCCCTCTATGCCGCAGTGCCCGGGGAACCACTGCGCCCGTATAGCGCAGCCACGATCCGCCATGCGCTTGAGACCCGCACGAATCTGACACAGCAGCGGAGTTCCCCGGCCGGTAGTTCGAAGGTGGCTGAGGGCAGCGCGGGAGTCACATAGCACGGCACACCTGGGTGGCGGTGGAGTCAGTTCAAGCAGTATATCCAGGCCTAGGCGTAGGCCCAGCACCTCCGCCGTGGTGAAAGAACGCAGGAAAGACAGGTGCAGCTGTCTGTGCAGTTGCAGGGCGGGGATGATAGCCGCCGCTGCTAGCGAGAAACTATCTCTGGCCACGGAGCCGTCGGTGTAAATGAGGAGGTGGTGTTGGAGTTCCTCGCAAATGACGGCTCTGGTCAGCTGCTGCACTGCACAGAGTGGTGTGGTGCGTTTCCCCGCGATTCCGACAATATCTCGCTGAACCTCCATAGCAGCGGGCCAGGGCGTGAAGAGGTCGTAGGGGGCGTTGCATTGGTGAGCGGCTCGCACTCGAGCAGCGCCGCTCCCATGCGCGAGTGGCGATGATGTCGCAACCGATGTAATAGCGGGCGGCCGTCCGTTGCGCGTTGTAGGCGATCGATCTGTCGGAGCGCCCGCCGCGGGGCCTGAAGTTGTAAAGCCACGCACCTGCCTCGGCCAAAGTAGCTGCGCATTGAGAGTTCTGAGGAAGGCCGAAGCAATTGCGGAGCGCCTTGCGATGCTCGACCTCTAGCTTCTTCCAGCATGGTTTGCGCAGTGTGAAGAGGTGTAGCGCGTAGAGTATTGCCCCCAGAGCCGCGGTGTTGTACAGCCGTAACGCTGCTTGCTGGGAGATCCCCTGGCCTCGAACAGTGAGCCTGTGTACGGCGGCGGTGGTCCTCTTCATCTGCAGGCAGGCCTTGATCGCCGCGGGTCGGAAGGAAAGGCGCTGGTCTATGTACAACCCCAGGTACCACACCGAACGTCGCCCCGGCGAGAGGGTCCCGTCCAGTGTGAGCGGCGGTGGTCGCGTGCGCGAGCTCGGAACACAGGCCATTGCGACAGATTTGTCCGCGCTGAGCGAGAGACCTAGGCCGTGCGAACAGTCGCTCACCGCCGTCAGAGCTGCCTGCAGGCACGCGCGCACCCGTGCTGCCTCGCCCGGCGGTCCCAGGCACCACAGAGCAATGTCATCTGCGTATATGGAGATGTACACATGATGCCGGCAGCCTGCAGGCAGGCAGCCCGGCACCACCGACATCGCTACATTGAACACAAAAGGTGACAGGATAGAGCCCTGCGGCACACCTAGCCCGACCCGGCGAGGCGCCGAGAGAGCACCCCCCACGCGAACGCGCATGGAGCGCGCCTGGAAAAAGCTTCGAACGTATTGTAGCGAGCGTCCGCTCACGCCAGCCTTCTCAAGCGTCGCGAGAATGGGAGCGCGGCAGACGTTATCAAACGCGCCCGACACGTCCAGCAGTAGAAGCAACGCAACCTGCCTCACTGCCTTCGCGTGCTCGAGCGCGCTGACAACATCGGAGATGGAATCCGCAGTGCACAGAATTCCGCGAAAGCCCGTCTGCCGCTCATCAAACAAATCCGCCGCTGCAGCCTGCTCGTTAAGGCGATGTAAAGCCATGTGTTCCATGAGCTTACCAACCGCATATCTTAGCGCCACTGGGCGGTATCCCGCGAGCTGGGTTGGTGGGCGTCCTGGCTTGAGGATGGGGCAGACGACTGCCGTGCGCCAGTCCTCCGGGAGGATCCCGCGTTCCCACGCTAGGTTGATCTGCAGCAGGAGAACCAGCCGTTGATCTGCGTCCAGGTTGCGCAGCATCTGCTAAGTCACCCCATCCGGCCCTGGCGCCGAGCGACGGTGGCAGCGCTGTAGCGCATTGCTGAGCTCCGTCACAGTAAAGGGGGCATCACAAGGGCCGCCAGGGGTAGGAGCGCTGGCGCTGTCTCCGGGGCTCACAGGTGAAGTTTGGCTGCCTGCGTTCACGGGGCTTTGCGGCGCAAAGCGGTCCGCAAACCACTCAGCTAGCTCCTCGTAGCTAAGGCCGCTGGAGATGCCAAGAGCAGCCAGCGGCTGCGGATTCGCTTGTGGCGTTGTAATGCGTCGCAGGATGGTAAAGAGCCACCGCGAGCTACAGTCCTCCTCCATCTTCCTGCAGAGCGATGCCCACTGCCGGCGAGAGATCTTTTGGTCGTTGTCGGATACTCGAGGTCTCGTCCTTCGGCTTAGACATGCGGACGCGGGCGTAGTGGCCTTTTTTCCCACACTGGTTGCACGTCTTGTCTATCGCGGGACACTGTGTCTTCGTGTGGTCACGCACACCACCACACCACTTGCAGCGTTCGTCTCCCGTCTTGTGTGTACGTTGAGGGCGCGACTTGAAAGGCACCTTCGCTTCGTTCCGGCGAGTTTTGACGTTTGTCTGGCCGCGAATTTCTCCCCTGTCGAGAGCTGGCTGTTCGATGGAGCGAATTTCCTTGTGTTGAAGTTTCACGCTCTCTGAATTGCGGGCAGCTGTGACTGATTTTTCGAGAGTGAGTTCTGCGTCAAGCTGCAGGCTCTCGCTGAGTTTTACGTCTCGCAAGCCGACCACGAGCCTGTCGCGAATCAGTTCGTCTTTGAGAGTTCCGTAATCGCATCTTTCGGCCATCTTGAACAGTTCAGTCGCAAATGCGTCGACGTTTTCATGCTGCTCTTGTTTCCGAGAGTTAAATCGCGCTCTCTCATAGATGACATTCGTTCGAGGTAGGAAATGCTTTTCAAAAGCACTCGCTACGGCGGAGTATGATGCCATCTGTTCGTCTGTCAGTTTCAAAGCAGCGAGCACGTCCTCCGCTTCTTCGCCCATGGCGTAGAGTAATGTGTTAATTTGCGTCGTCTCACCCTGTCCTGTCGGACCGGAGATAGAGTCGGTAGCGTTCCCACCTGCGGTGCCATCATGTCCAATCTTCGGGCTTGCGGAAATCGAGCTTTGTCGGCAGTTCCACGGCGAGCGGGTTGAACGTCATTCTCGGAGTGCAGCTCGCGCGCTCTTCGTTCGAGCCGCGCGTGTCTGGCATGACGCTGCGGCCGCTTATGTTGGGCTCGCTGTCCTTCTGGGTGTCACACAGCGTTGGTTATCCCGCCGCTGCCGCCATGTGGTAGACGTAGCCGGTATAACAAGCAAAGCTGTTTATTTATACATCAGTTAATGGCGCTCGTTTTCGCTCTACTTGGCGCGGTCGCCCATGCCGGGGTCTCCCAGCGGTCCGCCTGGTTAGCTTGCCGCTTGGGGCGCTGTCGTCAGTGGCGCCCACAACACAGTCTACGCTGATCTATATGTATTATGTAATATTTAGTGTAACAGGTTTTGCTTAAGGTTTGCTTCTTAAACGTTTGAGCCTTTCTCTAAAGTGAAAAGTGCTCATTATCACGGTTACGGATGCGCAGAATCCATCAAGAGAAAAAAAAAGACATGAAATGCATATATGCGTTTAACGCGCCATGCAACAACGGCTATATGACGGGTGTTGTAGGGGCGGGCATTGGGGTAGTTAACCGCTTGGGATTGTATAACGTGCAATCAAATCCTACAGCCCAGGAGCGCCTTTCGAAACGGCCGCGATCAAACCTCCCGTTCTCGAAATGAGCAGTCGAGCGCCCAACCACTGAGACGCCGCGACACAGGGTTAACAGCAAAAAAAAAAAAAAGAGGAAAACTTAGACAACTCCCTTGTGGATGCAGAAGGCACTGAGTGGCTTGTGTAAACTGGATTTCGTTATGGCGAAGACTGTGGCCGAATGCTTCAGTAGTTGCGGTAGTCCAAACAGAAACGGGAATATACGATTTTTGAGCGTTTGCATTAAGTTTTATTGACGGCAGCAAACTGTTCTGTTTTGACGCGGCTCCTAACGACAGCAGCGCTTTGTTTGAGACATCGCTTATCAAAGAATCTCAAGCGCCGAACACAGCGAGTGATGATGTCCTTTCCAGCGTGCCGTACTTGATATACAACAAGAACTGGTGGGCGAGTTGGTCTGACATATCTAGTGAAACAGCGCAACGGCACAAGGCCAGAGAAAGAAAGGGACGAACACAGTGCTGTGTTTGTCCCTTTCTTCCTCTGGCCTTGTGCCGTTGCGCTGCTTCACTAGATAGGTACACGATATGCACAAGTATTTGTTTTTCAGCGGAGCGTGGGGTAATATCCTGTTGATATTTCTTTTGCAAGAGACAGATAGGAAAGAAGAGCACACAGGAACCGCGAAACAAACGAAACAAGCACTCTTGTACACGCCGCACGTGCGCACATAAATCCCTGCCGGCTGCCACGCGACGCGAACACGCATCCACAATGGGTAAGGTTCACAGCTATGCCGCTAGGTGCTGACTCTACTCGATCTGTCTAGGAGGAGCAACGCCTCATAGACAGGCCTGCGCGCCAAGTGCACTGACGTCAGCAAGTCATCTCTGTCCGGCCCAACGTTACTAGAAAAAACTCAGTTTCACAGCTTCCCATAGGGACCGGGCGCCCGTTGTATGGCTCCTCCGTCGATGGCTGGATGGATGGATTTAATATAGGAGCGTCCCCTTCGAAACGGGGTAGTAGCAGTAGCTATCATGCTCATTTTTCTCCCCACCTCTTAGTAATTTATTTAGATTGGTTAAATAAACCATCATTCCAATCATAAATTTTTGTTTCTACATTACTAACATTATGTCACTTCTCTGCTTTTAAGCCACCAATCTTCCAGTCGTTTTTTGCTTGTTTCCACTGCCGGTTTATTCACCCGGCCACTGGTATCTCTAAACCCCAGAGCTTCAGGAACAGTGACTGCGACTGCATCAACTTCCGGATGGATACCATTACATTCGAGTATAATATGGTCAATTGTTTCACTGGAGTTACCACATACAGCACATGTGTCATCTTCATAGTTAAATTTCTTTTTGTAGCTGCGTGTTCTAAGGCACCGTGCTCTAGCTTCAAAGAGTAGAGCACTGCCTCTTGAATTATAAAAAAAAAAGCTTCCTTCCTGATCTGCATTTTCCACTTTCGGTATAATTCCACACTCTGTTTCTTTTCCATCGAATTTATCCAATTTTTACCTTCTGTGCTTTTTACCTGTTGCTTAATGCTCTTTATTTCTCCGGCCTGGTGACTAGCATACTTACTAGTTAGTTTCCTAGTTCTTTTCCTCCATTGTGAGTCAACGCTTTTTAAGTACAGGTATTTAAATACTTTAGCTGCCCATCTGTTACTGTCCAATTTTCTCAGGCGTTCCTCATATAATATTTTACTCTGAGCTTCCCGTACCTCGAAAGATGCCCAGCCCATATCTCCCTGTACCGCCTCATTTGTGGTTTTGCCGTGGGCACGTAGTGCTAATCGTCCAACGGCTCTCTGATTTATTTCTAATGTCGACTCTACCTCTGATTTTAGGTACAAAACCGTATTTCCGAAAGTAAGTCCGGGCACTATAATTCCTTTCCAAATACCCCTCAAAACCTCATACCTGTTGTATCCCCACAATGCGCTATGCATCATTCTCCCGGCATTTCTTCGCCCTTTGGCCTTAAGTGATTGCTCATGCTTTCCAATGTATGCCAATCCTTCGTTTACCCATACCCCCAGATATTTATATTGGGCTATTCTGGGTATTTCATGGCCTTGTATTTTAAGACCCTGATCAGTTGAGTCGTTGAGGCAGGTTTCGACTAGACCTATGCTCGGCGGAACAGCGCCGCCCGCGGCGGAGTGCCAAAGCAGCGGAATGGCGAGGCAGCTGAGCGGCGCAGTCGCTTCCGTTCTGCGAGGCGTTTGTGAGCATCTCCCTACCCGTCGTTTTGTGGTCTTGCTTTGAGAGCTTTGAGCTGCTTTGAGTATTCGCAAGGAGTATTTTTCGACCAGTAAATCTTGAAAAAGGAAAGGGCCGTCCTCGGCAAGGCGTGCGTGTTTTTTGTTTGAAACCGCCCGGCGCATGGTATTTCTGTTATATACTCGAACATGTCGCGCGCGTGATTTCACCATGCGTTAGGAACACCTTCGTTAGTCCCTTGTTAAGACGACTTCGAAGACGGGAATTGCGCCTGCACTGCGCGTTCATCTTATATTAGGTCTAGTCGAAACCTGCCTGAAGATCAAATACCGCCGAGCCGTGTAGCCGTGGCGCCGTAGTAGTGGTAGTTGTAATGGTCAGCGTTCATGTAAAATGGAAAAGATGCTGCACCTGTCTTTTTTTGGTAATAGGTAGGGTCAAATGATTCAGAATAGAATAATAGCAAATGACATTCCAGTTTCAACCTTGCAACGAGCGCTGGAAAAGGAGAAAAATAAACAAGCAAGGCAAAAGTAGGATCCTATTTATGGTTGGAAAAGCAAACACACATATACTTCGAGGACTTCCTGCACTATTACGCTACAATAGCTCACTGAACCCGGCATTGAGACTATCAAACTTAATCATAATATAAGCCAACTGAGTAATACCACCTCAGCATCATTTTTACATATGCGAATGCTCTTGTTGAACATGTTGGATCTGCTACAAATAATTGACTTAGAAAATATTATACTCTAAATACCTTTCTCTCGACGTGCTGTGGAGGTTGTGAAAAGAAAAAGATTTATCTTCCTGATATCAGCGGTCCTATTTTTTTCGGACGCCTGCTATGATAGAGAAATCTTGGTAGTATTTGACTTTTGCTTATTTAGGCGTTCTCTCAGCGCAGGAAGTTCAATGCAATTGACCGCAGCTGCCTTGAACACATGAATGCAATAATCAAATACTGTCAAACTGTTAAATACAATCGAAAAAAAACATACACACACAGTGTGATGTGTTGTAAAATAAGCCACCGACAACTAAGGGAGCGTTCTATTGTTAAATGAATCCCTCTGATGGCTCGTTCGCTAAGGTGTTCTACTTTATCAGCGTACCACGAACATGCGGGGCCGATACCTGACCTCGGTACCTGATGAGTGTGAGGGGACACGACCATGTAGGTAGTTTTCTATTTGCACATAAAGGAATCCGGATAACTGAAAGCCATTCCTTTGACTATATCAGCGAAAGTAGCTGCACAAACATTGTCTCTGCCCATCACTGAAGATCGTAACGCAGCCCGAACGACGATGGTGGAGCTGCCTTTTCTTTTTCCATGCTGGGGTTTTCTTGTGCACAGGCGGGGAAATGCTAGCGTTGCAACTTACGCTGTTAGGGTCCTTCGATTTTCAATTGTCAATAAAGTGACTACAGATGAAGGAGTGCGGCTTCGACTCCGAGACTCTCGTGCCGTCACTCCTGGTGAACAGAAGGCCCAAAACATCCGGTACCAAGCGGAATTTAAAAAATTTGGCACTTTCCATGACCACACAGTAACCAAATACGTAGATTCGTGCCCCTGCCTTTCAAAGAACCATGCTTAGGTCACCGGCCACTCATGCTTGTGTGGAAACCCGTAGAACTGAATCGACCTAAAAGCGTCCGGCGAGTTTGCGTAGCTGCCAGTGCAGCCAACAACGCACCACGTTTCGCCAGCCTTGCTTGGCCAGACTTCGTTTCACTGGGCATATTCACCCAACTAGCCCAATTTTCTGCTCTCTTGAGGATATATTCACGCACAACATCATCTAAACCTTAGGATTTCCAATTTCCACACAAACCAACGACAAACAGCGCGCTCCATTGCGCTGGCAATGCGCCGGCCAGCCGGCGCATTCAAGCGATTGAGCGATGCGCTGAGAGGCGGCGCCACCCGTTCAGCTGTCCGGTCCCTATTGGCCTCGAGATCGAGCAGAGTCGCCACCTTACGGCTCAGTGGCGAACCCTACTCAGTGTGGATGCGTTTTCGCGTCGCGTGCCAGCCGGCAGTTATTTACGCGCGCGCATACGGCGTGTACAGGAGTGTTTTTGTTTGTTTTGCGGGTCCTGTAAGCTTTTGCTTACCTATATGCCCCTCGCAAAATAAATGTGAATAGTCTATAACCCCGCGCTTCATTAAAGAAAATATGTACTTGTCCGTATCGAGCATGTCATGCTTGGATAAGGACATCATGCATCGCGGTATTCGGCGCTTGAGATCCTTTGACATGCAATGTCTCAAACGACGTGGTGCTTTCGTTACCGCCGTGTCAAAACAAAACAGGTCGCTGCCGTTAATAAAAGTTAATGCAGACGCTCAGAAATCGCATACTAATGTGTCTGTTTGGAATACCGTAGCTACTAAAACATATGCCACCGCAGACTGCTTCATATAGCAGAATACAGTTTGAACAGACCCCTCTATGCCTACTATGCCTTCTGTATGCACGATAAAGTTGTGTGAGTTTTTTTTTGTTCGTTTGTTTGCTTTTAAACCTCCGTCGCGGTGTCTCAATGGTAAGGGCGCTCGACAGCTGATTTCGAGAACGGGGGATTCAATCACAACCGCTTCGAAAGGCGCTCCTCTGCTGTGGGATTTGACTGCACAATAAACAATCCCAAGTGGTAAATGTGGTTTAATACTTAAAAAAAAAAGCGACACCACAACCAGCCTCTGCAATCATCCGTCATAGCCGGTGCCGTTTTCATGCGTTAAATCCGGGCCATTATGCATTCCTTTTCTTTTTTTGTTGTTGTTGAAGGCTTCTTTCTGTGCATCCGTAAAAGTTTTAGTGAGCACATTCTGCTTTAGAGAAATACTCGAATGTTTGGGAAACACATTCCCTGCACCTAATTGTTACCCTAAATATTACATAATACCCCTAGATAAATGTACTTTACTGGTAGCCTATTATAATCATTATAATCCCTTTCCGTCCAAGTGCTTTCTTCCGAGCAAACTCGTCGTTTCTGACAAGGGAAGTAAAAGAGCTTCATGCGGGCTTAAATATCAGTGTTTAGTTCGGGAATAAATACATTTTTATAGTCGCATGATAAAATGACCTCCATTTCTTTCGGAATAGTTTTATATCCGGCATCTGTTTTGGAAGCAATCCTAATATTTTACTTCGCATAAGATTTAGTCGCTGCTAAATAATGAGTGATAAAGAAATTTTCAGCCAGTAAAATTGCTTCCCAGAACATGACAGTGCCCATGCGCAGTTTATAACGATGTCTTCGCAGCGAGTAATTCGTAGCGTGCACTTTAACGTTGCTGAAAATTAATCGCTGATTATTGTAAATTCTGTCAAGTGTGTAAAAGTTCTCTCACACGGTGAAATTTATTGGCATTGCAAAACAAAATCATTACACTACTAATTTACCATTGTATATTAACATCACACACATCAGAAATCCCTTATACTTTACTCGGTTTCAGGAAATCATTTACAGTTAGTGGCGCATGGAGTAATACACTATCACATTCTATGACAGTGGCCGCAAAAAGCATCTCGGCAAATTCAATCCACTCAGTGCTGTACACGTGAACAATCAGCTTTCCTGCGCGGCGAGGGTTCCTGTATAGTGTCGGCGCGATCTCATTTTTGGGGAATACTTGTGCGTGGTTGTCTGGGCCAGAGTTGACGTGCACTGAGTCTATAGCAACTCGCCATGCAGTGCTGCTGCCAATGCTACATTTAACCTGCTTAATCCTCGAGTCAAGTACGATATAATGAACCCGGCTTTCTCGATTCAGTCTAAAGTACTGCAGGTCAGACCACAAACCTTGTATCTGCGTGGGCTTGACACAGAATTCGCTGGTCTCACTCGCATGAGACACGCGCAAACTGTTTAAAAGTCGATAAAAAAAACAAAGCTGTCATTAGGCAGGCCCAAGCATTAGGCGCGTGAGCGCGGTACAGCGCAAGAAACGTTCAAAGTAAACCTAGAAGACTGGTGGTTGCGTGCTTTGTTTTCCTAAAATCCACTCTTTTTCCGCTGCATTGGCGAAATCCTTGGATTTTGTTTCTGAAATATTGCAGAAATACTGCAGAAGGCACGTTTTCATCGCCAACAAACCCGTCGTAAACTCGGAAGCAGACCAACGCAGAGTGCGTTTCTGCGAGCGCCGAAGGCTGCCGATCCACACTACCGGAGTGACGGTGGCGCCACCTCTAGGTCGATCTCGCGGCGAATACCTCCCAGCGGAGGATTGTGTCCAAGGTGGCAGTCGTGAGAAACAGTGGCACTGCAGTAAACCCTTGTTTAAAGTTACTCTATTGCTGCTTGCCGGGCGCGTCGTCGGCTACATGCGGCGCGGAAGCGTAGAGCGACCAGCACACACGCAGCTTTTGCGTGCTGCCGTTGCATTCCACATGGCTACAGTAAAACTATAACTACATTACCACAGCTTTAGATTCAAAGTCACCAATTACTTTGCAGAATGCGTTTCTGTTATGCGAAATTCACTTGGTAATGCTGTGAAACAAGTGTGACAGCACCGTCAGCTTGCTCACAAGCACTGTTTCTTGGTTTACTCCCTAGCCTGTGTTTTGCAGTGCGCTCTTTCACGGCATAGAACCTGTCACCAAACAAATTAGTCAAACTTTCAGTGCACAGGAGTACTGTAACCTTAGAAAGTAACACAGTGCGTGTCACGTTTACTACTGCGTTGCACACATTCCCTCCATTACAGGCCGAAATCCGCTAGCCTGGGCAGCCTGTTCATGCAGCTCATCAAGTAGGCTACTCCCGTCAAACGATGTAGTGAACACAGATTACGAATAAACGGCCTCTGTCGTCGTCTAATCAAAAGCGCTTTCTTAGTGTCATACTTTTCACGTATGGCGTAGAACATAGATTTGGATCGGCACTCTTGCACTCCTGTATATAAAAATGTAAAAAAAATGTTGCTGTGTTCTCTAAAACAACGTCAGATTTGAAGAGTTAATAACTGAGTTTACTAAAAGAAATCAGTGAGAACGGGTGAGTTGCACTGCGAAAGAAAATGACTGAACACGCCCATTTAAAAAACTTATATTGCAAGTATTCAAGTCGCGCCCTTGAGAGATTCCCCTCCCTTTTTACCCACACGCACACACACAGAGAAAAAAAAGGGATAATTTTACTGCTTGTAGGGGAAGAGAATGTAATTTCGAACATGACTGGACTGCGATTTAAAACACGATATTCAAGGTATCTACAGCGGCGGAAAGGGTGTTTGAAGTTAACAGCATGAACCTATATTATTAATTAGCGCAACAAGAAAAAAATGTGCAAAAATGTGTTATTGCCAACAGCACTAATGTCGTATGCAAATGAAATTCAGCAAACAACAGGAATTTGTTTCATCAACATATATAAACAATGCTAGATTACAATTATTGCAGAGGAGAACAATATACTTCTTTAGGGAAATATTTGAGTGGGCAGCATAATCTTTTTTTGTATTAGCGAAAAATGAGCTTTAGCGTTCTTAACTTCGCCAGACCACCTTTTGTTGCATGTGATTTTGTGTTGCTGTGATAATGAGGACGGGCGCTCCGCATGCATATCTCGCTCAAAGTTCCTTTTTTTGACTGGCGCTGTACAGCTGCACGCGCTCTTCATTAGACTAATCTGCGCGTTTAATATCACCACGCAGCTTCTAAAGGGTCCACGATAGCGAAAATACTTGATTTGGTGCTCTTTTGGCTCATCGGGAAAATAAGACGCACAACGAATCTCCAAAATTTGATGCGTTGTTTCTTGCCTTCCCCAGCCTTCTTTTTTTAACATGACTGGCTTTATTGTGGAGATTCGTTAAAGAGCAACTCCGGCTATTTTTCGACCCTACTGAGTAAATGATTGATTTATATTTCTGAAAGCTTGGTCATCAAAGTACGCGATCATATTTCTTAAAACACGCAAGCAATAATTTTTAATAACCAATAAACTTGAATGAAAATTGAAATTCCCGCGTGTGGCTCGGAGAGCAGTACCTTGCATGACGTCACAAGATGATGACACAGGCGTGCAGCAGGGCCGCATGCCCCAGCTGCCTTTCTGCTGACCTGTGAACGTTAATCGCATGGAGGAAGGAAAAACATGGTTAATCGCATGACGTGCGTAGAGGGGGAGGGGAAGGGGGCAGGCCGCCCTATTAATTCCTTCAAGAGGGACGCCAAATTCTCCCCATACGTTCACTACGTATGATCTCTTCTGTCGTTTTTAAAGTACAGGGTAATGCTCGTCCAGAATTTTTTTAAATCTAATGCTTGCCGAAGAGCCGTGCTGTTTCATTTCAAACCGCATTTTCTTCCGCAAAGCCGGAGATTCAACAAAGCAACCGTTGTGAGAAGCGCAACGTCGAGTAATTTTCAATTCTGCATCTATGACGTAGTTTGTTTTGTTTCTTAAGTGGTAGCCATTTTCCCTGCGTTGCTATTCCATCACATCTATACTAAAAGTTTTATACCAATTCCTTCATTTCGCGCTGTGTATTTATTGGCTGTAGCTGCCTTGACGATGGGGGGGGGGGGGGGGGGGGGGGGGGGGGGGGCGCTGCGTGAAACTTGGCTCTCCCTAATACAGAACCCTGCGCATGCTTATGTTATATCGCTGTCACGTACGGCACCATTTGAAACGTATGTGATATCCGTGAATAGCCCTCGATGTCATCGGGCAGGTGTAGCTAGAACCTTAGTCATCCAAATGCAATTATAAAAAAGCAATATTTGGCATGCACGGTCAGTGAGGGCAGAACAGATTAGCGATCCTAAATGCGGCTTAATTATTGCCGTATGAAACATCAATTCTCTAGAACTTTAAATCCATTTCTGCACTTACGAACCCTATGCAAGTGGTCGACATTAATAAGGGTGAGCAATGGTTACTACAAACTTCCTTTTTTTCTCTCTATACGGACCGTAAAACCGCCTCGCTGCGAGTGAAGGTATTGTCTACAAAGCAATACCCCTTCCACATGGAAAAATTATTCTAATTCCCACCGAATGGCATTTGCTCAATTTATTACTTTTGCTACGCGCTGGCCAACGACGAAAACTAATGCCTATTGCAAATAATGGCATCAATAAAAATTGGGCGTACACCAAACTTTATAGGCCTTCGACATGTTATGAAAATATTTGCGCTCTGAGCGAAAACAGTTTTCAAATTCCCGTTGACGTCTTACATGCCATACGTAAGCAACCTGCTGATCACGACTATCTATTACGATGCTCAGAGGTGGTGTCGGCGTTTGTTTACAGAACGGTAAGAAAGGTTCGTCGAGCCCTGATGCAATTGTAAAGCGCGCGGGCTGGCCATACAGTGTAACCATGTGCACTTCAGCCACTAAAGCAAGTTTCAAGATCAACAAATCATGTAGCCCATCCACTGCTACAACCTTCGAGAGTACGCGCCCACGGCGCACCATAGCCCCGTTCTGTCCTCTCAGGATTATTTGCTCACCGTAATAAATGTTAAGCGGTGCATCAAGTAGGATCGACCCAAGCTACATCAAGAGAGTAGACGACAAATTCGCAACACTTACCGCAATGAATGCAGCGAGCTTACCGTAACGGTGCTGCCCGCGAGAGCGACGGACCGTCGTTCTGGCCTTGGGCTGCGCCCTAGTCGTCGCTTGGCCTAAACTGTTTCACACCGAAGCCGCAGGGTGCGGCGCTTCTGAATTGATCAGCACTATAGTAAAAGGACTTTTCGAGGAACACCTTTACTGTTAGCCTGTCTTAGAGTAAAAGGAAGATGTGATCTCTTGATGCCTCAGTGAGATCAGAGCTGAGCGACAAAGTGGCAGCAGTGTGAGCTGAGAGCAGAACTCCGCTTGTATTGCAGTTATCCCCAGAATTTCGTTGTAGATCAGCGATTCTCAGTAAGAGATTTTTACATTAGTTTATTCAATATTTAAGAGATCAACAACAAGTCTTAGCAAGTTTGTTTTTCTGATGGCGCCTCGCAAACAATCCGCCGTGCCAGCACCGGCAGATTGCGGCAGCCGGTTTAGCTCGTGTAGCGTACGAAAATATCGTCGACGCAGCATCAGATTTTAATAATCGCCTAGTAGTCGCGAGGCCAAACTCTTCTATAAGAACTATCCTGCGTGGGAAGCAGGCTCTGAAGACCTCTGGCGCTGCATAGTTACAAATACAGCACACACAAGAGATTACAACAAGACGTTCACACCAATGATTCGCTCACTACCAACACACGGAGTCATCTAAACAACTAGTCCGCACGCAAGTACGACTGAGCTTGGTAGCAGTCCCGTCTGAAATGTTCCGCGCATAGATGCGTTGTCAGGTGCATAGAGGGCGCCGGATCGCACGATTCAATTTGTCGCGAAGCTTTTTTTTCCCCCGGGAAATCTGTGGTAAATCAGGAGGTTGTTTTTCGTACAATCACTCGTGCAGCAAACAACACAACACTAGCTTCCACCCATCGCTGCGAAGAAAAGCATTAAAGTGTGAGCTGAATCTAAAGAAAGTGATTCCAAGATCTATGCTGTTTGCAAGCAAGCTGTCGGTCGTGCCTGCGTCGTGCCAGGCTGTTTCTCAGTAGCGCTTCCTGCCTCTGAATGTTGCTCCTACATTTTTCGTTCGAGAGCCCTCTGCCTTTTCCTCAACTTAAGTAGAGCCCTCTTCGTTAGCCTCCACGTTTCAGCCCCTTATGTGAGTACAGGTAAGATGCAACTTCTGTATAATTTACTCTTGAGTGATACCGGTATGCTGCTAGTCATAATCTTAGCGTGAGTGTCAAATGCCCTCCATGCATCCGTCATATTTTCCTTGTTATTTCTTTTTCCTGGTTGGGATATTCGTTTACTACCTGTCCTGAGAAGACATCCGCCTACTTCTTCCAGTGCTTCCCTACCTAACGTAAACTGCTGTTTTTTACCGAGGCTCTTTAACATTACCTTAGTCTTCTGCATATTGATTTTCAAGCCTACCTTTCTACCCTTCCTGTCTAGGTTAGCAGTCATTCTTTGCAGTTCATCCCCTGAGTTACTGAGCAGGTTCAGCTGTGCGGAAAGCCTCTCTCGATATCATCAGCGCTCCAAAGGCACGGAATCGGAACCGCACATGCTACCTGCTTACATTTTATTATCTTAAAAATGACAGCTAGGGAGCAGCCTTACATCCGTCGGGCATCAGCGGCCCCCGACGCCTATCACAGTACAGCCGCTCGGCCTCGCGCCTGCTCCGTGGGCGGCGGGGCTCCTTGATAACTTTTGCTAAAGACGGGACATAATGCTGGCTATGGTAACCCCCAGCAGTCACCGCAAAATGGCAGTTCGTGAACGTAGTCTCACTGGAAGAAAGGAGCCTCGATTACCAGGCACGCTGAAGCTTGTAGCGTGGTCACCATAGATGTCGTGCCATAGAGGAAACCGCTTGAAAAAAAACTATGGTAACAGCCTGGCTACTTTCAGAGGAATGTCTCTGTCAGTGCAGCTCGACGTGCTCGTTGACGCTGTTCTTCCTTTGCATACCTAGCCTCCTTAACGGAACAAGACTATTTGGGAGCAAGTCTGTGTTCCCCGTAACTGTAGAGACTCTTAGAGGATGCAGTTTATACAGTCCAGCGACTTCGATCGCTTGGTTTTACAGTTATGAATTTTATATCGATGTAGGCCGTCACTGTGAGGGAGAAAACCAACTTTATGTTTAAAGATTGGAAGATCGTGGGCGGCTCAACCTCAGTGCGACCCCCACACAGGGCGACCGAGGAGGTCCCGTTAACAAGAGCTTCCTGTGTTATTGCGTTACCAGTTCCTGTCAGTGTAGGCACGCGGTGTTATACTCCCCTTTCCTAATAAATGGCAACCTGCGGTCGCTTATAATGGATCGAGTCTGGATCGTTCTTAGCATCGTGATCTGTGCTTTGCCAAGGTCGGCACGCGGAGGGGGCTACCATCCTTCTTCTATCCTTACAGTAGCTATTTATCTCATGGTAAGTGGTCTTTGCCTCACCTGCGGGGTCTGGGTGTGAGAAGCTGATCTCCCGGTTCATATGATCTCTGGCTATGCAATCCGGCTCTCTGTTGCCGGACTTCTGAGTGTGTTGGGACCCATACCAATTTGATTCAACATAGAGTACGACCACGCAAGATACGTGCCTTGCCTACCGCGCCTTTGCAGAAATTTTTAATGCCTGTTCGGAGTTGCTTCAGGCGGTGCGCATCGATGTATCCATGATGGCTAGCGCAAAGCAGCTTCTTGTGCTTCTACAACTAAGACTGCTTTAATCGCAGCCAAGTTGATCATTCGTCCTGCGCCGTTTACTGCCTATGCTGCAATCTGCGGTGGGTTAGCTCACCTGCATCTACGTTACTGCATGGGGGTTTCAGTCACACTCCATATCAAATAAACTGGTCGTCTCCCATAATGTCTGCCTCGGAGCATATTATTAGATATCGTATGATAGTTAATTTATGTTTGTTAGTTTGTGTCTTCCATCTTCTGTACGAAAAAGCCTTTCAGTGTGTATTCTCTTGAGGGCCTCAATCAGTTCATGTAGGCTACTATATACTCCTGCCCCGAAAAGCATTTTAATACTGGCACATTTTAGTATTCCGAGAGCAGCTTTGTATGCCATGCATATGACACTGCTCACAGACTCAAAACGATGATGCTAGTATAAAAAGGAGTAAGCGCTTCGACTATTAAGAAAAGCCTCGATTAGCATGCATAAATCCTGCTTCTTCATCCCACTGTATTTCGTGGTCACTCTTCTGAGGAGTGCAGAAATTTGGCGCACGGTCGTCTGTAGTCTTCCGATATCTTTGCCAGTGTTCTGTGCGATGTCAGTGCACGTTAAAGAACCGCAGGTGGTCAAAATTTCCCGAGTCCTGCACTATGGCATCTCCCGTAGCTTGAGTCGCTTTGGGACGTTAAACCCCAAAAACCAAATAAATCATTGTACATGTGCGGACATAAGTAAACTGAGCACGCATTTCCGTTCAAATTAAAACCACCCCTTTTGAACTGGAGATAACAAAATATTATTTGTCAAAGTAAAAGAGCATTGAAGTCTACTACCTCTTCGCACAAACCACGGCTGCCGCTTTTAATTATGCAGTGCGTGAAAAAATTTAGAAGCAAATACCGTGATTCGTTTAATTTTGTCCGCAGAGGTACGTGTTACCTTGCTCCCATCACGTAAGTCGCGGTTCAGGTGTCCAAAGGACAAATGCGACGGGTATCTGCGCCTTTCGTGTGAAGCATTATTATTGCTATTAATCAGACAGCGATGTATCTGACTCCACTCCAATGCGATGCGCAAGGCTGTCTAAACACGTATGCGCACAAAACCGCGTCGCTGTCGATTGTAACAAAGTGCGCCACCACGTGACCAGCCAACCTTCAAAGCTCGGTCATGTCACATGGTGATATGACGTAACACACCCAGGTGACCAATCAACACTCGGCTATGCCACTAGAGGAAGAGTACCTCCCAATTCGGCCCTGTCACCTGATATTATATTACGAATGACTAAAGCAGCGTTCTGACTACAGTCGTATCCGTCGTAAGTGTCGTATATATCGCAACGCGCATAGCCGCTGGAACTCCCGTTTACGTAGCTTGCGACCGCGCATGTTTACAATGGGCCCTTCGGCAAGATACGTTCTTTACGACTATCCTACAGTGGTCTAGAAGTCTTTGTAGTGGCAAAAGCAGCGCCTTTCCAGTGGGGCTTTCTAGGCGGTTGCCGCGACGTGGCGCTGGCGTCGACTCCTGTAGCCGATGCCCGCCCGCCGCCGGTACGCGCGGCTACGAGGGCTGATCAGGTAGTCGCGGCGTTTGTTGGGGGGTCATCTCATAACATCCACCTTTTGACGCAATAAGATAAGGGCCCGGTGTCACAGAAAATCCGGCGTCGGCGTTGCCGTGGTTTTAACACGAAAATCAGAGGGAAGCAAGAAATAAAAGCAAAATAGTCTTGCAGACCCATTTAATCGAACTCGGTTACATAGATGTGATTATTTAACGTATATAAATTGTGCCGCAACCCTTCTTTTTTTTTTTTTTTGCACAGTGTTCAGGGTGGTGCCACACCATTTTGCGTGCCATTTAGTGTCGATTTGCTAGACAAGTTGAAGGCTGTAGTCTGCGATATGGATTATAATCCTGACGACATGCAGGTATATACGTACGTAAGTGCAAGCGTCCACCAAGAACTGAGACAGATACTGCGCTTTCCTTCCCTAAAACCAAACATTACCGAAAAATAAAAATTTGCAGATTGAAGGCGGTGTTAAAAGCGCAATCATGCTCCCTTCCTCCCCCCCCTCTCCCCCCCCCCAAGAAAAAAAATCACTCGAGTAAGAGCGGCTCCTAAGCTTTCTCTCTAGCTTTTTTTTTCGCCTGGCTGGCAAAGGAGATGCATAAAACCGAATGGGCCCTTGCTTCCTACTCTTTTTAGGTAAATCAGTTGGCTGCAGTTGGTTTTATATTGTTTTCCTTCTTTCAAGATCGGTGGCTACGTGAAATATATATGACTTCTTGACACTCGCTAGAATATTCTACAGGCCATCGCAATTTTTACTGCCTGTATTTAATTGATATAATTATGTTGTGCGCAACATAATTCTACAAGCTTACCGAAACTCACTGTGGCGTATTAATTATGGGAACAATACCTATATATAATAAGTTACATATGGCACAACAACTGCACAAACAATTATCGCTGCTTTCAGACACAACAATGAAGTAAAACTGCAGAACTGAGAAATAGAGACAGAGAGAGGGATAAACTAGATAAACTTTTTTTCTTCAAACAGAAAGACCCGTTTTGTCCAGGTCGAAGCTCTGGGCGCGTTTGGTCAGCTTAGGTGCAAACCTGAAACGCGTTCTGCGACACGATCGACGACGTTGGTGATTTCTTCAGTGGTTGAAGGGCTGATTTCCGTGCGATGGAAAGAAGTGCAAACGCACAGCTACAAATCAGTTCGGACGTAATGGCACTTTGCTCAATTTTCTGAGCACACACGGGGCAAAATGAAAAGAAAACCCGCTGAAAATATATATTTCGCGGACACCTATTGCATCAACAATGGGTTATATAATAAAAATCTTGTTCTTTATACGCCATAAAAAAATCCACGCATGTAAAATAGCAAGACAGAAGAAGATTATATTTTTATCTTGACAGTGCACACAAGTGAGAACATAGATGACAACCGTAAGTAAAAATCCCACGTTTTGAAAACAATTGGTAGTGATGCAATTTCGGCTCCTTCGGAGGGAAGCACTAGTAATCCGAGCTTGGATGGAGAGGGAATATAGATGGAAAGTGAGATAGAAAGTGCACAAATTATTTTGAAGAGGAAATATTTAAATGTGGCTGTTTGCTCAGTTCAAGGCACATACTCGAAAAAGGGAAGTGATAAACAATGCTTTGAAAGTCTCCTCGACATTATGAGACGTAAAACAGCTCAAACTAAAAAGAAGTTTTGGCACTTGCAACGTATTTAATATTTTCCGTGAGACCATTGTTTTATTATTTTGCCATTGATCGAGGAGCGTCTGTATAGTCCCTACTAGCTGGCATCGACATCATTCAGAAGTATAACACTAATAAATTATATTACTGCAAATTATTGCAATGTAAACAAATTTTATTAGAAAGTGAATTGCATAAACTGGGCAAAATATGACTAATTTTTCTGCACAAGTGAACGAAAGAAAATTTCGCTCTCTCTCTCTCTCTATAATATATATATATATAAATATATATATATATATATATATATATATATATATATATATATATATATATATATATATATATATATATATATATATATATATATATATATATATATATATATATACATATAAAGAACAGCATAGTTACCCATTTTGACCGGCAACATACAACCATGCAATATCGCGCTAGCAGCGAGCGTATAGACAATTCGCTCAGTTTATGCCTTAAAAAATCGGAGAGACATGGCGCGAGTGCAGAAAAAAGTTACAGCCTATGTGCGGCGAAACTGACCGGCGAAACGTCTCGTGATTCGGAAAACATATTAATGATTCTTTGCGAAACACTACGAAGTTTTTGAAATGACAGAGAAGGAATGTTAGTATTTAGACTACCACTGACAAAAAATTAAAAAATATTGCCTACTTTATATTCATGCAGTCTTTAAATACGAGCGCGGAAGTCCTCAGATCTCGTCAAATATTGCTGGGGGGTTTAATACCTCCGAGCCCTGACTTAGATTTAAGCCCTTACCGGCTCAGGCAAACACTCCGTAATTAACGCATTAAAGATATAAATCAGTTGCCATCGACCTACGTTTAGCGACTAAGCAAAATGTACAACGGTACAACTTTATCACATAAAATGCTATCCTCTTAGCAGTCAGTGATTCCGAGTGATCAGAACAACCAATATACTGTCTGGCTTTTTTCTTGTTTTCTATCGCAGGAAACGCTAAGGTGAACGAATAAAAAAGTAAACGCGCCTATGAGCTCAGTATTCCACAGAAATACACGTTTTAAAGCAATCTATAGTAAGTTTCAACGACGGGAATAAAGCACTGGACGAGCAGACACAAGGCCGTCTGTCGCACGTACGAACTCTAATTTTCAACTCGTTTATTTTCCCGTAGCGAATTACGAGAAATGGGAAAAGCTAGCCTGAGAGGCCTCCTTCGAAGGTCATCTCTAATTCGTTCTTGAGCTCTATTCGACCGTGGGAACGAACCAATTAAGGTAAAGTAAGAAATGAAAGCGGGTATAAAAAACACGCTCTGTTGTGCAGCTTCACTGCTCCAGGTGTTTTTCACTCTTCATTCATTTCAGCGACGCACCGTAACCTTTGGCGATAGCAATGCTTCCGCGTGGTGTCCAGTTCAGGCTGCTTGTTCGCGGCTTCCCTTCTGTTGAATGGTGCTACATTTGTGAGGGAATCCCTGTGTTCTCGCCCCCATCATCATCATCATCATCATCATCATCATCATCATCATCATCAGCCTGACTATACCCACTGCAGGGCGAAGGCCTCTCCCATATTTCTCCAATTAACCCGGTTCTGTGCTAGCTGCATCCACTTGACCCCTGCGAACTTCTTTACCTCATCCGCCCACCTAACTTTCTGCCGCCCCCTGCTACGCTTTCCTTCACTTGGAATCCAGTTTGTTACCCTCAGCGACCATCGGTTATTCTCTCTTCGCTCTACATGTCCTGCCCATGTCCATTTCTTCTTCTTAATTTCCACTAGAATGTCAGTAACTTGAGTTATTTCTCGGACCCACTTTGCACGCTTCCTATCTCTTAATGTTACCCCTACCATTTTTCGTTCCATAGCCCTCTGGGTTGTCCTCAACTTAAGTAGAACTCTCTTGGATAGCCTCCACGTTTCAGCGCCATAGGTGAGTACAGGTAAGATGCAACTGTTATATACTTTCCTCTTTAGCGATACCGGTAAGCTGCTAGACATAATCTGCGAGTGCTTGCCAAATGCGCTCCATCCCAATCTTATTCTTCTTGTTATTTCCTTTTCATGGTCCGGATCTGCAGTTACTACCTGTCCTAAGTAGACATATTCGCCTATTACTTCCAGCACTTCGCTACCTAATGTAAACTGCTGTTCCTTCCCGAGGCTGTTGAACATTACCTTAGTCTTCTGCATATTGATTTTCAAGCCTACCTTTCTACTTTTACTGTCTAGGTCATCAATCATTATTTGTAGTTCATCTCCCGAGTTGCTTAGCAAGGCAATGTCATCAGCGAATCGCAGATTACTGAGGTATTCTCCATCTACCCTTATCCCTAACTGCTCCCATTCCAAGTCTCTGAATACTTCCTCTAAGCAAGCTGTGAATAGTACTGGGTGATTGTGTCTCCTTGCCTAACACCGTTCTTTATGGGAATTTTGTTACTTTCTTTATGCAGAACTATGGTTGCTGTGCACCCACTGTATATATCTTCCAGCACTTTCACGTACGGCTCGTCTACCCCCTGATTTCGCAATGCCTGCTTCACCGCCGAGGTTTCAACTGAGTCAAATGCTTTTTCGTAATCAATGAATGCTATGTATAAGGGCTGGTTATATTCCGAGCATTTTTCTATCACCTGATTGATGGTATGGATATGATCGAGAGTAGAGTACCGTTTCCGAAACCCTGCTTGATCCTTTGCTTGATTGAAGTCTAAGGTTGTCCTGATTCTATTAGCGATTACCTTAGTAAATACCTTATACGTAACAGACAGTAAGCTGATTGGTCTGTAATTTTTAAGGTCCTTAGAGTCCCCTTTCTTATGAATTAGGATAATGTTTGCATTCTTCCATGGTTCCGGTACCGTCGATGACACCAGGCACTGCGTATACAAGGTGGCCAGTTTTTCTAACACGATATCCCCCCCGTCCTTCAGCAAATCCGTAGTTATCTGATCCTCTCCAGCTGATTTCCCCCTTTTCATAGTTTCTAATGCTTTCTTGACCTCATCCTTCGTCACTGGTGGAACGTCTAAATGTTTTTCCCTACCGCCAATCTCATTACGGTCCTGACTACTTTGGCTACTGTAGAGATTTGTATAGAACTCCTCGGCTACTTTGACTATCTTATCCATATTCGTGATGACGTTGCCCGCCTTGTCCCTTATCGCATACATCTGGTTTTTGCCTATGCCCAATTTCTTCTTTACCGCTTTCTCGCAACCATGCATAATCCTAACTATTTTATATTTATTTTTTTTGCACTTCAGCAGGACTACCAGCTGAATTCGTCACCTTTTCCAACGTAAGCGCGCGAACTCGCTGCGATGCGCCTCGCTTCTAGCCGCGCAGCGAAGCAGACGGCCAACTTTTCTCCTCCAGTATTCGACGGCAGCGCCACACATGGCTTACCACTTTTTTTGCCTCAGCGCCTCCCAGTGAAACGCTCCCCGCTTTTGCCACTACAAAGCCTCCTAGAACACTGTAGACTAGCCAATCACCGCTCTGGGCCAACTGGGTCTCGCATTCACAACATGGCGCCGGTTACCAATTGCAAGCGGCTGCAGTGGAGGTGGAGGCTTTTCAAGCTCAAAATGAGCTTAGCATCGTGTGAGCGCTCAGCCTACGCAGACGGAGGAATAATAGAAGAATTTGGGTTTGCCAATTTCTTCTTCGATAGAGCATGCCGGTCCGCATGACCCGACAGTGGTCTTGCACACCAGTTTCCGTCCCGCGCTGATGCCGCCAAACCGAAACACTCGGTCAAAGGAGCGAGGCAGGAGGAGGAGGATAAACATTTATTTGACGAGGAAGAAGTCAGGCAGCAGGGACAACCGCTCTAGGTGGCCAGGAGTCCTTTTGCTCTGACGACCTGGGTTGCACGCTCGATGGCCCGGAGTTGGATTTGCGGGCCAGAGCTGAGCATAGCGGCCTCCTACTGCTCGCATGTGGAGAGCTGCAGATCCCGCGGAGGACTATCTCGTGGACAGGCCCACAGTATGTGGTCTACGTTGGCCCTCTGTTGGCATAATTTACAATATGGGGTGTATAATGCAGGATATGCATGGGCGTTGGTGACAGAATTTGGGAAGGAATGTGTCTGTAATGTTCGCCAGGTGACCTCCTGCGCCTTCGAGAGCGATTTGTGTCCCGGAGGGTATAAGCTACGTGTCTGTCGAAAGTATTGGGTAATTTCTTGATATGAAGCCATACGGTCTCTCTCCGACCTCATGAGGGGTTGTCCCACTGGCCGGCTGACGAGTCCTCGGGCGAAATTGTGGGCAGCCTCATTTCCCGGAAGGCAGCATGTGCTGGTGTCCAGACCAGCTGAATGGGACGGTTTGTCGTCTGAGAGGGAAGCAGCAATTTTAGTGATAGAGGGGATATTCTGCCTTTGCTGTAGTTCATTATTGCGGTTTTAGAGTCGCTAATAATATGTAGGGCTTGCGATATCCAGTTTACCAGTGCCCCAGAGCGATCTTGGAGGCGGTTCAAGACGGTGACTCAAAAGGTCGTTCTACTCACTCCAAACAATAGGCCTTGGCGGCAGACACGGAAGCGTCGGCGTAACCGCGTCCCTGCCCAGGCCCGTTTCACATGCTGCGACTGGACCGAAAATAATCGGTCTAGTCGGTGACGCCGCAGTGCGATTTTCGGTCAGTGCTTTCACATACAACGCGTTCACAGCGGATTCGGTGGGCTGACACGCAGGGTTGCTTGATGCATGCACAGCCAACCATTTGTTAAATGCGACATTAACACAGCAAAACGTGTATCGATGTTGCTAGTTTTATGCGCGTTGTTAGTCACGACAGAATATTTCGTATGCTGTTATTGGAATAAATCAGTTTGCATTATTGAACTACGTTGCTGCGCTGCTTGCGATACTTCCGTTCCGGCGGTAGCACGTGACGGCAAGTGACGCGCTCATGACGCGCCGTCAGAATGCTCCCCATTGGTCAGTCCACGGTCAGTCGCAGACCGATCACACCGACGCTGCGATCGAATTCCAACAAGTTGGAAACCCGTCGCAAGCTGTCTGCGGCTTGACCGACGGCGCTTCCCAGTCGCAGACCGACAGAATTCGCAGTGTCGCAGGCAAAAATCGCATGCATGTGAAACGAGCCTCAGAAGACGTTTTTTTTTTCTCTTTCACGGTGAGCTTCTTTCAAGCTCCGTTCTGCGGCCTGACCGTACAGTCGCCCCGCATCGGCCTTTCGCTGCAGGCCAACTGCTCCCTCCCCAAGCAGCACACATTATATGGCCCTCCTCGGGCCCGTTTGGGCAAGTTGGGCTTAGGCAAACACAATAACACCTATGAGGGCCCCCTTTAGGGATCAAGCGAGCTTGCCCCTGCTGTTTTCATCTTGGCATCATTTAGGCGCGGAAAGGGCCAAGTGAGTACATATTCCCACATCTGGCTCTCAAGGGTCCCGCTCGGGGAATTTGAGGGCCGATGCAAAGGAAATTTGGTCTTTGTGTAGGAAAAGCCTGGGCTAATCTAATTGGGGCTGCCCACTCAAAAGCCCAATAGGTCCCGCATGGACCGCGGCGGGGCCCGCACATTGGCTACACGGGACCCTTGAGGGGTACCTGAGAGAAGGTCAGACGAAAATGTGTGATTCATGCAGAAAATTCCTGGGCTTCCCCAAATATAGCTGCCCACTAAAAACCTAGATAATTTCCGCATGGCCGTTAGCGAGGCAGGCAAGTGCTCCTTCCCGCTTTTGCCCGCATCGGTCTCTTGCGGGGAAAGTTAGGGCAGATCCGATGCAAATGTGGGCCTAAATCAAATAGAAGACGGGTAAGCCCCATTCGGGCTGCCCACGCAAAAGCAGAATAGGTCCTGCGTGGTTTGCGGCCGGGCTGGAAAGCGAGCACGCCCCCACGCTGCCCACACGGGTATTTCTTGGGGTACTTTCGGGAAGCTGCAACATATATTCGGTGTCCATGCATGCGGTAAAAATAAGATCAGCCCAATTGAGCGGCCCATGAAAGGCCGCAGTGGGCCCCACATTGGCCATAGGCGGTCTTACCGCTCTGAAACGTCTCCACCATATTTTCAAGGCACCATTTTATTTATGTAAATCATGTTATACCGGCAGCTAATTGCTTCTTCTGTAAGTTTTGCATAACTGCCGTAAGCATATCCATGCCATGAATAAAGACTATTTTCATTCTGAACACTATGTTAGTTATGCAGAATTGACAGAAAATATGCAACAGTAACTGCTCCGCTTTACGAGTATGTACGGAACGACCTACAAATGTTTCCTACGGCATTATTTTTCTACACAAACCACCGAAATATTCAGACCATGTTGGGGGTGAGCCCACATTATTGTAGTGTTGGGAATAAATTTCTCTCATGTTACTGAGTGTCGAATACAAGTAAAAAAAATAGTGCAGATCCCTTTTTTTTTCAACTTGATCATTATTGGAACTTGGGCAGCCCCGAAAATGCCAGATTCAACCCATGAGGGCAGCACGTGGGTCAAACCGAAACGGACTGGCCTCCGCAAATCCCGCGCCTGTACAATTCAGATACTGGAGGGATTAATCGACTTAAAAATTAAAACCTTGATCAATGGGACGCCAGTGCCAGCACAAACGTAGGACCGATTAATATTTCTGCTGTGCTGCCCACAATTGGCTACCTGGGCTGAATTCGGGCAGCCCTATTTGGGCTGCCCACACGAATACAGATTGGGATCGATCGCGGCGAAATGGGCAGCTCACGCGGGGCCCCTCTTGGTGCGTGTTGCAAATCCCGCATGGAACCCGTATGGGCTGCCCCAATGGGCCCAACGCGGGCCCCCACGTCATAGCCCACTTTGTGCTACTTGGGTCACTTGTGAACGGAGCCGATGGGCGACGAGAATGCACTGGAATGAAGCGGGTATCCCCAGCTTCCCTAACATCACTTTTCGAAACTAGAGGAAGTATGAGAGCATGTTCGCACATGAAAAGAGGGATTGCAAAACCACTTATGCTTTGACTCAGCGAACTGGCAATTTGCAGCCATGCATGATTTTACACTTCTCTTTGCGCCATTTCAGCTACTAGTAGTAGAGAGCCAGCCTCTGCCGAAATTTTTTTATGAGGCTGCTAATTCCAAAGCGAAAAAGATTCCTAACTGCACATGATCAAGCTGCGGACAGACACAATCACTGACACAACCCCAATAACAATGGCGAGCCGAGACACTGCAGCATGTTAGGGTCGTTGGATGATATCGCCTACTAGCTGGTTTGCGCGCGAAATCTGGGAGGACCGGAAGCCCCGTGACCGTTAAGGGAAAACCGAAACGGCTATGCGCATCGGTTGCGGGTAACAGACTTATCTGTGCTAGTCGTAAACTCGCGGGGCCTCCGAAATGTACGCCCAGGATGGCTGCGGAAGTTACACATCTTACGCTCAATGCGACAGCAGTCTGAACAGACACATTACATTTCTTGCGCTTACGTTTACGATCCTTACGAGCTATGCCTGCGTTGCGCACGTAATCTGAACGCGGCTTAATGCAACACTGAACCCGTGTCGTAAAATCATCAGCAACCTGACTGCACCCACTGCAGGACAACAGCCTCAGGCATACCATCTCAGCTTACCCGACCTTGTACCAGCTGTGCCTAGATCATCGCTGGATTCTCTCTAATCTCATTTCCCACTTAGCTTCCTGCAAGCATCCACTATCTTTTCCTTCCCTTCGATTCCTCTTGGTTACCCTTAGAGACTGTCAAATAGCGCATCCGCAATGTCGAACCCCCTATCCCCTTTGCGCTTCTATCGATATGGCAGCAATTCTGCGCTTCACTCCCTCTCACTCCCCCTTACCACCAAATACTATACGTTGGCCTGTGCTTCGAAGATAAACTGGGGCCGAATTACAGACGGCTCACACTCACAATCACACTCACAATCTTCCTATTGGCCAGAGGCAGCACGGCGGGAGTGGCCTTGCTTTACATGATCGACGTCTCCTGTTGATATCATAAACACACTTGAAGTGATGACGTTCGCTGCGGGCCAATTGTGAGCGGGGGCTGTGAGCGACCCGAGCCGCTCACAACTCGTTTGTGAGCGCTCATAAAGGGATAAGGCGGCGATCTATGCGGCGGCCGGCGTTCTCGTGAGGCGGTAGCGGCGGCGCCTCGACGCGATCATCGGCAAAGGACGGTGTACGAAGACTGTTTGACGTGCCGGGCGAGACGTTTCGACGCATGTTGCTACTCGAGAAGGATATAGCACAGTGACTGTGTGACGCGATGAACTGATATAGGTGTGTGCGGCCGAGTGCGCTGTCTGTGCGGCGGCAGATAATGTGTGCACTGCGCTTTTTCCGAACTACTAGTGGCTTCCAAGCCGCTATTGGCAACGAGGCGAACATCGGCCTCGCGCAGCCGACAGTTCGAAAGCGTTTGCGGCGTGCAGCTAGGGCGGCGGCGAATAAAGGCTTCCTTCGTCACGGCAGCGTACCCGGCGTCGTCGGGTTTGTCGACGGCACATCAAGCGTCTACGAGTAGTCTTGTGATGCCCTGTTTTCAGATATGAGATGCCAACATGATTTGGGCCATGAACCTCCCTACTTTGGATCTTGGCATGATGCTTTCTTCTGGTGGCATTCTCGGCTACACACAGGCATGACACAGGTCGAGGCAGGCCTGCTGCGAGACGTCGAATCCACGACAGTGAGCCGCGCTGCTCTTTGCAAGATAAGTTACGGTTGGCGCCACATGCCTCACATGTATTGGCGTTCTTGGGCTTTTATAAAAGCTGAAACATAAGAGACGTCATACATTGTTGAAATATTTGCCTACGTAAGAAACGAAGATGGGAATGTGTGTGTTTGATGCCTGAATTGAGTAGGAATGGGGCATCAGTTATACCGATATGAAGTGCAACGCTGTCCTTACAACAGTGTTGCTGAAACGTTCAATCTTTCATTGTCTGCATGCCCATGAATGTCATCGTGAGCAAAACCTGCAATGAGCTACTTGATGCGACTCTTCCATTGTGTCAGTAATGCTGTTAAAGTTTATGAGGCTGTTGAGGTCGACATTGACGGAGAATGTGCTTAACAGCGTGCCATTTTCGGTTTTGCTGGTGAAAGGGGCACCTGTTGGAGACATGGCTGCCAGTGCCATGGAATCCCGGTCGGACTCTCCATAACGGTTATAGAACAAGGCATACACCTCCACAAGGTTAATGGGGGATAACTGCATCCGGTGCTTGCAAAATCACTAGACACTCCTCTACCAGCCAGAGCGTGTAGCATGTGCCGTGTTGCATAACTTCTTTGGATGTCTTCCTGCCTGGAGACGAGGAGGGTGCTGCTGGCTTGAACAAGAAAGGGTCACATCTGCGTACCGGCTACTTGGAAGTGGGATCACTATTGCCGTGCATACCTCTACGGAAAAGCCATACAGAATCATGTGAGCCTGTTCCACAGATCCTGCCACCAGAGCTGGCTGGCACAGAATGCCCACGGTGCGGCAGCAGCTAAGGCATCAATCCAAGCACAACAATCGGCTGTGATATACCACACGTAGCTGACCAACTCATTACAGGCAGCCAAGTGCAGCGCCTTCTCGTTTCATGTCTGTGCCTGAAGCCTGTTGTGATAAAGATGAATCTTCTCGAACCTCATCTATCAAGTCAAATTTGTCTTCGTATCCCCCCCCCATTCACTGTTGCTTGCAACCGTGCATGTTGGTGTTTGTGTATGTGCATGTGTTTTAGTACATAATTACAGTGTTTCACAACAAGGCAGCAATTGTGATGCCTATTGGAATGGGAAAGTCTCACAGAAGGTTTTTAGAAGCACGTGTATCCACTGCGCACCTTTATTTTCCTGCAGCTTTTCACACACTTGAGTATGCAGCAGCAAAACCAACTGCCTGCAATAGCACAGGCAGTTATTTGGACATGGTGCACAATTGTGCTACACAGAGAAGACACACAAGAATAATTTTTAGAGCCTGTAAGCTGGCACAGTACTCATCGCAGGTCTGACATACTTCAGAAGCAAGAAATGAAAGTTGTGTGCATAAAACTGTGACTCAGAGGCAAGACACAAAAGAATAGTTATTAATGATTACAGGCTTGCATAGTAGTTGTCATAGGTTTGGCGCATTTCAGAAGCAGGAAACAAAGTATGGCACTTAACAGTGCAGAAATGTCACACAAGTAGTGCTATGTACAATGTTTGCATAGGGTAGTCTCCATTAGTGAGCCTTTCAGGACTACAGGCCTGCATATACTGTTAGGACGCATAGAAAGCAGTTCCTTAATGCTAAGCAGTGTAAAGCTGACAGATTGAATGCATAATATTGCGAGTTTTAGTGCTCACAGTGACTGTAGCCAAAGTAGAAAATCCCATGGGTATACAAACTGGTGCAAAAAGCATCACATATTCATCAAGAAAATGGTGTGTTGGCAAAAAGTTTCGCTCAAAAGCAAAAAAACCCAGTCATAGAGAACAAAGAAAAGAAATACAGAGCACACTACAATGAATGCTACATCGAAAGCCCTGTCACGGTGGCACTGCAGTGAATAAAGGCTTCGGGTTCAGTCCCGGCAGGGGTGGAAGCATTCCCATAATCGTGTTCTTTCAAAAACTATCCAGCTACATACAAACAGATTATCATGCAAGGACAGAGCTTCATTTTGGCCTACACTACATGCTTCACAGTCGTCTTGTATTTCCTAAAGAGAAACAAATAAAACCACAGAGCCTGCACATTGCACTTCCAACACTTTCTCATCGATACATGTAGGCGCCAACCGAAAACACCTCCGCAAGTTGTCTGTGTCCATTTCCATGTCAAGCGCTCCATGAAATTTTGTTGCTGCAGGCACTGAACTTCGACTGCATTCTATTAGATTTTCAGCATGATCACGGCACCCTCACGGTACTTCGATTTCCGAAAACGCTAAAAATAGCAGTACCTTTTCAGGGAATCGGCTGTTTGCTTGCAGACCGCCATGTGCACGCCATGACGCTGCCGGCGCACCCTCGCGGCATCCAAAGTTACCTATTAGCAAGTAAAACTACAAAACTAAGAATGCTTCCACTTTAGCTTAATATTATTCAATATTAAAAATAGTATCTTGCCAAAATGAACCTATGTCTGTTTCATTTATTGCGTATTAATTGCGTTGTTACAAAAAGATAGGAGATGGTCCCTGCTCAGTTTTGTGCCACACTGCGGCAACAGCTTTTGCTGAGGATTCGGAACTACTGGGGCAGAGCCACGCTAAATCTGACTGGTAATTGGACGATTTCGTATTTCCGTCATGATTGACGTCTCAAGACTGCGTCACAGCTCCATGATTTTGACGTCACGCTCACAAACTTGTGAGCGGAGTCCGTAATTCGGCCCCTGTTCATTTCCCGCCAGTCATGCCTGCTTACCTACGACTGCGTGCTGGTAGTACAAGAGGGGCGACTGGTCATCTTGCCTTCGCATTACATGACCTGTTCATATTCATTTCCTCTCGAGTTCAACTACAATGTCATTAATTAATTTTGCTCTCTGAACCACTCTGCATTCTTCCTGTCCCTTAACGGTACACCTATTAACCTGCTTTTCATAGCTCCCTATCTCGTTCTCAATTCGTTTCCAGCTCTGTTCCACGTGTCCAAGTGCTGTTGCATTATACGAGCAGCTTCGACATGATGCAGACAGGAGGCCCGCCGACATGCTCCTATTACGCTCCCCAGCACGCTATAAGTATGCTGAACGTATGAAATTGTACGACTATGGCCACAATCCTAGTGGCGACACGGCGGATTGAAATTTTTCTACTATACCCACTACTACATATGACAGCTGATATGACATAAATATCAGTCCTACTGGCTGTGTTTCTGCTTTATCTCATAATTTGACGTTTGAAACATAATTCTTTCGCAAATTCGTTCCGGGATGTCCTTTGTCGCAATCCTTAACAGCAAGAACGAAATTAATTTCATTGTGCCATATTCTACCCATGGCGGACAGGAAAAACCACAAAGTGCGAGGAGAGAATATTTATTCAGTATATAAAGTTTAGAAACGTCAGATTCGAACTGCTGACCCGTTTTACAGGTAACGAGCCGTCACTTAGGCCCAACTCTGCCCGGGCGAAGGCCGGTCGCTTCTTTCTTCCAACGAATTCTCTGGGATGGGTCCTCAAAGTGCATCCTTGTGCGGTGGGCTGACAAGGCGCGCGAAGTAGCGAGCTCTTGGCCACAGAGGCTGCAACGCAGCGACTGGGGAGTCGGCTTCTAACACCTCCTCAGGTGAGTCACCATCTGGCGCCTCAGCTTGTAGCCCCTGCCATACAGCAAACAGCGCTGGGGACTGCACTCCGCCAACTCGGCGGCGTCGAGGCGAAGCAAGTAGTCATCGCTATTATCAGGGTCGTCGTGCATCACATGGGGTGGGCTGACAAGGCGCCCGAAGAAGCGAACTGCTGGTCACTGGGGCGGCCGTGCTGACACCTTGTGAAACGCCACCATGTGAGCCACCAACTGGCTCCGCAGCTTGTAGTCCCTTCCACAGCAAGCCGCCAACTCCTCGGCGTCGAGCGGTTGCAAACAGTCATTCTGTATTTCAGGGTCTGGAAAAAGAAACGGTCCTGCATGTGTCACAGGGTAAGCACCGTGATTGGCATATAAATGCAGTGCAGTCAGAGCTGACAAGAAGGGTGAAAACGTCACCTTTGATCCGGACAGGCAGAAACGTGTGCCTCTACATTCGCACTTTTGTAGGTACCGAAGTGCACTAAAATTATATAGTACACTTAAGGTCTACCTTTCAAAGTATGATGCCATAGCGTTGAGGGCTAACGTAGTTTTGTAGCGAAAGCTACACTGCGGTAAGTTTTGAAGCTGTCGGCGTGGCACCACTTTACCGTGGAAGACGAAGAAGACGAATAAGGAGAAAAATAAGACAAGAGGGAGAAGAAAAAGAAGGAAACGAAGACAAAGGAGCGAAAGAAGGAGAAAAGAAGAAAAAAAAACAAAAATAACAGGAAGAAAAAAAGAAGAAAAAGACGTAGAAGAAATAAATGAAGAAGACAGATAACTCGGTATTTGGTAGTGGCGAACGAGAACAGCGAGTTGCTAGGACAGAAAGTTCGTTCGAATGTTGTGACGGTGGTGTGCCCCGGAGTTCGACGTATATCCCAGGTAGCACAGAATGTAGCACAGGTAGCACATAATCATAAAATCTGCATCGGTCCCCGATGGGGAAAATGTGGGCAAGCCCCATTTGGGCTTGCCCCTGTTCCTTCTGCATGGGTCCCATAGCAGCGTTGCTCGGGCTAATGCAGAGCACATTCCGGCTTCCAGACCGCAAGGACCTTTGTCGGATATTTAAGGGCAATCCAATATATATGTGGGCTCTTTATGGGAAAGCCCTCATAGATTCGAAATGAGGCCGCTCCCATAAAATCTGTGGGGCCAACATCGGCCGTAGTGGGGCAAAAAAAACGGACATGCCCACATGCTGCCCCAATCGGCCCCTTGTAGGTTGCTTGAGGGAGGGTGAAATATGAATAAGAGCTCAATTTGGGCAAGCCCTCAAGAAGCCCAAATGAGGCAGCCTTAGCTTAACCGCTTTAGGTCCCACATAGGCTGTAATGGGGCTGGAAGGTGGGCGTGCCCGCATGGTACCAAAATTGGTCCCTTGTGGGAAATTATAAGGCACGTGCAACCACAGGAGGGCTCTAGGTTCAAAAACAACCCCCAGGCCAATTGAGGCTGCCCGCACAAAACTTCTTTATATCCCACATGGGCCGTAATGGGGCTGGAAGGCGGGCAGGCCTGCATGATACCAAAAGCAGTCCCTTGTGGGGAAATTGAAGGCACGCGCAACAGCAAGTGAGCTTTAGGTTCAAAAACAACGTCCAGCCCAATTGGGGCTGCCCACACAAAACCGCTGTAGGTCCCACATCGGCCGCAATGGGGCTAGAAGACGTGCATGCAATTGTGTAATGATTCTTTCCAACCTTTATTTGTATTAGATGTTGCCCTAAATTACTATTATAGATGATTTGTATAACAGTTGTTGCCATGTTCAGTCGGTTAGAAATATTGCGTGGCTTTAGTTCTCGCACTCATGCAAATTGTGTTAAAAATACTAAAACACACTGATTGCTAACTGTTGCTCCTAATGCAGTTGATAGCCTGCAACACTCAGCACATTACTGTCAGTGTTACCAATTTAGCTACTTTGTAGCTAGATTTAGCTACTTTTGGACTCAGCCAGCTACCAAATAAGGTAGTTTAGTTACGAGTAGCTGTTTTAGCTCCTTTCTTCAAAATCTAGCTACAAATCTAGCTATTTTGGTTAAATCTAGCTTAAATTTGGCTATGTTTCGAAAAATTACTATTCTGGCGCGAAAAATCTTTCCACAGACGCTACACATAATGAAACTGACGCCAGGCATATAGCGCCATCTTGTAGTTTTTAAGCAAGACGCAAACCAGACAAACTTGCACGTACATGCGAGAAAGAAGGAAACACTCAAAAAGAGAGAGGAGGATGCATTACAAGGCGGCACCTTAGGGGTGTTGGTATGCCGTATGCCTCGCCTCTGCCTCCATGGAGCTGGAAAAAGAAAAAAAATCTCACAAAGCAAAGAGAGGCGAAGCGATGCGGCCATGCGACTGATGCGGCGACACAGCTTCTGACAGATGTCGCCTATCGCGCAGCGCTGGGGCTCCGATGAGCATCGAAGTCGTGCTCGCGGTACACTATTGTGCATGTGTGTACGCATTCCTATTACTGAAACTATTAAGGCTGGAATCTACTGTCAGATTCGACTCTCTTTGCGGATCATGCGCGGTTATCGCCGAGCAGATGAAAAGGCCAAGAGGCCCACCGGTCCGAGTTATGCTGAGTAGTGGACTGAAGATATCGTCTGGACAGTCATTAAACCTTTCATAACTCTCCGTTCATAGGCCTCTGTGTATGTGCAAAAAGTAGATAAAAGTTCATTTTTTACATGTTTACAGAGCAGTGATGCATTCGCAGCTCGTCTTTTCTTAGCACGCAAGTCTTAACGCTTTGCGAAAACTACGTCTGCCTAAATCATTGGAATCGAAACCTGAGCACATTTATCATTCGTTATTTAGCACTTGTCACACGCTTGTCATGCGTAGTCGCGTGCAGGAAACCATGTCGAGCATGTCTTGATAGCTGCGTTTAATTTTTACAATATTACTGCTGCCAATAATTTTTTTTTGTTTATTTCTCCTTCGGGCAACATACAGGTATTGCCCACGAGGCAAGACAAATGCGTTATATATCCAAAATATAAAGTAAACATTCTTGGCAAAACAATTTTGCTACTTTTAGCTCCTTGCTAGATTTTTTAGCTACTGTTAGCTACTTTCACGCTGCCATTTAGCCACTTTTGCTCACCGACATTTGGCAACACTGATTACTGTTCAGAACACACATCTCCATAGCCTGAACAAGATGTACACGAAGTCATTTAGGCTAGATTAATGTTATGAATTATTGTAGAATTTAATATTGTGGCTGTTTAGAAAGGGCCGACATGCATAAAATAATTACTTAATTATGTGCATAAATAAAGATTGAGAAAACTTGGACAGGGGCTTTCCATCAATTTCCTGCTTCGGTCCCCTATGAGAATAATGTGGGCAAGCCCAAGTGCGGCTTGCGCTACAGAAACCGCATCGGTCCTATGTCATTATCTGAGGGGCTAACCGAAATAAAAAAATGATAAATGTTCATCCAGAGCGGCTTCCCGAATCTGTCCAAAGTAGGACCATCGTGGGGAGTTGGTGGGATGTGCCCTTTTGGCATAGCGGGGAAAATGTGGACAGCCCCGCAAGGGCTGCCTGCATCGGATCCTTGGGGGGCCCATCGGGGCTTTGTCGACAGCCCCCTTCAGGCCTACGTCGGCCCCTCTTGCAGTACCCACATTGAGCCCACCGTGGCTGTCCTGCATTGCCTACATCCGACCCACCAGGGGCCCCCCTTCATAGCCCACTTTGTGCTACCTGGATAGAGACGATGTCACAATAGTAGAATGCTTCTACACCCGAATGAGAATGGTCAACGACGAGAGGCAAGGGGTGCTCATACGGGAAGCGATTCCCCTATGGCATAAATAAAGCTGAAACGAGAGTATACTACAATGCGCAAATCCATGTCGTTACTTTAAAGCCGAACCTAAGCGTAGCCATGCAGATTGCTTTAGCGTAACTCCAGGTTTGACCACAAGCTATGCCGCTATTTTTTTCTCGCTTGTTTACATATAACTTAATTTGTGCCATCTAATAAATCGCACACACTTCGTACTAAGCTGCCATGTTATCCAGTTCCCGGTCGTAGACGACCACCAGACATATAATGCCCCGAGCCGTATGAACGTGCTTGCATGGCCCAGGAGTAGAGTGCTTTCCTCGGCCTCCAAAAGCACTGGAAGGTTTATTCTAATTTAACTCGCCCGTCATAAGGGAAGGAAAGAAGGTGGGAGTGAAAGTGGATCTGGTTACAATGAAAAGGCGCAGTATCTGTCACACTTGTTTCTGTGGACACCTGAATCGCGCCGTAAGGGAAGGAAGGAAGGTGGGAGTTAAAGTGGAGCTGGTTACGAAGGATAACGCCTACGACGCGAAACCCAGGAACGGACGGGCGCCAGAGCTGCGCTATAAAAAAACTGAACAATATAGTGCCACATGCATGGCACCAATATCTGGTGTCTGGCTATCGTTTCACCCTGAAAGCGGATTGCCGCTGCGCAATGGCGCCGCTCATAGTGAAAGTTGTCCCATTCGAGAGCCTAGCTTCGAAGGTCATGAAATCATACAATATAATTCGTAACTAGAGTTATGTATTGAGATAAATCAGTATATAACCGTGTATAACTCAAAAACGGAATGGAAAATCGGCTTAAAGAAAATGTCGCAGAAATCAATTTATTTTTCTATATTTCGACGAGGTTGCAATCAGGCTGATAGCAAGTGCTGGCCGCCATATGCGATGCGACACCAGCATACGAAATTTACTTGACCGCAAGTATCTAAAAAAAATAATGAGTTTCATTCACATCATCAATGATGCGAATCCCTAAGACAGTCTGGAAAGATGGCTCTAAAAGCTAGAAGTGCCCTACTTTGGCAAAACGCAACTATTAGTAACCTGGTCAGCACGTTGGGCTGTGACAAGGGAGGTCGGGACAAAAGCTTGAAAAGCAAGGAGAGGAATGAGGTCAAGCGGACGGGGGCCCCTGCGGCTAGACCCAAAGGAAAAAAAGAGGGAATGGCGGTAATTTTGCTGTCACAAAAATCGAGCGTGAGAAATTAAAACTAAGAAAAACCAGTGAAGCAGCGGGAAGAAACTAGCTTGAAGAAACAATACAGGAAGAAAACAAAACAATTAAAGTGTAAACCGAGCCATCATTCCAAACCCACTCATGTGGACAACACATGGTCCCTGAAACTGTCGCTGCTACCGGTAAGCTTTTTTTTTCTGAACCTGTTTTAACCGTTTCGAACAGTAACGGAAAATGTGTGTGGAGGCGAACTCGAAAGGCATGAACCCGAGCTAACGCGTAAAGAGAGCTTCATGAACTTATTGACGCGGGCTGTGCAACAGTCAGACCAAAATAAGTGATCAACAATTTATCAGACTGCGCTACGGAGCTTAAAACTCGAAAAATGGCCTATTTCTACAAAGTACATGCCTATTGTTTTGAAGCTTCCAAAAAGTATTGAACAGCAATACTTTAACCTGGTGTTGCACAAAGTTGCAAATGCACATGATGTAGTTTTCGCATGTTGGAGTGGACAGAAAAATAAGTGCTCAGCCCACATGCCCAAGATGCGCATTACTACAGGTGAAAATATTAGCTGCCAGGCACAGCACCTTCCTTCAGGCTTTGTGCTGTTATTGAAGGCCTCTTTATCATTAATAAAGGAACAAGTATGCTTTATATATGTTAATGACTAGTTGTATTCTGTTTTTTTTTAGTTTTCCTTATTTGTTTTTGCTTTGTCATGCTAGGCAAACGCAAAAGGTACATGTATAAACTTGTTAGTTTAAAGCTGAACATGAATATCTGCCTTGCATGTGACAGCTGAAATGCTGGAGAGGTTACATGCTGCGATGTCTCAGTATTGCGTGCGGCTACTTGCTCCAACTTCTGGAACAGTTGTTGAAGATAAAACCAAAGCAGTTCTTAGATTAATTTGCTAATTGCACTTCTTTGAAGCTTGCATCAATGCTGGACAGTTCAAATAGCAAGCAGTTGAATTACAGGAATGATGTGAAGGATGCATTTCAGTTCTGACTAATGGAACGTAATGGTCCCCTCCATGCGTGCACAGGTGCCCTTAGACAAACACATAATCAGGCGTGTAATTGTGACGCATACCAAGGGTTGACAGAAGGCGGTATGGAGCCAATGTCGCATTCTTCAAGAAGGCTAAAATAAAATTGTAGAACAAAAAAACTGGTCGTTTTGTGTATGACTAATTGGCTATGAATAGCATCTTACTCAGACAATGATGTGATATATAATATATGGCTTAGCATCCCAAAACAACTATGGCTATAAGGGATGCAATATTTGAGGGCTCAGGTATAATTTTCACCACCCGGGGTTCTTTTACAAGCACTGGCACCGTGCGGTGCATGACAGCCTATTGTTCTGCCTCTACTGAAGTGCCTGCTGCAGCTGGAATCAAATCTGCATCCATGGGTTCAATAGCCGAGCACTGTTAACTACTCAGTCAACAAGACGAGGTCTAGTAACAAAAAGCATCTTCTAGCCTTTGGAGTCCTTTACAGAACTAATGTATACATGAAAAAGTAAATAGCAAGAAGACACCAGTTTTATTGCACATTATATTCACATTTCAGCAAACATTCACTAAGGAAATTTCTCACAATGTTTGCATGGAATCTATGAACATCTTACAAAAGCAATATGATGCACTTACTGCACTCAAATTGTTAATGGGCAAGGTTGCATCTGTGCTACTATACTGCACTTCTCGCAAAACCACAAGCTCCATCAAGTTTGGTCAATCACTTGATCAAATTAACGGAGACAGATGTCGCACACAACAGTTACAACAGTTGATCGTCTTGTAACACATCTCTGCATTTTCTGCATTTCAATTTCATGCCTTTCTGCTTAGCTGCGACTTTTCCTAGCACTGCTAGTCACCCATATTCTATGAAATATTTATTTACACTGTTGAGATCAGCCTCCTCGTAATTGATGGTCTTGCGCATTCTCGATGCTAATATTTTGACATTCTCCTCACCTAGAAAAACGAAGAAAATGACTTAAGCTTTGAGTAGACAAAAATTTAGGGAGATACCTAACGTCCACTTGTAAGGGTATGATGTGCCAGTGTTAATGGCTCGTGTCTGCGGATACCACTGTGGATTCCCGTTAATGTACACCCGTAAGCAAAAGTGGTATACTCCACGCAAACCACAAGGATTGCAATTTTTTCACTATAAAAAATGTGCCACACAAAATTGCTTGGGCAAGAGGCAAGTATATCAAGGAGGATATGTAATGCATATCTCAGAAATAACTGCTTCAGTGTCGGAAAACTGGCAGGCAGTTTTCTTGCAGCGCTTGGAGTATACCACTTTTGCTCACAACTGTAAATGCCCTTTGCTACACACTTAATCAATAATTTCTTAACTTATTTCTCTGTTATCTCACACATACTCATTAGCATGCAGTCATAGGCTGCAGTGTAATGTGAAAGACAACTTTACGTAGACATCTGTAAGGCTTGTGTTGATCAAACTGTACAAATGTGCCTACATGGCCTAGGAGTAACCTTTCTGACTCAGAGCTGAAACATCAAAGAACATATTTCAAAATGTAACTTTGCAAGCTCAAGTTAGCAGCTCCTGCCATATCGTGTGGCCTCGTGGCATTTGCATCGTGGCACTTTTAGCTTGTGCACAAGGTCATTTTGTTAATCATGCAGGTTAACATGTATGAAAAAGAAATTTTCGCACAAACATTGGTGGCAAATGGTCAAGTGGTGCACTGGATGCTCTGAAATGTGTACCTGTATTTTTGAAAGGGCAGCATCATCACATAGCATGATGGAGTTCTGTCAGTGCTTGTGGTTACATGGCACGACCACCTCAGGCAGCGGTTGTTGTTACAAGACCTGTTCTAACAACGTGCTGACACCATTCCACTGAGCGATTGATATATACATGCATATCTTGAATAGCTAATAATTCTTATTCATTTCAATGACTTGAAAAAAGTTCCTGTCGTCAGAAGCCCTCCACTTAATGAATGCTGGACAGCTGTCTTCAAAGGTGCTGAAGAGAAATGTAACCTAGCCGCAATGCTAAATTACAGAGGTTGAATATATTGCAATAAAAATACCAAGAAGCTTGTACAAAGAAATTTGAGAGGGAAATTGCAGAATGTTTGGAACATTGAAATAAAGAACACTTTGTCAAGCCTGTCATCGAGGAATGGAAATCATGCTGTCATCAAAAACGCATCATGGAGGACATTTAAGGCCATCTTTGCAAAGGACACACCCACACCTGACACAGAGCTTCATAGTTATGAAAGAGGACAAACCAATATGCAGAGGGGAGGTGAACTAGCAATAAACCATATCTTTCATATGCACCAGACCCGAGAAATTAAGAAAACATTTTCTACAATTTTGCAACAGATCCCTTTCCATCCCAGTATAATCCTACAAGAAACTGCACTAGTCCAAATTCCCTGCATTTTCAGTTTCCTAAAGGAAGCAATGTTCCTAAACAAGCTGCATCCTAAAGAACATTTAAGTCATTATGCAAAAAAAACATTAAACCGTGTTCTTATGGCGCTTATGTGCCATAAAAAGCAACACAACGCTGTTAGGTATACCGTGGTTAGCTATACTATATGAGAAGCTTTTGGTCTGGTGTGGTTTATTCACATGACAGCTCTGTCATGTGGCTCTAATGTCCTAGCATTCGGAAAGTGACCTTTGGCAATTCTACAGATTTCTAGACGTGAGGGTGTTTGGTTTTGACTGGAGTGCTCAATTGTTTTGTCAACGTCTGCCTGCTTTTTTTTTTGAAGACAACCTGGAGTGCAAGTGTTAAAAGAAAAATCCCCCCCCTCCTGAATGGTTTCTTGCTAGTTCATCTTCATTCTTTGCATATTGGTAATTGTCCTCTTAAGTCTGAAGCGGTGTCAGCTATGGATGTGTCTTCTGCAAAGATGACCTAAAATGTCCTCTTGATGTGTTTGTAATGGCTGTATGATTTTTTAAGCATTTTTTTAATATTTCTGAACATTTAGCACAATTCTGAAGGCGTTTATTATTATGGGGCCAACAAAAACCAGCTGAACGTCAAATGCTGCATAGGTTGGCTTTCTAGCAAGAAAGCGGTGTAGTGTGAATAGTCGCTCTGCTGGTCCAGCGCTGGCCGCGGACTTGAAAGGTGGACAGTAATATAAGAGCGCAACCGAAACGAGACAAAGAGGACAACAATGGTTTCTGTCCCGCTCTTATATTACTGTTCGTCATGGTTCACCAACTCACCCAATCAGCCTTTAATTCTTGAAAGGCGAGCTTGACCACACCTGAAACACTGAGTTATGCATGGTCAAGGCAGAAATGATATAACTTCTCCGTTGCATACTGCTGTACAGCAGTTTGCAGCCCCTCGAAAGTAGAATATTTATCGTGCAACTGCATGTTTCATTTGAGAGCGCGTGGACTAGTACATTCGACGCTGCATATATATGCATCAAAAACGCAAGAGCTAGGAATAATATTCACAGGACAAGTGCTTGGCTACAATTCACGTTTATTTTGCACACATCAAAACTCGATATGGTAGTGCCCAACAGGCAAGAAAATAAAATAACGCGATCGAGGGCGGAATTGCGAGCTCCGCACAGCCGGTCAACACATTGAGGGCGCATACTCGACTGCATTCATGCGCCACAGAGTAGGCCAGCCGTGGGAACATATATATAAGTGGTTGTAGCAACGATCGCTTATGTGGCACCTTTTGCAAAATTCCAAGAGTCAGCTTCTGCAACTAAATGTGCAGCGCACATTTTCTACTGCATACCGAAGTCCGGCGCGTCTCATATCTTCGCTCGTGTGAAAGCGGAGGCCATTCAAATGGGTTACGGTAACCTCGAGCATGCAGGGGTTTAAACTCCATGTACGCAAAAATAAAAATAGTAAACACCCTCTATGCACTGTTTGCGCTTAAAAAAAGCTGCGCTTTAGGATGCGTACTTCAGAAAGCACTGAAAGCCCCGGCGGTCCATATATGCTGGTATCTTGCAAGTACGAGCAAGTCGAGGTATGGCAGAGTTCGAGACCGTTTACTAAGTGCAAAAGATGTGCCAAAGTATATCGTGTATCTCTACTGACCGGTGTACGTCGCATCGCTTTGCCGCCGCGGCGCTTGCATGCAATGTGGTGCGAGTGGCAGCGCTGATCGCTGCGCGCAGACGCGCATGAAAATGCCGCGATCGGCATCATATGTGAGTGCGAGACATAAAGCGGTCAAACATTACTTTGAAGGTCCTGAATTGAGTGTCATTCCAGAAGAGCGCATAGCATAATGCATGAGGAGGACATGGTCTACATGTCAATGTTGATGTCCGGCATTGGCTGCATGGACTTGCGCCAGATGCATATTTAGACCCATTTTAAAAACCACTATACCTACAATAAGATGCACAGTATGTATTCTCCAGCAATTAAGCGTTACTAAGCGCTCCCAATTTTCTCAGGGAATGTGACGGGCACTGTCCCAGTGTGCAAACTGTGCAGTGTGACACTGGCATAGCTTGGTGCTGCACAGCGCTGGGACCAGTGAGTTTGCAGTGAATGGTGCAGCATGACACACTGCGACCCAGCGTGAAAGGTGTAGCCTGGCGCTGTGAAACGCTGGGACCAGTGAGCTTGCAGTGAATGTCCAGTAGCTGCCAGTGCGACCCAGTGCTTAACTGCGAGCATCAGTACCATCCAAGTGTGGCCCAGCGGATTCAAGTGCGATGCCAGTGTGGCGCAGTATTGCCACTGTAAAAAATATACTGCTTTACACTGGAAAACACTTCCAGTATCCCAGTGAAACAGTATTTTTCGATAGGGTAGAATTATGTTTAGTTGCTTATAATAGTTTGCTTTAACTTTCCTTACATTGTTTTTATTCGATATGCAGGCGCCTGGAAAATGCAAGGATATCTTGAGTGACTTCGCTCGGCTTCGCAAGCTGCGATGTGGTAGAGTGACAGGATCACTTGGCTTGTAGCAGTGTTCTGGGAATCTAATGCCAAGTAGACTGTGGTGTCCAAAACACTGATGGGCCTAGACCTCGCAGAACACATCCCAAATGCATTGCTGGCATGCACAGCAATTGTGAGAATAAAAATAAAAGCTGTCATCAGTGTCTCTATTTAATTTTATTGAAGCACAGATTTCACATCACGGACTTGTTTGTGTGGTGCAAGAAGTGTGGGAAAAATTTGGTCACAAATCATATTCAAGTCTGTACTGTGCACCATTTTGCAGAGGAAGGTATATGAGTCCTACAAAACATGGCTGAAACTTGTTTTCAAGATGTGAAATAAAAAAAATGGTAGGGTACTGAATGTGCCATATGCTGGGCACTCTTGGCACTATGAAAATGTATGGCAAACAATTGTTTCCATTTCAGTTGCTGCCCCGCTCGAGGTCGTCGTTGGACTGCTCCAGCTCGCGGATATAGCTGTGCATCTCCTCGCGGGAAGCCGACTCCTCGGCCAGCTGCGGCTGCTTATCATGCACCTGCTGCTGCCTCTCCTGCAGATTCTCATTGTCGGCCTGGAGGCGGCCCGCCGCTGCCCGCAGCTCCTGGATGGAGGCCTCAAACTGCTCCAGCTGCATCTCAAGCTCCACCTCCAGGTCCCGGCGTCTCGCCTGGACCTCCTCCAGCTCCAGCTTGACCTCACGCCACCTATGCCCAAAACTCAAATTGAGGCCATGTGTAGATTAGCCCATTTGTCCCAGTAATTACAGGTTGGTCAAAGCCAACTCAACAATGCCAGTTATTAACAGAACTCAGTCCATGTACAGGAAGGACGACAAGTGGAGCTCCTTTTAGGAGATCCCAGAGAAGGCATGTGACCAAAGCAGCCTAAATAATGAAATGGCACACTAAAAATGAAGCTCAGCTCAATGCAAAGATCAGTCCATGTACAGGAAGGACGACAAGTGGAGCTCCTTTTAGGAGATCCCAGAGAAGGCATGTGACCAAAGCAGCCTAAATAATGAAATGGCACACTAAAAATGAAGCTCAGCTCAATGCAAAGATGTCAGTGAAGGCGCAGTACACAACATATTTCATTTCAACTCAGCACAGACTCCTTCATACAGAATCTCCCGGCTGATAACCACTGCTCAAGGAACAGGCTGAGAGATATCCTGAAAAAAAAGGTGTGAAATTCTGCTTTTCACTAGAATCAATCTGGCCTTATTCAAGAAGTTGAATCAAATGTTGTTGCCCCAGATGTAACAAGCTGCCACATCCCAAAAGGCCAGTTCCTGCGCATCATGGTGGACTAGCTTTTGGTTGCTCATCCCTAATGCAAAGGTCCACGAGAGAAATGTCGCAGGAGAATGTGACACACTTAGCCTCAAACTTGAGGACCTGCTCCCGGTAAAAGGCGGCCTGCTCCTGAGGACTGTTGGACCCTTCCATAACTGTTGTGATGATGGCTGTCACTCCTCTGATATCCTCCTCCTGCACAATGGCAAAACAATCAGCTCCACTAGCTTCCACTCACAAGAGACACATGTGGTTGAAGCAGTAAACATTTTCATGCAGCCAAAAAAGAGAAAGATATAGCACGTCCCAGCAGATCTCCCAGCTTTTGCCGCAGAAAAAAAATGTTTTCTCCAAAATTTCAGCACAGAAAAGAAAAAGCGGCGCTGAGGAAAATTTCAGCTTTTGCCTCCAACTTCACATGTCCGCTCAGACCGCAGTAAAAAACACAACCCTGAACAATACTGCTCTGTATGGAAAAAAAAGAACCTCTAAGATATGTAGACAAAAATTTGGTTGAATGCAGTGCAATATTTCTTCTAGGTGAAAAGCAAAGGTGTATGAAAAAAGTGCATAAAAAAATATAGGGATATCACCTGCACGCACTATTTCTCAATGACCCCAGAAGAATGTTCAAAGGGAATGCTACTGGTGCCATCAGCAAACACAGGACAAACAAGGGATAGCAGTCACAATGGGAGCTGCATCACAATCGCTTCTCCCAAATGTGGCTGTTAAAAACAAATTCGTTCCGGTAACCCCAGAGACAGTGGTCCCGAATGGGTACATAACATGATGAATTACTCCAACTCCACAGCTTCTAGCGTAAGGTACAGCCTTTCTCCGTAGCCGTATATGGCTACACTAACTAATGAGCAACTCTGCCTTGGGGGGAGAGCAGGTCGAGAGAGGACTCAACAGGAGAGCTACACTGTACGCAAGAGGCACAAGTATAATAAGAGGATGCCACGCGGTTCTCTCGGCAGCTATTCGCACGTGATATGATTCTAGAGGAGTTATTACAATTACCTATAATGGCACAGGTTCAAATGTCCTGATCCGTTTTATTGCGAAAGCGATGCTACTCTAGGTTTCGAGCCTTCAGTGTAGCGCGGCATTAGCCACGTATGTCTTACCCACGTAACACTGTCACATTCCACATGACACTAGGGTGTGGGCTGGCAGGAGCGGTCAGTTTGATTCTCGTTTCACATGGGATGGTTATGTAAGAATCAGCCTGCTAAGATCCTGACATTCATGTTACCCCTATAGGTCACTTAGGCATGTTCATAAGGCTTGGTTAAAGTGGGGCTTTATATGTGGGTTGAGGAAGACGAAAAAGAGAGCAAGAACGCTCAGTTACCCACAGCTAATATTTTCGCTCAATATTTGGTTCAGCAGCGCGTAACCCTTGTAATTTTTTACTGGGCAGCAAAAAAGAGCCCAAGCGCGATGTTGTTCAGAGTCATAAACCTTCAGTGATGCTTAAGATTTTGGAGCTAATCCTAGCTGTGAAATGAAACAGATGTCAATCTAGCATCATATCAAACAAAGTGAACTGTGTGGTGTGTGTGCCTTCTTTGCTCTTGCCCTGCTTTTGGTTTCGCTGGTTTTCTTTTTAAGCAATATAAACCAACTAGCCCAGCAGTTTACTCTCCTGATTTTTATGAAACTCGTCCTCCCAGGAAATGTGGCACATACCATTTGTACGCACAAAATATGGCACTCAGGCATTGTGGTCATCCTTACCATAATTACCAAATATTGTTACGAGGCGTTCACGAGCGGTACGAGTCTCAGTTCAACGTCAGGAACACCTCCGGAATACCAAATCACTCCAGGAAAACATTTAGCTTCAGTGTCGTAGTTCGTCCCAGTGCCAGAAAGGTTCTCATCGTGTTCCGACATCCCGGACACACACCGTAACATTAACCCCCCCCCCCCCCCGGGTGGGGCGGGCACGGTCCCGATGCTTGCTAAACCGAGGAGCGGGAATAGCAAAGTTTAAGATGACCGACGTGAACAATTTGTGTAGGTGGTGCACTGGAGCTGGGCGGGAGAGACTGGCGTGATCTTGTTGGTCACGTCAGTAAGTTGCTGCAATACACAGTAGAGATCTACGTAACGGGGCATGAGTTTCTTGCAGAGGCTCACATGGTGAACCGGGAGCCAAAGGATGAGAGAGCCAGGTGGATAGCGTACATATCGATGGTGATGATCATAATGATGTTTTGGGTCAGTCTGGGAAACTCTGAGGTATTCCAGAGGGATGTAACGCGCCAGCACGTGCTATGGCATCAAAAGCATAACTGCTGGCATGGTCATCAGTAGGCAGCAAACTGTCGAAAGGAAGCAGAGGGTCGCGCCCAAAGAAAAGATAAAAAGGTGAGTAGCTGGTTGTATCCTGACGGGACAAATTGTATGCAAATGTGACGAGTGGCAAATTGACGTCCCAGCCACGACATAGCAGCTCATGGACAGCATGTCCGTAAGCGCCCTGTTAAGGCACTTAGTAAGGCCTTTTGTTGAGGAATGATAGACCGTCGTGAAATTGTGGCGGGTAGAGTATGACCAGAGCAAATCGTGTACAACTTTAGAAATGAAGCACGGGCCTCGATCCGTTAGCAGTTGATGGGGAGCACCAAGAAGCAGGATGATGCCGTGAAGAAGGAAATCAGTGATGTCGGTGGCACAGCTGGCCGGAATAGCTCGCAAGATAGTGTATCGCGTTGTGTAATCAGTGGCGACCGCAATCCATCTGTTCCCCTAAAGTCGATGTTGGGAAAGGCCCAAGGAGGTCGACACATGTGAGAAATTTGGTCTGAAGAAACTTCAGTTGGTTGAAGGTGACCACTGGGCTGAAGCTGCGGCTTTTTCCGACGCTGACACATGCCACAAGCTGTAATGTAGCGGATAACAGAACGGTACAGGCCTGGCCAGTAAAAAGCCAGTGTAAGCTATTATACGTGAGTGACACTCCCAAGTGCCCTGCTGTAGGGCCATCATAAAGTTGGGCTAAAAAAGGTAGAGCAGAGATGATTTGGGACAATGAGCAAAAGTCCGCACCATCTGGGCGCATCCTCACAAAACACGAACATACCGACCGAAGTATCGGAGTCGTCGGTGCGCAGCTGGTCAATAATGGGTCATAGGGAAGGGACAAGACGTCATTCGGCACTGACGTGCAGCAAGTCGCTGATGGACAACACATATTCGTCAGCAGCATAGTCAAATAATTATGGCGGGACGAACAGTCTTGATGCAAATGGCCTGACTTGTAGGCAATATCAAATATGTATTCTTGTATGCGCAAGACCCAGCGGCCTAAGTGCCCTGTGGGGTCCTTACATGAAGACAACACAAGGCATGGTAGTCTGTCACTCTGCGAAAGGACCTCGCAAACGAATAAGGGCGAAATTTTGTCAATTCCCAAACAAGTGCGTGGCGTTCCCGTTTGGTAACTGAATAATTACACTCGGATGGAGATAGCAGATGGGTGGCATAGGCAATTACATGTGAGACATCATGCTGAGACTGGGCAAGAGTAGCGTCGATGCATGGCCACTGGTGTCGGTTTGAAGTCAGGTAGGTGTCAAAGGGTTGAAATCAACCAGGATAGCCAGGACCGGTGAAGGGATGAATGCCAAAATCAGGACTTGAAAGGCGCGAGCTGCAGCAGGACCCCAAGAGAAAGGCGCGTTCTTCTTGAGAAGGGCGATGAGCAGATGAGCAACATCAGCAAACTTCTGGATAAATCGTTAAAATAGGAACACACTTCTAGGAAATTGGGCACATCAGTTGTGGAACGCGGCGTTGGAAAATCACGGATGGCACATACTTTACCAGGGTCAAGCTTGACTCCGGTGGCTTGAACCCTCCGGCACCTACAGAACTTCGATGCAAGTGGCCATGGCATCGGCGCTATTCTCGCCAAGGACCTTTATCTGGCGTTGCCCAAAGCTGCACTTTATTGAATTCAACTGGAGACCAGCAATTCGAAGACGGAAACGATAGTAGAAAGACAAGCGAGGTGGGTTTCGAACATTGGAGGGAATACTACAATGTCATCGAGGTAGCACAAGGACGTGGTTCATTTGAAGTCACGCAGGAGAGAGTTCATCATATGCTCGAAGGTCGCAGGAGGGTTTCAGAGGCCAAAGGGCACAACTTTATATTGGTACGGCTGTCAGGATTAACAACCACGGTTTTTTATGATCACATTCATTTACCACTACTTACAGTAACCTGAACGCAAATCAATTGATGTGAAATAGCTGGCTTCATACAGGCAGTCCAGTGCGTTGTCTATTCAGGGCAGAGGAAAACGCCTTTCTTGGTGATCGCATTCAGGTGGCAGTAATCAACGCAGAATCTCCAACTGTCGTCTTTCTTTTTCACTAAGATGGCAGGTGATGCCCACGGACTGCTGGAGGGCTCGATGATGTTCGCTAGCATCTTGTCTACTTAAATCTGTATAATTCGGCGCTCAGAATGATATACACGGTAAAGCCGGCGGTGTATCGGGCTAGCATCGCCGGTATTAATGCGGTGTGCCACAAGTGAAGTTTGCCCGAGAGGACAGTTGCCGAAAACAAAGGTGTTTTTGTAGGAATCCAGGAGCTTCGAGAGAGTGTGGGCGTGATCTGGTAGAAGATCCGCAGCAATCATTGCTGAAGTAAGCTCGGAATTAGAAGTGACTAAGAGCTGGGATGCACAATAATCAGGTAGGAACTCAGTGTAACAGCTGAAAGGGTGCACTCGGTGTGAGGAAACAGAGCCGCAAGTGCGATGCCTTGGGACAAAACTTTGGTAGAGATGCTGAAGTTAAGAATCGGAGGGTAGGTGCGGTTGACGGTGACAACAGTATGAGGAAGGCTGACAGTGTGCTGAAGGACATCAGTGATAGGGCCAGTAAAGTAGGCGCCATCAGGAACAGAAGGGAACGGAGACATCGCAACCTAGATGGCAGCTTCAGGTGGCAGGCAAACAAATTCAGCAGCGCGGAGACAAGGCCTCTGAGAGGCGCTGCTGGGGCAGAGTGGGAGGTCTAAGTGTAGAAGGTCAGTGGTGCAGTCGATAAGGAGAGCATGGGCGCTAAAAAAATGAATGCCGAGAATCACATAGTGAGGAGAGCGCTCTATGATGGTGAATAGCACAGGAGTAGTACAGTTGGCAATGCTAACATGAGCATTGCGCATTCCAACGACAGCAGCTGCACTTCCATTGGCAACACGAACGGCAGAGGAAGTGACGAGGGTGAAAACTTTGTTCAGACGGCAACGAAAGGATGAACTCAGGACAAAAAACTTGGGCACCAGAATCAATTAAAGCAGTTACAGGTGCACTGTCCGCATAAATTTCGAGAAGGGTTCGTAGATCACCTATAGTCAGAGGAGGATTTTCGGGCGAAATCGTTAATACAGTGTCACCTCCAGGCGCTGCACCAGTTAGGTTTCCAGAAAAGAGCCAGAATAGTGGGAGATGACAGGCGGCGAGTATGCGGCGATCGGGACAGATGCGGCCGAAGAGAAGGTGTGCAGCTAAACCTACGCGGGGCTGGAGTGTTGAAGGCGATGGGAGGGTCATCACGTGGCAGTGGCTGGCGGGGTCCGTAGTCGCGTCGATCATAAAAACGAGGTTGAGAATACGAAAACTATCGGCTGCGGCAATGGCGAGAAATGTGTCCGACTCGTGAGCAGTGGAAGCAGATGGGCGGTCTGTGCGAGGTGTGCCATTCTGAAGGATTCTGAAAGCGGTAGCACACAGGGAAAGGCTGAGTGCGAGTGGGAGTAGCAGCCGCAACTATTGGCGTGGCGTGTACAACAAGGTTGTTAGAGGGTTTGGTGGAGTTCAGGTCAGCGTTTGCAAACTCCTGGCAGATGACTGCTTAATGTGAGTAACAGTGCCTTCGGTGGGCTCAGATGTGAAAGCAACAGGGGCCAGAGCCTCTAGATCGCTACAGACTATTCTAGTTACATTTCTGTGCGCGAAGGCTGCTGCAGCGTAGGTAAGTCCCTGCACAATGATGTAGCAGCATTGTTCGAAAGTCTGTGAAAACGAGGAGTGATTCATCGTGTTTAGCTTGTTCAAACTGCCGGCAAACCTGGAGTACGGAGTCAACAGTGGTAAAATCTTTGCAGAGTAGAAGATGAAATGCGTCGTCCGCGATCCCCTTCAGGATATGACCCACCATCTTGGTCTCTGACATGGATTTTGCACTTTATGGCATAGCGCAGGACATCCTGAATGCGATATGTACGGTTTGGTGGTTGACTGTGCTCAGCAAGCAAGATCTTTCTTTGCATCTTATTGCCTTTCCGAATAGGCCACTCAACTTCTTCTTAAAGATATCCTAAGATGTTATATGTTCCTCATGTGTTTCGAACCAGACGACCGCCGCTCCCGCCAGGTACAAAACCCTGTTGGCGAGTGTAACAGTGGCATCCCAGCGGTTGTGCTTGCTTACCCGCTCATACATGGAAAGCTAGCCATCGACATCGACTTCGTCGGTGCCGCAAAACGCCCCCGCTGCTGAGGCTGTACCATGACAAAGTCGGTGCGGTTGTTGCTGCTGTAGATGGGGATGTGTCGAGTGGCATAGTTAGAGAATCAAGCTGGCGGACACTTCGGAGCTCCATTCTGTAGTTCCAGTATAGTTTTAGACGGCACACTCCACCAAATGTTGTGGGGTGTTCCCGAGTGGTACGTGCCTCAGTTCAATGTCAAGAGCATCCCCATAACACCAGAGCACATCAGCAAAACTGCGTCAGCTTCAGTGTCGTCATCGTTCGCCCCAGCGTCCAAACCATCCTGGTCCTCTTCTGACATCTCGGATACACAACGTAACAATATGAGTGTACCGAGAACACAAAATAATTTCGGACTGAAATGCAAGAAGGGGAGGAAATGATGCAATTGGTGGCTTTTTTCGGTTCTGCTACCTTGCATTCGTCCACTCTCATTTGTTGCTATCCATTGGATGTTATGATGCCTTTTATGTATTATTACCAAATGTGCTACTTTGTTATCCTTAGCATTGTTACTCCATTGCCCATACTGTATCTACTAATAAAGTTTATTTCAGTAAGCATCTTTTTTCCTTCATGTTCATTACTGAATCTGTTGCCACAAAAATTGATATTACCAATGTAACTCTAAATTTACATACACCTGCCCACACACATTTTAAGAGAGCACTTCAGCTTTTTCCCTGTGCTCCTGACCTTTCTAATGATGTTGAATAAAATTATTATGATCCTGAAATGGGTCGACACATGCAGGTATTACAGTCTCAAGCACAAGTGCATGTTATTGAGAAGCCTATATCCAAGTTCTGCACAACATGCTTCACAAAGCGGCCGCTATCATGTCCGAAAGAGTGGGGGTTTTCACATATACAAAGCTACTGCCTTTTGCAGAATGTATTTCTATGAAATTTTGCACCTTTATAATTTTATTTCGGAACCCTCAACCTAGTTAAACCAAACTTTTCAGGACACAAGCAGTGCATTCAATAAGGAGTTTCCAGGAGATATAAAGGTTTTTAATAGATCATAGCAATTCACAGGTCCTGCCAAATGCACCAACCTAAACTATTGTTCTGAGAGGTAACATGTAGATTCTTCAATTTTAACACAACAAAGAATAAAATACCTCATGATCAACTGAAAATCGCCAACTCCTAAACTCTTTCCTTAGTTTATGTTTCACTTCCTTACTGCCTACAGCACCTAAAAACTGCAATATCGGGGAGAAATAAACAATAAGAGATATATGTGAAATCCGACAAGAGGAGGTAAGAGCACAAGTGTTGGAGTTGTGACATCAGTACAGTAAACAGCAAGCACAGGAGGCGCATATATAATTGGTGCATATAATTAAAAGGTATTCTGCATAAATAAAACAGCTTCATGATGTAGTCAGAACCAAAAACGAGGACACGGGCGGGAAAACGACACAATACTTGATGTAATGCCTCGCAGGCCATAGAAAGAGCTTAACACTGCTAAAAAATACAGAGATGCCGTAGACACCAAGAGAAATTTCGACCCCCTGGGGTTCTTTAAAGTGCACTAAATCGCAGAGCATACGGGTGCTTGCTTTTCGCTTCAATCGAAAAGCAGCCACTGCGGCCGGGGTTCGATCACGCATCCTTGGGCAAACCACGTGGCCGAGTGGTTTGGGCGCCCGTCTCGGCTGCGGGAGGTGGTCTGTTCGAAACCCGCAGCCGGACACCCACCGGTAAAATTGGGTAAAGCGTCCCCCGGCCCGGCGCCCGGATCTTTCAGGGGTGTGCGTTTGGAACAGGCTCTGCTCCCTGCTGTGCTCCTTCGAAGCCTTAAAGTTTCGAACAACAATGGCCTGCAAAGGCTGGGCTGAAGAAAAAAAACTCGGCAGGCTGCCCAGAATGAAATGAGTTACCACCGCGACACGGCACCGTAAGAATGATATGAGAGCATAGAGGAGTTTTTTCATGAAGTATGGAGTTTTTTTCTTCCTGCATGCATGAGAGGCACTAGTATAGCACTAGAGGCACTCACAGTACAATGCGGACTTGTTTGAAAATGTTTTCAGTGCCACTAGTGGCGTTTACCCCAATTTCGGAGGACAACAAAAGAAGTGTGCTAATGCGCATCAACAGTCGCACTAGTAGTGTGATGTCCCGGTTATAGGGTTTTTTTCGTGGTGGAGAGCAGGAATCATACACGAAACAGGGCCAGTAACAGATTTATTCAGAACTGGATGCCCCCGCTCACCCGACGGTGTTGAGGCTGCGTCTGGATGCCACTGCGGTGATTCGATGCTTGAGGTGGGAGATGATGGCCATACCTGCAGCAGCGCTGATGGTGACAGTTTACACGGCGAGCTCAATATGCTCACCGCCAGGACTAACGAGCCGTTCTTGTATTTTCAGGCAGTCGTTCCTCGGGAGACGAGGCTGGGTCGACCGGCTCTAGCGCGTCTCTCGTTCCTCTCTGCCCCACTGTCCTTTTGCTTTCCTTGTCAACTCGGGTCCTTTCTTCCCGTTCCCGGAACCCTCGCCATCTCCGCAACAGCGCACGTGAAGCTGTCATTAGCGCGTCGTCCCCGCATTTCAGCTTGTCGTTCAGCGACCCTTCTTCGTATTCGGTTTTCGGACAAAAGGCGACACTAGGCGACATTGTGGAGAGGCCAGTGGTTCCCGGAATCCCGGCGCAACCCATATTCCAAATTTCGGCATACGCATTATAGCCATCACAGTACCACATCTGGCACCACGGTTACAGTGGCCAGAACACACAAGGACAACCTTCAGGATGCGCTAGATACGACAGCGCGAGTTCCTCACCAACAGGCAAGCATTTCGAGAGCACATCTTCCTGGCTTTCCCACTAGATTTCCCCAGACGGCGCAAGGGAGAAGGTTGGGCGATAAAATCGGGGGTCGCACACAGTTTGGCCTTTGCCCCATCTGTTTCCTTCATTCGTACGCCCACCGCGTTCTCGGTCCTAGGTTGAAGGGAATAAAATGCAGCGCACCAGACAAGACGGAGAAAGACACACACAGCGCTGTGTCTTTCTCCGTCTTGCCTTGGTGCGCTACATTTTGTTCCCTTCAATCATGTACTAACAAGCATGTGCCCCCCGGTCCAAGGTATTGAATGCGCGAGAGGGTGAGAAATGGCAGGTTTCTGCCCCTAGGCCCGATGGTGTTCCACGCTTACTCCGACAAAGATGCTCCAAAACAGCTGATGCTGGTCAGAACACGGATGGCTCTGAGCACATACTGGACTAAAAGAGAAATAAACGCAACACAGCCTGCCCGAGCAGCTTCCAAGACGGACGCGAGCTGCGAACGCCCAATAAAACAGTTTTACGCAAAGGAGTGGCGACAAAACCGAGGTGACCGAGAGAAAAAGCGGCGCCTCGCTCGTCGCAACAAAGCGTGACAGTTCCTAGAAGAAAGCCCCAACACGGTGCAGGGGTGGCCGGAAGGAGAGAAGCCCCTACCTGTGCGCCCAGGCCAGGTAGCGTCGAGGTCGGTGCCCACTACGCCAGCGACTGCCCAAGATCGGCATGCAGTGGCGTTGTCAAGGTGGGAGAGCAGTACTGCAATTACGACAGGGTGGACACGATCAGGAACCGATCAGCACTTCGCAATCTTAACAAAATCGGGGGACAGCGAGCCACTGACAATTAGGCCCGTCCACGTTTCAAACACGGCCTAGGAATGCGCAGCCGCGCAATTTTTCACCTAGTCTAAGAGAGGGCGCAAGAAGACGGAGGTATGAAACATTAGGTGTTTGAATATAAACAAAAACTAGGAAAAAAACGTAAAATTATTAGACAAAAACTGCATCAGTGTGAGTTTTACATTGTTCATTTTTTCCCCCACCAGTTCCGTAAAGTTCTGCGGTGCGGCCGCTAGGTGCCGCAAGCTTGCAGCGCCAGTTCCAGAAAAAATACTAGAAGTTTGTTCCAGTAACGTTAAGCACGCCGCGGAAGTATAGCGGAAGCAATGGGAGCTTTTCTCCTTAAGTTGCGCTCTCCTCCGCCGCAAGGGGCACGACCTGCTCACTGTTCGCTCCGCATCAGTTCCAGCGGCGGAGGGTGGCTTTTGCCTGTTTTCGGGCTGTCACCCGCGAGTTTCGTGGTGAGCGCTGCCTCGAAATGAAAGAACACAAGAGGTAGATGCCGCAGCGGTATGTCATCAGCATACTACTCGTGTCAATGGAGTCTTTATAAAAAAATATCGTCACTCAGCAAACGTTCGACAAGCACATGACATAAATACTGCGGCATGGTATAGCTACGTTTGTTCTCTTGAATACGAGTTTTTCACAAGCCTGTACAATAAATAGGAACCAAAAAATTCAATGAGCCGTATCGCATCAAAGATTTTTTCGGCATAACATGACAGCAGCTTGTCTGCAGCCGACAGTAGCCGTCGTTCAGCACTAGATGAGAAAGAGTCCGGGTAGCACCGAAGATCAAAATAGCTTTATAAAGATATAATGTAAGTTGCATAATGCTTGCATGACAAAGTATAGTATAACAGTCAATATAAACGCTGTAGGGTTGAGTTTTAAATGTTAATAAATTTACAAATAGCAAATGACTCATGTCGCGATATAATATTTTAAGATTGGAAAAAACTTTTTATTTATATTTTTACATGATATTATTTTTAGTTCATGGAAAGATAGCAAGTCTATTTCAAGCACTAATTGATAGCACCTTTTTTCGAGGGTAAATTTGAACTAACAGCTCAATTTGCAACTATCTGTGGAATAATGCCTGCCTTAGAGAGCAAGCCCTACCCATTATTTCGGTAGAATTTGTTTATAACACATTCCCCGCTATCACTCAAGGGACATTCCTCAATTATGAATATAAAGGCTTGTCTCTATGCTATTTATGCAGAGCTGAGTATAGGAGTTGTATGTCGTGCTATATTACATTGCGGAGTTGTATACCGCCCACGAAACACAAAAAGAGCTAACTGACATCTAGAATATGTCTAGGCCAAAAAATGGGCATTTCTAAAAGAAGTCTCATTTGCGACGTTCTGTAGACCCAAGAGCTACAAGCCTTCCTGTAGCTCAGATTTAGCTCTGCGAACGCTACGCCAGTAGAAGTCTTGAAAATTTCTCGCCGAGAAGATTTTCATACTTGTTCTAGACATTGCTTCTAGCTGTAGCTCTGCTATAGCTGTGCTAGTAGACATCTTTAAACCCTCTTGGCTAGAACGTTTCTATTCTTGTTTTAGATGTGTAATGATTTGCAGTTTCCGCTCATTGTCCTCAATTCTGCATGTGAGGTCACACAGTGCTCTGCTTTGAGAGCTTTTTTTCTAAATTTAATGAAATTACACAGTTAGCCGGGGAGAAGGCGAATTAATGAAGGCTTGCACTTGTACAACACATACAACACATATATACAACAAAATAAGACACAGCTAGAGATGGCACAAAATCAGTTGGGCTGAAGAGAACTAAAATTTAAAATTTTTTTTATAGAATTTTAAATTTTACTCCTTTACCACTCCACCGATTATGTGCCATCTCTAGCTGTTTCTTATAGTGCTGTAGAAAATGCAAGCCTTCAACAATTCACCCTCTCCCCAGTTACCTGTAAAATTTAAAATTTAGAAAAAAATGCTCTCAAAGCAGACTATTGTGTGATCTTACATGCAGAATTGAGGACAATGAGCACAAATTACAAATCGCTATACTCAATAGTGAATGCACATGCTGAATGTATGAAGAACCCATGCTTCTCCAGTCCGAATTTTTATTGCACTCCATTTACAAATGTAAAAGCAATCAGCAAATAAACTTGTTGACAATATGGATTTGAGAAGCCTTTTTTGAAGATTCTTCTGCAAAAGTAAATTCCAAACAGCCTGCACTGGCAAAAAACATTTAAGTTACAGGCATGCATGCAAATGCACTGGTGTAAACTCACTGGAACCATCCACCCATAAGGTTCTGCATAAAAATATTTTTTTTATAGCTTGCACAGATATATAAAATCATAATGCACACTGAAGACATTGGCTGATGAGCTAAATTCAATGGCTTATCGTAAACTCCAGGTTCTGCCTTTTCCAGGAGTCTTTAAGACAGACAAGATTCCAACAACCTGCAAAGACACAAAAAAAGCTCAAAATAATCAAACGAGCCAAAGGCAGTGGCAGTTGAGCTACGCGTGCCTGAGTTTAGTGGGGTTTTTAAATAAAGAAAAATATGCACGGAGAAAGGAAACACCAAAATACGGTGATACCACTAGCATCTATTCAAAATGCCCGGACCTACCATGAGCGCCATTGAAATCATTCTCTAGTAGGCCATGCATGAAAAAACAAAATCACCCCGCCGGGGTGGCGCAGCGGTTACGGCACTCGACTGCTGTTCCCAAGGACGCGGGATCGAATCCCGGCCTCGGCGGCCGCTTTTCGATGGAGGCGAAAAGCAAGGTGCCCGTGTGCTGTGCGATGTCAGTGCACGTTAAAGAACCCCAGGTGGTCGAAATTTCCGGAGTCCTCCACTACGGCGTCTCTCATAGCCTGAGTCGCTTTGGGACGTTAAACCCCACAAACCAAACCAAACCAAAAAACAAAATCCCTCATAGCTTGCACCACAAAACGAGGTCGAGGCAGTGGCCTTATGCTTCTGGCACTGACCTACTGTGAACTTAAAGAACAGTCTTTTCTAGTATGTTTTAAGAGAAGAAAGCTTTATTCACCCTGTGCATACACAGAAAACCCTAAAGTGAGCTGAGGTTACTGATTTGAAAACGCTACGGTGCAACGATGACAACAAAAACGAATAGGACACCATATGCGCACAACTACCAACTATTTATTGGAAGAAAACACGAATATGCTACATCTGATGCCCGTGAAGTGCTGGAATATTTTTGAATAGACTCATATAATTCCACATCTTCAACACGATCATTAGCAACAAAATAACTCCTCAAGATATATTACTTCAGTTCTACATTTGCTACCGCACATACTTAGCACGCATCAGTGAAGTTAACAAAGCCAATAAAAAACAGCTAAGTTGCTTGTTGGGCGAGTTGGTTGGACAGTACGTTAAAACAGCGCTAGAAACATGGCCAGATAGAAAGACAAACACACATTGTGTGTTTTTCTTTCTATCTACCCGTGTTTCTAGCGCGCTAGGTAGACGCATCTGCGGCTCAACTTCGGCCTGCTGCTTTCACCATACAAGAGAAGTAGAACGTTACTTACTGTTGAGAAATATAAGCTCCATATCACAGCGCAGCAGTGGTTGTAAAATACAGTGCGGGAAAGCTGCAAAATCAGCGTAAATGTCCAAGCGCGGGAAACAAAGACAGCACACCAAACACACACCATCGAGAGCACGTTGAGTGACCGTTGGGCATGTCGAAAGACTAGAAAAGATGAGTTGAACGATCGGTGCGTGCGGGTAGCAAGCAGTCGCTAGCGACTGCAGCGCCAAAATGGTAATAAAGCAAACCCGGCCTACAAAACCCAATTATTACAAAAACAATTATGAGCATAGTTTTATTTTTTTAATTTCAATTGTATGCTTTGCAAAGAAACAAGGAAGAAAAAGCCTGAATTAATGAAGCAATGTTGACAAATTGTAAATTGCATCGGCATCGAGCAGAGCGCCACCACGCAGCAGGCTTCAGCTTGCGGAACGATGTTTGAGCGTACGATCGGCTCTCCTGCTGACTGTTCCTTGCCCAAGCAACAAACAACAGTGCGGCGGTTTTGTCGTGCTCACAGGCAAGCCGGAGCAGAAGCATGTCATTCGCGTGCCTCCCGTCGTCTTTCAGGACCCGTATGCTACCCAAGTGCGGCTTTACGAGCGGCAATACGGTGGTTTTCTGATGTTGGCCAGGCAAGCTGGAATGAAGAGGCATTCGTAGCATGAAAAAAGTGTTGTCATTCGCGTGCCTCCCCTCGTCTTTCAGGACCGGTGTGCAATCCATGCAGCCTTACGAGCGGTAGGTTAGCTGGACCGTAAATGACGGGGCTTCGGTTCCCGCTAGAACGAACCGCAGTTTCAAAGTTCGAGATTATTTTAAAGCGGTCTCTTACCTTCTGTTCCTGATTATCAAATAATCAAGTTGAGACATTGGAATAATGCAAAGCCATCTAACAATTTATGTCCCGTGATTATTGTTTAATTCCGTGTCTGCAATAAACCATGCATACAAAATGTTTGTTGTGATTCGTGAACATCCTTTGAATAGGGATTCAACATTGTGAACAGGTGGAACATGGAGTATTTTTTTGCGGACGTTTAGAAGTTAGTAAACCCTTTCTACAATAGCATCTGTGAAAAGTTTCTGAATAAACATCGCTGAGAGGACTTTGGAAAAACATCTAATGGACGTCTCCAAAAAACATATCTGAGATGTCTTTGAAAAGGCGTCTTAGTATAGACGTTCTAAACAAGTTTTAAAGGAAACTTCTTTCCGTCGACGTCTGTGAGATGTTTTGTTCTAGAAAAAGATATTTGTAGCCTTCCAGAGCTGTTTAAAGAAGTTTATTAGACGTTATGTGTTTCGTGGGCGTCACCAGTAGTCGGCTACACGCTTATTGCTTTACCATTTTCAAGAATGCTACCATAATTCTATATACATTTTAGATATATGTTGTTCAAAACTTTATAGAAATCTTATGCTAACGATTATTTGTAGCACTGCAATGGCGTTAGAAAGAACAACATTAGGAACACCAAAATAACGTTCAACCAAAACTAGAATCGAATAGTACTGTAATATTTTGAGTGTTATCTGGGCCGAGCTGGATAACAAAAATTCAATTACAGTCATGTCTCATCAGTATGGACAGTTTTCCAAGTAGCAGAATTTTATTGGACCAAGCATGGTAAATCATCAATCGGCAATGCTTCCATAATTGCCACAATGCTGAACACTAATCAAAATATGCTTGACTGTGGTGACAAGTCTACCACTGGCCATGCTAAGGAAGGCCAAGGATGTGCAATAATTGGCAAGGTCATGGACCATGATAACACCTAGACGCGGACATTATGTTCAATCCAAGCAATTTCTTTGATTGTACGTCAATCATGTTGGCCAATGTATATTTTAGCATCTTCCTAGCACCTGGTTTCAGCAACAGCCACTTGCTTCCACCCTACATTTTACACCTGTACTGGTTTGGCGCCACTATTTCCGGGTATATAATATATACCGATCCCTTCTATGAGGTTTGAAAATACACAATATGGCCACTCATCAAGCTGGGGCCCTATTTTCGACAATTCGCCATTTTGTTCAAATTGTGACGTAAGCATGACGTGTACAGTAGGACGGTGCCAGGTTACGTAAGCACGTAATCGGGTTACGCATTCTGAAGAAAAAGAGAAATAACGTGACAGAATAAAGTGCGCTGTCATCTGCTGCGATATATTGGCGCCACGTATGAAAAATTAGCTGTGGCTTAGCTCTGGCTAAGCCTGAGTGATTGTGAAAGCAATACCTCCCTGGCTGCGCTTGGCTCTGCTGGTAGTTTGGCATGGCTTCGCCTTTTGTGCAACTAAAGGATTTACTCTGGACACAACATGGTTTCTACTGTTGGCTCTTCTACACGACGCTTTCTTCTGTGGTAATTATATCGCTCTGCACAACTCAGACGATTCTTCGGCATTCAGAGAGTTCATGAAACTACTCTCGCTCACTGAACTTGTAGAACGCCGCCGGGCTCGCCATTCTGCGGCATAGGCGCGTTGCTTAGCCAACCGCTCTTGCCTTCATCTGTCTCCTCGGCACGGCGCCGGTATTTGGGCGCAGAATGTCGCTCCAGCGATGCCTTGTACAACCTCTCAGACATGACTAAGCGGAGCGCGCCTGCGGCGCCCCGTTTATCCTCTCCTAGCGAGCGCCCTCACGTAGCAGGCCGAGGAGGCCGTCACGTGGTAGCCGCCGCGCTGAGCGAAGGAACGACTACGGCCAAAGAGACGAGTTGGGGCCCCTGCTCTCCTCTGGTCGTGTCGTCACGCTGTCACGTGGTAGCCGCTGCGCCGAGCGAAGGAACGACTACGGCCGAAGAGACGAGTTGGGGCCCCTGCTCTGCTCCGGTCGTGACGTCACGCTGTCACGTGGTCGTGCGCCGCAGCTGCGCCAGAGCGAAGGAACGACCTCCACCGATGGCAGAAAAGTGCTAGCAGTATTGCTTTCGCAATAAAATGACAATGCTCCTGCAGGCCCGATACGCTGCTGTGCATTCTATGATTCGGAAGCCTCGGGTTGCAGTGAGGCGAGTGAAGTATGTTGTGGTGGTGCGGTATCAGTATGTCATGAAATACTTGCGGTCGAACATTCGGCATCAGGCGCGCAGCAAGGCTGAACGAGTTTCAGCTGAAGAGCAAGAATAGTAGCAGAATATTCGCAGTTGGTTGGTGCAAAATGGGAGCGGAAAGTAGCATTGCTGTTCATATGCGCCGATGACCTCTCACGCTCACTTATCAGCGGCTTTTAAATGCAGGAGCTAAAATGTTTAATGACTGTCGTAAACAGAAAGAAATGACAGATTTTCAAAGCAGCTCCAGCAGTGACGAAAAGGCGCCGTCACAGCCGGTGTTGTTCATGTCTGAGGACAACGCTCGCCGTCTCAAAGTATCAATTATTGTCAAGTATTGGCTGTGCTACCCATCTTTTTCGAAAAGCTGCGTTATGACCAGCTACCGTCAAGTGTACCAAGTCTGCTTAAGTTTCTAACATTGTGTCGGCTTGAGTTGTGTAGAGCATGGAAAGCCGCGCATAGAGAGAGATGAAGGGGGAGAGAGAGAGTCTTCCACACACACAAATATGAAGTGGAAGGCATGCGCTGGGCCTTGCACTTGGTCGGTGAAATTTTCAAGCGCTGGCGTGCGAAAAGCCCTTGCGAAAAGCAAAACACGTCCGAGAAAGAAATAGAAGAACGGAATAGCAGGAGGGTTAACTACGTGATACCCAGGCTACGACACACGTGCAGAGGGGGACAAACGGAAAGAAAGCGAAAGATGATTGAGGAAATCGTGGTATGAAGCTATATAGGGCGGCGCCACGCGCGCGTATTCCTTACTGTCGAAATGGTAAAATGTAAATCAATAAAGGGAGAATATTTACCGGCTGTATTAAAAAGCAATCAACACAAAATGTCATTCAACTACATCATATGATTAGAGCGGCGACGGCCGCAAGTGTTGCAGGATACGCTCGCCGGCCGCGCGTAGGAAACGGCTGCAATCCCCCAGGCAGCACACCAACATCGCACCAACCCCGGCCCAACGTCGACAAAACTTGGTACCAACATTGGCGTAACACTGTTTTTTTGAGAAATTAATCATCATCATCATCAGCCTGATCATACCCACTGCAGGGCGAAGGCCTCTCCCATATTTCTCCACTTAACCCGGTTCTGTGCTAGCTGCATCCACTTGACCCCTGCGAACTTCTTAATCTCATCCGCCCACCTAACTTTCTGCCGCCCCCTGCTACGCTTTCCTTCCCTTGGAATCCAGTTTGTTACCCTCAGCGACCATCGGTTATCCTCTCTTCGCATGACATGTCCTGCCCATGTCCATTTCTTCTTCTTAATTGCCACTAGAATGTCGGTAACTTGAGTTATTTCTCTGACCCAATCTGCACGCTTTCTATCTCTTAATGTTACCCCTACCATTTTTCGTTCCATAGCCCTCTGGGTTGTCCTCAACTTAAGTAGGACTCTCTTGGTTAGCCTCCACGTTTCAGCCCCATAGGTGAGTACAGGCAAGATGCAACTGTTGTATACTTTCCTCTTGAGCGATACCGGTAAGCTGCTAGTCATAACTTGCGAGTGCTTGCCAAATGCACTCCATCCCAATCTTATTCTTCTTGTTATTTCCTTTTCATGGTCCGGATCTGCGGTTACTACCTGTCCTAAGTAGACATATTCGCCTACTACTTCCAATATTTCGCTACCTAATGTAAACTGCTGTTCCTTTCCGAGGCTGTTGAACAATACCTTAGTCTTCTGCATATTGATTTTCAAGCCTACCTTTCTACTTTTCCTGTCTAGGTCATCAATCATTATTTGCAGTTCATCCCCCGAGTTGCTTAGCAAGGCAATGTCATCAGCAAATCGCAGATTACTGAGGTATTCTCCATGTACCCTTATCCCTAACTGCTCCCATTCCAAGTCTCTGATTACTTCCTCTAAACAAGCTGTGAATAGTACTGGGGAGATTGTGTCTCCTTGCCTAACACCTTTCTTCATGGGAATTTTGTTACTTTCTTTATGCAGAACTATGGTTGCTGTGCAGCCACTATATATATCTTCCAGCACTTTGACGTACGGCTCGTCTACCCCCTGATTTCGCAATGCCTGCATCACCGCCGAGGTTTCAACTGAGTCAAATGCTTATTCGTAATCAATGAATGCTATGCATAAGGGCTGGTTATATTCCGAGCATTTTTCTATCACTTGATTGATGGTATGGATATGATGGATAGTAGAGTACCGTTTCCGAAACACTGCTTGATCCTTTGCTTGATTGCAGTCTAAGGTTGTCCTGATTCTATTAGCGATTACCTTAGTAAATACCTTATACGTAACAGATAGTAAGCTGATTGGTCTGTAATTTTTAAGGTCCTTAGAGTCCCCTTTCGTATGGATGAGGATAATGTTTGCATTCTTCCATGGTTCCGGTACCGTCGATGACACCAGGCACTGCGTATACAGGGTGGCCAGTTTTTCTAGCACGATATCCCCCCCCCCCGTCCTTCAGCAAATCTGTAGTTATCTGATCCTCTCCAGCTGATTTCCCCCTTTTCATAGTTTCTAGTGCTTTCTTGACCTCGTCCTTCGTCACTGGTGGAACGTCTGACTGTTTTTCCCTACCGCCAATCTCATTACGGTCCTGACTACTTTGGCTACTGTAGAGATCTGTATAGAACTCCTCGGCTACTTTGACTATCTTGTCCATATTAGTGATGACGTTGCCCGCCTTGTCCCTTATCGCATACATCTGGTTTTTGCCTATGCCCAATTTCTTCTTTACAGCTTTAAGGCTTCCCCCGTTCTTTACAGCATGCTCAATTTTCTTCATGTTATACTTTCTTATATCGGCCACCTTGCGCTTATTGATTAGCTTTGATATCTCGGCCAATTCGATCTGGTCTGTTGGATTGGAAGCTTTCATACCCTGGCGTTTCTTAATCAAATCTTTCGTCTCCTTAGACAGCTTACCGGTATCCTCTCTAACTATCCTACCGCCTACTTCTACCGCGCACTCAGTAATGATATCTCTGAAATTATTGTTCCTTGCCTCTAGGGTAATGTCGCCATCCTCAGTTAGAGCTGAATACCTATTCTGTAGCGAGATCCTGAACTCTTCTGTCCTCCCCCTCACCGCTAATTCGTTGATGGGTTTCTTTCTTACTAATTTGTTGCGTTCCTTCTTCAGATTTAGGCTAATTCGGGACCTCACCATCCTGTGGTCACTGCATCGCACTTTCCCGATTACCTCTACATCCGGCACAATGGCGGGGGTTGAACACATTATGAAGTCGATTTCATTTTTAGTCTCTCCGTTAAGACTTTTCCATGTCAATTTCCGGTTCTTCCGTTTCTTGAAGAAGGTATTCATGATTCGTAAGTTATTGCGCTCTGCAAACTCAACTAGTAACTCCCCCCTGCTATTCCTAGAACCAATGCCATATTCACCTACTGCCTTGTCTCCTGCCTGTTTTTTCCCTACCTTGGCATTGAAGTCGCCCATTAGTACAGTATACTGCGTCTTTACTTTTCGCATTGCCGATTCTACATCTTCATAGAAGCTTTCAACTGCCTGGTCCTCATAACTACATGTAGGTGCATAGGCCTGTACAACCTTCAGTTTATACCGCTTATTAAGCCTAATTACGATGCCTGCAACCCTCTCATTAATACTATAGAATTCATCTATATTACCCGCAATATACTTGTTGACAAGGAAACCTACTCCTAGTTGTCGCCTCTCTGGTAAACCTCGATAACACAGTACATGCCCATCCTTCAGTACAGTATATGCCTCATTCGGCCTCCTAACCTCACTAAGCCCTATGACATCCCTTCATGCCCTCTAGTTCCTCTAACAGCACTGCTAAACTAGCTTCACTAGCTAGGGTTCTAGCATTAAACGTTGCCAGGGTCAGTTTCCAATGCGGCCTGTCCAGCGGAGCCAGGCTTTCTTAGCACCCCCTGCTGCATCAAAGGTCTGACCGCCGCCGTGGTCAGTTGTTCCGCAGCCGCTGGTGACTGAGGGCCGGGGTTTTATGGAGCTTATCATAGGAGGTTGTGGCCAATTACTGCACCAGGGTGGCCAACTCCTGTTCTGGTGAGGGAGTGCGTTGCCGGAGGTGTTCACCGGCTTCAGGTCGCACCCCAAACATGTTTATGCAATTCCATCGACACGCGGATTTGTTTTTTGTTTTCATCCGGTGGAGAATTGCGCGGCACCGGGATTTGAACCCCGGGCCTCTTGCATGCGAGGCGGATGTTCTACCGCTATGCCACCGCTGCCTTGAGAAATTACTACATTTTTATATATTGCTCCGGCTTATATGCCAACATTGCACCTGTCTTGGCACTGCCAACATAGGTATCAGCTGGCCGTGCCCCTAGTGTCACGTATTGGCAAGCCACTAGTATTCATCGGCACATGTGAAATTTCCAATAAACCGGCCGTGCCGCTAGTATCACATATTGGTATTTATTGGCGTGCAAGAAGTATTCATCCGCCACGTGGCATTGGCACTGCCACTGTTAAGCCACCTTTAGCCATGCAGTTATTTCACCCTTGCCCTTACTGCTGCCATTTGCTTAACTGTCACTCTGACAATTGTGGTTTTCTTATGCAGTCATTTCCCAATACCACCTTGCATATCATCTCCCTAAGGAGCCATAAGAACCATGCAATTGAATGAGGCAAGCAAAATATTTTCCGAGAACATTTTATTGAGAGCTCATATACATGTATATGTCACAAGGACATCAGAGGGCCAAAATGCAGTGCAGGAGATATTGGGTACAGGGTTAATATGGGAGAGGCTAGTAGGTGTAATTGAAAACAGGGCACTAAGCCGCACATGATCAGGTAGTGCATGCAGAGGTGATGGGGTGCAGTGTGCATTGGTAATGATGGAAGGGCTGGACATGTGGAGCAGGGTTGAAGCACTATAGCCTTGTAGTGCGAGAGGTGTTGCAGGAATAGGAGACTGAGCTTGGGTGCATTCCAGGGCAGTGTCCACCATGGATGGAAAATGGCAGTGGACTGTGTTGAGCATGGTAGCTGGCATTGAAGGGTCAATGGATCAAGTGATGAAGTTGAGGGGGCGGGGGAAGCGCATGGCCCAGGTTAAGCTGGACGCCCCACAGGAAACAACCATTCAGGAACAGTTTGTTGAGGAGATTGGCCCGTGGGTCTTACAAATGACATCTGCACAGAAGACATGCATATATCACCATAAGATCTAAACTTACCTTCTCAACAGTTATCCTAACACATATTTGAAGTCTGGGTGCTCTATACGATTGAGTACAAAATAGAGAACCCCGCTATAGTAAAACCTCTGATATAATAAAGTGAAACTGAAGTCCCAGTTCATCTTCCATAGGCAACTGTACATTTTTCCCCTTTACAGCAAGGATGTTTTTGGTAAAAATCGGTTAAAGTGCTTCTAGCCATGGCGACGACTCCCGCGCACTACCTAGAGTCGCGAGGCGAAGACTTTTTGTATTTGAAAACAGAACTATAACCCCGAGTGTTCGTTTAGGTGGCTTTACTACTACCCGTAGCAGCAGTCAGAAGAAGCCTACTTTACAGAAGCCTTGGAGCCGTGAGGGAAAGCGCGCAGCGCGAAGAAGAAAAAGTAAAGTCGTCTACAAACATGGCAAGGAGGCGGCGTGTTCCATTCAGAAAGTAAAGGAGTAAAAGTGCAGCACGAAATAGGGAAGGGAAAGAAATGGGTCAACATTCACTGCAATGTGCAGTACAAATCATGAGGCAGTGGTGGCAGAAAGTGGAGGTGCAGCGAGTAAGGTCTTACAGCACTTGAGTGCCATGCGAATTTATCATTTATTGCCTTTTAAAAGACAGAAAGAGCAAAAAGGGACACCATGTTCATGCAAAGCTTTAGTTTTTACATGAAATCGAACTTGGTTGCATTCGTAATCACGTCTTCATGCTTCAGAGGTACTTCCACAAGATGTAGAGAAATTTTATAATGAAAAAATCACAGAAAGATAATAAAAGCGAGATGGAAGGTATTTAGGTTTTTTTTTCATTAAGCAACAAGACGTGTTCAGTAAGTGCTTATTTAACTACTAGACAGCACTTTCAGGACCATGTCATCACAGACCACTGATACAGTAAAGACCATGATATAGTAAATATTTTTGCTGGCCTCAGTGGCTTTACTATAAAGGGGTTCTACTGTATATACTGAAGGCCTATTGCCACCCATTCTTCTTTTAGAGCACTTTGCGACAGGTTTCTGGTCCTGCAAGGGCATGCAGCATCTTATGACGTAGGGATAATAAACATATATGCAAAATATTATCCATTCCAGATACAAAAGAGAGATATTTGGAAGGAAAAACCTGCTTCCGGCAAACCGATAACTTCAGGTGGATGCTTAGTGTTCATATAGAATCACAGTTCCTGAAAATATGACGGTTCGGGCTCCAGAACTTTCAATTCTTAAAAAATTCTTAAACATTCCTGCAATAGACAATATGGATTACTAAGCATGAAAAATTGGATATTAAAGAACACATTAAAGAATATTTTTCCGCAGTACACCAGTTACAGGCACGCATACATTACTGCGGCCAGAATAAAGAAATAATTGCCCTGACAGAATCATTCAAGCTATCTTCAGTCAGCTAACTGGGGGATATGTGTGCATCGCAGATATTCTCAAGGCTGTGTATCCATATAATATTCTCAAGATAACCGTACCATTTCAAGTTCCAGCTTTTTAGTTTTCACGGCTTTATTGCTTGCTGCATTCTACTGTAAACAATTGCCTTTCTTGTAATGTACCAAGGAATAGTTTTCATACAAGCTCATTATAAATTAAAGACACCAGAACAACATGCACACAAACAAGAAAAGAAGAACGGGACAGAGCGCCATTCACAACTGATTTATTGTGCAGAATAAAGCACATATATATTTCACTGCCGGCATATGCGCAAGGAACCCATTCAGCATCATGTAGTTTAAGATATGTTCAAGAAGCCCATGCCTCATACCACAGCCTCTTTCTCGGAGAAAGCAGTTCTTGAACATAGCTTATCCTAAACTACATGATGCTGAATGTGATGTAGCTGAATGTGTTCCTTGCGCATGTGCCGGCAGTGAGATATATATGTACTTTGTTCTGCATAATAAATCAGTTGTGAGTGGAATTCTGTCCCGTTCTTTTCTTGTGTGCGTGCAATGTTTTGGCACCTTCAGTTTATAATAAACACGAACAAGCCCAACAAGAAGTTCTATTAATCATACAGTGCATGCTTGTTCAGCTAAAATTATTACAGTCAGCCTGCAATGAGCAATTGAGCAAGTACTAGAAATTTACTTTGCGTAGGCAATGTTATGCTAGATCTGAGTACAATGATATCGTACTTCCTTATCAGCTAGCAGCCTACCAGGTATGCATTTTCCCTCATCACAGCTAATCATATGGCCATACCATCGGAAACCTTCCACGTGCAAGATTATATTCAGTTAGGCATACATGGGTGATTTTATGTCCAGGTACCAGGTGTGGTGCTCGGGCATCTGATTTCTTCAAACCAATTCGTAGTAGTTGTTCGTGTAGAGAATAGTAATCCGCCTGAATATCTGAGGCCAAATATTCTTTTCATTGCTTAAGCACACCTTAAAATACAATGTTTGATGTGACTATGGGATCATAAAAAAACGATACATCTAGCATGACAGTGATTTTTCACTTTCACCCTATCGCAAGTTCCTTGAAAAACCAGTTTAATCCTGAGCTGAAAAGTTGTTTCGCACACATTTTATATTTCAGTACCTATAAAATGTTGATATTTTGTGAATATATTTCAATATCAAAATTTCTTAACAGCCTCACAAATTATTGTTTTTTTTCAAAAATGGACAATATTCTCAAATTAAAAATAAGATTGTGTCTGGGGAAATAGTACTGTTTGCAGAACAAAACAGCGCATACGCAAAAAATCACCAATATCGCTCAAATTTAATGTGCAATACACGAACTGAGAGTTCACCCAAAATTACAAGTACAATAGCCCTGTGTACATGGACTCGACAGCACCGGGTTGAATCAGCGTTGAGTAAGCAAGGTCATCATTCTCGACCCGGCTGATGTCTACATGATCTCGCTTTCTAGTGATTAAGTATCGTAGCAGAGCGTAGCATCTAGATTCGAAGTTATTTTACAAGTTCTTACTGGTATTTGATCCAATTGCATTTTACTATCGAGAGCTTCGATTATTTTTTATCGTTGATGAGCGCTAAAAAGCATTCATTTCGAGTGACGCTCGTCACCGCTCCAGAGGCTTTTTCATATTCCAGAGTTCCCCATAACTAGACTCCCTGACTGGACAGCGTTTACATGCCTTTAGATAAGCGGGTCAAGTGAATTAACCTACCCCCTGCAAGCGAGTTAACGCGACCTGCTCCGCCGCCTGTTTTACTCGACCCGACTGTGTATACATGAACCCCACAACTGATTTTTCACTCAACAGATGTACTCGACCCAATTCTGCCGAGTTCATGTATACAGGGGTGGAACGCACGTGTAACAAGTAACAATACTGCTAAGAATCCAATCTGCTTCCTTCTGGCTCATCCAGTTTTCTAAAAAAATATCTTGTCTGACAAAGGAGGATATTTGGAGTTAAGCAGCTAAGCAACACAAGATCCATATGCTTGCTCTAACACATGGCTCCTCAGAGCACTTACAGTTGCATTTTGCTTGGTCATGTGGCAGTTCACTAAACCGTTTGACTAGACATGACAACAAAAAAAAATCGGGGGATCATTTCTACTTTTATTAAGACATGCAAAAGCTTTTTTGTTGTTGACATAGCATTCAGAGACTGCGGGAGTTTGGCAGTTTTATACGTCTTATTTCGTTTGGCAGTTGCAAGGGGATGTAGAAAAAATAATATGATTAAGGAATATAAGGGGTGACAACATTCCGAAATGAAACTAATGGCCAATAATGCAGACTGCGTATCTTAAATGGCGTCACTGGTAACATCAAACACAGAAAATCGGCCTTGAGTATGACAAATTTGAAGCCCAGGAGGTGAGTTGGTTGTGGGCAGGTAGTTGGAAAAGGGCAGTCCCCCTGAGAGGTAGGCGGCAAGATCACTGCCACCCATTATGGGGAAAGCCCTGGCAAGCATGCAGGCAAAGGTGCACATATACAAGAGCAATAAATGCACAAGGAATGCACGACTGAATGAGCAGCTGCACTAATAATTTCCTTTTGTCTTGCAGCCCACCCCTCCTGCACTGTAAGCAAGTCTGCTCTGTTTTCCGAACACAGAAGCATATGCAAAAACAAACAGAATGTTCTCTAAAATTTACAAACTTTGAACGAGTATTGCATGATGATCTCCTTTTTTCAAATGTCTTGCTCTAGGGTTACAGAATAAATTCATTGCAGCTGCGAATAAAGCGAGTTGGGAGCTAATGCCGAATCTCAATGGCTTGGGGAGAGAATTATTTATAATTGTCACTTTGAGCAAAGTAAATGCCTGGTTTAGATCAAAGTAATATTACATCTACATGGCTGAAGCCAGTGTAGGCATCCAGAAATGTACAAGCAGTCAGTAACTGCATGTCTGTATGAACATATACATACAGTGCAGGCAGCAGTAATGAAGGGAGGGTGGAAGGCAAATAACCTGAGCAATACTGAATGGCTTTCTTCTCTGCAACCTCAATACAGGCTTCCTGCGAATTCTTGTAATGCAAGCATAATCAAGTATGCTAAATATTCCATAACTTAAAGCACCTGCACTCCAGTGTTACGCAAATGACAACTACTTTGTCAGTTCAACAAGCTATGTCTGTTATTGTGCTATTACACCACAGGTTCACTCAATCATGCCTCCACTTGAAATAGTCACATACTGTTAAAATAAAGCAACGAAATATAGCACCAGCTATTAAAGCACTTCCAGGGACATGAAGGATACTATTTTCTGCATACTGTGGGCAAGACTTCTGAGCAAGTAAGTCTTGAGCTAAAAAGCCAGAAAAAGTCATATAATATGCAATCATAAGCAAAAAGCCAGCAGAGCATTTAAAGCCTTTATATAATGCAAAACAAAGGCAATGTGTCATACCTACCGAGGCAATGTTTCCTTACACACAGCATGTTTAATGGCAAGGCTCCCACAGTTGTTGACAGGTTTTGCAGCACCAAAATGTTGACAATGTTGTCTGCCTCACATTCAGGCAGCACCCCTTTGATGGCAGATGATTGCTTGTGCAAAAGCAGTGCGCTGATACAAGTGGAGCAGCTGGACTGCGGGCGTTATAGAGCAAAGAGCCCTAAATGCAAGGAAAGAAAGTCTCCATTAAATCGATGCCTCTAAATCATGATAATAGCATACCACGGCTCTTCTCTGTTTAGTTAATCTATAATTTCAATTGATAGCTGTCTCAAAAATGGACTAATTGCAACTCTATGGTACACATGGTATAAAATAGCTGTGCCAGGGCGGTGGGGTGATCAGTTAGCATAACGACCGGAAAATACATACTGATGTTTCATGCAGTCTTGATGCTGGAGAAAAGTGTCATGGTGCGAAGAACAAAATTAAAAGCATGCACGGGCGCAAAACGTGTGCTACACAACCGACGCGACTAGAGGTGTGCACGGGCATAAAGTTTGAGCCCGACCCGTGCCTCATGCTACAAACCCGAACCCGGCCTGGAACTGAAATTGCCTGAGCCCACCCAGCGCTCACACTTAAGGCTCCGTCCCTGCTGGACATGCTATAACAGACCAGTTGCAAAACCTACAAGTCGGCTTCCCTGTGAGGCAGGAATTCGTGCACAGTGGCGACAGAACCTGATTCAGGAATAATAGGTAGGTGCAGTACGTGCATCTACCAAAGTCCACGCTGCTTGGGATGCAGTTCCCCACGCACAGGCCATTGTCAGAGAAAGGGTTTCGGGCGTTCTTAACACCGGAATAAAGGGGGGAGCACTGTCACCCTAGGGGTGAAGAAAGAAAATTTAGAAAAGGGTCACTAACCGGAGAGGGTAATAGTGGGGCGACAATGCGCACGCGAATAATACTGTGACGAATGGGCAAGAGGTGCAGGAATTACCCTACACGTCAGGCGATGTGCTAGCACTGTACCAAACTATTACCCCAAAGTCTATGCCGCCATTGTGCAGGAATGTCTGCCGCACCGCTGATCTATTGCAGCTGAAGCAACGATACAGAAAAAAAAAATAGGCGACAATCCCTGGCGATGCATCGCGCGACGACGACGCCAACGCCTGTCGCTGCCGCTGGTGCACATTGCACAGAACGAAGGACCTCAGCGACAGAGACGCGTTTTCAGCCTTGCTTTGTTAGCGCAGCCTCTTCGTTTGGTAAATGAGTACAGTTACGCTATATCCAGTTTCTTCCACTAAACAGCAACACTGATGAAATTTCTTGAAAAGCATCGAACCCCCCCCCCAAAAAAAAAAATGGTCCTAGCGCAGCGGCGTGCTACTATACTGCGATGCAGATATGATTGAAGCCGTGGCGTTTTTCTGCAACTTTCGAAAATTGCCAATATCTAGCCACACTAGCCTTTTTTGTTTTGCAATACTACCCTACCAAGCTTTTACTAAACCGTCTCGATGCGCTCATATATGCACGGATCAGACGAAATGAGCGTCTGCAGGATTTTCGCTCATACCGGACTAGGGAAACAAACTTTGCATGCAAAAAAACAAAACAAAAAACAACGAAGGTGAGTACCCCAAAGCCTTTTGCGACTGGCTGCCTCGCGAGCTGGTTCCAGCATCATGAGCGATTTTCTAAAAACCCAGAACCTGGGCGACAGCGCCGAGCGGCAATGCTTTAGCGGTCCTCAGCGCACTGCGCATCGTGCTGCCGCGCGACTCATGCGGTTAGCGTTTTATCGCACCAGACACGAGAAAATATGCTTTTGCAGGACTCCGCCGACTCCGCCCGAGGTCACCCGAGGGAAACCGAGCGGCCGAGCCACGCGACGGCTATACGCCGTTCCAGCCAATGTAACACCGTGAATATCCGAAGTTTGCTTTTAGGGCTATGATGCCTCGCAGTTGTTTACTTTAGAAAATCAGTACTCTGCAAAACAGTAATGATTTAACTTGAAATAAGCTGCAAAATGATCGGCATCAAGTCGCGCACATTAAAGAACCACTTTTGAAAAGTTAACAACGTAAGAAATATGCTAAAAGAAGACAAATCTCCCTAGCACATGGCTTACGCAGCCTGCAGCAATAAAATGTAAGACAACGCTTGTAATTTAAAAAATGCTCAATCTAAGAGGCTAATATTTTGCTCCAATAAACGCTTTATGAATTCTGAATAAAAAAATTTGAAAACTTACGTGGAATATTTCTTGAAGAAAGAAGCATTTTCCGTGCGCGGTGCCACCGAACATCGAGCCGAGCGAACGAGTGGCCGTTGGATGGACGAAAGAACGGAGCGCCCTCTTTGAAACAAAATACAACTGTCGCCGCCATGCCGGCTAAGCGATTGTCGTGTCATCCTTCGAGCTTTTTAATAATCGCTTTTTCAGTAGCAACAGCATAGATGCGCTGCTGCTGCTGCTCATCTATGTAGGGCTCTGTGCCAGCAGCGAAGCGCGTCGTCGCCCTGGAGAGGCACCTAGCTGTTTTGTTTATAACACCCAAAACCTGCTCAAGTTTTATTTTGTGAATGCTGTGTTCTACTACGAAAAGTTTGCTCAATTTTAGCATACCAACGAAAACGCTGTCATACAATGGTGCTCAATCGAGTGGAATATTTCAATCACCCTGAAATGAGGATTTGAAGCAAGTTTGTTGAAAATTATTGAGCTAAGCTTCTTAGTACCACGACTCGCCACCTCTTTATAAGCTAGTTGCATACGATGCTTACATTTTTTCTCATATATCCGCACCGTCAGCATCACTCTATCTGCTAGATTAGTCGTTTGTTGGCCCGATTCATTAGGCGCTTGTTTCTTTCTCACAGTTTAGTTTCTTGCGTATATTTTATTGGCCAAGAAAATATGGTAAAATCACATTTCTCTATGCAATCTGTTATGAGAGCCCGGAAATGTTTGAAAGAAGTCTCCAGTCTCTTAGCGTTCGTGTTTTTATTACTGCGCAATTCCTTCCCCTGGGCGGCGGCCGTCCGCCCCTTGGACCCTGAGTGGTGCGTCGACCCGTCCACCACTTTGGCGCACCTGCGTGGATTTCGACGCGCGCATGCAACCTCGGACCTTGCTCGCATCGCATGCAGTGAGAGTGCGATCCGGGGAACGACAGGAGTGCGAAGTGCGCGAGGACGGGATTGAGCGGTGCGTCAGCACGGAGAGCAGGCGCTGGAAAACTGTGCGAACGAGCGTGTGCGAAACAAAGATGTGTCATTGTAATCCAGTTGTTAATATACCCATTGTACCTTTTCGTACTTTATTTGTGTATCCAGCCTTTTCTTTCACATTTTTTTTTCGTTCTAATGCGAACAAGTTAGTTTACATGTGGGTATCTTCTCTCCATACACAATATTTGTAAAAAAAAAAATACCTTCCCCGCACACACCTGTAACTGTTCCACCACGGAGGTAGTTAGAGAATAAATAAGCTTTGACACCGAATTAAGCTTAATTGTAAAACAACGACTGCTTTATTTAGTTTTTGAACTCTACAGTTATTCCTTCTTGCCATATGTAGCGCAAGCATTGTATTGCAGTGAACGACGACGGAATCGCGAATTTGGAGGTGTGAATAAAAGCGGAGAAACGTTACAGACTTCTTTTTTTCCCACTTGTGCAAAAAAAATATATACTAGAAATTCAATAATTATGCTATCAATGCACTTGCATGGCGTCGAATCAAATGTTATTCTGCTGAGCTGCCGTTCTTGTATACTGGCTGCTACACGAAGCTATTTTGATTTCCTATGAAATTCAGTGTGACAAAGCCCCACGCGGATATATTTCGCGTTTCAAGTTCTTGTGAAATGTGGAAGCCGGCCCGTCGCCGTGCCGCGGGCGACTCTAGCTGGCTCTGTGATCTTTTTTGCCACTGCAGTGATTTGAATATTCGCGGCTTGTTTAGCAAATAACTGGCGTACTCGTTAGCCGAATGAGTGTTTCAAGATAATCATAGAGCCTTTACCAGTACCGTGTGTGTGCGATATTCCATCAGTGATTAATGCGCCATGGTCATTGCAGTCGTACTTTTGATTATACACATATGCGATGGTCTACTCTTGCAAAGCCTAAGACGTAAGTTACGCTAGCTCTGCGTATGTCAAATAGGTATATGAAAGAAATAGAGCCTTAAAGTATAGCGGCTGACGCATTGCGTCGTAAATTCCCGCCTGGGCGGCGGCCGTGTGCACCTTGAACCACACGTGGAGCGTCAGGGCCTGCGTCTTGGATTGCATTGCGCAGCGTGTAACCCGACAACCCCACCTGCAGAGCGCATCCATTCGGGCAAGTCGGCGCCGCTGTTGCTGGCGCCGTGCCTCCATGTTTTCTTCCTTTGTTTGTGATGTTTTCAATGCACCTAGCAAGCAGCGAACAGAGCGTCCATATTTCGGCACGAGTGAGTGCCATCAGTGGACTAGAACAGAAGTGCGCGGTGTGTCGTCAACCAGGGCGGACAGTCGCGAAAAAACAAATGTGCGAACGAGTGCGATGAAGAAAAGTGAAACTGTAACCCAGTTATTTGTTTCAGCATAACCTTAATATTATTCATACTGAGATGCAGGAAGCGTCGATACGATTTGCCATTTGTGGGAACCTCCATGCATGTGCGGACCGACGTTTAATTTACTGCTCAATAACCCAGCTTTAATTTAGATCGCCATTGTTAAATCGTTTAAGCGAAAGTATGTGCTGCGATGCTTCGTATTCGTATAGCTGAAATGGCCCAGTGTATTTTTAAAGTGTATTTCGATGGAAGCGCGCTGGCCATAGTCGATCTGAGTCACGTACGAGCCTTAATAGGACGACGCTTATCACTCATTAATTACATCGCACTGCATGCGTGTCCTGCGGTAATCGTCTGTTTGAAGCCACTGTTGTTAAAACTAATACACTCGGGGGCAAAGAAATTTGCTAAAACTTTTGGAATTCTGTTCACCCAGAGCAGCAGGAATCGCCACGGGAGCAGCCATGGAAGAACCTAGACCATTGCCGAATAGAATACAAAAAATAGAAACCATTGCCTGTGCACGATATATGACATCTCGTTTTGATTCTTTCTAATCTCCCGGTCGGCGTGGAGCTATTTATCGCCGCCGCCGCCCTGACGGACCAGCAAACGGTGGTGAACTTATTGATATTTGACGCCGTTGACCGATCGTCGGTCTCATCCAGATTCGTCGCAGTATACATGCGGATTGATTACAGTGCCAGCTTAAGTCAATGAAGATCTAGTGTAAAAGAACATGGTGTAATCCCAAGCACCACGGAAAGCAAACACGAATTAAAGGAAACACGAAGGAAACCAGCACCACGGAACTATAACTATTTAGACACAAGATTTCCGAGGTTTTTAAAATTGCAAAGGTAACTTGAAAACATCGATTATAACAGCACAGTTAACGACTCCAAGTATTAATTGAGTCAGCCAACCACAAAAGCAGCTAATGCGGTTTCCGACGGAATATTTCCAGTCACATGCTAATTTGCATCTAATATTGACCGGTAGGTGAAATAGACAAGACAATGTTGACTAAAGTGTATGCCAATGCATCTGGCGGGAGATGGTAACAGAACTGACAGTATTGTCCAGCATATGCCATATATTAGCCAACGTCAATGGAGTAATGGCTAACGCTGATCGATATAGCCATCCTTATGAAAGGGCAATGCCAATACTGTTGATATGTAAGGTATGCCAGTGTATATCTGACATTGGCGGGCCAATGTAAAAGAGTACACATTATTGTCCAGCATATGTCGAATATTGGCCAACATTAGTGGACTGGCGGCTAATGCTGTCCGTTATAGCCATCCTTTTCTCATGGCAGCGCCATCACCGGTGATACGCCGGATATCCAGGCCCATCATTGCCATTCTCGTATAATGGTGCCACAGATATTGTGAGGGCGTCGGATATGATGGGCCAATGTTGTTATCATTATAAATAGGTACGAAGAATATTGGTTACCAATGGAATCCTCAGGGCCAGTGTTGGACGTGTTATAGAATGGCACAACCAATACCAGCCATAAGATGGCAGCGCTGGGCCTACATAGGGCTGATCTCTGCCAACTCACTGACAATATTGGTCCGGGCTCTTGTGCTGCCTGGGCCGTTTGCTACGAGGATGCTGCTGCATTCTTAGTTAGCAAAGACAGCCGATTTTAAGTATAAATTATTACGTTGCCGATTCCGCGGGCATTTTTCCATGAACCCTATTTGACAGCTTACACTAGTAATTTGACTGCGGCTGATCTTGTGGCAAACGTTACCTCAAGCTGGATACAGCGCTTTTTCGGTTACCGGGGTATGAGTGCTATCTATGTAGCTTATGCGACATCGATCTAAATTTCCTCCCCAAATGTCAGTAGAGAATAGAGAGCAAGCATTTTCTTCTCATTTCGAAGGCAAATGAAGAGCCCATCCTTTGTGTCATAAAACCAACAGTCGGACCAATTGCTAGGCGATCGCTATATATTATTATAAACTTTCTAAAAAATTGTTTAAAATTTCTCCCGCTCTATGCGTCTACCATAACAAATACGTTTGCTGTACCTGCCATAGTTCGGTTCAATTCGATTGCAAATATAAGCCTATTTCAGAAACAACGTCACGCGGGACAGACTACTGCAGAAACAGATTTTACTTGAAGCATGCTATTCAGAGTGCATATTTTGTCAGCGTAAAATTAAAGACAGGACTAAAGGAGAAAGACAAGGGACAAACGCTGAACTTCAACCTCCGGCAGTTGATGTTCAGCATTTGTCCCTTGTCTTTCTCCTTTAGTCCTGTATTTAATTTTACGCTGACAAAATATGCTCTACTTATCAAGACCAACTAGCCCGTCTTTCTACGTTAACTAGCATGGTATTCAGCCCATCATACATGATCTAAATGAACAGCTGGCAAACTTTAGTGTACGCTGGGAGAGCTAGTGCAAAAAAAAATATAGTTTACAAAGTTCTTTCAAATGTTCATGCCTATTTATTTACGTCGTTCCAAATGTTTATCCCCCGTCTCCTGCAAGGTGAAAATAATCAGTGGTGGAAATGTGTGAAGGAAACTTATTACTGTCTTAGTTCAGCTGGAATGGGCTGTGCGCTAACTTGGAATATTATATTTAACATTAGGCAGATGTGAACCAGCAGATGTTATTTTTTTATTTGCATCCTCTTTTCCTGATATGTCCAACAATTCCTCTAATGAAGATTTTGTTTACCTGCGTAAACACGCAGGACTTGGCGGGTTCGTCATCGAAATTTCGTGACTTGCATGACTAGCGCAACAGCTCCACCACGTTCACATATGTTAAGTCAGTGCCTCCTTGAGTTATCCGTGCGGTGGTGGGGTGGTGGTGGTGACTATGGTTTATTTTTGGGGTGGGGATACTGGTCACGTCTTATGTTAGCCATCTTTGTGGCATCATTCTTGGTTACCAGGGGGAAGGGGAAGTTGGAATTAGGGGAAGATAGGGGAAGGGGAGGCTGCTGACGCCGCAGATGACGCCGCTATTTCCGCACGAAGCACTACAGGCCCATGCAGGCCTACAGAATAGAGCTGAGGCCTGTCTCCTCCAGATAAATCAGGAGGAGCCGGTGCGCAGAAAGTTGGTTCCGAGCTGGGAAGAGCAATTGCCCTTCCGTATCAGCAGGGAGACCAAGATTCCGGTAGACAGTCAGAAGTTTCTGGCGGAGGCTGTCCAGCGGAGGCTGGACAGACGAGGAGCAAGTGTCCCAGTGTGCCAGTGTTGCCGCAAGAGGGACAGGCTGGGCTGGGAGCTCGGCCACAGGCATACATACGGGACGGAGTCCACATGAAGCCTATTCGAAGTCGTAGGAGGAGGGATTCGTCCTTCCGTGAAAGTTTCTCAGAGAGCCGTTGGAGATGTTCACCAGCGGCGATACGACGGTCAGGATGGAATGACCTTATCGACCCTCTCAAGAGGGGTCTTGAAAAGTGGAAAGGTGTCACACGCTCAGTGACTGGGGCGTCGTTGGCGTGCGCCGCTTTGGCCAAGGCATCCGCCTCTTCATTTCCCTGGACTCCAGTACGTCCTGGAACCCAATGTAGGGCCAGTTGATACCCCGAGTCCTGAAGGGCTAGGAGAAGGGCTCGGAGAATATTCACCGAGAGGGTGGTGCCGCGGTGGACAGTCAGCAGCTGCAGAGCAGATCTGGAGTCACACAGAACATTCACAGGTCCAGGAGGGACACTGGAATCGATGAACTGTGCGGCTAGATGAAGACCGGCTAGCTCAGCAGCTGTTGAACTGGCAGGGAATGACAGGCGGCAGGACCTAGACTGGTCTAGCTGCGGTGCTGTCATGGCAGCAGTGTTGGGGGTTTCGCCTTCCGTCAAACCCTCTCCCCTCCCTTTCCCAATAGGGCGTAACTATAGCTCCGTCTCGGGGCCATGTCGGAAAGTTATCCACTAGCAGCATGGCCTCCGAGATCAGGAGGACATGCTAGCAGACGCTCCTGGCGCCAGCTGAATAGCCGCTTGCAGAAAACTTCCGCAAATTTTAATGGTCTTGAAGGTATTTCAAACCAACAGAAAATAAAAAAGGGCTACTATTGCAAAATCGCTCCTGCATTCACGCGCGCGTAACACATGTATTGGCATAGGGCGTAACGCTAGCGCCACCACATAGTCCCTTAGCAAAACGGTCCGCCAATTTCAATACCATGGAAACAGGCGCGACGCTGCAGGCACTGTTCTCCAGGAGGCACTGGTTTTGTGCACTAGACTAGACTTAACAGGGTCAAATGCAACCACGAACTTTAGTGGCGTGTCTGGCGAGCACAAAGGGATAAAGCTGTCGAAAATTAGCGTATTTTTTTAGTCGATATGAGCGGATTCGAATCCAGTAATTTCTCGCGGGAAGCGGAAGCGGATACAAAGTCCAGTAGCTATCACCGCAGCCTATCACCCCACGACGAATAGGGTGCCTTAGAACAGGCAGCTACAAAAAGAAATTTAACAATGAATATGATGCATGTGCTGTATGTGGTAACTAATGTAATGGTATCCACCCGGAAGTTGATGCAGGCGCAGTAACACTTCATGAAGCTCTGGGGTTTAGAGATACCAGTGGCCGGGTGAATAAACCGACGGTGGAAACTTGCAAAAAACAACTGGAAGATCGGTGGCTTAAACGCAGAGAAGTGACATAATGTTAGTAATGGTAGAAACAAAAAAATTAATAAATAGATTGATGGTTTAGTTATCCAATCGAAGTCAATAATTAAGATATAGGGAGAAAAATGAGCATGATAGCTACTGCTATCACCTCGTTTCAAAGGGGACGATCCTATATTCCATCCATCCATCGCAGCGGCTCCTAGCGAATGCTCGTTGCCAATCATGACCGCGTGAGCTTCGATCGTTGGCAGCCTCAAAGGGAGCATATATGCATTTGCACAGAACGCACTTAATGCGATGTGCTGTTTGAAAATCTTCATGTTGGGGATATTGTTAGCGCATTTGATCTGAGCAGCATATACAGACCCGATAGGATTCATTCATTCATAAATATGCGATACATACATGTACAAAAGCCGACCGCATTTATGTGTGGTTGTCTATATGCCTGCATTATATTGCCACTCACATCAACCTGCGCCAACATGCCGAATAAGATAAATTTTCAAACTGCAATGCAGCGCAATGAAGCGTTGACACAAACCAGCTTCGACGCATGTGCACCATCACCTGGCACGAAGCGTAAACTTCAATCACGATTGAAGTCAACATGAATCATAACACATGCACGTGCTTACTTGTTAGACATAGTTTGAAGTACGCGTCGTCGTTTCTCTGGCAAACACGGGCACCGTTCCCGTTGACGAGTGGAATAACTATAGGTCGCTCCACTGTTTATCACAGCACACAAGCCATCGTCGTGCAAGCTGTCGTCTGCTCTCATGCGGCGGCGGCAGCTGCACCATTTACACGGGCTCCGAAACTTCGTTTTGAGTGGGGGGCGGGGAAAATTTGCCAGGTCGTAATTGTTATTAATGCGAGACCATTACTTCGCTATGTTCCCAGATTTCTGTCCGCAGACCGCGTCCGCAATCGTGTCCGCATCAGTTGTGTGTAATTGAGAACTGGTAGAGGTTAATGAGTGGGGTCAATCGATAGAGGGTGACGTTGGTGTCAAAAAAATTATTAGACCCAATAAGTTATTTAGGTAATAAATTAGAGGCAAAAATGTTAAAGTAGAGGCGAAAATGGTCTCATTTGCCAATGGTTTGGCGCCACGATTGAATGTATCAAATACTAAAATAGTTAAATAATCAGTCAATTAAGGTGATGTCAAAGATGTGATGTCACGTAACCTAAAGTCGAGATAAAAAAGTGCATAGGAAGGGATTGGCGCGTAATTTGAAAGTACCAAACACTAAAGTAGTAAATAAGGCAGTCAATTAGGGTGACGTCAAGGATGGGACGTCACGCAACCGGAAGTAGAGCCGAAAAAGGGCGTAAGAAGGAAGTGGCGCGCAATTGGAACGTACCAAATACTAAAATGGGTAAACAAGAAGTGAATAATTGTGACGTAGGAGATGTGACGTCACACAACCGGAAAGAGAGCCGAAAAAGTGCATAGGAAGGAATTGGCGCGCAATTTGGAAGTACCAGAGACAAAAATGGGTAAACAAGATGTAAATTAAGCACCTAGAAGCAACCAACAGCGGCATCGTTGCTTTCGCATTACTTGAATGCAGAGTCTACAGAGCTCTTAGTTTATTTTTCATAAATTTATATTTTATTTTATTTTTTATTTATATTTTATTATTTTATTATGTGCCTGACGGTGACTATCTTGCTTGCCCTATCACCGCGGTCTTTCTTGACCGCAACGTCGTTCTTCCTCATCTCATCGTACGCGTTACACAGAACAGCACCTACCTTCCTATCCTGAACTTCAGTCTGTCACCCCAAGTTCTCCCCGAAGCAATATCCCTTGCTACATTGTCCCCTCTCACAGACTGCACCATTTGTGCACTCACTCCTGGCCCACATTCAAGCGTCCTTCCAACACCCGTACTCTCCACCGCAATTACCGACCCTATTTCCGCAATGATTGCCTCTGACCTCAGCCCCGAACACGCTCAGGATCTGCACAACCTTTTGTTATCCTTCTCCGACATTTTTTACTTTGCTGCCAGATCCCTGGGCCAAACATCAGTTGTGACTCACCGCATTGACACCGGCGATGCAAAGCGTGTACATCGGAGGCCTTATCGTGTGTCCCGTTCTGAGCGCCAAGTCATCCAGCAGGAGGTCGACAAGATGTTGGGCAACGATATCATCGAACCTTCGAACAGCCCCTGGGCGTCTCCTGTCGTCCTCATTAGAAAGAAAGACAACAGTTGGCGCTTTTGTGTCGACTATCGACATCTGAACAAGATTACAAGGAAAGATGTTTACCCGCTGCCGCGAATAGACGATGCCTTGGACTGTTTACATGGAGCCCACTACTTTTCCTCCATCGACCTTCGTAGCGGCTACTGGCAGATCTCTGTTGACGAACAAGACCGCGAGAAGACAGCTTTTGTCACACCCGTTGGACTTTACCAATTTAAGGTTATGCCTTTTGGACTTTGCAACGCCCCTTCTACGTTTGAACGAATGATGGACTCCTTACTCCGCGGCTTCAAATGGACGACTTGTCTATGTTACTTGGATGACGTGATTGTTTTCTCGCCCTCGTTGGAAAGCGAAAGCCATCTTCGTCGCCTTTCTTCCATCTTGGCACTTTTCCGCCGTGCCGGACTTCAACTGAACTCAAAGAAGTGCAGTTTTGGTCGCCGCGAACTTAAAGTGCTTGGCCATTTGGTGAATGCCACCGGTCTGCAACCCGATCCCGACAAAGTTCGCGCTGTCAGTGCGTTTCCATGTCCCCGTTCACCCCGTGATGTCCGCAGCTTTATAGGACTGTGTTCTTATTTTCGCCGGTTCGTCCCAAACTTTGCTGCTGTTGCTCGTCCTCTCACCAATCTGCTGAAGAAAGGCGTTCCTTTCTCATGGGGACCAGACCAGGCTAACGCATTCTCCACCCTCATCGCTATTCTCACCAATCCTCCTGTGTTGGCCCATTTCAACCCGTTTGCCCCAACGGAACTTCGCACCGACGCCAGTGGCCACGGGACTGGTGCCATTCTTGCACAGCGACAACGCGGCCAACATTACGTTATTGCCTACGCCAGTCGTCTCCTGTCATCAGCAGAACAGAACTATTCTATTACGGAACGGGAGTGCCTGGCTCTCGTTTGGGCCATTGGAAAATTCAGACCCTACTTGTTTGGCCGACCCTTCACTGTAATTACCGATCACCACGCCTTATGTTGGCTCTCTTCCCTCAAGGATCCTGCTGGCCGCCTCGGCCGCTGGGCACTGCGCTTGCAGGAGTATATCTTTTCCGTTGTATACAAATCCGGTCGGCTTCACCAGATTGCAGACTGTCTGTCCCGTTATCCCGTCGATCCCCCTTCCTCTACTGACCATGAGTCGGACCCCTGTGTCTTCTCTATATCGGACTTTTCCCACATAGCCGACGAACAGCGGTTGGACCCAACCCTCAGTTCTCTTATCGACCGCCTCCGCACACACAGCCGTGACTTTTCCCTCGCCCTGTTCTTCCTTTATGGGAATACGCTATACCGCCGCAACATGAGACCTGATGGCGCTGAGCACTTGCTGGTCGTTCCCCAACACCTACGCTCTGCCGTTCTAGAACAAATGCACGACGCCCCTACAGCTGGCCATCTTGGCCTCTCACGCACATACGACCGCGTGCGCCGGCGTTTCTTCTGGCCTTGACTCTACCGCTCTGTCCAACGTTATGTAGCCGCTTGCGACCTCTGTCAACGTCGGAAGAAACCCCCTGTGCTACCACCTGGACACCTGCAACCGATTGCTATCCCGACTGAGCCATTTTCTCATGTTGGCCTTGACCTCCTAGGGCCCTTCCCCGAGTCCTTGTCAGGAAACAAATGGATCGCTGTGGCCACCGATTATGCCACGCGGTACGTGATCACTCGCGCCATTCCAACCAGCTGCGCCACAGACGTTGCTGACTTCCTTTTTTACGACGTCATACTACACCATGGTGCTCCCCGTCAACTACTTACCGACCGTGGCCGCTGTTTCCTTTCCCAAGTTGTTGAGGAAATACTTCGTTCTTGCTCCGTTCGGCACAAGTTCACCACTGCGTATCACCCTCAGACGAACGGCCTTACGGAGCGTCTTAACTGCACACTCAACGACATGCTCGCAATGTACGTATCCGACAGTCATCGGGACTGGGATATTAGTCTGCCATTTGTCACCCTTGCATATAACTCCGCGTCATGACACTGCTGGGTACTCTCCATTCTATCTTCTCTTTGGAAGAGACCCCTTACTGTCCTTCGACACTTTGCTTCCCGCCGCTGGCCCCGTCACAACCTATGCCCGCGATATCATCGCCCGAGCCGACGCTGCTCGCCAGATTGCTCGTCACAATCTCACCATCTCTCAAGAGGCATAAAAACGCCGCTACGACGCTCACCACCGCGATGTGCACTATCCTCCCGGATCTCTGGTGTTGCTCTGGCTTCCGTGCCGTCGTGTGTGGTTGTGTCAAAAACTTCTGCCCCACTACACAGGTCCTTACCGTGTACTACGCCCAGTGACCGACGTGACCTATGAGATTTCACCGCTCCACCCGAAGTCACCGACTGCTACACCCACTTCCGAAATCGTACATGTCGCCCGCCTAAAGCCATATTACTCGCCCTCCACATCGCACGCCTAATACGCACCGGGACGTTGCCTTTTGCCGAAGGGGGTAGTGTTACCTGGAAACGTGGGACCAAAGTGATGTGCTCACTGACGAAGACGATGACCGAGGAACACGGGCACGACAAAGCATTAAGAAAGAGGACGACGCTGACAGAGTGAACACTGCACGGCTACCGAAGTCTCAGCGTCGAGTTCAGCCTATCGCAGTGCTGTTCTATTCAGTACATCTCCGTAACAATATTTTTAAATATAATTTAGCCCCAAATTTACACTTTTTAAATTTATTTTTACGTAATTGGAAAGCATGCTTTACCGATATAGAAGAATAAGGCCATGAATACTTGCCAAATACGTCCTTCTAAAACTATTACACTTCATACTTCTAAAATACTCATTCTGTACTCCCTCAGTATGACCAACATGATGCAAGTTCAAGCAATCGAACAGCTGGTTTGAGAGTTTATAGTTCACAGAACAAAAGAACGCATATACGAATATAAAAATATAAAACTGCAGTGAGCCAACAAAAGGTTGTTAAAGGGTTTCAATAACTTCCGTTCAGATTCTTTGTGAGAAGAAATTGTTGTGCTGGCTCAAGGGTGGTCTAATTATGCCACCTGTCGATTTTTCCTACCACTGAAGATGTCAGGGCAAAAATTAATGGGCTTATTTTGAAGGACTTCTTATACCCCAGGTACACAATAATGTTGTGTCGTGGAATATCGTGCGAGAATGCGGTTTTATATTTTTCTTTGAGATATTCCACAATATCTTGTCACTGTCACAATCCCGAGCGCACCAAACCACCTTCCCAAGAACCTTGATTTGCTGCCTATAACTATTAAAAGTGGCAGCTTGTAGTTCACCTCTTTATTGGGAACGTCAATGGCGGCACTAGCCATTAGTGAGAGGGTCGATCTGTCCTGACCACGAACTAGCAGGTACGTGTCGACGGGGTTGTTCCGGCCACATTGTGTGAAAGGTGTCCTCGCTGTTGAGGGTGCACGCCGCTCCGGTCCATCTCGAACTGCATCAAATGGCGGTTTATATAATCAAGGGAGTTGGTAGTTAGGCCGTGTGCAAAGGTTAGCAACGGTGTCAAGGGCACATCATATTGCCGAAGCTGAGAGATGTTATGTCCCAAATTGTGTAATTTTGAAACATCTGAGCTGTGGCTACGTAAAATAGCTGCTTTCCCTTGCTTCTCTATAGGGATCCAGGCCTTCCCAAGGTGTCCTTTCTGGTAGCAATTAAATATTACACGTAACTTCTCGAAACCGGAATGTCAGTGTATTTTTTTCGTCCCAGCTAACGGCAACAGCGACAAACTTTTATAACATTTTCCAAACTTACCTTCGTCCTCGTTGTGAAAACAGCTTGCCTGGTGCACTGTTTCAGTGGGTCGCCACATGCTTTCTCGAACGCGAGGTCTTTCTCCGCGAACGGGCGCTCTTGTAAGGCTTTGTCATAAAGCATGACTTCCAATTCGAACACAGTGCATTAACAAGTGATAGCGATGACGCTGCTTCGGCTAACTGTTCGATGGCCGCTTTGTTAGTATAGGCAGTGTTCCAAAGTTACAGTCGGCAGCCAGGTTTTAGTACTCCCTCCAATTACTCTTGTCGTCGGAAGGGATCCGCCTGCTGACTTCGGATGACCGCGGGTTTAAATACTTCTGCAGTGTAACTACAATGGTGTAGTAGCCTAGTAGACCACGACAGCTGGCATGCTTGGCTGGACCACAGTGCAGATGGTGTCATTCATCTCCTCTTCACACAGCTTGAGCAAGTGCATGGGTTTTTTTTTCTGAGCGCTCTCCGTGACACTGAAGCCAAAGTAAAGCCGTTGAATTCCGGTATCCGTACGGTAGAGGCGAGACTAGGCAAGGTTTTGCAAGGGCATAGCTTAACGCTTTACTTGGATCTGCTTTCTCGTGACAACTGTTGTATCCGCCGTTGATTTTACAGCAGCCATTTTTCGGATTCGAGAAAACTATTTATTTACGCTCGTCTAGACGGCACATGTTTCGTGCGGGGTGTGCACGAAACAAGAAAGTGTCCAAATCCAGGCCTGTATTTCCATGCAGCAGTGAGCACGAGTACCACCACTGAGCGAACGGCGCTAGTTTCGACCTAGGGGAGCAAGGGGGACCACGTGACTCCTCTTGCTGCTGCTAAAACAGACGTTTGATTGAATTTGTGCATTTAAAAACCATTAGTAACGTTTGTTTCTATCGTTTTGGTTGATAAGAGGGCCAGACTTGAACTTTTTGATATTGCATCCTTACTGGGGCTGCTGAAGTTTGTTTAAGCTGTTGCTACGGTCCGTTACTGCTCTTTCACCATCATCATCACCCTGACTATACCCACTGCAGGGCGAAGGCCTCTCCCATATTTTTCCAATTAACCCGGTTCTGTGCTAGCTGCATCCACTTGACCCCTGCGAACTTCTTACCTCATCCGCCCACCTAACTTTCTGCCGTCCCCTGCTACGCTTTCCTTCCCTTGGAATCCAGTTTGTTACCCTAAGTGACCATCGGTTATCCTCTCTTTCACTACATGTCCTGCCCATTTCTTCTTCTTAATTTCCACTAGAATGTCAGTAACTTGAGTTATTTCTCTGACCCACTCTGCACGCTTTCCTATCTCTTAATGTTACCCCTACCATTTTTCGTTTCATAGCCCTCTAAGTTGTCCTCAACTTAAGTAGAACCCTCTTGGTTAGCCTCCACGTTTCAGCCCCATAGGTGAGTACAGGTAAGATGCAACTGTAGGAAGCGATGCTCTGTGGCACATTGCGACAGCATGTACTCAACCGGCGGTGTCTTATTACACCGTTTCCCGGCTGACTTTCACCGGTGAGCAGACCTGGAGCTTGCACACAGACTCAATGTATGCTCTAGTGCTCCTGTGTTAAGCACGTTTGTTGATGCTAAAGCTGTGTGGACTGGTGCAACCTTCAAATTGCCTTGACAACTGCTGTATAATTTCTGCCGAAGAATTTAAATGTGAAGAGTAATCCCAGTCGTCTATGCTCCACGTGTGGTTTGATGCACCTACTTTCATGACATTTTTATTTCAATTGCATCTGTCATAGCTTTGTTTTCTGTACATGCATGTTTCTTATCTGGTGATGTTTTATGGTAGGCGCTTCAAACCTTTTTCATGCGTCGGCTATGATCGTTGAGATGATTAGCCCGCTTAAACAGCGCTACTGTTTGTGCTGTCTGCGACATGCATCTTTTATTGTTGTGCTTTATTGCTGTATTTGCTTGGTTGATGCAATAAAACATAAATATGAAAACCATAATTGTTCACTTGTTACACCCTGTTGTAGACTGGGCACCACTGCCCGAATGCACCAGCATTTCTAGGTCTCCGTGGCTAGGTCTCCGTGGACAGTAGATTGCCGTTTTGGCTTCACAGCCTTGCAGGCTTCCATCTAAGTACAATACTATGGAATCTTGAAATCTCTGGCGAAGCAACGATGCCGAGTTGGCAGATGTTGGTCTGGGGATGTCAGTTGGCTTGTTGTCTCCGAACTGTATAATTTTCCAGGGAGGGAGAACTGGCGCAGGTGGCTGAAGAATAATGTGTGACGTTGCATACACCCTCAGTACTTGCGTGGAATGTGACAAAGTGGCCTTGATGATGATGATGATAAACTCTTTATTTACTCCCAAAGAAGGGGAACCAGCCGAAAGACTGGTTGCACTGCTTAGAGAAGGTCAGCAGGGATCCCTTGGGACTCTGCGGCCTCCAATGCGCGCAAAATGAGCTGGCGCTGTTGGGCGAGTTCGGTGGTACGCAGGAGGGACTCCCACGCATCCATTGTAGCTGTATTGCCTGCGTTGTGTCGTATACATGTCCACACCATGTGAATGAATGTGGCCGGTTGTGAGCAGTGTTTGCAGCTAGGTGCAATAAGATTTGGGAAAATTTTGCTATATAGCCATGGGTTGGGAAAGGTTCCTGTTTGTATTTTGCGCCAATGGACGGCCTCGCGCCGGGATAGTTCCCGGTGTGCAGGGGGGTATAGACACCGTTCGAGCCGATAATGCTGGAGGATGTCCGTGTATGTAACAAGGCGTGAATGAGTGAGTGCCTTGGGGAGTGTCAGAGGAAGCGGCAGGCTGAGGAGGGTGCTCCGCCCGGTAGCTGAGTTCTCGGGCTAGAGCATGCGCCTGTGCGTTCCCGCTAAGCGCCTCATGAGCTGGGGTCCATATGAGAAGACGAGGTGTAGACAGTAAGGGGAGAGATCGGAGGATAGTGTGTGCCTGTCGGGATATACGACCTGCATCGAAGTTACGAATTGCCTGTTGGGAATCGCTAACAGCTACTTTGGTGGAGGGAGGGGTCGGTCAGAGCTAACGCGATGGCAACCTCTTCTGCGGTGGTAACAGTTGCGCCGTTGAGGACGCTGCAGGCGTTGGGCCAATTTCGGTGCGGTGCCAATGCAACCGCAACCATAGCGGGGCGACGGGGGTGGTGGGAGGCAATGATGTTACGTTCGTTGTTCGGCAGGTACAGAAGCAGAAGACGAGAACAGTAGACGATGATCTGATGATGGTCAGGAGGAGATATATATTTACAGATGAAAAATATTATTTCCATTGGCAAACAGTTACAGTAACAAGTCACACAAACAACTGCAACTTAAGACAAAATAGACTCTCACACAAAGAAGTCACTACAAGCCCTCACTTTTCTACCGAGCATCTCGGTTAAAGCCTAGGGACCGTAAATACGTGCTAAGCACGAAGCCTCAAACTTGACTGACAAACATGGTCCGAGGACCGCTTTTTGATGACAAACATCAACAAAGGCCCGAGGGCGGTCACCTTCGGTGATCCGCCCCGAAAATGAAGCAGCTAATCAAATTATTGAAAAACATGCCACAACCCGCGTGGGTTGGGAATAATCTCGGACCCAGGTCCTTAATTACTTCAAATAAAAATACAACATTCAAAACACACACTCTTTCCACTCGCCGGTCCCCAAACCCTCTCACACGGCGCCTGTCTTTGCCTCCCCTCCTCAGCGTGTTTGCGACGCGACCTTGCAGCTGTGCCTTTGTGAAAGAAACGCCGCGGCTGATCTCGAGACGAGGTCACTCAGCCGTCCCGTTCGAGGAAAAGGGGGTGGGGGCGCTGTCCCAGAGCAGTGTACAGTCGCCGTCGCGTGGAATGTCTCGCGGCACAGCGGGAGAACGCTGGGCTGATTGCCTACTTGGGGGAGGGCAGGGGTCGCGCCTATTGTCGCCCTCTGCTGGCCGTAAGGTGGTTCGCAGAAGCGTGCCATTGTTGTTCCCGGCTGCGTTCGCGTCTTGGCGACGCCTCGGGGCGAAAGGACGAAACAAACCAGGCCTCCCGTGCGCCCCGCGAGCCCGCGCCCAAGAAAAGGGGAGAAAAAAAACAACAGCGCTCGCTCCTTGGCCTCGGCGTGTGGGGGGGATCGACCGCCAGCGCGACTCCACGTGCGAGTCGCTTTTTACTGCGGCCTTACAGAGGCATCTGTGTACGTAACGTCGGGGCGACCGGTAAAACGTTTGTGGAGTTGCCGGGCTCGGTCGGCTCTGCGCTCTGTATGATACTCTGGATGCATACGTTTGGGAAGCGGAGGTATACGAAGACTGAGTCTCTGCTCAGGCGTGAGGTCCATATACGTAGAAGTCGCCCTCAGAGGAGTGATTCCTACCTGGCTCAGTACTGCACGGCCCGCATGTGTCAGCGAGAGGCGCTCATATTGGGAAGTCGCTTCAATCAGCTCGTCGACTCTGTTGCAGATCCCGAGGGTCATCAGTTTGGTGGTGGAAGTGGACATGGGTTGACCGCGCATTGCCTATGTTGCCCCTTACCTTCGCCTCACGCGAACAGATCGGGAATGACTGGATGCATCACTGCGCAAGGCATACAAAGTGGCCTTGAGTCTGCGAGTATCACGGCGCTGCTGCACCAGTTCATCGATGGTGTTGAGCTGCGCTTTCTCCTGTAACGCTATAACCGGTGTGACTCGTGGAAGGCATGTTATGGTCCTCATATCTTCTCGATTTACGGCTTCAAGGCGATCCCATTGTGCTCTTGTAAGATGCTGGAACTGGGCATCATAAACAATACGTGGCTGCAGTTCTTTTAGATGGTAAAGGTTGACGCGCGCTGAAAGGCAACAACCTTCAAAAGTTGCAGACTCGTCAATGCAACGCGGCTTTCTTAAAAATCCTGTTTAAAATTCGCGCCCAGGTGAACGTTTGCGTGACGTCATTCGACGCCATGGCCCCCCAATTTTTATTGGTCTATGGAACCCATGAGCCGCCATGTTTTGTAGGTATGGGCGTCTATGGAGCCTTCGCTATACCTTGGTGACGTCTGCCCGGCTGGACGCAAGTGGCGAGCGCCGGTAGCCGGATCGGACTCGTCTGGACGCGGCGCGCCGCAGCGGATAGCACTCGATTTTCGCACATGTGTCGCCGCCTTAAATAAAAATTCACTGGGTACAGGACTGTCAACAACGGGTAAATTGCGAAGATCGCTGGCCAACACTTAAGTGCTGTTACGAGTGATAACTACGACGCAAGCGAGGTTTTTCACACAACCACTGCTATTGCCCGGTCGATCGCCAAACGTCTGCTTGCTGCTGCTGAATGCGCTGTGCAAAGCGCGCTGTTTATTTTATTATAAGATGGCCTTCCCATTATATCGGAGAATAAATTCGAACCTTTATTACAGCATTGGCCCGTTTCGAAGCGCGGTCCGCTGCCTCTTCGATGCGACGCCGGTTAGGCCTAGCGACGACTAGGGCAGACGGATCGGTAGAGTGTCGCCCAGCGCGTCCGGGGTGGTAGCGTTGCCGAAAGCTTTGAACGTGTGCAGGCATGTTGCAGTTGCACGAGTATAGCAGACAAGCCTTCTAATAACATCGCTGTTTTGTCTTTTCTTGTACCAGCGTGAAGTCATGTGAAGTTCATCAAACCACGCAATCTTCCGACTCCGCTGCGCAGTGACACATGCAGTGGGTGGAGCGTGAGGCAGTTCGTTCGCCGGACGCACGACGCTCCGTGTGTCCCTGCTGGCACCGCTGCGGCAGCTCGCAAGCGACGTTCGCTGCGGCACACAGGTCAATTTTTCCCCATGTTTCTCCCGCTTTAATCCTGGCAGTATTCCATGAAATCAGGTGGCCGGCGCCGTGGGGTTTTGCTCTACGCTGCCGCCGTTCGTTAAAGGAGCACGGTGACATGCATAATGCCGCTAATTCTAGCAAACGTCTATGTTCTTTTCACCGTGCTGATGTCCTTAAAAAAGAATCACAGAAATCGGCGCACGAAAATGAGAGTTATTCGGTTTATAAAATTATAAATACAAGAGAAAAAAAACTGCCCGTCTGAGCAGGTGCCAGACGGAGCCCCTCTTCCATTTCACTCGCCCAGCGCTCGACTTGGGCGGAACCTGTGAAAAACGCAGTTTTCTGCTAACGTATCGGAAGCTATCCACCATTGTTGCCGTTCCAACCCAACCTGCAGCTATTACCATGGTAACGACGCTGCGAAGCCCAGCTATGAGCACCGGCTTCTTCGTCTGCACGAAGCTAGCCTAGCCCACCAAACGCTGCTCCAAACCAACTTTGCCCACATATCTTTCAATGCTGACGATAAATGTTTTCCAATCCAATTGCGGGGATGTCGACGAGGTGAACACGATGGTCAGCAAACCTGCATCGCCGTTTTGGTGTTCCCTCTGCGTCCAATGCTGCTGCTGTCACGGATCACCCTAGCGCTACTTGTGCGAAAGTTCGAGAACGAGTGCGAAAGGCGAAGACGGGGGTAAGGCGTACACGAGTTAAGGCGAAAGCTACCCTGTACCTGAGAAACGTTTCGCAGTAGCTCGTCTGGAAACGCTGATTGGTGCACACGCAGTGGCCTGGCGTGACGTTTTTCGTGTCGCGCTCGGCGTTTAACCGAACGTGACGTAGAAGGCGAACCCCGGTCTGGCAGCGCGCGCGATTTCGGCATTCAGTTCATGGATCTCGCTGCTGCATAGCTGCGGCGCATTAAGTTACCGCGGTGCTCGATGCTGGCGGGCCTGCGCGTTTACGTGGATGCGCTTTCGGCACGCAGATCAGTGCAGTACGTTGGGCGGAATAACGTCGATAATGGTGACGACCTGTGGGAAATCACTGCACAAGGTAAGCATAAATTGCGCGAAATTGTCTCGCATTTCGCTTTATAAGTGATGGGCCTCTTGTCTCGCCCCACGTGCTTCCAGGACCTCGTGCAGCAGCAGCTCGTGGCATGGACGCTCCTCGTGCTAAAAAAAAAAGAAATACGTCCACGGCTATGAAAGACCTACACGAACACATTCGCCATCGGCTACTGAACCGCCGCTTGACTTCTATGCTGAGGCGCATGTCGTACGCATTCTCAATCCTGATCGAGGTAAGAATCCAGATTTATTTGTCGAAAGCGTTTATTTTATGAATGCGTCGTTGCGCATTCATCAAATCGCTATGTTCAGAATGTAACTTTTTTCTGCAATCTTACAGAACCGTTACCTGTATGCTGCGAAGAAGCCGAGGATTTTCTTTGTACGCAGCACCCCATGTGGTGAGGGATCGCAGCATCGATCAGCTTTTCGAGATTATCGTCGCAATCCTCGTAAATGTTTACAGTGGAAGCATCGCTACAGCATCCAGGGCAGCAGAATCAGGCGCTGTGTATGGCATATGGATGGATGGGAAAACATTATCATCGCCTTTCAAAAGTGAGTGTTCTGTTTGATTGTTGGCCGCGCCGATGGCCGCGAGTTGCATCCTGTCGGCAAAATCTTTGGCCCACTCAGTGACTCGAGCCTGGATGGCCGGGTCCGAGCAGCGCAGCATGGCTTCCCACTCCTCCTGAGATGGAGCTGGCAGCAAATCGGCGGGTGGCGGATAGGCCGCTCACCCCCAAGCAACGTGTTCTAAAGGGGCGTCAACGCAACACTCTTTGCATTTAGGGTCAACCTGCTGCACGGCAAAGGGCCACGGACGAGTGCAGGGCGTTCTTTTCACCATGCTGTCACGTCGTTGCAAGCCGCTGATGGACCTCGGCGCATCAAACGTCTCTTTTCATGGCCACCCCAATGTTTCATTGCAGACCACAGGCCTGCGCCCATCCCGCACTCATCTTGCCTCTCTATATATGTTGCACGTGGTATCGTATATACTTGCGTCGTGCTTCGTATCAATCGCCGCGGCCACCAAAACTTGCGCGCTTGGCCTCTTTACCAGGTTGTACGTATAATACACGCATACATAATCGTGCCAAATTTCGTTTCATGCAGTGCTACACTGCTTATTACCTGCTTCCCTCACGCATTCTTCTGATGCTTCGTGCAGCAGCTGCAGAACACGTGGCAAGCGTCACTCTTGCTGCCGCGATGAATGCTAAGCCTATGTAACAGGGTTAATAGGGTAATGTTAGTGTGGTCCGGCTTTGTTCAGTGATGTTTATTAATAGAAGTATCGACATTTTATATAACAATCGCATAATCGTCTCGAATATCGCTTCATAAAGTACTGTACTGCCTAATTCCCACTTACCTCGTGTATTCAACAGCTACTTGCTGTTGGGCTAGTTGGTTCAAATCCATATTTGGGAACACAGCGCGGAACAAGACGCAACACAAGAAAACGAAGGTAGACAGGACGGAGCGCTGATCAGCGCTCCGTCCTGTCTACCTTCTTTTTCTTGTGTTGCGTCTTGTTCCGCGCTGTGTTCCCAAATATGGATTCAACAGCTGCTGCAGCTATAGCACATAGCCAGTGTTGTTGTCTGCAGTGACGACAAACTAGGCCTTGCAATAGGCATATCTATATATAGCGCGGCCTCGTTCCATCGTGTATTTTAATATAAATGCATCACATTTCGATGGTTACCGTTACAATCCAAGGATCACTTAATTCGAGAGCAGGGGAAAAAGCAGAAGTGAACGCGCTTAATTTCAATCCCGTGTACGGCGCCGTGTTTTTTTTCACGAAAGCATCTCATGCGCTAGGCGTCCTAGACGAGATTCAAGTGCAGTGTGCCTTTGTATAGTACCCATGCATGGGGTGAGCGCCATCGAAATCAAAATCATAAATTTACAACTTAGATAGGGGGCCAATATCTAAGTTGTAAATTTCTGATTTTGATTTCGACCCAACTGTTTTGTTAAACCTGGAACAAAACCATACTGCCGTGGTGCAATCTTTTGGTACATCGTTCGGCCCGAGCGGCTCTTCAGACCCAGAGAAAGACCCAGTGTTCAAGGGAAATATAGCATTTATTTAGGAAACAGTCAACAAAATTTAACTGAAAACATATGGCACTGCTCGGCGCTCACCCCATGCATGGGTACTATACAAAGGCACACTGCACTTGAATCTCGTCTAGGGCGCCTAGCGCATGAGATGCTTTCGTGAAAAAAAAACACGGCGCCGTACACGGGATTGAAATTAAGCGCGTTCACTTCTGCTTTTTTCCCGTGCTCTCGAATTAAGTGATCCTTGGATTGTAACAGTATATATTGGCCCCCGCCCCGCCGGGGTGGTGCAGTGGTAAGACGCCCGACTATTGTGCCGAAGTTCCCGGGTTCGAACCCGACCGCGGCGGCTGCGTTTCGATGGAGGCGAAACGAAGTGGCGTCCGTGTGCTGTGCGATGTCAGCGCACGTTAAAGATCCCCAGGTGGTCGAAATTACTCCGTAGCCCTCCACTACGGCTCCTCTTCCTCTCTTTCCGCTTTCATTTCCACCCTCCTCCCTTCCTTTACGGCGCGGTTCGGGTGTCCACAGAGCAAGTGTGACAGTTACTGCGCCTTTCCCTTCCTGTGAACCAATTATTATTATTATTATTATTATATTGGCCCCCAGTCAACTATTTGGAGTCCAATTTAATGGCAACAGTTGGAGTTCTGTTCAGCTCTTGCCAACATTTCTTACAAGGGGGTCGAAATTGTGGAAATGGCATGCATTGTAAAAGTCGAACAAACATGCTTCACATCCAATGTACACCATGTCACGCAATGCTAATAACATAAAAGCTCAATATTCTATCAGAGAGCACTCAGTGGAATCTCCTGCTAAAGCATGGAGCACGTCTTCAGATAATTTCTTGAAATGCGCACACTCGCAAAGGCATTGAAAATGACTGAAACCATTAAGCAGATGCAGATATCTCCAGAAGAATCAAAAGTTCACTGTCTTGTGTTTGATGAGATATGGGCAGGTCCCATTCAAGGAATCAGACGAACAATACCAAAAACAATCATGCTTATATATTTTGTTGAGTACCTCAAGGCAGAGTATTAGGCGCACTTTAGTGAAATTTGCACATAAATGACATAATTCACATTGATAACAATGCTTAGCTCACCATGTGTGCTCATGATAATCGTGTGTGTCTGTTACTGGCTTTGATATCAATGAGACTGTTTTACATTGAAATTATTTACGTTAAATCTCTTTTGCAAGTCCAATTTTATAAATAAATAAACACAGAAAAATATTTTGTTTTCAGCCTGAAATAAAAAATTGTTCTGGATGGCTAACGATCTGTAATAAAAATATTGACCTAGTAGAAACTCACATAAGTCTTAGTGTGAACTTTTTTCGTTTGAGCTGGCACTATCATGTAAATACCATTGCAAAAAACAATTTCTTCAATGACTGAGCTTTATCTTGATGTGGTACTGTCCTTGCCTAAAAGGTTAAACTTTAATTATGCAAGGCTCCGCACATAAGGTATTTCAGTTTTGTGTGGACAAGCACCAAAAGAGGAAATATTAATTAAATGATAGTTCTTCAGTTAATCTGTATCTCTTACAAAACCAATATTGACCGCCAGTTCACAAGACACCTACTTGCAGAATAATATAATATCACCTTTGACTATGAGTACCACTTGTTGCATGTTTATTATTTTTCTCTGCAGCACAGTCGAAGTTTTCTTCATTCAATGGCACTGCTGCAATTTAAAGCCACTCTGCTTAACTCAAATTTGTGACCTCTGGTTTCTCCCGCACTTTCACACTCAGTACAATCTGCAATCAATAAAACACAATCTAACGGTCTTGCTGAATGAACCTAAACAGGTGTTCCTGAAATTGCGAAATCAGCTATGAATACACTTTTTAGGGTTGTAAAATGAGAAATACTGATTTCTGTAATAAATTTTCCAGCTGCAGGGTTTCTAATTCTTGCACCTTTTTCTAAATAATGTGTAAGTTTTTTATCCTATTCTGCAGCTAATGTCGGCTGCTCCTTTATAAATGGGTCCAAGGCCTAAGTGAGTTGCTCTGTGAACATTTAATTTAGCTCTCGGGATTATCTAATATATCCCTACTGAAAAAATCCGCATATATGGAATCCGTATTTTCCGTTCATACGCAATTATTGGAATACGGAACTCTGTATGATACAGAAATCGTACGGAACTCCGTTGATACAGAAATCATACAGATTTCGTACAATACAGATTTTTTACGGACTTCATACGATACGGAGTTTATACGACTGCGCCTATATAGAAATATGGTTCTACGTTTTGCAGCATGCCACTCTAGTGACGGATTCGACTGCTCCCAAACTGCGCCGCTCGCTCATCGGGCACCCGATATGTTTTGCATTTGCTGCCCCATTGAGCAGTACAGCTAGAGAGAGTTTTAAATGCAAGCAACAAATGTTGCTTTCCTTTCACGCGCTCTTCATTTCCGCACACTTCTCGCATTTCTTTTGCTTGGAGAAACTAAATGCAGCTTTGAGCCTTCATGCTTTTAACCCTGCAAAACTGTTAGCCAGGCAAAAGCTATTGTGTGACATTTTTGTGGGCGTGGGTTTCGCAGACCTCCATTTGAAAAACATTGGTCTACAGGCCCTATGGTTAAGAAACCCACACCTCAGCTTCAAGGTCGGAGACCTCAAAACGAAGGTGCAGGAAGCACAGAAGCAGCAGCGTCAACAGTAAAATAATTTTTTTTTACTTGGCCCCCATTTCTTAACTTTCAACATGTCTGCAAGGCAGCGGTTGACAGAGATGCGCCGCTTCGAATTTGGTGTGCTCTCCAGGAACTTCTGGGTGTGCTGCTCAACTGCATCTGAAAAAAACAAACAAAAAGCTTTTGATTTCAAGTGCAAAGTGTTTTCAGGCAATCAGAGTTCAAATGACATCTTTCAAGCTATGCAGAGCTGAACAGTATTTGCACTACCCTAAGTACTAACTCAGTGAAGCTTGGCTTACCGTATGGTTGTCAAATGTTGCAAAAGATAGGTTAAAAAAGAAATGCACTCATGCCTCTTCTCATATGCTCAATTTGTGGCAACAATCAACTTTCTGCTCAGCAGTGTGTATAAGGTCTGCTCTGCAGCAATGTCTTTCACGCTGCTATGTGCAAGTCACGAGCTTAACTACATCACAGCCTTACAATATATAGTACCATACCATATCTGTGACCTTAGCCGTCCGGTATGTGGCTCTTGTGTCAGGCCAATTTAAGCACCTGCCCTATTTTCCTTACCTAAAGCTTCACGGCAGCTGGGCAAAAGCTGTTGTGTACCGCTAGATCTAACCGAAGGTGTCAAATTCTCAGATCTCTCTTGTGTCAGCCATCTGCTTTTCTTTAGTTCAAGCATAAAGAATGCTGCGCCATCTGGTTACATTGATGCTCGGCTCAAGTTGTTCCACAAAATGGCCCTTGCCATAAAAGCCATACTGCTCATAGAAAGGACATACGTAGTTATTACCTTGCACTGCTAGTGAATTCAAATCCCAGTGGCCTACTTGTTATTTCCACGTTAACGCCTGTATTCACCTTTAGACCTCCCTATTGTGCCTCCACATATACACTGCCTATATGACAAGACAGTAGTATTTTCGAACTAAGTAGGCTGTACAACACAGATCCAGCCCCAATGTTAACATCTACATACCTGCCAACCTTCTGATATCAAAAACTTGAAGATTTTTTTTTTACTTGCACAAGAGGGAGGGGGCATGTTCAATGTTCGACATTCAGAGGAGGAGGAAGGGGGGTGGGGTGGAGTGAAGAGCACTTTCACAGTGTGAATGAGTCCTAGAATAAACACACACACAAACAGCGACAAAAAGCATGAAATGAGTCCTAGAGGCGTGTGCCAAGACATCTGCAAGTTGTCGCCAAGTGTTCTAGCTATGCCTCCACAGCCAACGCAAACTAATCGCGTGGCACTACCACCATTTTCCCTCAGCGCCATCGGTTTGCCATTGTAGTCCTTATTGCAAGATTAATAGCCCTTTTACATGCAATTTCTTCTGACTTTATTTAATCAGAGACCCAAGCCGAAACTTCTATATTTACTGTGGCAGCATGAACTGTGCACAGCCGCTGCCTACAAGAAAAAGAACACCACACCACTACTGGTCGCAATCGGCAAAGCGTTTTCTTTATGCTGATGCGATCGGTTTCGGGGGCCAAGGCTTCTGGGTAGCATGATCAGCAGACAAGACATCAGACGGGAAGCAGCAGGTAGATTTGGCAAAGAAGTCTTATATACACTAATTTACATGTCAAAACAGGAAGAGGAACTCGGACGAGAAGAGCGGAGCTGAGCTCCTTAGCTACCGAGCTACTTCTTAGCTACCGTGGAAACAGTTCCGCGCATTAATAAAGCATCTGCAATCCCCAGTTCCCTAGGTGGAGAAATGAAGTTCCATTGGGCCAGTCCAATCAGTGGGCACGTGCGGTCAACAGAGGCCCGGCCCACTGCCAGAGGCATCACTCGAACCTCCTCGCAGCTTTTCAAAGGAGTGGTGAGGGTCAGCACCGCTGGTGGCAATGTCGATGTTGTGCCTGGTTATTGGTGCAAGTTCGGCACCCGCAGAAAACAGGCCCTCGGCTGAGGTGTCACGCCCCGTGCTCTCGGGAATGTCAAAACTCTTGACTGGTCATTCTGCTACTGGGGCTAAGCAGCGTGCATCTCCCGTTCTGGGAATCGGCTTCGTTCTTTTCTCGGCTCCCTCGGTCAAGAAGGTTGGTTGACGCTCTTGTCAAGCAGAGATGAATGCCTCACAAGAGTCATCTTCCTATGGGAGAATAAAGGCATGACGAGGGTCGCTTTACCCGTTCTGGCCCGGCAGGGTAACTGACCGCCCAGCATGTGGGAATGGAATGCCTGTCGTCGCCGTCCTTGATGGCCGCTGCGCACAGGCAACCCCTTTGATTCTGCCTCGATCTGCTGGAAGCGCGCCACGTGAACTTCGGCTGAGATCCCAGTCGTAACAGCTTGTCCGCCGCCGCCAAGAAGACGCCACAAAGAGGTCGCAGCTGATTGATTCACCACGAATGGGCGTCAGAGTTGCAGTCTGGCTCATAGTCAAACCCTGACGGCCTGCATAGTTTGCAAGAGTCCTCAGTGGAGCATTAGCGATCAGGTCCTAACCCGCACCTCCGCCAAGGCAGTACATAGCCAACCAAAGAACACCGCCAGGCTTTTAAGTTGAGCAACAAGAGTACAATTTTGGGTGTGACATAGCCCTTGCTCATAGCACAAATCTGGAAACCTGCTCAACCGGAACTGGCCGATCTTTTTTTTTTTTCAGCAAAAGGTGCTATTGTGAATTTTAAGAGAAGACTACTTCTCATTAGAGCAATGAGGCACATCTCTACATAGACACAAAGAAAGAAAATAACTTTTTTTTCAAGCACTGTGATCATTTCACGCAAGGTTATAAAGGGAAGCTGCTGTAGTCAATGCAAGGTCTCAGGTCCTTGCCCGGTACCTGCACTAGCATAAGCAGAGACGTGTATTCCTCTCTGAAGGAACAATCATCCCCAGCTCCAGCATCTGGCTTATTTCAGAAGCTAAAAATCCCTTCTGCTGTGGAGAGACTCTATGGGCACCGTGCAGAAGTAACTCGTGGCGTGGCACGACGCGCGCACCCCTCGCGGCGGGAAGAACAGTTTCGTAGTGACCCATGCGCCGGCCGTGCAACAGAGATGCATAGGATCTGCTGTGTGCGAGGCGCATTAGCCGTTCTTTTGATGAATTTCTAGGTTGCAGTCCCTGGGTTGCTGCTGTTGCACACATTGATCACAGGCCTGATAAAATATTTTTCACTTCCTCGAATAAGCTTAATGAAGCGAAGCTAAGTTTGCATCGCTGCCGTCCAACGAGCAGTGAGCTTGCAATCATGCCAGTTTGCCGTGTCCAGATTTTCCGCGAAGCATTTTTCCCGAAAGAGGACACACTACCCCCCTGCATTAGCATTCTTTCTCAACCCATAAAAAAACAAAAATGTTTAAAGAAATTGGGCAACTCATAGGCATCAGCGCTATCTGCATGGTGCCAATTAGCATGCCCGATAAATGAAATGCACGTCTACTGGGACCGCCGTGCGCGCCCAGTGGCCCGTGCTCGTGGGTGCAGTTGTTCATTGCATAATTTTTATTTAAGCTGTCCTGTGGTCTATATTTCCGTCTACAATAGCTTGCATAAGCACCAATACAATGCAGAGCAATCAATGGGAATGAAGCGTTTTAATTGCGCATTTACAATGCCTTGAGCTTAGTTTCGCAAATTTGGCTTGGCAAATTTATTTTTTTGCTTGCTTGCTTTCATTATTTTTTCATGCCTCTCAGCTCGTTCCTTTTTTTTCCTTCCACACCTCTTCCTTTCACGCTTACGCCGCTACTTTCCTTCTCTTGGGCGGTTTCTTTTGTCTGTCCCCAAGCCTGACGAAAGGGCAGAGAAAGAATGTGAGAATAACGAACTGTTAGGAAAAGAAGTTAAAATAAGCTGAAATGAAACTTAATTTCATGAAGACATGTTACGCAGCATAGTAAACACTGGAAGCTGCCGAAAGCCTTGACAACCTACATCGGACGATTGGCCGATGTCTGACCCACTTTAATCATTTACCCAAGTATTCGCTAAAACTTTCAGCTATGTAGATGAACGCCTTGTCTTCCTGGAATGTAATGCAAACCAAACGAAGTATCTAAAAAAAACTTCCCTATCTGACGTTGAAGTGAAGTACTAGCTCTCCGCTTCGCCCTCCTCTGTAGATGTGATTCATAAAGCCCGTCTGATTTCATATGCTTTATTCCTTTAGTTGTGTTAATGACATTTCCATCTCTACTGAGATTTTGAGCCTCGAATGATGAGCTGTTTATCATGCCGTACTGCTCAATCGAGACTATAGTAAAAGATAAGTAAAAAAAAAACAACAAACGTCGTTTTTTTTTTGCTTATTTGTAGATGCTTTGAGCAGATCTTTTATTTATTTATTTATTTGAAAATACTGCAGTCTCGGAAGACCAAGCAGGTGGGAATATACAGAAACAAAGCAGGTCAGCTTTAATAATAAAAAAAAAAACATACTTGAAATGGGCGCTTGATTTAACAGAAGAAAAAATAAAAGGGATCACACAGCAGCAAATCCAGACCAGTAAATGAATGCCATACAAGAGCACAAAATATAGTATTACACAACAATAGGACATGTAAATAAGGATAAAAACAGCAGAAAACTAAAAAAACACAACTGTAATGCGTTTGTTACACCAGAATCAAAACTTTCCAAAGAAAAAATGGCTGCAGGCAGATTGTTCCACTCTATTATTGTTCATGGGAAAAATGGAGTATTCGAACAAATTAGTGCGCGCGGTATAAGGGCGCAAATTATGGGCATGCTTGTGTCTTGATGAGAACGATAAAAATGGCTGAATATAATTTTGTGAGTTGATGTTCAGATACTTTTTGTAAATTGCAAATAAAAATTTAAGTTGTGCAATGTTCCGCCTAGTTTCCAGTGTTGGGATGTTATTATCTGATAGAACCTTTGATATAGAATCAGTAGCTCTATATTTATTAAATATGAAGCGAACCGCACGTCTTTGGACCATTTCCAGCTTTTGTTTGTCTTTTACGTAGAAGGGATCCCAAACTACTGAAGCATACTCGAGTTTTGGCAAGGTAAATGCTTTGTAGGCTTGAAGTTTTAGGTCGAAAGGTGCCTGTTTTAGCTTGTCTTAAAAAGCCGAGTTTATGTGTAGCAGATGCGCAAATGTTTGTTATATGTTTAGACCACGAAAGAGTGTTAGTAATTGTAATTCCCAGGTATTTGTATTCATCTACTTGCTTTAAAGGGTGACCATCGATAACATAAGAAAATACACAGGGATTCTTTTTTATTTCTGATGCAGAGCAGTACTGTTTTTTGGGAGTTCAGTGTCATGCCCGATACCGCACATCATCACTGATATTGTCGAGTAAATTTCTTTGGTCTTGTTCACATGTTATTTGTTTATAGAGAAGGCAATCATCTGCAGAGAGGCGGATGTTAATATTGGGATGAATGTGAGTAATTATATCGTTAACGTAGATTAGGAAAAGGATAGGCCCTAAAACGCTTTCCTGTGGAACTCCCAATGAAACCGGTAAAGTATTGGAACAATGATGCCCTCTGATCTCGACAAACTGGGTACGATTTGAGAGGTACGCATTGTTCCCATTTATTATGAAGGAAGGAATACCGAAATGTTTGTTTAGTCAAAAGTTTTCTATGAGGAACGCGATCAAAAGCCTTGCTAAAGTCAAGAAAAATGAGATCGACCTGACCAGCTGAGTCAAGAACTTTAGCAATGTCATGGACTGTTGTTACTAGTTGGGTACACGTAGATAATCCTTTACGAAATCCATGTTGGAATGGAGACAGCAAATGGTTACTTTCTAGAAAATTTGTAAGAAAATGAGACACAATATGCTCTAATAATTTACAGCACGTGGAGATTAAGGATATAAACTTAATTTTGTGACAGAGGAATTGAAAGTACTGTTAAAGAGGCAAATAAGGATCGTTAAAAAAAAACGAAAGAAAACTAGCATTCAAGTAAGGATTTGAGGCAGGACGTTCTTTCAACGAAAGAGAAAATTAGACTTGCTACAATTCTGACAGGTGGCAGAGAGTCAGACATGCATGTGTATTAGAAACTCTAGATCGCTAGCTGTGCCGTGCTGTAAGGTAGTTTTCATTCTCATAGCTGTGTCACTGTATCAGCGACCGCGTGCCATCTGCCATCCTTTCCTTTATCGTCTAGAAAAGTGGCAACCGCCCCACCAGAAAACAGCTAAAGCTCTTCAAAAGCCATCTGCTTAATATCAGTGCCTGCAGCATTTTCAGGCCCCGGTAATCCGTTCTCGAGTTTCCAGGCTTGTTGCTTTTCTTTTTGAGGGGGGGGGGGGGGCTTTTTTTATATTCTTTGACTCCAGTTTCATTAATTCCTATTCTTTTTCCATACTCGTTCTACTCGTTCCATCCTTCTCGGCCGCTCAATTCCCCGCAGCTTTCTTTTTTTTTCCCACAGCCACCCTAGCTTGGGGCGTTCTAGGTTGACCTTGTGCCACACTTGGGAGGATGTTCGCCACAAATGTTTTTTGTATTTATCTTCATTTTTACCATGTCTTTTATGGCTCGGCTGCTATCGTCTATCGACTTTTGCCAGAGCTAACAAGGGTTCCACACGTGGCTGCACTACAATAGACGCTATCTCCCTTGATTCATCCGGGGACACGGTGCCCGATTCCCTGCCTTCGAAGTCCTCTCTGTCGCTGACCTGAGCCACTCCACCAGAATCTGAAACTACCTTGGTTTGCCACTGCCTGGCCCATCGCGAGAGAAAGCTCATTCTTCTTTCGGCTTAGTTCAGCTGCAATTTCGCGGGCTTTCAATCAAGTGAGCGCTTGGACGGCTCAGTCACCGAAGCTACGACCTTCTTCCTGCAGCATCTGCTCCGACCTGTTTGAAAAGAGGTACGGAAACTGCTCTATTTCCAGAATGCTAAATGGGCCTATTCTGGCACGTGCGACCGGCAGACATGCGTTATTCTTTACGGCAACCTGTTTAAAACACGCACAATCCCCCGTTAAGTCAGCTGCCTTCATGTATGTGGGGTGGATTACGTCCATGATGGCCACGGAATCTCTCAGAACCCGACAATGCTTCCCATTAACCTGCATCTCTTTTAGGTATGGCTCTAGCAGGCGCATGTTTTTTTCATCTGCATCCGCCAAAGAGAAAAAAACCTTCAACTTCCTGCATGTGTTGGCAAAGTGGCCGGGCTCGTATCGGAAACAGACCGATTTTTCTCTCGGTTTCCTTCCCGTTGTTGGCTGTCACTTTAGGGTAGTTACTCGACTTTGCCCTGTGGCTTTCGTCTCGCTCCAAGGTGCCGCTTGCTAGGTTTCCAGTCTGGGTTCGCGGGAACTTTTCGTTTGCTTTAGGGTTTCTCCGAAAACGCGATCACTCTGTTTCCCACCTAGCATGAAATTCTTCGGCCAGCTCTGCTGCACGTTCTAAGCTTTTATTTCTTGGCCTGTCTTGCACCCACACACGCGTTTCTGCTCCTAGACAGCCATAAAATTGTTCCAGGCAGATCACTTCTATTACTTTGTCATGAGTTCCGAAAGCCTGTTCTCCTCTTTTACCATTCTGTCAGGTCTGCCTTCAGATTGTAAGCGAAATGTGGAAACAACTGATTACGTTGTTACCTAGTTTCCCTGAAACGGCGGCAAAACGCATCTGAGGGATAGGCGGTAGTTTTTGAGAAGTGCTGCCTTTGCTTTAGTATAGTCGGCCGCTTCTTTTGTCAGCCGAGCAAGCACTTGGGCTGCCTCACATGGGAGGACGGTCAGCAGTTTCTGGGGCCAAAACTCAGATGATAACTCAACATTTTCACACGCCCACTCGAACTTTACGAGAAAAAGCCCTATGTCTTCTTCTAGTTTGTACGGTAGCAAGAGGTTTTTTTATTTTAACACTTGATGCTTCCTGACTCCCAACGAAGTTTGGTGTGTGTCTCCCAGTGTGTTCTGCTTGTGCTAACTGCAGGTCGAGCCGTTTTTTTCTCCATCCCCCTTTCATTCTATTTGTCTTCATGATCCTTTTTGAGCTTCTCCTGTTCCTCAGCCTTCTTTAACTCTTCTTGAATAAGCTCCCAACATTCTGCTATCTCCTCCGCATCCGCACTGATGTCCTCATCGATCTAATCAGGACTGGTTTTCTACGGATGGGGCCACAGTCAATGCCCAATTCCCCAAAGATTAAAACTTTTGTGCAACTTTTTTCAGTCCATGACTACTGCAGCAATGGCAAGTCCCTGCACTATGTGGTTAGAGGAAGCCAATCTCCTCTAAAACCACCCTTCATTTGCCGAAGCTTACAAATATCTACAAGTTGTAAAACCTGGCAATGTTCCAAGAGAAGGACCGTTACTTACCGTACCAGAGTCAGGACTGGGGGCGCAGACCATTACACCAAAGCCATCCAATTGATGCGATCAGGTTCGGGGCCAAGGCTTCTGGGTAGCGTGATCAGGCGGACAAGACACCGGACGGGGAGCAGCAGGTAGAGCTGGCAAAGAAGTTTTATATACATTATTCACATGTCAAAACAGGAAGAGAAACTCAGACGAGGAGAGCAGAGCCAAGCTGAACTCCTTAGCTACCGAGCTGCTACTTAGCTACCGTGGATAGCTCCACACATTAACAAAGCATCTGAAATCTCCAGTTCCCTAGCTGGGGAAATGAAGGTCAATTGGGCCAGTCAGGGGGAGTACAATTAAGCTATATCCAGCTTTTAACACTAAACAGCATGACGTATGGTAAGACAGTGATGAATGTTTTTGTAAAGCATCGCGTGTACAAAAAAAAAGAAAAGGTCACAGCTCAGCGGTGCGCTACTACACTGCGATGCAAGCAATGACTTCCTCTTGCTCCTTTAGAAAATTAATATCTAGCCACACTAGCACTTTTATTTTCCTTTACTACCCTACCAAGCTTTTACTGAATTATCTCGATGCGCTCATATATGCATGGATCAGACGAAGTGAGCGTCTGCAGGTTCTTCGCTCAAATCAGACTAGGAAAACCAACTTCACTCATGAAAAAGAAAAAAAAAAGAACCAGGACGGAAATTGAGTAGCCCAAAGACTTCTGAGATTGGCTGCCTAGCGAGCTGCTTCTGGGTGATACGCGAAATTTTCTACAAACTCAGAACCTGAGCGCGACAGCACCGAGCGGAATGCTTTGGCGGCCCTTGCCCCGTCACGTCAGTCAACGCTCCACTGCACTAAGGGAGCTTTTGTAATAAACGGAAAAGAATTCTCAGGAAAAACTCAACTTTATAATTTTTGAAGGAAGAACTGGGTAATGCTTGCCCGCTTCGCGTTCGGCCCAACAAAAGCATCCTCTAGCTGCTAAACGCATCGCATAAGCCGTTGGTCGCCGCCGCTGCATTCATCTTTTTTGCAGACACCACATACACAACAAAACGTAGTCAATGCTTCGTGAATATGGCGCGACAAAACAGAACCACACAATCACTAAATTGCTCTTGCCGGTATGCACGTGCTGAGGGCAGCTGACCGAACCACGCCCAATAAGACCCATCACCCCCCCCCCCCCCCCCCATGCGATCGGTGCTCACGTGATTGCTCCCAAGGTGAAAAACGGCTGCGTCTCCGGGAATTTTGTATTCGCTCATTGAACGTGACTGCGTTCAGCACTTAATATAAGAACAAAGCGCTCGCTTGGAGCCCCTATCACTTTTCGGTAATGACCTTTGCCTTCGACCTTTGCCTTCGATCTTTGCGGTCAACATTTTGACATATCCGCATTATGCCCGAAAAATGCTTCGAGATAAACCTCCCATAGTACCTATGGGAGGTGAAAGCGTGACGTGGAAAATTTTCAACTTAACCGATTTTTCGAGATATGCGAGTTCGTGTTAATGAGGGTTTACTGTATTTTTTTTACTCACATACCTCACAGGCTCCAACTGGAGTATTATGTGAGGGGGGTTACATAAAAACCTGGGGTGTGAAAAGAAGCAAATAGAGCACAGTTACTTAAACATTGTTATACAAATAGTTAACAACCAATCAGAAAGTTGAATGCAGTTAGAAAAACTTCAGATCAAGAGCTGAGCACCCCACCAATCAGCCACTCAAATGACACACTAAGCAATGCATTTTTAGCAGATAGAATCACTAGCCGCTATTTACAACAATGAATTAAGAAGTGAAGCTCTCATTTCCTATTTCTGCCGATTCATTTGGCCATGCAATGCAAAAGAAAATACTCTTGGTAATGATATTTTTACTTCCATGACCACAAGCTATATAAACAGGTAATAAAAGGAAGTGAAGGAAAAGCCCCATGCTTATGTGTAGCAGACTGCGCACAAAATATCATGCAGTGGAATGTTTACTTCATGTGCCTACACTATGTACAAAGATACTGGCCATGTCTACCTTCTGGCTTCTTAAGTGTTATGGACAGAAGACTGCCATCAAGGACAAAATTTACTGGACCACTCCACAGCAGCATATCATGCACACCCATGGTAACACACCAGGTGACGAGACTAGCTCTAGGACAATGCGTGTCGTTCGTTACCAACAAGCATGCTATTTTTCTGTCACTGAGTGCTGCTTACTGATTGCCAGGGGCGTGCTGCAAGGCACTGTTACAGCAGTGGCATTCTGCTGACTCACCAGCGCGAGCAGGTGCCTTTTGTTCCCTTGCTCAGCCACTTGCACACCATTGTGATAATGCACATCTTTGGTACTGTGTATTAGCATACACTGCCGCATGCAACGCATTCATTACAAAAGTTCCAGTCTGCATGTCGCTGCTTCTTTATATTTGCACAGGCAGACAAATGTTGCAAACTTGAGCATGCACTGGGGAGCATCTATACACAATACCAATGAATCAGGGTAATATTGTAGATAAAAACAAAATATAGAAAACTAGCTGTGTGGGTATTGCTCATACTTGCTCAAGGTATCAATTGCATCTGTCAATGAGTTATCGCTTATGCAAACGCCTGGTGCCGAATTCTCTAAGGTGCTGTATGTTTGGTGACGGCCCCTTAACTGATGCAATAAAAGTACCAACCATTTTCCTTGTTGGTAGATCATTTAATATGTAGCTCTATTGCAAACTCTCTATTGAGCTCAATTGAGAACTGTGGCAGTGTCCATTCATATTGATACGCATGAAGTGTGGTAGCTCATAGAGGCACAACTGCTTTTTGCGACATTTGAGTCAAATTAGCAGATAAGGAAGCTTGGGCAAGTTGGTGACAGTATTCTTGGTACCGGTGGCATAGCCAGAAATATTTTTTGGGGGTGTCATACAACAGAATACAACAGACAAATCAGACCAACCGGAAGGGGAGAGCGGGGAAAGGAATGTGGGTGCAATGTTACGAGAATTTCTCTATTGTTCTCAACGTTACACTAACTTATGGTTTCTGCTTGTATATAGATCCCAAGTACTAAATCGAGACCACAGTTCTCATCTGGCCCTTCAAATGTAAGGAGACAGTAAATTACCATTTTAGAAATGCGCTGTTTACAGCACTGCATTTGTTGTTTTATTTTCCTAATATGGCCTTTTAATAAGATGCGTTTAAAAGTGCTGAAGGCAAGCATAATCATAATTGCATAAAAGCTCCCGGGTAAGTGCATGAGACGCGCCTGACCATGCCAATTAGTCAGCGGGGTGCCAGTAGTGCAACAAGAACCTAGAAGCACATTCTTGACAACCAATAAGAAGCAACCCGAAGCATGAAAATTAGCATGCTTTAAGGGAAGGATTGGGCATGCTCCCAACATTGGCCTTGTCACATGGCGTCTCAATGTTAGAGTATGTGCAGACATCTAATTAATGAGCAGCTAGTCAAGTTTAGGAAAGTAACCAGCATCTTCAATTTCTTTTCGACACTGCATATTGCTAAGGACAATGAAGATGAAGCGAGCAGTGGCACAGACATGAGCACTTGCTCCAGGCCTGCTCCCATTATTAAAAACCATCCCATCCCATCACCATCGGTCATGCTCTTTCTTCACTAGCTTCCCATCCTGTAAAAATGTTTTTCTAATCTTTAGAGACTGGTAAAACTCAACACTAGGGCCCCAAAAGCCCTTCAAAAGAGGTATTCCAGCTGTACAACATCATGGCTTAGCCAGCTGCCAAGCAGCTCATCTTTGGGACTGCTGCAGGTACCACTTCTTACGTAACAGCAAAAGCAGAAGGCAATATTCAGAGATAAACACAGGGGTTTCAATCCTCAGTGCACTTACCTCTTGCTTCTCCCTGCCCTTCCGCCATGTGCAAGGTGGGTATCCAATTCCATTTCAATATTCTTTGCGAACACATGCAAACAGAAACAAGTCAAGTAGAGTTTGCAACCTCGTTATAGGTAATTAACAAGAAGCTGATGTTTGCAAGCTTACTTCATGCACTGCACAAACAGAGTAATGCATGCATCAATGCCAAACACTTTTTACAAGTGACCCACATTTGACAACTCCTTGCATGCAAGCTACAATGAATAACATTGTTTGCAGCAAAGAGAAAGCCTTAATAGAGCTTCAAAATGCTTGTTAAGCACATTGTTCTACCTCTTGGTTACGTAGATAGTGACACTATAACTGGTGGTTGTTTTGTGTATTAAGTTGCTCGCGAAAAATGAGTTCGGGCCACTGAGGGTGCTGGCACGCAATGGCCATTTTTGGCAGCGGATGTGTTATCACTGGGTGGGGGTTCGATGATTGGACGAACAATAAATTCACAGCTAAAAGGACTCATAAGTAAATATATGTTCTGTCATATTTTTGTGTTTTCTATAGTATCTACAAAACCAGCATGTTTGTTTTCGTCAAAGTACTAAAAAGTATTACAAAAAAATAAACATTGCTACAGGCTCTGGCTATTGTTCTGCCTCGGGGAACTTTGCGTCTCTCTACATAAATGGCTTTGGCAAGTATAGCTACCCTCTATGCACATGCAAACTCTTGCCTAAACAGCTGGTTTCTCATAGGTGATATCTCGTTCAATTCTGCGCTGCCATGAGGACGAAAACTAGGCAGCACCATGCTACTCGAGCAGCGAAGGCAGTGGAAGAATGTTTTTTTATATATTTCCCTCTCAGAATGAGCGAAAAAAATATGGATGGAAGCTCTTGGCATTCACAAGCAACTGAAGCGGCAGGTGTGCTCGGCACATTTCACTCGAGCAGGCCCTCGAAACTCCTTTGAAGGTTCACCAAAGATTCGGCATTCGCTGGCTACAAGCAACGGCGGCAACGATGTGACACGGTACTGGCACGCACTCACGCAAAACATTGATTGAAAAAAGTAACTATCGTGCGCATTGGCTGAGCAGTGAAAGCTCGTTCCAATCGGAGCCTATCGATGTTCATACATAATTGAGTTTGCAATGTTTTCACTGCTGTTCTTTTCTCAGACTCACCATCACGAGTAACGTCCCTGGCAGCAGCTCACTGTGCTCTCGCCTGTCGGCTTAGTTTTCAGTCAGATTAACGCGCGTGAGCACACTTGTTGAGAGCTTACATCCCTTTGGATTATTTATAATATTGCGTTACCATCAGCTGCGTGGATTGTCAGCGCCAGGTTACAGTGGAGCACAGGAAGGTCAGCGAAATTTACCGCAAGTGCACCATTCCTTTATTTTTCTTTGCTTCATTGTCACTAGCAAAAAATACTGACATATTTACATCTATGGGACACGCATTTCCTTTTTCTTGCCAAAGCGTCTGTTGACGCAACACGGATAAAATGTATTTTCAGCCAACCATGCTGTTGTCTTTTTTTCAATAACTTGAACCCATGCATGCCAAATGGATATGATCAAAAACTAAAATGGGAATTTATCACCTGCGTGCTGAGTGCTTTTTTTTTTTTTTTTTTGGAATGTGAACCTTTTGATTTTCCCTCGCAGGACGCAAATTCGGAACGCATTCACAGGAGTGCACCAGGCTGTATTCCATTTGAAGCAATGAAGCAATATGTCTTTTGAATGCATCTTTGCAATAGTTTGATACCTTGCTTGAATTTGCGCAACTGATTTAAGCGTCATCCTCAGCATTACTGGAAATGTCTCACTGCCCTTTGAAGTGTGCAGGCAATTTAAATATTAAGGCCATGAAAGATGAATGTACACAGACAAAGCCTCTATTCACTGAACATGGCCGCATCAAATGCAAAGCTGGTGGCACACCTGATGATGCCGTGGGCTCCTCACTGTAGATTGTTGGAGACTCCATCCTCCCTACTCCCCCCCCATACCCCCCCCCCCCCCCTTACTGCTGCCTTAACACAAACCCCGATAGGTACATACAACTGGGTGCCGTGCGCACCGCTCTGAAAAAGTCGCCGCAAGCCACCAGCTGACAGCCACTTGCCCGCCAGTGCTACGTAACGTGCGTCCCGATACATACAACTAGGCGCCGTAAACAGCGAGCCACCAGCTGACGGCTACTTGGCTCTTCCACTAGGGGACCCAGTAACTCCGCTTCCGACAATAAAGTTTTGTTTCTCTCTCGAGTGACGCGCAACTGCTGATACTGCTACTGCTAGCCCTACTGCCATTGCAATAACAGGAATAGGGAAAAGGTACGCCCGTGTAAACATAGTTACAGCACTTACCTGCCAATTCTTCACCATTTCCATGATAACGTTTCTTCTCTTGCGGTCATCTCCTGGCATGCCAACACCAGTAAGCCTGCCTTTCGCAGCATTCTTTGTAGTCTGTGGCTTGTATGCTTTCACAAGCGATACGTTCACGAAAGCTTTCCCCCGTCGTCGCATACCGCATAGACTATTGTGGAGCTCCCGTGCCACACGACAAACTGCCTGCAGGCAGCGACTGGCAGATATGAAACAATGAATACTTGCGTACAACAAGAGCATCGCACACCATGACCGCGCACAAACACCGCCATTAACGCAGCCTCCCAGACTCTCTTGGCTACAGGAATGCCTAAAGCTTTGGATGGCTCTGGCTTCGTTCGTTTTGCGACGCGATATCGTCTGCTAGTAAATTATCGTCTTCAGACAGGAAAACCGGTTAGGTCAGAGATTTGTCATGTAGTTTTAACAGATAAAAAGCACTTGCTGCTATTTAAAGTAACGAAAATTATCATTTTATTACTGATGTTCATCGTGGTCATATGGCCAAAGGAAACAAATATACACTCTCATAATCAAGGAGGTTAACATGACCACGCGTTCACATTACCCCCTTTTCTATGCGCTTTGGTGGAGGACGTGTTGCTCATTAACGTGTGCATTCACAGCAGCATACATACTACCGCGGTATTATTATATCACGTGATGCAAATTTTGTGCTATTAGATATTTTTTTTTGTGACCACCACATTACTGCGAAAGGTGCGGTCGCGATTCTACTGTATGTTATACCATATATAGTGTATATATCTCTATTTTCTTATTTTTACCTACCCTGTCCTTTTTCTCTGTCGCTCTTCTTTGATTTCCTCTACCGCTTCCTCACTATGCTTTTATTTTCGCCGCCTCAGCCATGTGCTGCAAGGGATAGCAAAAAAAAATGAAGGAAACTTCATTTTTGATAATGATAAATAACCACATACTACTGTTTAATTTTTGTGGCACACTACGTCGATCCAACGCCGTTACCAGCGTAATTTTGCAGTAAATCTAAGTGCCCCAGCATATACGTTAAGTTCAGTATCCCTGCATTAAATGTACAGTCCAATACCATCACAGCTAAAATCGAAGGGTTGGTCCCCAGCATGATCTTCAGAATGGCGCAAGCTGTAACGAGGCCCGGAGACGAAGTGTTGTCGCGTTTCACGCCTTTAATATATAGCTTTATTTGCATGCAATGCTGCTATGTTCAAGTCCGACTTGCAGACTGCCACTTATATATGACTTGATTCATACAGCTGCACAAAAATGAAAGTTTGAAGCCATATCAAGCCCTGTACGCCCCATGATATTAGCACACATTTTTTACCATAGGTTTCCTCTGCAATTATAATGACCATCACCTTAAATACTCGTACTTCAATTTTGTCTCATTGCATACAGCATTAACTCAGGAAAACAAAGCATGCAGTTACTACATGTCCTGCTACTATATACTTAATCCCTCCCTCATAACATAACGAGAGAGGTGTCCCTTACAAAGATTAGGGCCCTTGCCCCGTCGGTGACGTGCCGACGGGGCTCTGAAGAGGATGCAGTGCAGAGCACATGCCCTAAGTTTGCAAGGCCAATTGCCGAGGTGGATCTTCGCCACCTTTTATGGACGTGCCCAGGAATGCAGCTGTCAAGAATAAGACGACTACAAGAAGTTGGACTGTCGGCTACAAGGGAGGAACATTTACACTTGTGGCCAATGGACAATATTAAGAGCCGGAGCTTGCTCCGGTTTCCTTGAAGAAAATAGACTGCATGACTTCCTTTAAGACAGCCTCATTCTATGCCACATGGGCAAGCCTTTGAATAATAAAAAAAAAAAAATGAGTGCACTTCTGGGTGACCATCTTCCTACTTGTGAAATGCAGGCCATGATGGGAAGGGGGGGGGGGGGGGGGGGGGGGGGCATGGTCAAAAATGTCAAATTTACAATAATTTATTTCTCAACTTTTGGTGTGAAATTTTCTCTTGCAATATTTTCACATCTGTCTGAAACAAGGCAAGGGAGCAAATAATACATGTTGAAGTTCATATACATATATGTAAACAACACTGTTTTATACAACTCTGTTATCATTGTAGTATATGCTCTGACACATCACTGACCTGAGACGTACATGCCACTGCCAACCGGTGGTGAGATGTGGCTCCTATTTTACACTGTGCGGTGCTGTTCAGGCATCCTTCCCTAACCAAATTTAAACCATTTCGTGCTGTTTGTTGATGCAGTATTCATACTACTTTAGGAGAGTTGAGTGAAGAACAGCTACAGCATACTGGTAAGTTGAAAAATTTTATTCAGCTATGTTGTTTCAATATTTTAATAGTTCACACTTTTCTAACAATTATGCATGACATAAAAAGATTAATAAGAAAGATACATACTACATATTTCAAAATGTACAGGGATTGCAATCGCTGGTTTCAATTAAACTAAGTGAGAGCTGTAAGTATTGTCATTTACACATTCCTCAGAAAAAGCAGTTGCTGGATGTCACAACATAATATGTCGCAACATAATAATAGTAGCTGTTCAAATACTAAGTAACAGCTGGTGGATTTGCCCCTCTGCAAAGAATCAGTGGTTAGGGCACTTGATTGCTGTGCCCAAGGATGCAAGTTCAAACACAGGACATGACTGCTGCTTTTCATTGGAGATGAAAACCAAGGCACCCGTGTACTGCATGACGCCAGTGCACTTTGAAGAACCCCAAGGGGTTGAAATGACCCGGAGCTGTTAACTGGTATACGTCTACCATTGTGGATATTGCGCATTAAATAATGCAGTGCATTTTACAAAGCGTGATTTCAGTTAACAAGGTATCATTTCACTTTAATAGAGATAAAAAATTTGTTAAGCCATGCAGAGTATCAAATTTGATATCTGTCGGACAATTGAACTAACCAGAATCCATGCGTGAGATTGTGCATGAAGATGCTGATGTATGCTTTATAGTCATATTTTAGCATATAGCTAAAATGAATAATACTCCCCACGAAAATAATTCAGCAGATCCTATCACAACAGGCTGAACAAACCAAACTTTCCTTCCTTTGCAATTGTTTTGCTTATTGTACAGAATATTTTGCCAGTGCTAATACATGCTTTATTTGTTTTCTTCTGTGGTGCAGGTCACTTGCTACAGGAGTTTGTTGGATGAAGACTCTATAATCGACAAATGATGATATTCAATCTGCATCAATTGCTTCACCTCGTAACAGCTATTAGAAACTTTGGATATCTGTGGGGACGTAGTGTTTTTGTTTTTGAGAACGGGAGTGGCAGGCTCTTTAAAATGATAACTGGTGCAAAATGGGTGCCAAATAAGGTGGTGGAGAAGCTGGTAATGCTGCAACGGCTGTAGCTCAACACTTCATTCCTTTGAGAGATAAGTGAAAGACCTCATTAATGCCATGCTGGCTAATCCACTGACTGCTAAAGCTACACACATATTGATGGAGCATGTCTTCTTGGTCATGCCAACTGCACACCTAGCCTGTCAGCAAAGGCCATCGTTTTGATGGTACTAGTACTATTTTTCTTTGTAAGAAACTGGTGTGCATTGATAGTACACACAGGCTGCCAGGACACATTACTGAGTGCTTTTTGTCTCTTGCGACTGCTCCGTCAATATTGAAATTGAATGATATTGCAGCATCATGCCTTCTCATTGAATTTTCAGCTGATGACACAGCATATATGTATGTGATTTGCCAAATCTTATTGAGCGGGATTAAGATTTAATCCTTTGCTTGTACTCTCAGTTTGGCTTATAGGGTTTAACATCCCAAAGCGACTTAGTCTGTGAGAGATACTGTCATGATGGGTTATGGCAATGTTCAAACATTGTTGCGCTTAAGAAAAACCGACGTAAAGAACGACACAAAACACAAGAGTGCGAACTATCAACTGAAATTTTATTGCTATGAATATATAGCATTACACATAGTTAGCATTACACATACCAACATCACAAAAATCGACAAGTCAGCAAAGTAGCTATCGTCTCAAGGGTGAACGTGATATCTCCATTGCAAAAAAAAAATATGCACGCTCTCATGCGGTCATGCATATGTGGGCAAACAGGAAGATGCCTTAATGAAAAGCTCAGAGAGCACAGGTACAACTGTAACCAGATTAGTGTATCTGGAAATCTGATGCCGCACTGCGCTAGATGCAAAGATTGCGCACCACTTTTCAATGAGACAGCGGTTCTTCTGAAATCTAAAGACAAGCTAACAAGGGAGCTGTGGGAGGCCCACTGTATCGAATCCGGGAATGGGACATGTGTAAGCGACCCTTTGGTCCCCTTATCGAAAAAAGAAAGGGAATACTTGGGAAAATAAAGAAAAGGAGACAAATGTTTTTTCTTTTTTTTTGTGAAGGAGATATCACATTAGACAATAGCTACTTTGCTGACTTGTCGATTTTTGTGATGTTGTTATGTGTAATGCTATATATGTATGTTCATTGCAATAAAATGTCAGTTGATAGTTTGCACTTTTGTGTTTCGTGTCGTTCTTTACGTCAGTTGTTCTTAAGCGCAATGATCTTTGAGCATGTCAGTCACCAGCTAGCCCAACTAGAAACCCTCTTGATGGTTATGGCAATTTCAATCACCTGTGGTTTTTTTTTAACGTGCAGTGGAATTGAACAGTAGACAGGCACCATGCTTTTCACCTCCATTGAAAAGCAACCACCGTGGCTGGGATTGAATTCTTCTTTGGGTTTATATCAAGCCCCGTAACCACTGAGCCACCATAGTGAGCATGTGCTTTATACAGTGCACTCTGACTAGATTATGATGAAATGTCACTCAGTATGGCCCACAAGTTTTAGGACGCAGCTACTGTTAATAAACATGTGGGAGTGCAGTGATGGCAAAACTTTGCTGCTAGCTGCTAACAGAATATTTTCAGTGTCTTGCTGTTTTGTGTTAGGGTGCATTCAACTACTCTAAAGTTCAAGCTGGTTACTGTTTTCTTGAGCATGTTGTAAATCACATTATTGTCAATATACCCTACAGGGTACAGGGTGTTTCTAACTGTGGCTAAATACCAGCTGCTGGTATTTAGTTGTACCCAGCAATAAATATGCCATAGATATTTTGAAGAAGTGCCTGCAAAATGAAGCTTATACACTTAGCTAAACAAACTACACTTAAGCAAGTAAATTAGGTCTACTGGAAGAAATAGGGGACGTGAGGGATTGGCAGGATGCTAGTACACAATGCTATTGCCTTGCAGGAATAGCAAAGATTCACATTGCTTTCCTATTTATGAAGTTATTGTCTGATATCAATGCTATAATTCAAAAAGCAGATGCCTCCAGGTCAATAATTAGCTTCCAGAGGAAGTCATGCAGCACCTTAGCATCAAGATGTGCCACTGGTAGGAAGTGTACGTCTTTGTTTGAAGAACTCCTGGAGCATGAATATGTGGGCTGCTTTCGCAGGGCTTCACAACTAAGGGGACAGGGGACAGCGCTTACATTGTCTTGCCTTTTTTCGAGTGTTTAATACTTCATGCATATAACATATAACAGTATAACAGTTTCGGCATCATTTACTTATGGTATGTTGTTATTTTTGTTTTTCATATTGTTCCATGTAACCCATGCACTATTTCTCTAGTTTCTGTTTTCTTGTTGTTCCAATGTTTTCCCGTTCTAGTTCGCATTGCATATTGAGTTTGCTTCGCCCTTATGTAATGCCCTCGGGGGAAAATGAATGAAATTGAATTGCAGAAGACGAACCCTTTCAGAAGGCTCACATGCATGCCGATATTCCTGTGAATCTCTTAATAAAACACATGTAGCACTGTTTTCAAATCCCTTCGGTCACTCAGCTTTTTAGGTACAAGCAACTCATCACAATTGCGCAGCGTCACTAAAAAAACGCTTCTAAGCGAAGACTGGTAATGACACAATCACCCGCGAACGGACTGCGGAGAAGAATGAATAGGACCGTGCTATTTTTTCCTTCCGAAGTTCGCGATAGTTTTCGGTACATATCCGTGCGTTCAATGAACGCTGATAACATGCAAAGTGATAGCGGCCTAGACGTGGCAATGGTTCACGCTACCAATCGACTGCATTGCGTCTACAACTGCTATTACCGCCGCGCGAGCCATTTTTTTGTGCGTCTTATCACCGCGAGCCATATTCTTTACGTGGCATATACATATACGTGTGATTCTCTCAATAAATATATAAAAAGTTTGAGCGAAACATCCTCATTAATTATTTGCAACGACTGCGTTCGGGACGTAGGTGACTCAAGCGACTAGCTGCGGTGAAGTCCGTTTCTTCTGCATTTGCCGGCCTGTACGGCGAGGTTTCCGCATACTGGGAACGGAGTATCCGCATCAACCGTACGCACTCCGTAGTTACCGCATCATGTCAGTGAGGAATCCGTATGCTCCGCACACATCCGTCCGCAATCGCCGTACATGCTCCGTACACTCCATTAGGACATCCGTATCAATCGCATGACGTCTATATGTTCTCCGCACACGACCATCCGCATCCGCAGCATGAAATCCGTAAGTTCCGCAAGGACTTCCGTAACGAACGTATGAAATCCGCTTGTTTTCTGTAAGTGTGATGCGGAAAACGTACGGAATCCGTACATTTTCTTGCTGCATACGGAGTCGTTTCAATAGGGATGGTTGAATTGAAATCATTTACTCGACTCCAGTGGACTTTGAAATTAGTAGCAAAATTTTTAACTGCAAAGCCTATTAAAATCTAATGTTTTTTGTCTATTTTTACCAGGGAGCAAAATGCAGCTAAGGAGTATTCTGTGATCGCCAGCTTCCTTAAATATAGCCAGCATACACGCAACACATCATTGAATTGTAGTTTGAATTCCAGTTTCACCATGCACAACAATTGTGCCTTCAGGTTGGATGCTCATTGGGAATAACAATTCTAACCAGTAAGATGACCAGAACTTAGCAGTCCATAATAAAATTAAATTGTATGTTTAGAAAGAGATAAAACTATGCAGTTGGGAAGCTATTCCAGCTGGGAGGTCACTGGAAACTCGAAGTCATTTGAATATGAAAATTCAATTGGGACTAAAATTTCTAATTGGAAAGAAAATTGAAATGAGAAAAGATGCCTAAATTAAATGAGGGCTTCAAGAGAAAATGTATATTCTGACTGGAAACTTAATTGGATAATGCTCGATTCTCTAGCAGGATCTAAACCACATTTTAGAAGTGAGCACTTGAAACTTAAAAGAGCACTGGCTGGTAGTAGAGTGACCAAAGTTACCAAGTAGCTGCAGTTACCAAGCAGTCATAATTGAGGCCTTCAATCACTACGCTTAAAAGACAAAGTTTGCAAAAGGACAAGCGCATAATTAAGTCTGCTGCACATACGAAATAAGCATACCCCTCAATCGATCCAATAAACAATAAAGAAATAGCTGGTGTACTGAAAGTGGGAAACACTGAAGCCATCTGCTTTGAGCAACTCATTCGCGATATTATAAACCTTGTTTTGAAAGCATAAAGAAAAAAAACGAAACAACTCCAAATGCCAAAATTTTAATTTTCCGGTCTTTAAGGCTTCAAAGCTACTACTCGCTTTGTCAAAATCGATACTTTTTGCCAGCTCACCTTCGAGAGATGATAATGCAAGATCTGAAAATTGCACTGAGCCATCATAGGTGTACAGCATTTTTTATAAGCTTCAGTTTAGAAAACCTTCTCTCACATGATACAACAGACACTCGTAAGTTTGGAATAGCTGCAGGCTCTAAAAATGGTCGAGACTCTAAAAAACCACATCCCGCGGAAGCCCAATGCTGCTCATCCATTGGTCTCTTTGAGTCTAATGCCAGCAGCTTTGAGGTGTCTCCTCTGGCAAGGAATTTCTATGAAATGTGCTCTATCGGACAGCTTGGCATAGAAAAATGTGAGTTCGGAATACATACTTTGAGGCTTGAGCGGTTCCTCAGTAGAATAAAGAAATCTTTTCGCTTCAAGAGAACAGGATATGTTCTGCGGCTTCTAAAATCGCTTTTCATTTAATACAGAGCTCGGCATAAAATCTACCAGTGCAGTCCAACAGCACTGGTAGATTTTATTTACTCCCTTTTATTTACTTCCTGCAATGAAAACCCTGCACCTCAGACACGTTCCCCTACCATACTCTTGTTTAACTTTTAATGCCTGTCTACTGATATTCCGAGCTCATTTGATTTTACTAGTTTCTGGTCAATAGCATTACACCCTGTGGCCACACTCAACTTCGAGAGGGCTTTAAAGCCTCCAACTCTGCCACCACTTTATCAAGGTATTAGCTGCTTTGTCTGCAAATAAAGTTATGCAGCGTTTACTATTTCAGGTACGGCATGCTATAGGCGCAAGCAACATACAAAAGGAAAGTCAGAGACTACTGCATTCTACATGCAAATAAAAATTTATCAATGAGCGGTGTTGCCTTGCTTACAGAATACATTTAGTCTCAAAGTGGTCTTCAGCAGCGGAGTGATAGTGGGGGTCGTCAGGTTTGATATAATGATGTATTATAGTAGAGCACCAGTAACTGCCGTCAAGATCGTGCAGAGGTAGCCCGCATTGTCCAACCGTGACAGTTGCTCCAAGAAACTATCAACCATTCTGTGGGGACACGATCTCCTGAGTGCAGACTCAAGGCACATAGCAGCAACACCTCTTTTGACCGTCTTCGATTGCGCAGACCCATACGGCATAAGATCCTTTGCAACTCTGGGATGATATATACCACACAGATGCTTTTCTGAAAGAATCATTTTCATGCCCAAAAAATGTAGACAGTTATCATCGTTTACCTCATGCGTAAAAGTTAGGCCTCTACCGTGTAGTTTAAAAACATCTAAAATATCATCTCATCTCCTCTCAAAATCTCATCTGCGTCGCTGCGCATCAGCCTGTCAGGCGCGCGGCCGAGAGTACTGTGCGCCGTCCTCGAGGAAAATGCGGCCGCGGATTTTTTTTTCGCGTTCGCACACTGAATACTTTTCCCATCTACTATACTGATAGCATTTACACGGGTTTCACTATTTTTATTAGTGTTTATGTCCAGGCTGTGCAAGATACCAGCCAAGGTGTATAAAGATGCAGGTTTTTAATTTATAGCTGTCCATAACACAAACACTTCTCTTTGTTTTCTCCTTGACTGTTCATTGGATTCCTTACCTTGAGGAGATTCTTTCCTTTTCTTTTCCATAAAGGTAGGGGCTTCAAAGGGGTTTTTGCAACCAAAAGTGAAACTAATTTTATTATGGTGTAACGAAAAGTAAATACTTGCATACTATTTATCTACATACATGCATATATGGACAATCTATCAATCTTGTCACAGTGCGTCACAGTACATAAACTGTATACCAGAAGGCAAGAATGACCACAATTTATATGTAACAAACAAAATAGGGAGGATCGACCTACTGGCAATGCCTTAGCTTCATCATCTTCAGGGGCTGCCTCTGCTCTTCACGGTCTTTGTTAAGGCTCTGTACAAGGAACGTGAATCTCAACAAAACATAAAACCTAATGATGTCACCCAATTTTCTATATCTGTGCTCATTGCAACCAATCAGGGGCAGCATCAATTTAGTACACTGCTTGCAAATTTAAGGAGACTTTCCTCGTGCAGCTGATTTTTGCCCCTGAACATTGTAAAAGCATCCTCTAGGAGTTTAGTTATGTAGTAGTTTTTGTTTATAATATACAAGGCCTCCTTTGTCAAAATCTAAAGTACAAATTTCTGCCCTTGCTTCATTTTGTGCAGTAGAAGCAGGACAGCCATTTTTGATAATCCATTTCCTTGCCATACCCTGCGACGTAGAGACTAAGACACTATTGCTTTTCTTTTCAGAGTACCCAGAGTGATGATTTCCAAGACTGGCCTCAATGATGTCTTCAGAATTATCAATTTGCCCTTTATCAAGTTGATCATATACAACATCTGAAAGGTGCTGCTTCTGTATAGACTCCGAAGGGTCAGTGGAGCTCAGCAAAGTACTTATAACGTCAGGTGAAAGTTTCCTCTTTTCGATGACTGAGCTAGATTATAGAATGACAACAAGTTGATACTCATAAGGAATTGTGACACATTGGGATGATCATGACTTCTTGAAGATTACCGTATTATCCCAAACAAATGTTCAAGTTTGCCTTGGCCGAGACGAGATGTGATTAGATATTTGATCTCTAGAGTAGAGCTCAAGTATGACAAGAAGTCAAGGATGGTCTTTACTGTAACCCTGAATTCAACAGCTGTGTGGGCAACTATAAGAAACCTCCTCTCGCTGGTTTTGCATCTTCTTCCCATTCATTTAGAAATGCTAGGAACTGCTCAAACATTCTGCGTTTGCACTACAAGCTTTAAACCCTTCTCAGTTGTCCTGGAATTCATTATGCGAATTAGGTTGTTGAATTTCTTAATAAAAACCTCTGTGGGCTGCACATTCCTGTATAAAGCCACTATTTGCTCCATGCAAAGAAACAGCCCTTTGATTACTTCATGACCAGAAATCTGAAACGCAAGGTTCACTCAATGTTTCGAAGGAGTTTCATATGTGCACTCTTTATTTTATGCATTGCTTTAAGTGTGACATTATCTCGGTCGACATCCCAAGCAACCTCTACAATGCCAGAATATACATGTTCAGAGGGAGTAAGGACACCTTTTGAGAAAAACCCGTTCCTCACATTCTTTATCAAATGTGAAAAATCATACATAAAATATAGTTGCCTCATGGATTCGACAGGGTGATTTGTGCTGTTTCTCACGTTGCAGAAATAACCTAATGAAAAAAAAGCATCAGAAGAATTAGTTTCGTATGTTTAGGCAGAAATGATAACAAGCTCGTGTTTGTTTTCTTCTCAAAAATGCAATTTACCTAAAAGAAAAACCTTACCGTGTATAGCAAAATGTCGCCATATGATCGTGCTCCAAATGGCACCATCACAAGTTATTGTGTCCACAAATAAGCCGGCGTGTTCGACAAGAACGACAGTCTCCACAACAAGTTTGACAAGGTATCTCTGGATCCCTTGAGACTGCCTTTTGAAGCAAATACACCAAGTGTCATCATCCACGTTCCTGAAAAAGGCGAGTATTATGCAATGAAGAATTATAGTTTGAATATTGATTCTCCGTATATTTATTGCAGAGAGCAGCATACCAGTGTATGGCTGAAAAAGAACAACCATTCCATGGTTTGATAGCGCGCCTTTTTGCTCAACAGGTGTATGACTGAGGAGGTCGAAAAAGCCTTCAATGCCTCCTGAGGACAAAAAACAATATGGCATACACTTTAAGTATTTCCTAAAATCTGACACTATAGGCAAGGACAAACAAATCCACGTGATGAATATTCTTATTACGACAGTGTTTTCTAGTTTATTAAATAGACGAATAATTCTAGCAGAAAGTTTTTGGAAGCTATGAGGAAGTACAGTATAACAAATCGCAATTTCTCAGAAACAGTACTGCAACTCACAAGCTGATTTCACATTGAGATGTTCCAACAGTTTGAGCTCGTCTAGAATCAGTCCTCTGTGGCGGCTGTATTCGTCCGTGGTTTTTGTCTTTTCTCGAAGAGTAGCGAACGCCTTTGGATTCAGCCCAAAACTGCCTTTGAACCTTTGCAGGTACCACAAAAAACAGGTTCTTCCAGGCAGAACCATAATCTTTGTCTCCTGAGATGCTGATACATTTCGGGCTTCTCATGTGCATGAGCAGGCATTCAACAGCCCATTCATCTTCATAAGTCATACCTTTTACTGAAGAAAATAGTTTCTTACTTTCAGTTTGTTGGGGAGAGATCTAATCGTTTCGTCTAATAGCTATTCTGTGAGGATTCGAATAGCTTCTTTCATTTCAGTGAGTTGCTTCTGTGCATTGGCAAGCTTTTGTCTTGTTCTTGCCAGTGAACGGGAGATGTTACGGTTTGGTTTCTTGTTCATTGTGGTCTTCTTGTCCCTAAAACTTGTTTTGCGGCAAACTCCTTTGGTGGAGGCACTGAACGCAGGACTCGGCTCTCCCGTCTCCAACCAAACGTTGTTTTGCAAAAAACATTTTTCTGTATAGTTCCCTGAAACAGGCTTCATCCCTACACCACTGCTCAGGGCTACCTTCTCAGTTTCAACAATGAACAAATTTGCCTCGCTTTAGGTTTTAAGTACTTGCTTATATCTTTCTTTTCCCCGCGCATATACCGTCGCTACGAAGAAGCCCCGCCCAGGAAAAGGTTTTCCAAACATCACCATTTTCGACGAAAAGTTCGTCAAAGTTATTTGCTTCTACTTCACAGGAAGCTAAGGTCAGAGCGTCAGCCGGTAACGTGGGCGCTCTCATTCACGTCGCCGGAATGATGATCCCCTGGAATGGGTACTGATCTTCGCAGGTTGAAGCAGCAGTGTCTGGAGGCTCAAAAACTGGTGATGTGTGTTGATTCTCTAGTCCAGAACGCGCTATATCTGCTGTATGTTAAGGAAATGTGGTATCCACCTGGTTTTCAGATGCGCCGTCGTCGTCCGTGCTATCGTCGACCGCACTCTCTATCGAGTTGGCATGCTCTCGCTCGGCATGTTCCTTGCGTATTTTTGCTGGTACCGCTACCTCTTGCTCATATATAATTTTTTTTTCTCCTTTTCGTTTCTCTGAGAAGCACAAGGTACTCCGAGCAGGCATCAAATATTGTAAGCACCGCATCATGCTTCAGGCGAGGTCTCTCGCCGGGAATCTCGTCAACGACCCCATTCATGGTCACCTGCAATATGCGTTCAATGCAGTTGCTTTCAAAACGTTTTTCGCAGACTGCCGCCTTTGATGACACCCTTCTATTTGTTCGCTTGACGTTCTTCTCTCACTCTGCAAGCCGTGCAAGGTCCGTCGGCACCGAGAATAGACACACGTTATCGTTGCTTGAGCGATATCCACTGCCACACATCGGCACAAAGCATGTTTGTTCTTTAGAAGGCCGCTTTACTATGGACATGCTTCCTCTTAAACATGAAGAACGGCCATCCCGATACGCACGCACCAAAGAGCACGTACCAATAAGTTACACCAGTTATACACCTACGCAATCGGTAACGGCGACTGCGCTTAGCGCGGTCGTCTGCAAAGCTCAATTGTCTGCTAGTGTGTTGTGTACTTCCGCACACCTTAGGGTGCCTCGATGCCTTTCGCCTCCGCTTCCAGGGTGGAGACACCGCTCTCACCGGCGGCATGTTGGGTCCCACTCACCCGTTCGGAAGCATTTCATTTCGAAAACCTGAGGATCTTAACGTGCACTGACATCACGGAGGTGGAGTCACTCCTTCTAGTCCTATGGGGCTGAGAATGGTAGGCCCCCGACATTTGCGGATGAGTTTGGTGGGACATCAATGGTTAGTTTCGGATTCCTGGCTGCTGACGTCACGTCGATAGAGCGAGGGCACCCTGCGGCAAAGTCTACGCTTTGAAAGGGCCCGATTAGGGCCCGAAAGGCACGACGTCGCGGCAACTCTGAGCTGGGACACCGAGCCGGAACGCCGCGCCGGAAGGCCGCACCGAAGTGGCGGGTTGTAACGCCGCGTCGAAACGCCGCCATCGCCCCGGTAGAAACGCCGCGCCGCACGCTCGATTAGGACCCAGATCATGCCGCCGGGAGGGGAAAACGGCGGCGTGGGGTGGTACAAAGGGTGTCCTCACCCTGGAAGCGGAGACGAGAGGCATCGTGGCGCCCTAGCTCACCTACTTTGTGAGCGCCGCTAAGCGACGACTGGCCGCAGTCATTGCAAAAGGCGCCACTTCTTCCTATAGGAAACTGCTGCTTCACGGCACACTAGCCAGTATATTCTGGCCACTGTAATGAGGCAAAAGCCTCTATTGCAACCTTTCACTACCTAGCGCCCCTTTCTTTTGAAGCGAGAAGCTTCACTAGGCTAGTCAACTCCGAGTCTCGCATGTGCTCCGTTATTAGAAAAAGCTACTGCAGTGCATGCGCAAACTAAGTGACCTCACAGGAGAGACAACCTGGGTCTCTCGTTTCACATAGGACGGTCATGTCAGAATCAGCCTGCTAGGACCCTGGCCTTCACATTACCCCCATAGGCCACTAAGGCACGTTAATACGGCTTGGTTAAAGCGGGGCTTTATATGTGGGCTGAGGAAGAAGAAGAACGCTCGGTCACCACGGGGTTGTGTTTAACCATTAAGAAAAAAGTCATCCTCCACAGGGAATTGAAATCCTACCCCGCCGATCACCTGCCAAGCGCGTTAGCCGACTATGCCACGCCAGACACGTGAGAAGGTTATCAGACCTCTCCCTGTTTGCAAAAAATGTGATGTCAGGTAGGCACGCGACGATGGGGGCGCGCCGGGCTTGGTGTTCAAAAGCGCTCTTTTCAGCCCGGTCTTCCTGCTGCAAGGAGCGGCGGGAAGCTGCCCGCTGCTGGGCAATGTTTCCTTCAAATATTGCCATAGGGATATTCGCATCCGGTACAATACGCGGCACTCCTTAGTACACGCACCTATTAGCAATTTTGCCTTGAAAAAGATGACAGTCTCGGCAAGCATGAATGCAATTATTTTTGTTCAATGAACGGGCACGGCCGCTTGCGGACGACCTGAAGTCCTACCAAGCGCTTGAAACTCATACGACATAAGCTTGCTGGAAAACGGGTCAATTCAGGCATATTACACGCATAATTTTCTTATCCTTTTTTTGAATCTTCGTAAAATCGACTGTGAGCCCCACGGAGCGTAGGCAGTTATGAGCGAAAACTGGAGCGCACGCGAGAGCTTCGTGCTTGGCTGGATGATTTCCATCCCAAGTAGTAGTAGCAAGTGGTTTTATTATAGAATAAAATTAAAATAATAAAGGAATGAGAAATATGTTTTGCCTGCCCCGGTATTTGCTTTCGAAATGAGCTAAAGCACCTGATCTGGGGCGGCGAAAATAAAGGGATAGCAAGGAGGCGGATAGGAGAAACTAAAAGTTGAGCGACAGGGAAAAAGGACAGTCATCCCAAGTACAGACATTTTTAGTTTTAGTTATGTTCGGCCAGACAAAGAAAAAAATTATTTCCTCCTAATCACGTAGCACTTTTACCGAAACTGTGTTACAAGGAAGCTATAGCAATAACACGCGAATGAGTCTCGTGGTATGGAAAGCAACAAACAGCTATTTGTACCACAAAATAATATGCATGCAAGGCACACAAATATTCATAAGGGCGCTTAAATGATTTTAGTAAAATCACTTTTCGCTTGGGGCCCGATAGTTTTTGAACGAGCTTATATAACGGTTCCGTCAAGGGATGCTCTTGTACTTCTGCGATCATGCCGCTGGCATGACCAAGGGAGCCATTTGGTGAGAGAGCTAGCTCCTTCAACATGGCCTACTGAACTGGAATAAATTCAATGCCGAGCAAGAATCTCTAAAAGCGCTGCAATAGATCGCATGCCGCCCGGGCCTTTTAGAGCGCGAGTGGTCAACATTCAGCACGATTCCTTCGGAAGGGTAATTAAGCATACTAATAAGTGCTTGTTCTTTTTCCCAGAATTACGCGAACGCACTTGTATACCCGAAAAATGTGCTTACTGTCGAGAACAATTTCGGGGCCTGCCGGCGCATGACGTTCGTTTCTTTGCTCTTTGCACAGCTGAACAACGCATTTGGGCCGCGTATAGAACGGAAGAAAAATGTAGTTGGTCATCTGTGATCGAATATCGTATCACACCCCGCGGGATCTTGACGGCGTTGCGAAGAACACAGCAAGTTGTCACCAGACGCGACCGAATCCTCCGCACCATGCCACCAGCAGCGGAATGTTTTGCCCACCAAGGGGAGGGCGCCCCCTTTGCCCCTCCTCCGAAACGTCACTAGTGACGTAGGTCGGGAGAAGCCTATTCTCGTTGTCTAGTGTTCCTGCCGTCTCCATAGCAACGCCAACACGGAGACAGCGGGGCGCACGCCATCTGCCGCTAGCTATGAAGACCAAGCGGGGCAACGAGCGCGCATCATCGCCGCAGAGTGGAGCTACTGATCTGGAATCCGGCACGGATGGGATGCAACTTTGCGGTTTCAGCGTTTACCGTTCGGAGGCGGCGTTCGCAGTTTAAAATGCTCTCTCTGTTTCATTTCTAAGTGTGGAGTCTGCGTCCGGCTGGGACGCTAGCTTGGGACTTCAGCATTTCCAGTTCGGATGCACCTTAACACTTTCGCCTCGCCTCAATTAAGGCACATGTGCTACTGCGCATGTGCGCCGCCGCTACTACTGCGCGACAGAGATCAGGCCAGAGAACAGGCGTGCGCACTCGTCATGGAAGAAGACATTTTCGCTTCGGATATCCTGGCTTAACCAAGCTAACCCACTGCCAATTTTTGAAGCAAAAAGCTTCACGAGGCTAGTCAACTCCCAGTCTCGCATGTGCTCCATCGTTAGAAAAAGCGACAGCTGCGCATGCGCAAACCATATGACGTCACAGGAGAGGTGCAGATGGTCGGAGCCGCCGCTACCACCCTAACTGCTGCCGCGACTCCGTGCGTTGACCTTTAGCCGGTGCCGCGCGCTTCTGCGCATGCAGTGTGAAGTCTGAATACTGTGTCAAAACTGTTCAAACAGCTGCATGTTACTATACGGATCACCAGGCTGTGGTTATGTCTATACAGAAGTGTAACGGTGGTGATGATGTGGAATAGGAATAAAGTTTTATTTTATGTGATGTACGCCTGTAATCAATGTTTCACCGTGAAGATAAGCCATGGAATATCTATAAGGTGCAAACGTGAACAGTAAGGTAAGCCACTACTACGCCAAGGAACCACAAGCTAAGCCATGACATCGCCGAAGTTTTTCGCTTCTGATATCCAGGCTTAACCATGCTAAGTCACGACCAATTTCTTTTTCACTCTCACCCTCTTCCTTTCCTTGTGGCTCGGTTAATGTGTCCACGGAGCATTGTAACAGATACTGTGCCTTTTATTTGCTGCAAACCAATATGAAACATCGCTGATGCCTGCTGTAATGCGCCTCCTTCTGTATGCTGCGTGGTGCGGCGTTCGAGCAAGCGACAATGAAAGACGCGACACGGACGCCTGGATCGGAAGCCCGGATCGGACACCTGGTGGGGTCATCTTCGTACATGCGGCATTGTCAGTGGTGACTTCACGACCGGTTGTAACGTCATCACGTCAGTTCCGGTTTTTAAAAATATTCGGATGTGACGTCATGACGTCCCCAGGGGATGACATTATGACCGATGACATAGTAACCTTTGTCATTACCCATGCTTGGTTAGTCATGACTAATTAATATTAGTTATTGAGTAGTTAGTTGTTGCTTAGTGCTTGCTAGTGATTAGGTAGATATTGGGTAATTAATTCAAAATAATTATTAGGCGGATAAGTATTTATTTCGGTAATATGTAATTCAATAAATTGGTAATTACTAGAATATTACGTAATTAGTAAAGTATCTAATTGCCTAACTACAATCTTACTCATTATTACTCAACCAATTACCCATTACTACCGTTCAATTAGTTACTGTTTAGCAATACCCATATATGATGCACTCTAGAAACTGGGACATCTGTCAACAGCTTCTGCTGACAATGATGAGGCATTAAATGCTTTCCCCTAAAAAAGAAGCCAGAAACGACAGTGGACGAGGGTGTCTCTATGAACGCCTGGGAAAATAACAAATGGGCAACATGGCGTCCATCCTGAGGAAAGCGGGCCTTAGCAGACCCCTTCCTCTTCCCTACCTCGGGGGTCCAGGCGACTCATCTTAGACGCCAGTCGCAGATCACCGACACCACCTTGGTGCGTCACCTTCATGGCAGAGAGAGACGATCGCTAGACGGTGCACAGTTTGGAACTGTGTTGGTTTTGTGTGTGAGACTGTGTTGGGGAACCCCCTCCCCAGATGTGCGTGTAGCGGAGCGCTTCTGCGATGTGGCGAGGCGTTTTGGCGCAGCGTTGCGACGCGCTGTTTTGATGTGGCCTTCCGGTACGGTGTTCAGGCTTGTCGTTGCCGCGGGATCGTGCACTCCAAACCCCAATCAGGCATTTTCAAACCGTTCATTGCCGCAAGGGGCCCTCGTTCTGTCGACATTCCAACAGCAGTTAGGAAGCTTGCACAGACTATGGACACCCCACCTAGCTCTTCCACCGCAGTATGGTTCGGTAAGTCGTTCGGACACACCCACGAACATCCGCAGAACTGTGTCGTGAGTTGGTAACCGTTTTTTGTTCTTGTCATTAAGCTTGATTTCGGTGGGCTTGTTTGTTTTCCTATTATTTTCACGGTGGCTATGTTGACCTCTTCTTCCTTTAATGCTCAAGGGTTTCGTGATCATGATGTGCAACAGGAAGTTCTCTACCTTGCTGGTTTGCACCGTATTGATGTGTTTTTTTTAAGTAGTGCCATTTTCGAACTCCTGCGGATATTCTTTCTATTCGTTGTCGATTGAATAGAGTCGCTTTCTTTTTGCCTGACGGACTGGAGATGTTGCAGAGTGCGGGTGGTCTTTCTAAATCCAGCATTCAGAACCAGCGCACATTACACCTTTGGGATGGATGCCCGAGTGTTGGTAACAGATATCTTTCGGAATGGCCGGAGGACTCGGGTAATTAATATCTACGCGCCAGCAACAAGAGCTATGGCAAACATTTTTTCAGGTCAATAAGGCACCACTTACTTGAGGATGTACCAGACGTTCTGCTGGGCGACTTCAACTGCATGCACAACGCTACGCAAGACGTTAGAGGGGCCGGACGCGTATTGCGAAACCATATCCCATAAGCGCACTCGAGCAGACGACGCTCTGGTGCGTGGATGGATGGGATGGAATATAGGAGCGTCCCCTTTGAAACGGAGTGGTAGCAGTAGCTATCATGCTCATTTTCCTCCCGAAATCTTCATTATTGATTTAGAATGGTTAACTAAACCATCATTCTATTTATTAAATTTTGTTCCTACATTACTAACATTATGTCACTTCTCTGCTTTTAAGCCACCAATCTTCCAGTCGTTTTTTGCTAGTTTCCACCGCCGGTTTATTCACCCGGCCACTGTTATCTCTAAACCCCAGAGCTTCAGGAACAGTGATTGCGCCTGCACCAACTTCCGGATGGATACCATTACATTCGAGTATAATATGGGCAATTGTTTCACTGGAGTTTCCACATACAGCACATGCGTCATCTCCATTGTTAAATTTCTTTTTGTAGCTGCGTGTTCTAAGGCACCCTGATCTAGCTTCAAAAAGTAGGGCACTGCCTCTTGAGTTATCAAAAAAATCTTCCTTGCTGATATGCATCTTCCACTTTCGGTATAATTCCACTCTGTTTATTTTCCATCGAATTTATCCAATTTTGACCTGTGTTTTTCACCTGTTGCTTAATGCTCTGATTCTGCGTGATTCTTCTGAGGAACGTCACCTGGCGGGAAAAACAGAATATTGAGAAAACGAATAACACTGCATTTAAAGGCCGCGGGTCCCATCGTTTCGTACCGCAACGGATTAACACTGCTCACTGATACCAGTGCAACATCTGCTCGAATCCTGTGTTGCATTTTTTTTTCTGAATATAGTTTTGCATGTGCAGAACGTTAAAATATCTGATCAAAATCTCTTTCCACTTTACCCCCCACCTCCCTCCCTTCCCTTACGGCGCGGTTCAGGTATCCACAGACACAAGTGTGACAGATACTGCGCCTTTCCCTTCTTGTGAACCAACCAACCAATCAACATCTTTCCTGGGGTGTGTTCCACTTTAGGCTGCATTATGTGACGTTTTTGATTCAGTGAGTGCATTTCACCTTTAGGTTGCGATCACAGACACCTTTCAGCAAGAAGCGCCGCTTTCAGTAAGTGTATGTCACCTTAAGGTTGCGTTTAGACACACATTTCAGCAACAATGGACGTTTAACATGCTGAATGCGTCGTCTGCTCGAGTGCTCCCCTATGGGATATGGTTTTGCAATACGCGGCTGGGACAGGGGGCCTCTATCACGCGACAAAGCTCGCGAAGATTGTACGCTTGCTACAGTTACAAGGTGCGTGGGTACATTGACATGGTGCCACGTTTACCGCCACTCGCGCCAGGGCTCGGAGTGGCAGCAGGTTTGATAGGGCTTACTTGTCTCCCGGCCTTGCATCTAGATTGTCAGCATGTGCAGTTTTGCAGCTTCCCCAAGATCTTAGCAATCACTAGCCGCTCTCGGTGATGCTGCGCGTTATTCCCAGTCGCAACATCGGACCTCTCACATGGCGCATGGATGCCTCAGTCCTGGAAGACGTCCAGTGTGTGAAAAACAGTCGCAAAGAGCTAAGAGCATTTTTGCCTGAGGTGCGCATAGTTTCTCCAGAGAGACGGGCCCAGCTCAAGGCTTCCTGGAAAGAAACGCTAATACGAGCCGGGAAAGCACGACGTATGCGGATCACAGGTGTGTCCAATGAAGTCTTGAGTCGTATGAGTATTGCTAATGGCGCTGATATCCTTACATTAGCCATGTGCGAATACCCAGAACCCCTCCCATGCGATATGATAGGATCCTTGAGGACAGCTCTCGCTAGTCTCAGATGAGGTTGCGCTTTCCGTTGGATGATTCGAGCGATCTTAGCTACGCCCGCTCTCAGCCACGAAGCCGCCCAGTCGTCATTCATTGAGGAGGTGCCCCTGCCAGATGGTACACTCTCCTATGCGCCTGCAGTCATCCGGCAGGAATTTTCAGGTTATTTCTCGGGAGTTTTTGTGTCGTGGTACCCGCAGCAGGTTGGAAATTTTGATGGGGATGTCATGGCATTCTATGACACTTTTCCCAAAAGTCAGAAAAAGTCGGTATAGCCCTCCGTGCCCCGACTAGTTTGGAGGAAGTCCATGATGCCCTCAAGGCTATCAGTCAGGCCACAGTTCCCGGACCTGATGGTCTGGTAACCGGGTTTTACATTACCTTCTTTGATATCCTCGGGGGGGGGGGGGGGGTACTCCTCGAGATTGTCAATAGTGTCATAGAGTCTGGTAGAGTATCTGCCTCCTTTAACACGTGCCTTGTGGTAGTACTGCATAAGGAGGGCAGGCCACCATCGCATTCTGCATCTTGTAGACCTATTACCCTCCTGAACTGTGACTATAAATTGATAGCCACCTTTTAGTCAGGCGATTACGGCACTTTCTAGAAGAATTGGTGAGCCTCTATCAGACGGGCGCTGTACCAGGACGGTCCCTTTTCGCCTCCCTGCATATCAATATGATTATTCCAAGAGTCAGCGGTGCTTCGTGTCGCTAGATCAGGTCAGAGCCTTCGACAGCATAGATCACTGTTACCTTTTTGAAGTACTAAGCTGTTTAGGCTTGCCCGAAGAGTTCATAAAACGTCTGAGAGGGCTATACGGAAGCTTTAAATGCCAACGTTTTGCGAACGGCCTTCTAGCTAATGAGTTCGATGTAATTTGGTGAGTTCGCCAAGGGTGCCCTTTGTCTCCTGCCCTTTTTGTGCTGTTCGTTGACCGTCTTTTGCTCCTGAATGCTCCAGACAGATGCGTCCGAGGATTTCCATTCCCTGATCAGGAGACCTTCTACATCACATTTTGCAGATGACATCTCGTTGTTCTTACGAGACACGGAACGTTTGAGGTCGTTTTTGCGAATCTGATACCTATTCAGAGATGTCCTGCGCCGATCTTAATGCTGCAAAAAGCAGCGTCCTCCCCTTTTGCTGCTTTGCACGCGCTCTGCCGGTAGAGATATCACTTGTGAGGGCGGTGAGTGTTCTCGGGTGCTTTTTGAGCAGATGGGAGTTTCTCCACGCGTCTGGGACGAGGCGGTGTCGCGAGCGGTGAACGTGCTAGCGGAGGCTGCACCACACAACCGGTCACTAGCCGAAAAAGTTACAGTAGTCAAAACGCGTATGTGCACTTTCGCCTTTTACGCTGCCCGTGTACGATAAGACCACGACGCACTGTACGCCGTCTGGCTTCGCTTCCGGGTGCCTTTGTATGAGATAGTGGCTTGGCCCGCGCGGCTTCGTCACCTCCTACATCTGCCTTCAACCAGGGGACGCTTGGGGTTCCCTTGTGCTTCAACTGTGTCCCGTGCCTTGGCCTTGAAACGTGCGAGCGAGCTCTTTGGGGCGGAAGCATACTTTGGGTGTTCAGTTATGTTATACAGGCGGGGACTGCGCGACACGCCTTCACCCGAGACCGTTACCCCGGTTCTCATGATGAACGACCATCCTCTTTCTAAAGGGTGGTGGCGGGCATGAAGACCACGCTCGAAAGAGACCTGCCCGGCACGGATATAGCAAACGTGCCCCCATTTCGATGCAGCTAGCTGTTCGCTTATACCAAGCACACACTGGAGGAAAAGGACAAAACAGTTATTTCTAAAAAGCCCGGGTGGGTATCCGGCCCGTACCACGTGAGGTACGGCATTTCGACTCGAGGAGGCGCTGGGATGTTCGGCCAATGCTGCAGAGTCTCGCGACGTGGGACGTTGTCCCTAATGATGCATGCTTCAATTGCTGCGCGGCAGAAACCATAAGTCATGTTTTGTTTCAGTGAGTTCATGCGCGCACAATGTGGCTCCGTGTGCGCAGATGGTTGCGGTGTGCAAATTGGCCGAAATGTAAGTCGCGGCACGACAGCTTCAGTAAACTTGTGTTTAGTGCAACGTTTGTTTTGTGGAGGCGGCGCTGCCTTGCTCAGGCTCGCCGCACTCCTGCTCGGGCCATGTACCCAGCGCTGCAGCCTGCGCTTCCTCCTGTGGAAGTATCTTCCTAATTAACTAGCAGCAGATGGGGAGGTGCAGTTTCCCCGGCTCTGGCACATGCGCTATTTTGTTCTAAGGGACGGCAGGCTGATGATACCAGTCTTGAAATATTAGCTGGCATTCTAGGAATTTGTACACTGTTTACCGCAATGAGACACTTTGTTTAGTTTCTTTGTCTCTACTCGCCTCCTGTAAGAGCGGTAAGACGATGCATTGTTTGTTTTTTATGACAGAGCTCTTCACAGAGCTCCTAACAAAGGTACAACATGACTTAATTTGGGCTATCAAGTGTTTTGAAGTGATTTGAAGCGCTTTGAAGTACATTGCTTTGCCATAAATCTCGGATGGAACGCACCTTTAGAATTTACTTTCGTCGATGTGTGGTTTGTAAATGTGTTAAGAAACATTCTCTTTTGTGTGTATAACTCATACTGCTTATAGTAGTTATATACCTGTCTTTATGGAGCATTTTGTCGTCATCATGTTCCAGCCTGCTCATTAGGCTATGTGCCTTCACCACTGGTATAATCGAATAAGGTTTTATAATAAACAATATATTTTTTTGCAAATAAGCTTCTCTTTTATAATTTTCTGCATGGCATTATAAATTCTGATTAACTATAAAATAATGGCAAATATATGTCAAGTATTCTACTGTTTGCTGCTGCTTTGAGCGCTGCAGTTTTTGGGTAAACAGATGACGCAGGCGGTAATTTCAACCTAGGTCTTTGCTGTTGCTCGTTGAGGATATAATAAGGTAAAACACAGCATTTGATGAGGCCGCTCCAAGATGACGCAAAAAAAGCGCAGCCTCCACTATGGTCCCCGGAAAAAATTAGTTGCTAGTTAAATATTGGTTCACCCTGTGGGGATGCGACAGCTTCATGTGCTTTGCTACGCTTATTGACAAGCTTGCATTAAAGACATTGTGAGATATGATTGCACTTGCTTTCATCTTTATTGATTCTGACGACAACAATCCAATGGTCTGTAAAGTTGTGCGTTTTGGTTCTCACTTCGCATATGTTATGGTTCAACATAACAGGGTTTTCTTGAAGGGCAAGGTCTAAACTGGATCCCCACTGCGTTGTAGGGTTTGGTAGAAATGATGTCCGTTCTAAGATGTATCGCTGCTCTAGACTTATGATGAACGTTGGGTCCCGCTTGGGATCCTTATTATAGTCTCCCACAAATATGAGCAACTTTTTTCCGTCCGGTTTTGCATTGCGGTTGTCAGCACGTCTAACGCAGTGCCCACACTGGCTTACACTGATATATGCGCATAGATGATACTCGCAGCACTTCCACACAGTTTCACCAAGTTCAGAAAGCACTGCTGACACTACTCGGTTCTCCTTGATTGTTTCTCACAATAGATACATGCACCACTGTTTCGTGTTTGATCGAAATCCACATTCTACTTTATTTCCAACCTACAAGCTGGGGGTCCCCCAGAGAAAAAGCTGTCACAGACAGCTTGAGTGGGCCCTATCCAGCTGTTTCAAGTGCACCTGTTGCTGCATGCTGTACTTCGCCTCATCTGGTAAAGGACAAAAGTGCGCAATACATTTAATGCAGCAATTGTTGAAGTGACCTGCATTATTCATTTTAACAATGCGTGAAACGATGTCACTCTGAGACCTCGAACATACACCCTTCAATTTCAAAATACGTGCGGTCGTTCATTTACGGGCACAAAAATGACACCAATAGATATTCTGAATGAGCAGAAAAGCGGACACGCGGCATTAGGATTGCGCACTATTGTTGCGTTACTCGCTATTACCGAGCCAGTGGATTGATGTTGCAGTGTCTACTGGCTAAATAGTACCATCAGCAAGTCGTTTATTATGTTGGATTTAACCTTCGAGTCAAACGCAACATTACGTTCGGAGTCTGAAACTTCCCCCTCTTGTTGAAGTCTATGGCCGCAATATCGCGACAAAGGGATGTTCAATGCAATAAAAAACAATTTCTTGGTAGTCATCGTTCATAATATGGAGGCATTCTTCGGGGACCATACGTTAGGAAGCATTTACATCATGCATTTGCTATATTGCCATTTTTGAGGCAATTGTACGCCTTACTGAAATTTCCGCGTCAGCTTTTGCGTTAAATTCGCCGAACCATTACGCACTTCTGTGCGTTATCAAGCGGCTGCAAATGTGACAATATGGGATTCGCCGAATTACGGATGTACCAATAACCGCTCTTGAAACAGTGGGCTATATTCCCACATTTTTGCCACTCCTCGAGCTTAACGGAGCGTCCAAGCCGATTAGAAATCTTGCGAAGAACCACAAAAAATGTTTGAGACTCTTAACCCATATCATTTTGATAAGGCTCCAAACAAGGAAACAGCACGTGTTTTCCAACTCCTTCCATTTGCAGGGGCGGCTTACTGATATAAACCATGCAGGGTATTATAACAAAAAGCGTATGCTTCAAGGATCAGGTCAAAAATGAGCGGGTTCATCATCATCACCACCACCCTGTTATACCCACTGCAGGACGAACGCCTCCCTATATTCGTTCAATTAACCCGGTCCTGTGCTAGCTACATCCACTTGACCCTGCGAACTTCTTAACCTCATTCTCCCATCTAACTTTCTGCTACCCCCTGCTACGCTTTCCTTCCCTTGCAATTTAGTTTGTTACCCTAAGTGACCATCGGTTATCTTCTCTTCGCACTACATGTTCCGCCCATGCCCATTTCTTCTTCTTAATTTCCACTAGAATGTCGGTAACTTGAGTTATTTCTCTGGCCCACTCTGCACGCTTCCTGTCTGAATTTTACCCCTACAATTTTCGTTCCAGAGCCCTCTGCCTTGTCCTCAACTTAAGTAGAACTCTCTTGGTTAGCCTCCACGTTTCAGCCACATATGTGAGTACAGGTAAGATGCAACTGTTGTATAATTTACTCTTTAGTGGTACCAGTAAGCTGCTAGCCATAATCTGCGACTGCTTGCCAAATACGCTTCATCCGTCTTATTTTCCTTGTTATTTCCTTTTCATGGTCGGCATCTGCGTGTACTACCTGTCCTTAGAAGACATTTTCGCCTACTTCTTCCAGTGCTTCCCTACCTAAGGTAAACTGCTGTTCCTTCCCGAGGCTGTTGAACGTTATCTTAGTTTACTGCATATTGAGTTTTAAGCCTACCTTTCTACTATTCCTGTCTAGGACAGCAGTCATTCTTTGCCATTCATCTCCGGAGTTACTGAGCGGGTTCAGCTGCGCGGAAATCCTCTCTCGGTAGCATTAGCGCTCCGAAGGCACGAAATCTGAACCGCACATGCTACCTGCTCACATTTTATGATGCCAAGAATGACGGCTAGGGAGCAGTCTTACGTCCGCCGGGCATCAGCGGTCCCCGACGCCTATCACCGTACAGCCGCTCGGCCTCGCGCCTGCTCCGCGGGCCGGCGGGGCTGCTTAATTACTATTGCCAAAGACGGTACATAATGCTGGCTATGGTAACCCCCGGCAGTCACCGCAAAATGGCAGTTCGTGAGCGTAGTCTCACTGGGAGAAAGGAGCCTCGATTGCCAGGCACGCTGACGCTTGTAGCGTGATCATATAGATGTCGTGTCAAAGAGGAAACTGCTTGAAAGAAAAAAAAACTATGGTAACAGCCTGGCTACTTTCAGAGGAATGCAACAGCATTTGAAGCAGCGCTGCTTCTACATGTCTGTCAGTGCAGCTCGACGTGCTCGTTGACGCTGTTCTTCCTTTGCATTCCTAGCCTCCTTAACGGAGCAATACTACTTGGAAGCGAGTCCGTGTTCCCCGTAACTGTAGAGACTCTTAGAGGAGGCTGTATATACAGTCCAGCGACTTTGATGGCTTGGTTTTGCAGTTCTGAATTTTATATCGATGTAGGCCGTCACTGTGAGGGATAAAACCAACTTTATGTTTAAAGATTGGAAGATCGTGGGCGGCTGAACCTCAGTGCGACCCCCACACAGGGCGACCGAGGAGGTCCCGTTAACAAGAGCTTTCTGTGTTATTGTGTTACGAGTTCCTGTCAGCTCAGGCACGCGGTGTTATACTCCCCGTTCCTAATAAATGGCAACCTGCGGTGGCTTATGATGGATCGAGTCTGAATCCTTCTTAGCATCGTGACCAGTGCTTTGCCAAGGTCGGCACGCGGAGGGGGCTACCATCCTTCTTCTATCCTTGCAGTAGCTATTTATCTCATGGTAAGTGGTCTAAATTTGCCTCATATGCGGGGTTTGGGTCTGAGAAGCTGATCTCCCGGTTCATATGATCTCTGGCTATGCAATCCGGCTCCCTGTTGCCGGACTTCTGAGTGTGTTGGGCCCCATACCAATTCGATTCAACATAGAGTGCGACCACGCAAGATACGTGCCTTGCCTACCGCGCCTTTGCAGAAATTTGTAATGCTTGTTCGGAATTGCTTCAGGCGGTGCGCATCGATGTAGTGATGGCTAGCACAAAGCAGCTTCTTTTGCCTTTACAACTAAGGCTGCTTTAATCACAGCCAAGTTGATCATTCGTCCTGCGCTGTTTACTGCACATGCTGTAATCTGCGGTGGGTTAGCTCACCTGCATCTACGTTACTTCATGGGGGGTTTCCCTCATACTTAATTTCCAACGCATCGCTCACACTGGTCGTCTCCCATGATGTCTGCCTCGGAGCATATTCTTAGGTATCGTATGATAGTTAATTTATGTGTGTTAGTTTGTGTCTTCCATCTTCTGTACGAAAAAGCCTTTTAGAATGTAATCTCTTCTGGGCCTCAATCAGTTCATGTAGGCTATTGTATACTCCTGCCCCGAAAACCATTTTAATACTGGCAAATTTTAGTATTCCGAGAGCAGCTTTGTATGCCATGCATATGACACTGCTCACAGACTCAAAACGATGATGATAGTATAAAAAGGAGTAAGAGCTTCGATTAATAAAAATAGCCTCGATTAGCATGCATAAATCCTGCTCCTTCATCCCACGGTATTTCGCTGTCACTCTTTTAAGCAGTGCGGAAATTTGGCGCGCAGTCGTCTGTAGTCATCATATGTCTTCGCAAGGGTGTGCACTGTCAGTACATGTTAAAGAACCCCAGGTGGTCAAAACTTCCGGAGCGCGCCACTATGGCATCTCCCATCACCTGAGTCGCTTTGGGACGTTAAACCCCCCAAACCAAATTAGACCATTGTACATGTGCGGTTATAAGTAAACAGAGAACGCGTTTCCGTTCAAATTAAAATTATGCCTTCTGCATCGGGCCCCGCCGGGGTGGTGCAGTGGTAAGAAGCCCGACTACTGTGCCGGAGTTCTTGGGTTCGAACCCGATCACGGCGGCTGCGTTTCGATGGAGGCGAAACGAAGTGGCGTCCGTGTGCTGTGCGATGTCAGCGCATGTTAAAGATCCCCAGGTGGTCGAAATTACTCCGTAGCCCTCCCCTACAGCTCCTCTTTCTCTCTTTCCACTTTCATTCCCACCTTTCTCCCTTCCCTTACGGCGCGGTTCAGGTGTCCACAGAGCAAGTGTGACACATACTGCGCCTTTCCCTTCCTGTGAACCAACTATTATTATTCTGCATTGGAGATAAGAAAATATTATTTATTCGAGTAAAAGGTCACTGACCTCTACTACCTGTTCGCACATAACACGACTGCCGGTTTTAATTATGCAACGCGTGAAAAAATTTAGAAGCAAATAGCGTGCTTCGTTTATTTTGTTTGCAGGGGTAAGTGTTACCTTTCTCCCATCATGCAAGTCGTGATTCAAGCGTCCACAGAACAAATGCGACAGGTATCTGCGCCTTTGGGGTGAACCAATTATTATTACTATTAAACCGACAGTGGTGTATCTGGCACCACTGCAATGCGATGCGCAAGGCTGTCTAAACACGTATGTGCACAAAACCGCGCAGCTGTCGATTGCAACAAAGTGCGCCACCACGTGGCCAGTCAACCTCCAAAACTCGGCCATGTCACATAGTGATATGACGTAACACACCCAAGTGACAAATCAACACCCGGCCATGCTATCTACAGGAAGAGCACCTCCCAATTCAGCCCTGTCACGTGATCTTATATCACGGGCATCTAAGTCAATAAGCATCTTTTATGACTAATGCAACACAGAATCAGTGTCGTAAAATCATCACCAACCTTACTGCACCCACTGCAGGACGACAGCCACAGGCATACCATTTCAGCTTAACCGACCTTGTACCAGCTGCTCCCAGTTAACCGCATGATACTTTCTAATCGCATGCCCCACCTAGCTTCCTGCAGGCATCCGCTTCCTTTTTCTTCCCTTCGAATCCTGTTGGTCACCCTTAGAGACTGTCAAATAGCGCACCCGCACAGTCGAACCCCACTACCCCCTCTTTACGCTTCTATCGATGGTCAGAAAGACAGCAATTCTGCGCTTGACTCTATCTCACCCCCCCCCCCCCCCCTTCCCACCTGATACTATAAATTGGCCTGGGCTTCCAAGATAAACGGTTCCCTCCCCGCCAGCCGTGCCTTCTTACCAACGGCTGTGGTAAGAAAACTAAAACAAAGAAAACTATCCCAAACTTCAACTACTTTTTATTTCATCACCTAGCCTCTGCTTTTATGTTTTTCATGAAATGTATAACGCCAATGTTAATGACAGCAGTGAGCTTATCCTTAACACAATCATACGTACTGCCTCATCAGAGGTTGTCCATATATATCTTGCGTGCGAAGTGTTTGGATTAGATTAAGAGGTCTTTAGCCAGTATTCACCGTTGCGGTTGGCACGAAATTTTAAACCGCACCAGCTGATATGACCTAAAGGTCAATCCTACTGGCTGTGTTCCTGTTTTATCTCATAAATTGAAGTTTGAAACCGCAAATTCGTTGCCGGATGTCCTTTGTCGCCCGCCTTAACAGCAAGAACGAAATTGCCTTCATTGTGCCATATTCCACCCATGGCGGACAGGAAAAACCACAAAGTGCGAGGAGAGAATGTTTATTTAGTATATAAAGTTTAGAAACTTCAGATTCGAACTGCTGACCCGTTTTACACCTAACGAGCCGTCACTTAGGCCCAACTCTGCGCGGGCGAAGGCCGGTCGCTTCTTTCTTCCAACGAATTCTCTGGGATGGGTCCTCAAAGTGCATCCTCGTGCGATGGGCTGACAAGGCGCGCGAAGTAGCGAACTCTTGGTCACAGAGGCTGCAACGCAGAGACTGGGGAGTCGGCTTGTGACACCTCCTCAGGTGACTCACCATCTGGCGCCTCAGCTTGTAGCCCCTGCCACACAGCAAGCAGCGGTGGGGACTGCGCTCCGCCAACTCGGCGGCGTCGAGGCGAAGCAAGTAGTCTTCGCTATTATCAGGGTCACCGTGCATCCTCGTGGGGTGGGCTGACAAGGCGCCCGAAGAAGCGAGCTGGTGGTCACTGAGGCGGCCGCGCTGACCCAGTGGCGCCTTGTGAAACACCACCAGGTGATACACCAACTGGCTCCGCAGCTTGTAGCCCCTTCCACACAGCAAGCAGCGGTCAGGACTGCGCGCCGCCAACTCCTTGGCGTCGAGCCGAAGCAGGCAGTCAGTCTGATTTTCAGGGTCTGAAAAAAGAAACGGTCCCGCACGTGTCACAGGGAAAGCGCCGCGATCGGCGTATAAATGCGGTGCAGCCAGAGCTGACAAGAAGGGTGCAACGTCGTCTTTGATCCGGACAGGCAGAAACGCGTGCCTTACATTCGCACTTTTGTGAGCACCGAAGTGCACTAAAATTATATAGTACACTTAAGGTCCACCTTTCAAAGTATGGCGCCATAGCGTTGAGGGCTCCCACAGTTTTGTAATGAAAGCTACACTGCGGCAGGCTCTGAAGCCGTCGGTGTAGCACTGCTTTACCGTGGAAGACGAAGAAGACGAATAAGGAGAAAAATAAGAAAAGAGGAAGAAAAAAAAGAAGGAAACGAAGACAAAGGAGGGAAAGAAGGAGACAAAGAAGAAGGAGAAAAGAAGAAAAAAAGAAGTACAAAAATAAAAGGAAGAAAAAAAGAAGGAAAAGACGAAGAAGAGGTAAATGAAGACAGATAACTCGGTATTTGGTAGTGGCGAACGACAACACTGAGTTGCTAGGACAGAGTTCGTTCGAACGTTGTAGCGGCCGTGTGACCCGGAGTTCCACGCAGAGACGATGTCATACCGCTAGAAGTCACCTTCACCCGAATGAGAATGGTCACCGATGAGAGGCAAGGGGTCCTCATACGGGAAGTGATTTCCCTATGGCATAAATAAATCTGAAACGAGAGTATACTACTATGCGCAAATCCATGTCGTTACTTTAAAGCCGAACCTAAGCGTAGCCATGCAGATTGCTTTAGCGTAACTCCAGGTTTGACGACAAGCTATACCGCAGCTATTTTTTTCTCGCTTGTTTACATATAACTTAATTTGTGCCATCAAATAAATCGCACACACTTCGTGCTAAGCTGCCATGTTATCCAGTTCCCGGTCGTAGACGACCACCAGACATATAATGCCGCGAGTCGTACGAACGTGCTTGCTTGGCCCAGGAGTAGAGTGCCTTCCTCGGCCTCCAAAATCACTGGAAGGTTTATTCTAATTTCACTCGCCCGTCATAAGGGAAGGAAAGAATGTGGGAGTGAAAGTGGTTCTGGTTACAATGAAAAGGCGCAGTATCTGTCACACTTGTTTCTGTGGACACCTGAATCGCGCCGTAAGGGAAGGAAGGAAGGTGGGAGTTAAAGTGGTGCTGGTTAGGAAGGATAACGCCGACGACGCGAAACCCAGGAACGGGCGGGCGCCAAAGAGCTGGGCTCTAAAACAACTGAACAATATAGTGCCACATGCATGGCGCCAATATCTGGTGTCGGGCTATCGTTTCACCCCGAAAGCGGGTGTCCGCTGCGCAATGGCGCCGCTCATAGGGAAAGTTGTCCCATTCGAGAGCCTAGCTTCGAAGGTCGTGAAATCATACAATATAATTCGTAACTGGAGTTAAGTATTGAGATAAATAAGTATATAACCGTGTATAACTCAAAAACGGAATGGCAAATCGGCTTAAAGAAAATGTCGCGCAATTCATTTTATTTTCCTATCTTTCGACGAGGTCGCAATCAGGCTCATGGCAAGTGCTGGCCGCCATATGCGATGCGACGCCAGCATACAAAATTTACTTGGCCGCAAGTTCAGAATAATAAGCTGCCGCTAATGGTAGGATGGCCGCATTTGACAGCAATCTACCGGTCTGTTCTTGTGTTGTACGCGAATTTAGCACAAAGATAATTCCTTAAGATGGTTCCACCTTTTGTCTTCTCTTCCTTTTGTCACTAGCGATGGGTGCTTGGAGTGGTGCTCCGATGTTCAAATATGAAACTGGGTCAAGCAAGTAACTGAGTGCAAATACTTATACGACTGTTAATGCAAACGTTTTTTGGTGTGCTACAGTTCCGGCAAGTACAACCACGGTGTCTAAACAAAATAATGAGTTTCATTGCTTTATCCATCATCAGTAATGCGAATCCCTAAGGCAGTCTGGAAAGGTGGCACTAAAAGCTAGAAGTGCCCCACTTTGGGAAAACGCAGCTATTAGTAACCTGGTCTGCACGTTGCGCTGTGACAAGGAAGGTAGGGACAAAAGCTTGAAAAGCAAGGAGAGGGATGAGGTCAAGCGGTCCGGGGGCCCCTGCGGCTAGAAACAAAGGAAAAAAAAGGGGGAATGGCGGTAATTTTGCTGTCGCAAAACTGGAGCGTGAGAAATTAAAACGAAGAAAAGCCGGTGAAGCAGCGGGAAGAAACTAGCTTGAAGAAACGATACAGGAAGAAAACAAAACAACACAACAATTAAAGTGTAAACCGAGCCATCAGTTCAGACCCGCTAATGTGGACAACACATGGTCCCTGAAACTGTCGCTGCTACCGGTAAGCTTTTTTTTTTCTGAACCTGTTTTAACCGTTTCGAACCAGAACAGAACATGTCTGTGGAGGCGAACCCGAAATGCGTGAACCTGAGCTGAACCAGAAAAAAATTCAGTTAAAAACGGAAGCGCGCGCTTCACACCGATTATGGAACAATCAATTGATTTCAGAGACGGTCTGGGACGTACGTTTGTGTGCGCGTAATAGTTGGCTGTGAAATGCTTCGAAACGGGTTCACTGATGTCCGGCGTTCCATGCAGCGCCAGGTGAAAATAGCAGCACTGCGGCCAGCATCGGATGCGCAGCTAAGTCAAACTGGCAGTGAGGTGCAGCCGCATGATGGAAGTCTCAAACTATGACATATTGCCACACAGTCGGTTATGGCGCTTAACTGTTGAGCCGGGAGACCGGGCTGACCACCGACGTCCCGGCAATTGCGTTTGTCAGATGTGGCTCGAGGCCCCATCGGTAGCGTTGGCCTGCGACTCCGTGGCTCGGCGGAAGGCATCAGCGGTCCCGGCAAAGACGAAGCGTCGACTAGCTAAAACATCGTTTAACTCAGCATCACGTAGGAACGGGCAGAGTAGCATGCCTGGGGAGAGGACTGACGCGCTCACAAAGCAGGTGCCTGGTATCCTCTTTCAACACCTAGAGGGTGTTTCCTCTTTGCGTGGTTTCTCTCGCAACGGAAAGAGCCGCTGCTTTTTACACGCTCAGCAGGTCAGATGGAAGGGAGAAAAATTCATGCCCGAGCAAGTTCTGATGACTCATTCTCGATGGCGTGAAAGAAATCTCCTTCATCTCCGAATAACGGGCGAGGGCGACGCTCTCTCCTTCGAGCGCCGGGATTGGTCAGCGTTTGCACACACACGCACGCATACACATTACAGCACGTGTAAATTCGACACCCAGGATCATTTCCGCGAGAGGAAGCGTTGCGCGGCTGACTGGAGGGCGCTGAATGACCGAAATGCTGCAGCTTGGCACCGAAAGGATGGCGTAAGTCTCAAAGACTGGACCCCCCCCCCCCCCCCCCCAGCTGAATAACGACATTACTAAAAGAAATTGACTGACAGCCACTGTTCTGCGACTGGGTCGACAACTTTACTGCCCGACGACAAAAAGAAGACAAAGTTCTTATCGACTACATTTACAGCCGACTGCAACGCATAAAACGCGGCAAGTACGCACTAAGTGACGACGTCATCGTGCGTTGGTTATTTCAAGGTGTACAATAGGATAACGCGAGACCCATGCTAGGCGGCATTGCATGACCTGCGAAAAGGAAGCGTGTCTGAATCAATCAACTACGCCCGACAATTCGACAGGCGCACGATTGCGATGAAAAGCGAAGGCACAAGCGCGAAGCCATTCCCGCGGAACGAGCAACTGAAGAACGCAGTGAAAGACGATCACGGACCACGCAAGCCCACGAGACTTCTGGCGGACACTTGCGCTCACTGCCTGCAAAAGGGGCACCTCGTTCGGGATTGCACGAAACCCGACACACGCACCGAAGAGAAGGCAACCGCCGCGCGTCGGAAAGAAGACTACGCGAGAGCAGCGAACGAACTGCATCGTGACAGTGCGCTGAGAGGGTGATCCTTGTACCAGTGAAAATCAACGGCATAGAGACGCTGGCTTTGTTGGACAAAGGTTAGATGATATCTCTACTATGGTTGACTTTCGCACGAGAACACAATTTCAATATTGTGCCAGACATGGACTGTGTACTCGAAGGGCCATTCGGCGATTCAACGGCGCCGTTTAGAGTAACACAAGGACATACCGCCATCGGGGATGCCAGCGCAACTGTGGATGTGAAAGCGGTCAAAGACTTGCCACATGAAGCCGTCATGGGCACAGACTGGCGACAGTGCAAGTTCGACTACATCTAACGCTACATGGATGGAGCTCATACATTTGAGTGGATAGAGAAGAAGAGCTCTCAAGAACGACAGACGGAAGTCGACAGATATGACGACCTTCCGCAACAATGGCAATGTAATATTCGCAACGGGGAAACCACTACAACAGCGTGTCGAACTATTAATAACCTTGAGAACCAAGGGTCCCAAACTTTCATCACGGGAAGAAATCATACAACTCGTCAGGCAAGTGAAGCCGCAAGACTTCTCAGAATACTAAACAGCTAGGAAAGCTCCAATCCGTACTTTTCGACAAAATAGATGTTTTTACGAGTCCTCAAAATGATCTTGGACTATGCACACATGTGGAGCACACAATTGAGCTCAATGATGGCAAACCCATCCGCAGTTTTACGAGCGGAAACGAAAGAATGGCTGAAGAAAGGGATCATACGACCGTCAAAATCACCGTATACATCGCGTGTAATTGTTGCAGAGCAACCATATCACGAGTCCACACCCAAGCGACTGTGTGCAGATTACCGCTTTCTGAAAAAACGCGTATCGGATGCCGAAAGTCGACACAGAAATCCGCTAAGTTTCCAGTTTCCGAATCGTGTTATTTCACAAAAATTGACGTGAAAAAGACCTTTCTAAACGTACCTATACTTGATGAAGACCGAAAAAAGGCAGCCTTCGTGATAGACGACGGTCACTTTGAACATTCCGCATGATTGTTGGGCTATGCACGGCACCCTCAATCATGCAGAGAGTGATGATTGAAGGTCCACAAACGCTGATAGACGAAGGCCGAGTGATCGTTTATATGAAAGACATGCATTTAAACGGACACACCAGAAAATCACATTACCACTGTCAGTGAAGTGCTCAAAACTTTGCAGAATCCAGGACTGAGGGCAGACTTCAGAAAATGCTAGTTTGGAGTGCAGTACATCTCTTTCCTTGGTGCCATAACATATCGCGATGGAGTGGCAATCGATTCAGAATGAACAGCAGCTATATAAAGATATGGCAAACCAAGCACAACGACAGAAGTGTGATATTTCTTTGGGTTGACATCCCATTACTGCAACTACTTAAAGAATTACGCGAATATCGCTAAACCCCTAACGGAACTGACGAAAAAGGACGCCTTGATAACGTGGGTTACAGAATGTCAGGCAGCAATGGACAAGTTCAAAGAATGTTGGACGCAAGCGCCCATACTCGCTAGCTTTGACCCATCGCTACGAACTGAGGTTCATGTTGACGCCTCGTACACAGAATTTGGCGCCGTCATGTCGCAGAAACACGAAAGCGAAACGCGCATCATCGAATATGCAAGCAAGAAAGTACCAGAATCAGACAAGCGCAAGCACTCCACGCAGCTCGAAGCAATTGCAGTTCACTTGGCCGTCACAGAGAAATTCCATCATTACCTACACGGACACGAGCACTTTGTCGTCTACACGGACAACTGGGTTGTGTCACACATAATGTCCTAGAAGAATCCGAATAGACGTTTCGCCCGCATCGTGCTAGACTTGTTGTTCTACAACTTCAGCCTCCGCCATACATCAGGAAAGACAAATGTAGTGGCAGACGCCTTGTAGAGAACACCTGAAAACGCACACGGAGTCTTCATCCTTAGCGCCGAAGACGGCCGACTAAACAACGCACAACGAGCTGATCTGAAATTTGCGGCAATCATTCGAAAATTCAACTGCCGCAGGCAAAGGAGACACCATACAAATTTGTCAATGACAAACTCGTGCATATGACAAAGAGCGGTAGAAAGGAGATACATCCTATGTACTAACAGAAGCTCTGAGACACAACGTCCACGAAAACGATGGTCACGGCGACGTTACCCGGACGCTGACGAGAATCCAGCGACGCTACTTCTGGGAAGACATGAAGAGAGAGATAGAAAGCTACGTGAGAGGATGTGACACAAGCTAAAGGTTCAACCCGCGAACTGGACTGCACACTGGCTCGTTGAACCCATGGATAAAATCCTCTAACCTATTCAAAACTATTGCTATGGACAACGCTGGACGCATCAATTCCGAGGTCTCCAACAAATATTTCATAATAGGTGTTGATGGGACAACACGATTCACCGTCCCACGTGCCGTACCCGATAAACCAACAGAAAAGGTACTCCGTTTCGTCGAAGAAGATATTGTTCTCACGTTTGGCGCACCGAAGAAAGTGATAACGGACAGCGACATTGCATTCACATCGAGAGCAGTAAAGAGGTACTTTGCAGAGAAAAACATCACGCAGTCTCACAGCACCCTACGCTCCTGAAACAAACTGTCTTGTCGAAAGAACAAACGGCAAAATCCTATTCGCAAAGCAGAATAAAACATGGACGGCGACATTGACCACTGCAGTGACTACATGATGAGACGACATTCCAAGTGAATAATCAGCCTCACATCGAGTTGCAGACTTCACCATTCGAGCTGCTGTACAGCTACGTGCCTCGCCGATCCATCGACAACGAGCTGTCAGAGCCTGCAAATCCGCAAACCCAAGCAGAAGTTAAATGTGAAGAAGCACTCGCTACGATCACTGACTATTTGCGTGACATCAAGTGGAAATATGACACCAAACATAATCCGCCATGCTCTAACCTGGGAGATGAAGTTTGGAATCACTAAGGTTCACGGCCAACTAAACGAGGGCCAATGTATGAAGGACACTACAGGATCACGCAGGTGGAGAAAGAAACGTACATCATAACGAAGAAGGGAACAGAAGAAACAAGACCGCCGCGGTGGCTACAAGACTATTATTGCGAGGATGCAATAAATTGAAGACCCGCCCGTGTTAGCTGAGACTAGCGGCATCTTCTGGCAAGCGGACGAAATGACAACGGGGAGGGTGCGTCGGCGAGAGACGAGAAGAAGGGAGGAGGACGTTCGTGACGGACGGACGCAACGTCGGAAGCTCCATTAGGTAACCATTTTAATCCAGTTCAATCTTTATTACATTTCGTTTCTTTGAGAACATCGACCATGTCATTATGAGCTCCAAAGGCTGACACTACACAACACGACAGAGTATCGACGGATGCAATACTGTAGCTTGTACGGTCAGGGAGAGCACATGTATTAGCCCGCTAAATTCGTCAGCTCTTTTTCGATTTGGGTAAGCTGCTGCTGGTTACTCAGACCGATGCGTTTTGCACAACTTTGAACTCTAGAGCCTGCGCACAGTGCTGGTGAGGCGAAAAGTTTATGGGGCTGCCCAAGAAATCAAGAAACACACCAACACGACGCCAAGCACGCAGGCGGCAACCGAGCAAACAGCACGCTAGCCAAAATATGCCTCGGCCTAAATGCAGTCATACAGTTCTGATAGCGGCATCATTTCCTCGTCCCATAATATTTGACGTTTGTCCTGCGCAGCATCTTACGCGACACCTGCTCTCAACAACGCAGAAGACATGGTACAGCTCCCTCTCTGATGTTAGGCAGTGACCAACAGGAAGCGCTTCACCGACACCACAGTCCGCAAGCGGATTGCTTCAAACCGAACATTTATGTCTCCTAGAAACACGGCAGCGACGGCGAACGTTTTAAGCGATCGACAGAGCAGCTGCGCGTTAGAAAGATAAAGTAAAGGTAAGATAAAGTAGGTGTAAAGCCTCACCTGCAGCCTCGTCACTCATCGCCTCTAGTGGTGTGTGTCTGTCCTTGGAAGAAAACCAGTTCGCGCCTTCTGAACCTGACGACAAAGGACGAGGTCCGTTGTCTACGAGAAGCGAGAGGGAGGCACCACTCTCGCTCTCTACTCCACTTTTAATTTTCAACCTCAGCGCCCCCACGAACCCTCGAAGAACACTATTCACTTCGAGATCGACCTAGAGGTGGCGCCACCGTAGCTCCGATAGTGGGGAGCGGCAGCCGGCTGCGCTCGCAGCAACGCACGCGGCGTATGTCTCCTTCCGAGTTGACGGCGGGTTTGTTGGCGATGAAAACTTGCTTTATGCAATTTATTAGCGATTTAGTGTTTAGAGCGTTCCAATATTGTTGAAGAAATCCGTAGATTTCGCCAATGCAGCAAAAAAAAAAAAAGGCGCGCACTTTAGGAAAACAAGGCACGCAACAACCAAAACTGGCATCGCTTTGCACGCTTTTTGCATTGTACGATGCAAAACATGACATATCTTATCGCCTTTTCAATAGCCTACGCGTGTCTTATACGAGTGAGTCAGGCAAATTTAGTGTCAAGCCCACGGAGACACAAGGTTCGTGCTCTAACCTGCAGTACTTTAGAATGAACCAAGGCACTCGAGGATTAAGCAGGGTAAACGTATCAATGACAGCGTATTGCCCGACGGGTTGCCGTAGAGTGAGTTAACATCAACTCTGCCTAGACAACCAGGCAAAAGTATTAACCAAAAATGAGATTACGCCGACACTGTAAAGGAAACCTCGCCGCAGAGGAAAGCTGACTGCTCACGTGTATAGCGGTTAGTGGATTGAGTTTGCCGCGCTCACAACAAGGCGGATGCTTCTTGCGGTAGGTAATCTGGAGTTGCACTGTGAAATGACTCTAAATGATTTATTGAAAACGAGGGAAGTATAAAAAGTTTTTGATTTATGTGATGTTTACTGATGGTAAATTAGTAGTGTAATTTTTTTTTCAATGACAATGAATTTCACCATGTAACAGAATTTTACACACTTGACAAATTTTATGGATATCAGCGATTAATTTTCAATAACGTTAAAGTGGAAGCTACTAATCAGTAGCTGCGAAGACATCGTAAAATCTGCCCTTGGTCGCTGTCATGTTCTTGCAAGGAATTTTGAAAGGTCAAGATTTCTTTATCATTGTGATTATTGACTTTGTGGCGGTTCTGTCGTTTACTTGCAAAACCAGGAGCCGGACATAAATTATCTTGGAAGAAATGGAGTTCATGTCGCGTGACTGCAAATATGTATTTATTCCCGAACTAAACACCGATGGTTAAGCTCGCATGAAGCTATTTTACCCCCCTGGTCAGAAATAACCAGCTTGGTCGAAAGACAGCACATACGAAAAGGGGTTCTAATTATTCTAATGGGCGACCGGTGTACGTTGACCTATGTGTACTATGTATATTTAGTGTAACAGGAGTTGCGAAGATTCGCTTCTTAAACGTTCGAGCCTTTCTATAAAGTGAAATGTGCTCATTACCACTGTTACGGATGCGCAGAATTCGTGAACAAAAAAAAAGACATGAAATGCATAATGGGTTTAACGCGCCATGCGACATCGGCTATATGACGGATGATGGAGGGGCGGGCCTCGATGTCGTTGACCAGGTGGGATGGTATAACGCGCCGTCAAATCACACACCCGAGGAGTGCCTACGGAAACGGCCGGGATCGAATCTCACTTTCTGGAAATGAGCAGTGGAGTGCCCTACCACTGATACGCCGCAACACAGGTTTAACACAAAAAGAAAGAAAAAAGAACTCATACATTTCCATTGGGGACACAGAAGGCACAGAGTGGCTTGTTTAAACTCGAACACCGCGACACAGGTTTAACACAAAAAGAAAGAAAAAAGAACTCATACATTTCCATTGGGGATACAGAAGGCACAGAGTGGCTTGTTTAAACTCGATTTTTCTATGAAGCAGTCCGCGGTCGCATGTTTCAGTAGTTGCGGTTTTCCAAACAGAAACAGGAATATACGATTTTTGAGCGATTGCATTAAGCTCTATTGACGGCAGCAACCTGTTTTGCTTTGAAACGGCGCTAACGACAGCAGCGCTTCGTTTGAGGCATCGCTTGTCAAGGAATCTCAAGCGGCGAACGCAGCGAGTGATGATGACCTTTCCAGCGTGACATACTCGATATGCACAAGTATTTTCTTAACGGAGAATTTGGTAATAGCCTGTTCATATTTTTTTTTGCAAAAGGCAGATAGGTAAGAAAAGCGCAAATTAACCACGAAAGAAACAAAAAGCACTCTTGTACACGCCGTACGCACGTACGTAAATTCCTGCGGGTTGGCACGCGACGCGAACACGTATCCACACTGGGTAGGGTTCACAGCTATGCCGCTAGGTGCTGACTCTGCTCGATGTGTCAGGAGAAGCAACGCCTCTTAGAACGACCTGCGCGTCACGTGCAATCACGTCAGCAAGTCATCTCTCTCCGGCCCATCGTTACTAGGACAAATTCAGTTTCACAACTCCTCATACCTCCAGCGGAGGAGTGTGCACAAGGTGGCCGTCGCACGAAATAGTGGCGCTGCAGTCAACTCTTGCTTAACTCTTGCTTGAACGCGTCATCTGCTACATGCGGCACAGCGTGGAGCGGCCAGCACACACGCAGATTTTGCTTGCTGCCGTTGCACTCGACATGGCTACAGTAAAACTATAACTGCATTACGAGAGGTTTGGGTTCGAAGTTACGCATTAGCTTGAAGAACGCGTTTGTGTTATGTGAAATTCACTTGTTCATGCTGTAACACGCCTGTGGCAGTGCCGTCAGCTTGCTCACGAGCACTATTTCTTGGTTTACTCCCTGGCCTGTGTTATGTAGTCCGTTTTTTCAGGGCATAGATCCTGTCACGAAAACACATTAGTCAAATTTTCAGTGCATAGGAGCACTGTAACCTCACAAGGTAAAACAGTGGGTGTCACGCTTACTACTGCGTTGCACAGATTGCCTCCATTACATGCAGACGTCTGCTAGCCTGGCCAGTCTGTTCATGCTGCGCATCAAGTAGGCTATTCCCGTCAAACGATATAGTGAACACAGATTACGAATAAACGGCCTCTGTCGTCACCTAATCAGAAGCGCTTCCTTGGTGTCTTACTTTTGAGGTATGACGTGGAACATAGATTTGGATCGGCACTCTTGCAATCCTGTATATAGCAATATAAAAAAATGTTGCTTTGTCGTCTGAATAAACGTCAGATTTGAAGACTTAATTAATGAGCTTAATAAAAGAGGAATCAGTGAGAACGGGTGTGTTGAAATGCGAAAGGAAATGACTGAACAAGCCTATTCAAAAAACGTATATTGCAAGTAATCAAGTAGCACCCTTGAGAGATTCCCCTTACTATACTCTGACACACACACAGAAAAAAAGTCATAATTTTACTGCGTGTAAGGGAAGTTAATGTAATTTCGAACACGACTGGACTGCAATTTTAAAAGAAAAAAGAAAAAAAAATTAGCAAAAATGTGTTAAGGTCAACAACACTAATGTATGCAAATAAAGTGCAGCAAACAACCAGACCTTGATTTCATCAACATAGACAAACAATGCAAGATTGCAATTAATGCAGAGGAGAATATTATACTTCTTTAAGAAAATATATAGGTGGGCCACATATCCATCTTTTGTTGCATGTTAATTTGTATTGCTTCAAAAGAAAAACCATATTTGCAGCGAATGCACTTCAATGCGTGAATTACGGAGCTCATATGCTTGTTTGGTAGAATGTCTCGAGCTCATTCAGAAGCTTATATGCTTTTGTTCTTATACACCACTATTGTAACACCGCTGGTCCAATGTTAGAAAACCGGTGTTTCAATATCAGACCTACGTTAGCTCTCGAAGAAATTACTACTTTTTCTCACATTTGACCATCGTTCATGTCATCAGTGGTCCAGCGTTTGTCCACTATGGCACTGAAATTATGTGTTTACTATTGGCTTGTCCATTCATAGCTCAATTATGGCGACCTTTCTAATCCACTGGCATTCCTAGTTTGGGAAAACTGTGGGTTTCCTATATTGTCATATGAATGGCTCTTCCATTCACGTACCATTAAAATCCTGGCATTTCGTGGGCATTTACAAGCCTTGGAGCAGTTTATCCTTCATATTTATTAGACTAAATTTTTTTATTTTAAAATGTAAAGAGGGCACATAGTTGAACCACTCATTTCGATCTTTCTTTGGCGACCAGTGCAATGAACCTTTTTACTTACAAGAAGCAGCAACGCATTAAAAAATAGCAACAAAATTACTGAGAAAAAATGTTTATTTCACTCTTCAATAAACGCATTCAGTGCCTGCTGGCACAACACGCACGGGAGAGGAAGGTTCAACTACTGCCTATTTTATTAGAGCGCGAACAGCATTTCTATATTCAGTGTACAGTACTCACGGATTGAAATAGGACACTCGGAGCGCGTGGCCGTCGCTGCTTGCAGCGCCGCCCGTGGATGCTCATGGAACCAAGGTGTTGCATTGTGATATAGTGCGAGGGGGAGAACATCTAAAAAGCAGAACTGCTTATTCCGGTCGCCAATAAGCCGGCCTGTTATTTACCACACTGCCTTTCATGCAGCGACGGCCACGCGCTCCGAGTGTCCTATTTCAATCCGTGAGTACTGTACATTTATTCAAAATTGTATACCTATCTCTTATCATTGTTGAGCTGCTGGCGATTTAAAGCAACCGAATGTTAACAGGAGACCGTTCGTTATATATAAAATGCAAGGAGGAAGAGCTCTTGGGGCCGGGCTCGGGTCATCCAGGGAGGGGGGGGGGGGGCTACGCCACGTGATGACGCGCCGAGGGTTATGAAGTTCTGCAAGGATAGAAACAGTTTCTACCTGGAGAGGATGCATACAAATCCGGCAGCAATTTTAAGATTAAATCCTGGGAATCAGAAGCAGCCATTCCTTGCTCATGCTATGACATCTGCAAAAAAACTAAACACAAGCGTTAGTGAACTACGAAGAAATCCGGTTATTTGTTCAAATACACAAGCAAAAAAAGAGGAGCATTCATGCCATTTGGAACAATAATGCAAGATGACATTGCAGGCTGCTGGGAATCAGCAACAGAGCCTTCACAACAGATGGACTTGAATGGTAGTGGAGTTCTGCCCCGATTGAAGGGCATCTTCTCTTCTCTTTCACTGTTGGGTTCTTTCCAGCTGTAAAATCTCAGATAACTTCATAATTAATTACAGCCAGGTCATATTTATCTCCGCATAAAAAACGACAGAAGGGTTGTGAAAAATGAAAGAGCAGGAAAGAAAATTGTAGCAATACATGCGAAATGTAAAAAATTGAACATTCGTTGTTTTTGGAATTGAAATTACGCTAATTAACAATTTAGGCTAGCTTTTGCCTGATATCCATTCGCTCTGAAGAGGGAAGAGGGAGAATGGCATAGCTTTCTTGAACATTTTATTTTTGTAATTTCATCCAAGCACGCTCACATAGGTGGTTAAATCCGCGGAAGGCATGCATTTCAATGCAGCTTTGTTTTGTAAAGCATAATTTAAAGCAAATGCATATCTACGTTCCTGCTCATGCCTTAGCTCTGGAGATGACATTATAAATTGAAAAATCATTCTCCTGACAAAGTAGTTATGGGTGTCTCATTGAATGAAAACTTCGGCAGAATAAGCTGGAAGTATGAATTGTACACCTTGAGCAATTCATGTGTGCCTAAAATTTGGGAATGCAAAAAGAAACTGTAAAGAGGCATTATGCTCTCCCTTCGAGAGGTTAAATGCAAATGAAAACTCTCGCCAGTTCTGCCGCTACGTTGCAAAAAAAAAGATATTCTGAGCGGTTGCGGCGGCTCAAGCAGGAAGAATGACAAGGTTCCAATTTCGAAATATTTGGCTTCAATGCCACCGCTTATGACGAAATTGGCTATCATTTGCATACGAACTAGCATTAACTGGCCTGCTGCATTGCAAGAACAAGCTCTTCTGATTTTCAGTGGATGACCGACGTGCATTCCGACGCAACAGATGGTAGACGGCATTACAAAAATGGTCCGTATTCGGAGGACCAGTCTTACCAAAGACGAAACAAAATTCTCATCATTCGTTCAGCGTTGCTTTGCGCACATGCCAAGCTTGAGAGTTCTTATAAAGTTATCAAGAACTCATCCCAGCATTCTCATTTTCAATTCCTGCTGAAAAAATGGAAAATCCCATATACTGTAGTATATTGCCAACTTATGACGAGATGAAAACACAGGGCTACTCACATGTAGGGTCTTCCGGACAGAGATATTGAGGTGCGCAGGCGCTCTCACATGTCAGATGAGGCTTTTCGTTTCCGCAGTCTACGAACATCTGCAAATATGATGAGTTGAATCGTGCGTCTGTGAATCTTACTGGATGATGCAGTGACGACACGGAGACGCGTTCATTACCAAAAATATTAAAACTAGTTAATATTTGAATTACAAAAGGGACATCAGCCAGAGACACTACACGAGCGTCTTCTTTCCCGTCCAAAAGGCAAGTTTAAAGAAGGATTGAGAGAGTCAAGAGTGGCTGTTTCAATGGGCAAGTACACTTCTCTTTCTCTCGATCGTGATAGCCGTAATAACTGGGAAAATCCGCCCTAACATAGGTCTTGCAGCTAGCGCGGTTGTATGCAGAGTCATCTGTACGACACCCGTGCGGCTTTCATGAGGGGCAAATCATCGCGTAGCATAGCCTCTTGGGGATTGGTCTGGCCAGAGAAATCTGGCTGAACGACCGGCTAGGATGTGCAGGGTAGCGACGGTAGCTCCATGCGCTCCATACTTGTCGGCATAGTGCTTGGCGAAAAGTGCCCTTCGTCGCCGTGCATCTCAGTGAATGCGTCGCATGTGGCACACCTTGGCTCAAACGACATGAGATCACGGGCGCTAGCGTCAGCCTCTGGGAATAGACCAGCTGTAGCAGATACAGCTGCGCCAATAGGTTGTATTGGGAAGGCATATCGGAAAGATTAGCAAGGATTGGAAGTCAGACCTGCCCGCTTCCATGGCCTGTCTCTGTCGACAGTCGGATACACAGACCCTCGGTTTGTCACACCTCTGGCTCCATGTTCGGGCGCCAAGAATATAGGGCTTATTCTCGCAAGAATGTACCACCCCAGGCAGCACAAGAGCCTAGGCCAATATTGTCAGTGAGCCGACAAAGATCAGCCCCATGTAGGCCCAGCACTGCCATCCTGCCACTGAAATTGGTTCTGCCATTCTATAACACAGCTATCACTGGCCCTCAGGATTACATTGGTAAACAATATTGGCAGTGCCTTTTGATAATGAAATCAACATTGGCCCGTCATATACAATGCTCTCAGAATATTGGTGACGCCATTATTTTAGGCTTTATATGATGGGCTTGGATGTCCGGCGTATCACCGGTGTTGGCGTTGCCGTTTTATACGGATGGATATAAGGGGGGACAGCATTCGCCGACAGTCAATTGATATCAGCCAATATATACCATATGTTGGACAATACTATCAGCTCTGTTACAATGGTCCGTCAATGTCAGATATAAATTATCATATCTTACCTATCACCGGTATGGGCGTTGCCAGTTCATAAGGATGGCTATATCGAACAGCTTTAGCCATTACTCCACTGACATTGGCAAATATATGTGGCTTATGCTAGACAATACTGTCGGCTCTGTTACCATATCCCGCCAAAGTCAGATGCATTGGATTGCACTTTAGCCATCATTCTCTCGTCTATTTCACCTACTGGTCAAAATTATATGCAAATTAGCATGTGGATGGAAATATTCTTTGGGCAACCATATTAAAGTGCTTTTGTGGTTGGCAGGCTCATTTAATTATTTGGATTCGTAACTGCGCTGTTATAACCAATGTTTTCAAGTTATCTTTGCAATATTAAATGCTTCGGAAAGCTTGTGTCCGATTAATTATAGTTCCGCGCGGCTGGTCGCTGTCGTGCTTGCTTTAATCCCGCCTAGCTGTTGATGTTGCTTGGGATGGCACGTGTTCTTTTATTCTAGATCTCCATTGACTTAAACTAGCAATGTAATCTATCCACATGTATACTGTGACGAATTTGGATGAGACCGACGATCGGTCGATGGTGTCAAATATCAAGTTCTTCATCGGTCGCTGCTCCGCCAGGTTGGCGGCGGTGTTCTCCGCGCCGACCGGGAGATGAGAAATAATTAAAATGACCTGTTATATATCGTGCATAGGCAACGGTTGCCGTATTTTGTATTCTATTCAGTGATGGTCTAGGTTCTCCCATCGCTTCTCCCGTGGCAATTCCTGCTGCTCTAGGTGAAGAGAATTCCAAACAGACAATTAGCGCAGGACGCGCATGCAATGCGATGCAATTATGGACGATAAGCGTCGGCCTATTATTACTCGTATGTGACCCTGATCGACTAGGCGAGCGCGCTCCAATCGAAAAAATAAACTAGGCCGTTTAAGCTATACGAATACGAAGCGTCGCAGCACATACTTTCGCTTAAACGATTTAACATTGGTGATCTAAATTAACGCTGGGATATTGAGCGGTAAACGTCGGTCCGCACATGGAAGTTCTCACATATTGCAATCCGTATCGACGGTTCCTGCTTCGTTGTCGCTCTAAGAACCATTATAAAAAAATGAAGAGAAAGCACTTCCCGTACAATCACAATATGAATAATAATAAGGTTATGCGGAAAAAAATTACCAGATTTATAACTTTTCTTCATCGCACTCATTCGCACATTTTTTTTTCTCAAGCGTCCGCTCATGTTGATGATGCTCCGTGCACTTCTGTTGTAGTCCAGTGATGGCACTCACTCGCGCCGAAATATGGACGCTCTGTTCGCTGCTTATTAGGTCCATTGAAAACATTACAAACAAAGGAAGACAAACACGGACGGCAGGGCGCCAGCAACAGACTTGCCCGAGTGGATACGCTCTACAGGTGGGGTTGTCGGGTTACATGCTGCGCATTGCAATCCAAGACACAGGTCCTGGACGCTTCACGTGTGGTTCAAGGTGCACATGGCCGCCGCCCAGGCGGGAATTTACGACTCAATGCGTCAACTGCTATACTTAATGGCGTTACTTCTTTCATATACCTATTCAACATAAGTACAGCTGGCGTAACTTACGTCTTAGGCTTTGCAAATGAGTCGACCATCGCATACGTGTATAATAAAAAGTACGACTGCAATGACCGCGGCGAATTATTCACTGATGAAATATCGCACACATGCAGTCTTGGTAAATGTTCTATGATTATCTTGAAACACTCATTTGTCAAACGAGTACACCAGCTATTTGCTAAACAAGCCGCGAATATTAAAATCACTGCAGTGGCAAAAATGATTGCAGAGCCAGCTAGAGTCGCCCGCGGCATGTCGGCGGGCCGGCGTCCACATTTCACAAGAACTTGAAATGTGAAATATATCCGCGTGGTACTTTGCCACACCGAATTTCTTATGAACACAAACAAGCTTCGTGCAGCAACCAGTACCAGAACGACAGCTCAGCAGCACAACAATTGATTCGACGGCATGCCTAGTGCATGGGTAGCATAATTTTAAAATTTCTGGTTTCTTTTCACAAGTGCGAAAAAAAAGAAGTCTAACTTTTCTCCGCTTTTTTTTCATCCGCCCAAATTCGCGATTCCGTCGTCGTTCAATGCAATAAAATGCTTGCGCTACATATGGCAAGAAGAATAACTGTTGAGTTCAAAAATAAATAAAGCAGTCGTTGTTTTACAATTAAGCTTATTTCGGTATCAAAGCTTATTTATTTTCTAACTACTTCTGTAGTGGAACATTTACAGGCCTGCACGGGGAAGGTAGTTTTTTTACAATTGTTGTGTATGGAGAGAGGACACCACATGTAAAATCACTGGAGACTTCTTTCAAACATTTCCGGGCTCTCACAACAGGTTGCGTAGAGAAATGTGCTTTTACCGCATTTTCTTGGCCAATACAATATACGCAAGAAACTAAACCGTGAGAAAGAAAGAAGCACCTAAAGAATCGGGTCAACAAACGACTAATCTAGCAACTATTAACCAAAGTGTTCCTCAGGGATCTATTTTAGGACCTTTACTGTTCATATTATACATTACCGACCTTCCTACTTCAATTAGTCCAACTCACTGTGTTTTATACGCGGACGATACTACAGTGTCATTATCTAACATGTTCATTGATGATCTTACTGTTGATTTGAATACTGTATTGAGTAACATAACAAAATGGTGTCTTAATAACCACCTGGTTATTAACCTCACTAAAACAAAGTTTTTAATCCTCAAAAGTAGCCAGAAAATCCTTCCCTGCACTCCTACGTTAACCCTCTGTTCTTACACTATCCCAGCTTCCGATAACACTATCTTTCTGGGCGTTATTCTTGATTCTGCACTTAAATTCTCAGCCCCTCCCATCACTCATCGGAAAAAATATCTATATTTGGCATCCGAGCTCTCATTAAAGCACGCCCATATTTTCCTTGTTACATTCTCTTATCTCTGCATTATGCTTTCATTCACAGTCGCCTTACTTACGGGATTGTCGTGTGGGGAAATACGACTGCCATTTGTCGTCTGCACAGCATATACAAAATCAGGCCATCCGCATTATCACCTGCAGCACTTTTTCCACTAGCGCTCGTCCCTTATTATATGAACATTATATCTTATCAGTCCACCAGCTCTTTCAGTATCACCTTGTAATCACGTTCGTTAAGCCACTGAATGGCAGCTTGCATTCCCAGTTTGTTAATCCGTTACTACTTTCGAACTATAACTCTACAAGATTTGCAGCGAATAACAATTTACTACTCCCGAAAGTTTGTACTAATTATGGAAAAATGATGACATCTATGGCAGCCATTTCATTTTGGAACTCATTGCCTTTAACAATGAAAACTTATATGTCCTTGCCAACATTTAGAATAATTTGAAGGAATATTTGTTGAATTGCTGATGTTTTATATTTTTTATGTCTAATACCTGTGTTAGTACTTTTGTTTTTGTGTAAAACTACTGATTCGCCTAATTCCTGTGTTAGTGCCTTTGTTTTTGTGTAAAATACCAATTTGCCATGTTTTGTATATTATAAGTTTTCGCTAACTTTGCTGTTATTATTTATTTTGTTGTAGTGATCTATCGAGGGTTCCGGTGCAGTCTTATGACTATGGGACCCTCGTCTGTATTTTTATGCATTTTGTAAATATGTTCAATCTAAAAAACTTTTACTTTCACTTTCAAATAGAATGATGCTGACGGTTCGTATGTACAACTGGCTGTTATGAGATAAAATGTAAACATAATATCCAACTAGCTTGTAAAGAGGTGGCAAGTCGTGGTACTGAGATGCTTAGCTCATAATTTTCAACAAACTTGCTTCAAATCCTCATTTTAGGGCGATTGAAATATTCCGCTCGATTGAACACCATATTATGAAAACATTTTCGTTGGTATGCTACAAGTTCGCAAAATATTCGTAGTAGAATACAGCATTCACAAAATACAACTTGAACAGGTTTGGGTGTTGTAAACAAAACAGCTAGGCGTCTCTCCAGGGCGACGATGCGCTTCGCTGCTGGCACAGTGCCCTACGTAGATAAGCAGCAGTAGCAGCGCATCGTTCAAGGATGGTTCAAGTCCTACTATCTCGGAAACGCCTGCTAAGCGGAAGGTACACAACTAAGGCCGCAGATCTGCTGGAAAAGCGATTGCTACAAAACCCGGAGGATGGCGCGACAATCGCTTAGCCGGCATGACGGCGACAGTTGCCATTTCGTTTCAAATAGGGTGCTCCGTTGTCCATTGAACGTCCGCTTGTACGCTCGGCTCGACGTTCGATGGCACCCCGCACGGAAAATACTTCTTTCTTCAAGAAATATTTCATGTAAGTTTTCAAAATTTTCACTCCGATTTTCCTTTGTGTATATTGGAGCAAAATATTAGCCCGTTAGACTGAGCATTCTTTAAATTACAAGCGTTGTCTTACATGTCATTGTTGCTGCAGGCTGCGCAAGCCATGTGCTACGAAGATTTGTCTTCTTTTACCATCTTTATTACGTTGTTAACTGTTCAAAAGTGGTTCTCAAGTGTCCGTGACTTGATTACGATCATTTGGCAGCTTATTTAAAGTTAAACCTTTACTGTTTTGCTGAGTTGTTACTAATTTCCTAAAGTAAACAAGTACCCGGCATTGTAGCCCTAAAAGCCAACTTCAAATGTTCACGGCGTAGAGCCGTCGCGTGGCTCGGCCGCTTGGGCTCCCTCAGGAGACCTCGGGCGAAGTCGGCGGAGTCCGGGCACAAGCATATTTTCTGGTGTCGGTTGGGCTGAGCCGGGCACCCCGATTCCGAGATCATTCAACTTTTGCAAAGGCGCAGATGCGGCCCTGCTGCGAGAAAGCGCTAACCGCATAAGTCGCGCGGCAGCACGATGCGCGTTGGGCTGAGGACCGCCAAAGCATTGCCGCTCGTCGCTGTCGCCCAGGTTCTGGGTTTTTAGAAAATTTCTCATGTGGCCGGAACCAGCTCGCGAGAAAACCAATCGCAAAAGGCTTTGGGGTACTCATTTTCGTTGTTCTTTTTTTGCATGCGAAGTTTGTTTTCCTAGTCCCCCTATTGCAAAAACCAGCGTCTCCAGTGCGAAACCAGTAGTATTTACGCGCTGGTTTTGCACTGGATCTGCTGAGCACGCTGGAGGTCTGCGATATTCACTGGATCAGTAACGGGAAGACACTGGCTGCACTGGTGCGATGGGAGAAAAACGCTGGGATTAGACTTTTGACGCTGGGTGTGTCGCTGGCATCAGCGATGCACTGGGAGAAGCGCTATATGTGCGCTGGGGCCGCACTGGTCCCAGTGCCCCAGTATAGCCGGTGCGGCCTGCGGCGTCAGCCGGAGTAGCATCCCTCAGGGGCAACAGGACAACAGCGTACTTTCAATCAACCATCGGGGGGCATATGAAAAATATGGTTCAAGCAAACGCTTTTTGCTGCGAAGGCGTTGAGCATTTGTAAGAAAACAAAGGCAGTATCTTTTTTCTAGAGTTTCCCTGTTTTGATAGGTCGTTTCGAGCGTTTCGAGAGAGACCACGACCGCCGCGCCTCGATCTCATGACACACTGACGATTAACGCACAACTAAAGCTGGAACTGAATAATGTGAGCTACCATGCATAACCAACTTCACAGCTGATCTTAAGGGCACTCTAACACAATGATTACTGCCAAAATGTTCAATGCGGGCTCAATCGCAGGCGATCATAGCCTGCACCACGGCCCAGTATAAACAGCAGAAAGAAAAACTAAAACCAGGAAGAGAGTAGTTTACCGAGCCATGGGCCCATGATAGAAAATGCAACAACATACAGCACTTTTAATACATAATATTTGACGTGTTTCTCAAGCTTTTGCGCTCCTTCTTAATCTGCGTATCAAGCAGCCGAGCCCTCGGTCATCGCAACGCTTCCCGCAATGTTTACCTACAAATAAGGTTTAGTTACACGCAATTAGGGTCATGGCTGCGGCGCTTGCCAGTATTGAGGCTTGGTCGCACTTTTTTTCCTTGAAGGCTTCTACTAAAGCTCCGTGTTCAGCGAACATTACGCCCACGGTGGCAGCACCACCCAAGAGCCGGCGTTGGTAAATTTGCCAGCGATGTCAAACTCCACATGTAAAATGATTCCAGGGCACAAAATAGAGCGCATAGGCACCCAGAACATTAGTTGCAAGTCGTGAGAGCAGACAGCAAGCTAAAATGATCGAGAAGTTGCAATTGTTAGAGCGGTAGCAATGAGCCTGTAAACTGCGAAACATGAAATCCCAACCTTATAAATGCGGGTTATGACATAAAATGCAGAAATGTTTCAAAAAAATCCAGTTCGGCGTGCTGAGCTAGTGATTGGTATGTGCCTAGGGGCTGAGTTCGAGGCGCGCTTAGTGCACTAATTTTTTTTCTTTTTTTTTTACTTTTTTAGGTTTGTTATATACCTACCTTGTTTCGTTACTTTTTACTTTTTAATTTTTATCTCACGCCTTTTTTTCTCCGGGCGAACAGTGCCGCCAGTGCGGAGCGTCCCAGTATGCCGCGTCCCAGTGCGCCCTGTTTCAAGCGTCATACTGGACCATAATCAGGTATGGCGCTGGGGCGCTCGCACCCAGTGGCACTGGTTTTTGCAATAGGGGCGGCATGAGGGAAGAACCTGCAGACGCTAATTTCGTCTGATACGTGCATATATGAGCGCATCGAGACGGTTTAGTAAAAGCTTGGTAGGGTAGTCATGCAAAAAAGGCTAGTGTGGCTAGATATTGCTAATTTTCGAAAGTTGCAGCAGAAAGTTACTGCTTGCAATCATGTCTGCATCGTAGTGTAGTAGCGCACCGCGGCGCGGGGTCTTTTTTTTTCTTTGGGCGTGACGCGTTTCAAGAAATTTCATCAGTGTTTTACGGTACTTCATGCTGTTTAGTGCAAGAAACTGGGTATAGCTTGAATTTCTTCCTTTACCAAACAAAGAGGCGGCGCTAACAAAGCGAGGCTGAAAACGTCTCTGTCGCTAACTGAGGTCCTTCGCTCAGTGCGATGTGCACTAGCGGCAGCGACAGGCGTTGGCGTCGTCGTGCGACGCATCGCCAGGGATTGTCGCCTATATATTTCTTTCTGTATCGTTGCTTCAGCTGCAATAGACCAGTTGTAAAACCAACAAGTCATCTTCCCTGTGCGGCAGAAATTCCTGCACAATGAGGGCATAGACTTTGGGGTAGTAGTTCGGTACAGTGCTAGCACATCGCCTGACGGGTAGGATAATTCCCGTACCTCTTGCCCATTCATCGCAGCATTCTTCGCGTGCGCATTGTCGCCCCAATATTACCCTCTCCGGTTAGTGTCCCTTTTCTAAATCTTCTTTCTTGACTCCCAGAGTGAGAGTGCACCCCCTTTGCTCCTGCGTTAAGAATAACCGAAAACATATCTCTGACAATGGCCTCTGCGGGGGGAACACGAGGCGAAGCAGCGTGGACTGTAGTAGAAGCATGTACTGCACCTAACTATTATCCCTGAATCAGGTTCTGTCGCCACTGTGCACGAATTACTGCCTCACAGGGAAGCTGGCTTGTACGTTTTGCAACTGGTCTATTATAGCATGTCGAGCAGGGCCGGAGCCTTTAGTGTGAGCGCCGGGTGGGATTAGGCAATTTCAGTGCCAGGCCGGGCTCGAGTTTGTAGCATGAGGCCTAGGTTGGGCTCAAAATGTATGTCCATGCACACCTCTAGTCATGTCGGTTGTTTGGCGCACGTTTGGTGCTCGTGTCTGCTTTTATTTTTGTGCTTCGCACTGTGGCATTTTGCTCCAGCGTCAAGACTGCATGGAACATCAGTATGCATTTTCCGGTCGTTATGCTTACTGATCACCCCACCACCCTAGCACAGCTATGTTATTCCATGTGTGACATAGAGTAGCGAGTAGCCCATGTTTTGAGAGATCGAGATCTTCAATGACAATTATAGGTGAACTAAACAGAGAAGAGCCGTGGTATGCAGTTGTCATGCTTTAGAGGGATTGATTTATTGAAGTCTTTCTTTCCTTGCATTTATTGCTCTTTACTCTATAACGCCCGCAGTCCAGCTGCTCCACTTGTATCATTGCACTGCGTTTGCACCAGCAATCATCTGCCATGAAAGGGGTGCTGCCTGAATGTGAGGCTGACAACATCATCAACATTTTGGTGTTGCATAACCTGTAAATATTTGTGGGAGCCTTGACATGAAACATGCTGTGTGTAAAGAAACATTGCCTCAGTAGGGGTGACATGTTTCCTTTGTTTTGCATTCATATATTGGCTTTAAATGTTCTGCTGGCTTTTTGCTATGTGATTGTGTTCTATATGACTTTTTCTGCCTTTTTAGCTCAAGACATACTTGTTCAGGAGTCTTGCCCACAGTATGCAGAAAATGTTATCCGTTGTGTCCTTTTGGCAGTGCTTTAATAGCTGGTGCTATATTTCGCTGCCTTATTTCAACAGTGTGTGACTATTTCAGGTTGAGGCAAGATTGAGTGAACCTGTGGTGCAATAGCACAATAACAGACATAGCTTATTGAAATGACGAAGTAGTTGTCATTTGCGTAAAACTCGACTTGGGGACTTGGGAGGTACAGGCGCTTTAAGCGATGGAATGTTTAGCGTACTTGATTATGTTTGCAATACAAGAATTCGCAGGAAGCCTGTATTTAGGTTGTAGAAAAGAAAGCCATCCAGTATTCCTCAGGTTATTTGCCCTCCACTCTCCCTTCCTTACTGTTGCCTTCACAACGTGCATTTGTTCATTCAGATATGCAGTTACTGATTGCTTGTACATTGCTGGTTGCTTACACCGGCTTCAGCCATGAAGATGTAATATTGTTGCGTGCTTAGTACGCACGGGGGGTTTATTTACAGGGATCGGTACAAACAGGACTGCGGCGAAGCGTACCAACGTTCCTTTGCCCTTGCTCTTCTTTCTTCTTCACCGATCTACCCGACCGTTCTTCTTCATCTTCCGTCGACGTTCTACGAAGGCGCGTGACATTTCCCTCCTCGCAGACGAAGCCCGTCGGGCGAGTTACAGAGATCCTCTGGAATGAAATCGCTTGAGGCGGGCTACATGCACCACCTGCGACTACCGTCACCGTCGACCATTCGCCGTTATGCGTGCTATGACGTAATTCAGGTCATTGATGCGTTCTAACACAACAAACGGTCCGGTGTAGTGTGACACCAGTTTTTGACAAAGACCACGCTTACCGAGAGGTGTCCACAACCACACATAGTCACCAAGAGCATAGGAAACTTGTTGGTGTCGGGCGTCACAGCGGTTCTTAGAACGTTCCTGTGAAGATAAAATTCGAACTCTGGCCAGCTGGCGGGCTTCTTCAGCTCTGCAGAGTGTGGTAGCAAGAGAAGGTTCGTCATGAATGAAAAATGGCAGTATCGTGTCGAGGGCACAGCTAGGTGTGCGAGCATAGAGAAGGTAGAAGGGACTGTAGCCTGTTGTCTCATGTTGCGCTATGTTATATGCATGTGTAATGAACGGTAGAACGCCATCCCAGTCCTTATGGTCTGCAGCGACGTACATAGCCAACATGGTGGTAAGCGTCCTATTAGTTCGTTCTACCACACCGTTCGTTTGGGGATGATAAAGCGTGGAGTGGCGAAAACTGCAGGCGCTGAGGCGAAGAAGTTATTCGACAATGTCCGCTGTGAAATGGCGTCAACGGTCACTAATGATGACTGCAGGAGGGCCGTGCCGAAGAATGACGAGTCGAAGTAAGAAATTTGATACTTCAGACGCAGTAGTGGATGGTATCGCGGCTGTCTCACAGTAGCGGGTTAAATAATCAACGCACACAAGAATCCATCGGTTTCCTTTAGAGGACCATGGAAAAGGTCCAAGAAGGTCAATGCCAACTTGCTCAAACGGGGCTGTTGGAGGTGTGACTGGCTGTAGTTTTCCATGTGGGCTTGAAGTCGACAGCTTAAAGCGCTGGCATTGCACACAGCTGGCTACATATCGCTTGATCGTTGAACGCATCTTCGACCAGCAAAATCGCTGCTGTGTGCGGTGGAGTGTTCGGGCCACTCCCAGGTGACCAGACGTGGCGTCATCATACGTCATTTCTAGAACTGTGATACGTAAGCTTTCCGGAACGACAAGAAGCATACGTGCTCCCCCAGAGGCGAAATTTTTCTTGTAAAGCACTCCTTCGCGAATGCTAAATGTGTTCTTCCTAGGATCGTTGGCGGAATCAAACAGTGAAGTTAATGTTTTGTCTTTGCGTTGCTCGGTTCGGAAAACTCGGAGATCGGGGAAGGTTTTTGAAATTGGAGCCAAATATTCATCGAAATTGTCTGCGTCATTATCAGTCGTTTGAAGCGGCAAACGCGAAAGACAGTCAGCATCTGAGTGTTTATGGCCGCTTTTATGCACCACAGTAAAATTAAACTCTTGTAGGCGTAAAGCCCATCAAGCCCACAGGGGTCACGAAGACTCACGAGCCAGCAAAGGGAATGGTGGTCGGTCACAATCGTGAAAGCATTCCCGTACAGATAGGAACGAAAGCGCTGTACAGCGAAAACAACGGCTAGACATTCTTGCTCCGTAACCGTGTATTTTTCTTTCACATTTACTCAACGAGCGGCTGGCATACGCTATCACGTGCTGATAGCGTCCACGGCGTTGTATAAGTACAGCGCTGATACCGATGCCACTTGCGTCAGTGTGTACTTCAATTGGAGCTGATGGGCAGAAGTGGCGGAGGATTGGGCTCGAGGTCAAAAGAAACTTAAGATGACAGAAAGCTGAGTCACATTCGCTGGTCCAATTGAATGGTGTATCTTTATGCAGTAGACTCGTAAGTGGGTAAGCGATGTCTGCAAACCTCGGTATAAAGCGTCGAAAGTACGAGCATAGCCCCAAAAAGCTCTGCAGCTCTTTTACTGATTTGGGCACGGTAAAACTTTTGACGGCTTCAATTTTCTTGGGATCTGGTCGAATACCTTCTTTGTCAACTAAGTGACCGAGGACAATTGTTTCACGATCGCCAAAATGACATTTCTTTGCATTCAGTACAAGACCAGCTCGCTCCATGCAATTAAGTACGATATCCAGACGGCTGTTGTGCTCGCTAAATGTTTTGCCAAAATTTACTACGTCGTCCAAATAACATAAACAAATTTGCCACTTTAGTCCACGTAGAATTGTATCCATGAACCGCTCGAATGTGGCAGGTGTATTACATAATCTAAAAGGCATAACGTTAAATTCGTAAAGTCCGTCTGGTGTTACGAATGCCGTTTTTTCTTTATCTGCAATGTGCATGGGGATTTGCCAGTAACCAGATCTCAAGTCAATAGAAGAAAAGTATGAAGCTGAGCGCAGACAGTCAATTGCGTCATCTATACGTGGAAGCGGATTGACATTTTTCTTCGTGACAGAATTTAAACGGCGGTAGTCAACACAAAACCCCCATGTGCCATCTTTCTTTTTAACAAGGATAACTGGAGCTGCCCAAGGACTATAGGACTCTTGAATAATGCCGCGCTTTAGCATGTCTTGAACTTGCTCATCTATTACCTTACGTTCAGTTGCTGAGACTCGATAGGGCTTCTGACGTATTGGAGGGGCGGACCCAGTGTTGATCGTGTGATGAATACGACTGGTAGGCAGTGGCATTGAGTCATCCTTGGCAAAGTCGAACACTGTCACGTGTTTCAGTAGTAGTTCCACTAGAATACGACGCTCAGTTGTAGAAAGAGACTTACTAATCATAGCCGTAACTTGGGTCTCCATGCCTGGTCGCACCTGCTGCTCAGTGACAGAGCTGTTTAACGCCGCGACGGAACTGGATATGCCGTCCTCGAAACGGGCGAGTTTTAGGCCCCGAGGCAACACAGTTGACTCTTCGGAGTGGTTCACTGTCCATAGCTCAGTGCGGCCTCTAGTCACGGGAATGACGCAACGAGGCACAAGGATACTCTTCTTAGAGCAGGTGAATCTCGTAGGTTTTACTATAGCCTCAAAAGATTCGCATTGGTTCCGAATAGAGAAAACCCGCACGAATGCTGCAGATAACGCTGGCACAATTGTGTCTTCTTCCACAGCAAATGCTTCAAATTCAGGTGTCGAGTCATCCACAAGAATCGAAAGTAGTGAAGGATTCAAAGCAATCTCTCCCGTACCACAGTCTAAAGTTGCACCACACTCTCAGAAAATCAATCCCAAGAATCACATCATGCGTTGACCGAGGCAGTACTGCAAATTCTACTCTAAACTTGAGGCCGCCTATAACAACATCCGAAGCACACACACCAAGAGGAACTAAAGGTTTACCACCGACACCACGGAATAACACTGCACGGTCACCACTGAACATTACTTTTCTACCTAAACGGTTCTTAAAACTAAAACTCATAACAGATACTGTAGCGCCAGTGTCCACAAGAACCATTGTTTTCACACCATCAACAAACATTTCCAATTTGTTCTTTAACATAAACACGGGCAGAGGTATGGACGTCATCGACTCGCCGGCGGCCTCACCTCCATCGGCCGCGCCCCCTTGTTTCCCTGAGGCGGAGGGGTAGAACGACGTCGAGGGGAAGGTGACCTGCGCGGGCGCTGGGGTGGCGGCGTCACACTACGATCAGATGCAGGAGATGAATTCCCCAAATATGTCGAATGGTGTGAGTCCCCATTAGGCATAGTCGGGGATCGCTGTTGTTCGGTGTGCAGCCGTCCGTGAATGTTCGCGTGGGGTCGGTAATCTTGGACAGTTGGAAAACGACGGCGGCAGTATCTAGCGATATGCCCCGCAATGCCACACCTGTAGCACACAGGTTGAGGGCGCCAGCGATCAGCATAAGAGTCCTCGCTAACAAAGTCGCGACGTTGGTTGTAGCGAGGCTCTCGCTGCTGACGAACTACATTTTCAGAGTAGGCGGGCCTCTTTTCCATCGGCTGGTGGTCATAACGTTGAGTACAGCTGCGCTGATCGCCCATATGCGAAGCGCCGCTAGGTTGAACCCACGGAGTGGACAGAGCGGCAACATTTGCCTGCGGTGCACAACTCTGCCGCACATATTCTTCACTACAGATGGCGTCCCTAGGTCTTGACAATTCTCGTATCATATCAGCCATGAAAACTGAAGGACAGGCTTCAACACTGGCTACAGAGGTGACATTGGCCAGTCTTCCGAATTTAGGTGTAATTCGTCGCAGCTTGAGAGCCTCAAATGTTCTAGAATGCTTTATAACATCAGCGGTGGTGCTCAGGTTCTCTTTGCTAATAAGGAAATTATAAACGTCTTCCGCTATTCCTTTCAGGAGGTGAACGACTTTGTCTTCTTCAAGCATAGTGGGGTCGACGAGTTTGCATAGCTTTAAGATGGCTTCGATATATGCAGTACAAGTTTCTCCGGGTACTAGCGCCCGGTGAAACAAAGTTTGTTCAGCGCGCTTCTTCTTTGCAGGTTCATCTCCAAAATTTTTCTTAATTTCGCTTGTAAAGGTAGCCCATGTACTTAATGAATCCTCGTGATTATCGAACCAGTCAAAGGCAGTGGCGGCAAGGAAGAACACCACATTAGCCAGCTTAGTAGCGGCGGTTCAGTGATTGTATTTACTCACTCTTTCGTAGTGATTCAGCCACTCATCAACGTCTTCCTCAGGTTTTCCGGAAAAAGTACGCGGCTCTCGATAATGGGGCCAGTTGTTCGCCGCGGATGGTCCTTTCTGCTCGGTACTGCCGTCTTCAGCCATGCCTGATGGCATTGGTAGTAGGCCAGCAAGTCTACGGCTTCTTCGGTAGATGAAACGCTCTATGGTCGCTACCCAAGCACCTCTCACCAAGATGTTACGTGCTTTGTACGCACGGGGGGGGGGGGGGGGTTATTTACAGGGATCGGTACAAACAGGACTGCGGCGAAGCGTACCAACGTTCCTCTGCCCTTGGTCTTCTTTCTTCTTCACCGATCTACCCGACCGTTCTTCTTCATCTTGCGTCGACGTTCTACGAAGGCGCGTGACAATATTACTTTGACCTAAACCAGGCATTTACTTTGCTCAAAGCGACAATTATAAATAGTTCTCTCCCCAAGCCATTGAGATTCGCTATTAGCTCCCAACTCTCTTTATTCGCAGCTGCAATGAATTTATTCTGTAACCCTAGAGCAAGGCATTTACAGAAAGGAGATCATCATGAAGTACTCGTTCAAATTTCGTCATTTTTAGAGAACATTGTTTGTTTTTGCATATGCTTCTGAGTTCGGAAAACATGAGCAGGCTTGCTTACTGTGCAGGAAGGGCGGATTGCAAGACAAAAGGAAATAATTAGTGCAGCTGCTCATTCAGGGGTGCATGCTTGTGCTTTTATTGCTCTTATATATGTGCAGCTTTGCCTGAATGCTTGCCAGGGCTTTCCCCATTATCCTGATCTTGCTACCCACCTCTCAGGGGGACTGCCCATTTCCAACTACCTGCCCACAACCAACCCACCTTCTGGGCTTCAAATTTGTCATACTCAAGGACAATATTCTGTGTTAAATGCGACCGTCTCACTGGTCCATTAGGTTCATTTCGGGATGTTGTCACCCCTTATATTCCCTACTCATATTTCTTTTTCAGCATGCACTTCCTACTGCCAAACGAAATAAGACGTATAAAACTTTGTCCAACTCCCGCAGTCTCTGAATGCTATGCCAACAACAAAAACCATGCCAGACGGGTTTTGTAATAAAGGTAGAACTGATCCCCCGATTTTTTTTTTTATTGTCATGTCTGGTCAAACGGTTTAGTGAACTGCCACTTGACCAAACAAATTGCAACTGTAAGTGCATTATGGAGTCATGCGTTGGAGCACGCATATGGATCTTGTGTTGCTTAGCTGTTTCACTCCAAATATTCTCCTTTGTCAGACAAGATATTTTTTTTAGAAACCTGGGTGGAGCCAGAAGGCAATAGATTGAATTCTTAGCAGCATTTTTACTTGTTACACGTGCGTTACACCCCTGTATACATGAACTCGACAGAACTGGGTCGAGTACGTCTGTCTAGTAAACAATCAGTCCTGGGGTTCATGCATACACAGTCGAGTCGATTAAAATAGGCTGCGGAGCAGGTCGCGCTAACTAGCTTGCAGGAGGTAGGTTAATTCGCTTGACCCGCTTATCTAAAGGCATGTAGACGCTGTCCAGTCAGGGAGTCTAGTTATGGGGAACTCTGGGATATGAAAAAGCCTCTGGAGCGGTGACGAGCGTCACTCGAAATGAATGCTTTTTAGCGCTCATCAACGATAAAAAATAATCGAAGCTCTCGATAGTAAAAGGCAATGGGATCAAATACCAGTAAGAACTTGCAAAATAACTTCGAATATAGATGCTACGCTCTGCTACGATACTTACTCACTAGAAAGCGAGATCATGTAGACATCAGCCGGGTCGAGAATGATGACCTTGCTTACTCAACGCTGATTCAACCCGGTGCTGTCGAGTCCATGTACACAGGGCTATTGTACTTGTAATTTTAGGTGAGCTCTCAGTTCATGCATTGCACATTAAATGTGAGCGATATTGATGCTCTTTTGCATATGTGCTCTTTTCTTCTGCAAACAATGGTATTTCTTCAGGCACAATCTTATATTTTATTTGAGTACAAAATATTGTCAATTTTTGAAAAAAATAATAATTTGTGAGGCTGTTAGAATTTTGTTATTTTGTAATAAATTCACAAAATAGGAACATTTTATAGATATTGAAACATAAAATGTGTGCGATGCAACTTTTCAGCTCAGCATTAAACTGGCGTTTCAGGGAACTTGTGACAGGGTGAAAATGAAAAATCGCTTTCATGCTAGATCTATCTCTTTTGTGATCCCATAGTCACATCAAGCATTGTAATTTAAGATGTCCTTAAGCAATAAAAATAATATTTCGCCTCAGATATTCGGGCACAGTACTGTTCTCTGTACCAACAACTACAATGAATTGGTTTGAAGAAACCTGAAGCCCGAGCATCTCACCTGGTACCTGGATATGGAATGACCCATGTATGCCTAACTGAAAATAATCTTGCACATGGAAGGTTGCCGATGATATGGCCATATGATTAGCTGTGATGAGAGAAAATGTATACCTGGTAGGCTGCTAGCTGATGTATGATACTGTTACGCTGCGTAGCGGTGCACTGAGAAGCAGCAGAAGCGGCAGAAGAAGAAGCGGAGGAAGCGAGGCGCGCGCAGACTGATCCGGGTTTTTCTGAGCCGTGTGCGTCCGTCCTTCATGCGAAGTTCACCTGTATTAAAACTATTTCATCCGTTACATTTGGTGCTAGGCGCTGGGTAAAAACGTTCTGGATCCGCCAGTACCTCGTCGCAGCCGTCGTGTAGCAGGTTTGTCACCTTTATCTCCTCAACAGTACCTTTCAATGGCTACCACCCGCACGACGCAGACTCATGAACAGCGACCTGAACAACCACGGCCTTTCCCCACCAGCGAGAGCCGCGTACGTTCCACGGTGAGCCCGAAGATGACGTTGAGGAATGGCTCCGACATTACGAAAGATGCAGCAAGTAGAACCTATGGAACTCAATCGCACGTCTGTACAATGTTGTTTTATTTCTCGCTGGCACGGTTCTGACTTGGTTTGATAACCACGAAGAAATCCTGACGACCTGGGACCGAATCGTTGAAGAAATTACGAAGTCCTTCGGGGATACCCTTGCAAAGAAGGAACGCGCTGAGCATCAGCTTTCCCAGAGAACCCAGCTGCCCAGTGAGACATGCACATGTTATATCGAAGAAATATTGAATTTTTGTTGCATTGTAAACCGGCAGATGCCAGAAGAAGACAAGGTAGGGCACCTTCTTAAGGGGATTGCTGAGGATGTGTACAACTTCCTTATTTCTCGGGACACCCTTGGCGCAGTTGCAGATGTCATCAAGCAGTGCCGAGCATTTCAGGCGTTAAAGGCACGTCGAATAGCGCCCAAATTTGGCAGTCTTTCAAATGTGACAACTGTTGCCGGTATCGACATTCCGGAGGCTGAAGACATCGCTTCTATGGTCAGGAGGATTATACGCGAGGAGCTGGATATTCAGCGGCAACGTACGAATTTCGATGTACCTTACCACCCAACATTGAGGTCCGTATCATCATGGGAACAACGCACACCATGGGCTGCGCAAAATAACAGCGAACCGTCTTACAACAACGGCGTGGAGCGGACCCTGCAACCAACATCGCACCCTTATTTCCAGCAGCGTCCAGTCCATCCGGATGAAGTGCCTCGTGGTGCTCCTCGTCGCGCTTCTGTCGCCCCATCTCGGCCTCCAACAGATCTTGAAGTGAACTACCAGAGCCGCCAGCCACCCGTATGTTACGGCTGTGGGGGCAGCGGACATATCTTCCGCTTTTGCCCGCGTAGTCAAATTACCCGACCCCCTGTCCAACGAGCACCGCGATTCACGAATGGTGCCCAGTGGGAGCAGCAGCCACCCGCTACCTTCTATCGGCCCTCTTCCCCTCAACGCCACGCACGGAATGACTCCCCTGTGTCCGACCGCAGCATCACGCCAACACCGCAGCGAACACTCCGTTCGCCATCCCCACGTCGCCGCTTTGTTTCTCCACCGCTGGGAAACTAGGTAGTGGGACCGATGGAGGTAAGGTCGCCGGACGGTCAATTTCACGCATGCCTCTACCTATCGTCATGCTAAAGAACAAAGTGTCAGTGTGTGTAGACAATATTAAAACGGATGCTTTGGTTGACACTGGTGCCGTGCCTGGTGCCGCTGTGTCAGTTATGAGCCTTTGATTTAAGAACCGCCTTTTACAGGAAGTTATGCTTGTGTGAGACAAAAACACTACGTTTTGTGGAGTTGGGGGTGAAACTTTAGTTCCGGTCGGCCTGTGCTCAGTTTCAGTTGTAAATGGTGACTAGTGCAGGACAGAATTCATTGTGTTGAGATGTGCCACGCATGACGTTATCTTTGGTGTTGACGTTTTGCGCGGGTGTGGTGCAACTTTAGACTTTAGTGCCCGTGGAATTTGTTTGCAGCCGAGCATTATCCCCGCATTAGTCGATCAATGCGGGGATAATGCTCAGAGTCATCAATGATTTTTCGCCTTGAAGGAAGATGTGCTGCTGCCTGCAATGACGGCGACGTATCTCTCCGTGAAGTCATCTGAATCCTTCATGGGTAAACATTTCAATAGGCGTCAAGCCAGATGTGTCGAATGGAGCGAAAAAAATATTTGGTGCCACGCTCCGGTCGTGGAGGCGGAGGATGGTCGCGCATACCTCTGTTTTGGAACGTGTCAGAAGAGCCTGTTCCTCTTCCTTCTGGTTTGACACTCGCGAGATTTGAGAATTATGTGACTCATACCGTTGGAATTATTTCCGATTGCAGAGGAGCCGCGAAAGACAACTCTGAATGTTGTGCTGAGTTTGAGGGCATGGTCAACAAATCGCTCCCATCTAGTGAACGTCGTATTCTGCAAGACATTTTGACAACTTATGCCCAAGTGTTCGACTTTGCTTCAAATTGATAGGGTAGCCATTTCTCGGCTTCTGGGCTACAGGACAAAATTAACACAGGAAGCGCACCCCCTATTCGCCAAAAACCTTACAGAGTCTCCCCGACAGAGCGCAAGATAATTCAAGAACAGGCAGACGAAATGCTGCACAAAGGAATCATCCGAGAATTTTCTACTCCGTGGGCCGCACCTGTGATCCTGGTGCGAAAAAAAGACTATTGGCGATTTTGTGTAGACTACCGTCGTTTGAATGCGCTAACAAAGAAAGACGTATACCCGTTACCTCGCATTGATGACGTTGTCGACTGTCTGCGTTCGGCGTCATATTCCTCCCCTCTTGATTTGCGATCTGGCTATTGGTAAATTCTTCTACATCCATCCGACCGTGAGAAGACTGCTTTTGTAACACCGGATGGTTTATACGAATTTAATGTAGTGCCCTTTAGATTATGCAACGTTCCCGCGACGTTTGAGCGATTAATGGGCACTATCCTTCGTGGCATCAAATGGGAAATATTCATGTTTTGCCTTGATGATGTTATCATTTTTGGAGACCTTCCAAGAGCACAATGAGAGGCTCCGCAAAGTTCTTGAATGCATTGGAAAAGTGGGCCTCATTCTGAATTCAAAGAAGTACCATTTGGAGAGCAACAAACTTTAGTTCTTGGGTTCCTCGTCAACGAGGATGGTATCAGGCCGGATCCGCAGAAGATTGCTGCAGTACGCGACTTCGAAACTCCACCCACCCTGAAAAGTCTTCGGAGCTTTCTTGGCCTCTCTTCTTATTTTCGTAGCTTCATTGCTGGTTTTGCGCAACTTGCCCACCCCCTTATTTCTCTACTGCACAAGGATTCGCAATTTGTGTGGACCCCAGAGTGCGAATCCTCTTTCAATCGGCTCAAGTCTTCTCTAACTTCAGCACCACTGCTGCGCCACTTCGACGCTTCTGCTGTAACTGAGGTCCACACTGACGCCAGTGGTGTCCGTCTTGGGGCGGTGCTTGTGCAGCTGCATAGTGGAGCTGAACATGTTGTTGCATATGCCAGCCGCACGTTGACAAAATGTGAACGGAACTACACGGTTACCGAATTGGAGTGCCTCGCAGTTGTGTTCGCTGTGCACAAGTTCCGACCATACCTATATGGACGCTACTTCACCATAGTTACTGACCACCATTCGCTATGCTGGCTCATCGGACTTCTCGATCCATCTGGTCGTATGGCGCGCTGGGAATTACGCCTACAAGAATAGAACTTTGGTGTCGCGTACAAGAGTGGACGATATCACAGTGATACAAACTGCTTGTCATGGCACCCATTGCCGACTTCCGTTAACGATGAAGACGGCTTCGACGGGTGTTTAGTTTCAATCCCGTCGACTTTTCTTAGTATGGCGACCTTTAGGCGAGAACAACGCAACGACCGGTCACTACAGCCTCTTATACAAGAGGCAGAAGGAAGAGCAGAGTAAACGCAGTTTATTATCGAAGATGGTGTTTTGTTCAAGAAGAACTACTCAGTTGACGGTGCTGCCCTCCTTTTGGTCGTCCCAAAAGTCTCCGTGAACAAGTTTTGCATGCCATGCACGATGATATTACCTCTGGACATCTAGGCTTCTGTCGTACCCAGCAAAAAATTCGCCAGCGTTTTTATTGGCAACAAATTTATAAGACCACCAAGCAATACGTTGCGACATGTGCAAAATGCCAACGACTTAAGGCACGCACCACCACGCTGGCCGGACCTTTACAACCCGTAAAGCCACCTACCTCACCTTGTGAAAAGATTGGAATTGACCTGCTTGGTCCTTTTCCAAAGACTGTAGAGGGCTGCTGCTGGGTTGTCGTCTGCGTTGACTATCTTACGAGATATGCGGAGACCGCTGCTCTCGCTACCGCAAAGGCTGCTGATGTTTCGTCGTTTCTTTTGCATTCCGTTATTCTTCGCCATGGCGCACCCCGTGTTATTATAAGCGTTCGTGGTCGGCAATTCTCTGCTGATGTGGAAGAAATGCTCCGACTATGTGGTTCACACTACCGACACGTGACACCGTATCATCCGCAGACCAATGGTGTCACCGAGCGCACCAACCGCACCTTGACAACCATGCTGTCCATGTACGTCTCGTCTGACCATCGCAACTGGGATGCAGTGCTACCCTGTGTGACGTACGCTTATAACACTGCAAATCATAATGTTACCGGCTATTATCCTTTCTATTTACTCTATGAAAGAACTCCCCATGTTTTTGTAGACACCATCTTCCAATTTTCCCCCAACGATGATGCGTCTGTTTCCCAGATACTATGCCGTGCCGAAGCCCGTCGTATAGCCCAATTACGCACAATGACTTCTCAAAGCCGCTCGAAAGAACACTACGATCTTCATCATCGTGCAGTTGCTTACTCCCCTGGAGACTACGTCTGGCTTTAGACGCCTATTCGCAAGCGAGGTTTATATGAGAAGTTTCTCTGCAAGTACGATGGCCCCTTCGTCGTGTTGGACCAACTGAATGACGTGAATTACGTTATCGCCAAAGTCACGAGGAATAACCGCCGATCCCGGAGGACACAAGTTGTTCACGTGGCTCGCATGAAGCGCTGCCATCTTTGATATATCTAATTTTCTCGAGGACGAGAATCGTTTGCCCGGGGGGAATTGTTACGCCACGTAGCGGGGCACTGAGAAGCAGCAGAAGCAGCAGAAGAAGCGGAGGAAGCGAGGCGCGCGCAGACTGATCCGGGTTTTTCTGAGCCGTGTGCGTCCGTCCTTCATGCGAAGTTCACCTGTATTAAAACCATTTCATCCGTTACAATATCATTGTACTCAGATCTATCATAATATTTCCCTGCCTATGCAAAGTAAATTTCTAGTACTTGCTCAATTGCTCATTGGAAGCTGACTAATAGTTTTAGTTGAACAAGCAGCACTGTATGATTAGGAAAACTTCTTGTTGGGCTAGTTGGTGTTTATTACTTATAAATTAAAGACGCCAAAACAACACGCACACACACAAGAAAAGAACGGGACCGAGCGCTACTCACAACTAATTTATTATGCAGAACAAAGTACATATTGCCACCTGGTGTCCCCTTGTTCTTGCTGCGCCTGGAAGAAGAGGACACTGAAGTTGACTCGCGTGCTGTGCGCCGAACTTTGCCTGCTGGTACAGCTACGTCCCGTCGTTTTAGTCAAGTCTAGCCCTGTTGCTCGTGACATATTTTGGTGGAGGTGCTGGGTGTCGATCCCAGTATATATCCCGCACTCCTCCGCATACCCAGGATTCAGGTCCTGTGCCAATCGACACTCCTGTTCACCGCGCTAGCCGGAGGAACCTAGGCCTACCACCTGAGCACGGGCCGTTAAAATTCACCACCGCAGCCGCCCCTGGACCTGTCATGCAAACTCCAACGTACTACACTCTACAGAGCCCACGACTGCCTAAGGCTTTCCATGGCTGCCAGACGGAAGACGTCGAAGACTGGCTCGCCCAGTTTGAACGGGTCGCCGCATTTAATCAGTGGGACGGCGCCGCAAAGCTCAGGAACGTCTTCTTTAGCCTGGAAGATGGCGCTCGTACCTGGTACGAGAATCGCGAAGGCGCCCTAACATCGTGGCGCGAGTTCTGCCGCTGCACCCTGGACACCTACACCAGCACGGATCGCCGAGAACGAGCGGAAAGGGCTTTACGCTCTCGCATACAGATGCCGAACGAGACCATAACCATGTACGTTGAGGACATGACTAGGCTGTTCCGACGATCTGACCCGGTCATGCCCGAAGAGAAAAAGGTGCGCCATCTCATGCACGGCGTTAAGGAACAACTGTTCGCTGGGCTCGTGCGCAACCCGCCGAGCACAGTTGCCGAGTTTCTTTCGGAAGCAATCACGATGGAAAGGATGCTCCAGCAGCCGTCTACGACCTACGACAGGCCGGTACTCGCCGCTTCGGTCATGGAGCCGCATTCGGCCTTCGGGGCTAGTCCGGATCTTCTTCGCGACAACATCCGCTCCATTTTGCGTGAAGAGCTCCAGAAGCTTTTCGGTGCTCCCCAGCCGACGGTCGGCTCTGTCGCTAGTATTGTCCGAGAAGAACTCCAGCAAGCACTTCGGCCTTCGGTACCATCTGCTAATCCGCCATTCTTTTCCACCGAGTCCTGCCGGCCAACGTATGCGGACATCTTGCGACGTCCCCCAACTGATTCCACACAATTACTGCCACCCGACCAAAGCTCACTGTATTCTGCCCACCCCGAGCCGTACATCGACAACGGCCGACCACCCCAGCGAAAGGCAGACCTGTGGCGTGCCCCAAATCGGCAGCGCCTGTGCTTCCACTGCGGAGAAGCTGGTCACCTGTATCGACAGTGCCCATATCGACAACTGGGACTGAAGGGTTTCCCCATCGTATTGCGTAGCCCTCCTTTAGGCCAACGACCCCGGGATATTGAGGACTACGTAGCCCTGGAGCGCATGGCGCCAACTTTTAGACGACAGTCATGATCTCCGTCTCCACGTCGACTATCCTCGCAGCCCAGCTCCTCCGGGATGGCGTAGCGACGGTCGCCTAGTTCGAGCCGGGAAAACTACTAAAGACAGCGACCTCAGGGGGCGAGGCCGCTTCAAATCGACGCGACGAAGACCCCCCGACAACGCGACCTGTGAGCGAGTGCGTCTTTACGGCCCCGACGACAGTTCGTACACGTGAAGATAGACTCTCGCTGGATATATCCGTGCTCCTCGACGGCTATAAGGTTAGCGCATTGGTAGACACTGGAGCTGATTTTTCGATTTTAAGCGGGAAGCTAGCGGCGCTTCTAAAAAAAGTGATGACGCCATGGTGTGACAAGCAGATTCGAAACACTGGCGGACGGTAACTCCGAGCGGTGAGTGCACGGCGAGAGTCCAAATTCGCAACTCCACGTTTGTTGTCAGCTGCCTTGTGATACCTGACTGCTCCCGCGACTGTATCCTTGGTGTCAATTTTCTCCGGGAGTATGGGGCCATTATCGATCTCCGGAAGCGTACCGTGACTTTTTCGACCAAGAAAGCTGATGATACTGACACCGCAGACCGCCAAAGCCATGCCCCTCTTCGAATTTCTGCCAAGAGCGTTTCTATTCCGCCACATTCTAGCGGTTTTGTGACTGTTAACTGCGATGAACTACGTGACGGAACGGCGGTCGCTTAGAGCAACCCTTTTGCTCACCCACGGCCCCACCTCGGCGCGGAGTCTCATCCATCTGCGTAACGGCGGATCTAAGCTCCTGGTGACTAACTTCACGAACGAACCCCGCCATCTTTTCCGCGCTACCGCAATCGCATTCGCCGACACCTTAGCGGACGTTTGAATGTTTTACGTTCGGAGAAGTTGAAAATGTGCGCCCATCCCTTGATCGTCTGGATATTAGTACAGATCTCTATTAAACACAGCAGCATGATCTGCGTTCTCTCCTTCTAAAATACAGTGCTTGTTTCGCGACGTCATTGAAAATTCGGCAAACGCCTCTTGTGAAGCACCGTACAGTACTCCCGACGATGCCCGCCCTATACGCCAGCAGCCGTACCGCATCTCAACGACGGAACGTGAAGCGATTCAGACCCAGGTTCAGGAGATGCTTCGTGATGGTGTCATCCAACCCTCCAACAGCCCGTTGTCGTCCCCTGTCGTGCTGGTGAAAAAAAAAGGATGGCACCCTTTGCTTCTGTGCTGATTATCGAAAGTTGAACGACATCACTAAAAAAGACGTCTACCCGCTGCCCCGTATCGACGATTCGCTCGACAAGCTTCGCCGTGCCCAGTACTTCTCCTCCATTGACTTGAAGAGCGGGTACTGGCAGATTGAGGTCGATGAGCGGGACCGCGAAAAAACAGCTTTTGTCACCCCAGATGGTCTGTATGAGTTTAAAGTGCTGCCGCTCGGCCTATGTTCAGCGCCGGCTACATTTCAGCGCATGATGGACACCGTTTTCGCTGGCCTCAAATGGCAAATCTGTTTAGTTTATCTCAACGACGTTGTCGCCTTCTCTGAAACCTTTGGAGAACACCTCGAACGCCTTCGCGCAGTATTAGACGCCCTCCGGTCAGCTGACTTGACGCTCAAGCCCGAGAAATGCTACTTTGGCTACAAAGAGTTGAAGTTTCTCGGTCATCTTGTGAGTGCGGAACGCGTTAGGCCAGACCCCTACACAACTACCGCTGCCACCAAATTTCTCGTTCCTGCCACGAAGAGGAGTTTAAAACGTTTCCTGGATTTGTGTACTACCGCCGCTTCATCGCCGAATTTTCCAAGATAGCCGCACCCCTGACCCGCCTTACGCGGGATGATACACAGTTCGTGTAGGCCGCCGAGCAACAGGAGGCTTTTGCGGAGCTGCGCAGACGACTGCAAACTACCCCTGTTCTTGCGCGCTTTGATGAAGACGCTGCCACCAAAGTCCACACCGACGCCAGCAACATCGGCCTTGGCGCTGTACTCGTACAACACCAAGCTGGCGTGGAAAGGGTCATTGCGTATGCCAGCCGCACGCTCTCCCGTGCTGAAACAAATTATTCCACTACGGAAAAGGAATGCCTCGCGGTTGTGTGGGCAATTATGAAATTTAGGCCTTACCTCTATGGCCGTGCGTTAAAGTCGTTACTGACCACCATTCTTTGTGTTGGCTGGAAAATCTCCGTGACCCATCGGGGCGCCTAGCACGATGGAGCCTTCGACTCCAAGAATTTGATTACTCCATTGTGTACAAATCTGGTCAGAAGCAGGAAATGCTGACGCGCTCTCCCGGGCACCTGTCGAATTTGTCGATAACGCCACGGATGACAGAGGTTTTCTTGGACTAGTGAATGCCTCAGACATAATGACCCGACAGCGAGCTGACCCAGAACTTCGACCTGTCATTGACCACCTGGAGGGTCGCGCTGCTGACGTCCCCCGTCAGTTTGGAAAGCGCCTGTCTGCATTCTGTCTTCGGAATAGCGTTTTATTCAAGAAAAACTCCAGAACTGTTGATCCAGCGCACCTCCTTGTCGTGCCGGCCGGCCTTCGCGACGATATCCTTTTTGTTTGCCATGATGAGCCCACCTCCGGCCACTTGGGATTTGCATGCACACTCGCTCGAGTTCGTCAAGCCTATTATTGGCCTAAACTTTCTGACGCCGTCCATCGCTACGTCAGAGGCTGCCGCGAGTGTCAACGTCGAAAGGTGCCTCCTCTCAAGCCCGCGGGTTTGCTCCAACCTATTATTCCACCTCGTATGCCGTTTGACCAAGTCGGCATTGACCTACTGGGCCCATTTCCGCTGTCATCGATGGGTAACAAATGGATTATAGTCGCAGTCGCGACCGACTATCTCACACGTTATGCGGGAACCAAGGCAGTGCAGCGAGGCACATCAATTGAGATCGCCCAATTCTTTATGCAGCAAATCGTGTTGCGTCATGGTGCACCGTCCCTAGTCGTAACCGATCGAGGCACCGCGTTTATGGCACAGCTCATGCACGACGTGCTCGAGCTTAGTCATACCAGCCACCGAAAAACTACTGCATATCACCCGCAGATAAATGGCCTCACGGAGAGACTCAACAAAACCATCGCCGACATGATCACAATGTACATAGACTCGCAGCACAAAAACTGGGATGAAATTCTCCCCTACATCACATATGCCTAAAACGCGGCCACCCAAGAGACGACGCGTTTCACACCATTTCGCCTAGTCTACGGACGTGACGTTCAGACGATGTTGGATGCCTTGCTTCCGAGCTGCACAGACGATCATCCACTCACGCCAGACGCCGAGCAGTTTGCTCAGCGCGCTGAGGAAGCACGTCAACTTGCCCGCATTCACATTCAACAACAGCAGGGCACGGATGCACGCCGCTACAACCTCCGTCATCGACACGTCGCATACCATCCTGGAGAGAACGTTTGGGTGTGGACCCCGGTGCGTCGGCCCGGCTTGTGTGATAAACTGGTTTCACGTTACTTCGGACCTTACGAAGTTCTGCGCCGAGTCACGGAAGTGACTTACGAAGGTCTTCCAGTGGGTACTGTGCAGCCCTCGCGTCGGCAACCACGCTCTGAGGTCGTGCACGTTGTCCGCATGAAGCCCTATTTCACGCGGTAGTGCGCTATGCGCTTGTTTTGTTGTCGCGTAGGACACCTTACCCCGCCTCCGTTATCTATGCTGTCCATGTGCTGATCTTTCTTTTCGCTTAAATTGACCATCGCTGGCGCTCCGTCCCTTATTTCTTTTTTTAAGAGGGGAAGTAATGCCACCTGGTGTCCCCATGTTCTTGCTGCGCCTGGAAGAAGAGGACACTGAAGTTGACTCGCGTGCTGTGCGCCGAACTTTGCCTGCTGGTACAGCGTCGTCCCGTCGTTTTAGTCAAGTCTAGCCCTGTTGTCCGTGACAATATATATCTCACTGCCGGCATATGCGCAAGGAACACATACACCATCATGTAGTTTAAGATAAGCTATGTTCAAGAAACGCTTTCTCGGAGAAAGAGGCTGTGGTGCGTAGCATGAGCGACAATTCATAAAATGTGCCGAAGGGATTGTTTATGATGTTCCCCTCTCTTGTGGCTGCTCCGACATCAAACAAACCAGTCGATGTGTTAATGAGCGAATCCGGGAACATAGAGCAAAATAAAGATGGCCCCAATATTCCGAAGCATATCATGTCCTGCTCCTCAGGCACTTGTGAACCATGTTTTTCTGATGTGCACATTCTTGCAAGGAGTGGAAATACGATGGCAAGAGAGCTAACTGAAGCATTTTATATTGGAAAGAAAGGTAATTTGTGCGTCAATGGAACGTCGATCAATCTGTATAATGCTGAGAAAGCGTTTCTTGAACGTAGCTTTTCTTAAATTACATGATGCTGAATGTGTTCTTTGCGCGTGCGCCGGCAGTGAGATATATATGTACTTTGTTCTGCACAATAAATCAGTCGTGAGTGGCGCTCTGTCTTTTCTCGTGAGTGTGCATGATTTAAAATGAGCACTGTATGAAAACTATTGCTTGGTACATTACAATTAAGGGAATTGTTTATAATAGAATGCAGCATGCAATAAAAGCTGTAAAAACTAAAAATCTCTAACTTGAAATGGTATGGTTCTTGTAAACCAAACTAGTGTATCTCATTCATCACTGATCTTGAGAATATAATATGCATATACAGCCTTAAGAATATCTGCAATGTACACATCTCCTTCAGTTGGCTGATTGAAGATAGTTCGATAGATTCTGGCAGGGCAATATTTTCTTTATTTGGCCGCAGTAATGTATGTATGCCTGTAACTGGTGTACTGCAGGAAAATATTCTTTAATGTGTTCTTTATTATCACCCGGTTTTGCATGCTTAGCAGTTCATATTGTTTAATGCTTGATTTTTTAAAAATTGATAAATTCTGGAGCCTGAACCGTCATATTTTCAGGAACTGTAGTTATATATGAACACCAAGCATCCACCTAAAGTTACTGGTTTGCCGAAAGAAAGTTTTTCCTTCCAAATATCTTTCTTTTGAATGTGGGATGCATATTATTTTGCATGTATTTTTATCATCCCTATGTCATAAGATGCTGCATTTGCAGGCCCAGAGACTTGTCGTGAAGCACTCTAAAAGAAGAATGTGTGGCAATAGGTCTTCAATATATACAGTAGAACCCCTTTATAGTAAAGCCACTGGGGCCAGCAAAAATATTTACTATATCAAGGTCTTTACTATATCATTGGTGTGTGATAGCATGGTACTGAAAATGCTGTCTAGTAGTTAAATAGGCACTGACTGAACACGTCTTGTTGCTTAATGAAAAAAAACTGCAATACCTTCCATCTCACTTTTATCATCTCTTTCTGCGATTTTTTCATTATAAAATTTCTTTACATCTTGTGCAAGTGCCTCTTGATCATGAGGACAACTTGATTAAGATTGCAAAGCAAGTTCTATTTCCTCTGAAAACCAAAGCCTTGCATCAACATGGCGTCCCTTTTGCTCTTTCTGTGTTTTACAAGGCAATAAATGATAAATGCGCGAAGCCCTCAAGTGCTGTAAGACCGTACTCGCTGAACCTCCACTTTCTGCCTCCACTGCTTCCTGCTTTATGCGGCACATTGCAGTGAATGTTCACCCGTTTCGTCCTCTTCCCCATTTCTTGCTGCACTTTTACCCTCCTTTCCTTTCTGAATGAACCACGCCGCATCCTTGCTATGTTTGTAGACAGCTTAATTTTTTTTTATCTTCGCGCTGCGCGCTTTCCCTCACGGCTTCAAGGTTTTTGTAAAGTAGGCTTTTTCTGATTGCTGCTCAACGCAGTGGTAAAGCCACCTAAACGAACACTCGGGGTTATTTTTCTGTTTTAAATTCATAAAGTCTTGGCCTCGTGGTTCTAGGTAGTGCGCGGGTGGCAATATCATCATGGGAGTCGTCGCCGTGGTCAGAAGCATTTTAAGTCATTTTTAACAAGAACATGTTTACTATAAAGGGGGAAAATGTACAGTTGCTTATGGAAGTTGAACTGGGACTTCAGTTTGACTCTACTATATCAGAGTTTAATATAGCGGGGTTTTGTACTTTGTGCTCAATCGTATGGGGCACCCAGACTTCAAATATGTGTTTGAATAAGTGTTGAGGAGCTGAGTTAGAACGTTATGGTCACATATGCTAGTTTTACGTGCAGATGTCATTTGTAAGACCCACAGGCCAATCTCCTCAACAAACTGTTTCTGGATGGTTGTTTCCTGCAGGGTGGTCTGCTTACTGCCTGGACCATGCGCTCCCCCCGGCCCCTCAACCTCCTCACTTGATCCATCTACCCTTCACTGCCAACTACCATGCTCTTCACAGTTCACTGTCATTTTACATCCGTGATGGACACTGCCCTGGAATGCAGCCATGCGCAGCCTCCTATTCGTGAAACACCTCTCGCACTACAAGGCCCTACATCAACCCTGCTCCCCATGTCCAGCCCTTTCCATCATGGATAAATGCACGCTGCACCCCATCACTTCTCCCTGTGTTACCTGGTCATGTGCTGGTTAGTGCGCTGTTCCCAATTCCACCTACTGGCCCCGCCCATATTAACCCAGTACCCAATGCCTCCTGCACTGTATTTTGGCCCTCTGATGTCCTTGTAGCATGTACATTATATGAGCTCTCAATAAAATGTTTTGCTTGCCTCATTTAATTGCATGGTTTTTATGACTCTTAGGGAGATGACATGCAGGATGGTGATGACTGCATAAGAAAACCACAATTGCCAGACTGACAGTCAGGCAAATGGTAGCAGCAAGTAAAAGGCAAAGGTAGGTGAAATATTGCATGGCTAAAGGTCGCTTAGCAGTGGCAGCGCCAATGCCACGTGTGCCGATGAATACTCGTTGCATGCCAATAAATACCAATATGTGATACTAGCGGTACGGCCGCCTTATTGCCAATTTCACGTGTGCCGATGAATACTCGTGGCATGCCAATAAATACCAATATGCGACACTAGCGGCACGGTCAGCCTATCGCCTATGTTGGCAGTGCAAAGACAGGTGTAATGTTGGCATATAAGCTAGACCAATATATAAAAATGTAGTAATTCTAAACAAAACAGTGTTACGCCAATGTTGGTACCAATGTTTGTCGACATTGGGCCGGGGTTGGCGTGATGTTGGTTTGCTGTCTGGGATGGGGGCGAGACGCTACAGTCGTCTTCTAGCCCCGACGTGCAGCCCAAAAGACAGAGGTTTGATCCTCAATTCCCGGTGCGAAATGTCGCTGCTGCGGCGGGTTCGAGCCAGAGGGGACAAACACCTGGTTACTTACTCCAACAGTTAGTTGTGCTCGAGTACACGGAAAGAGAATAGCACTCAAGAAAAACCGCCGTACCGAGCGAACGCTCGCGTAGGGAGTGAAAAAAAAAACACCTAATGGGGAAGCACGCGTAAGGAGGTGAGAGGGAGGCTGCGCACCTGGCGCGGCTTCGTGCTCACGGCCCGCAGTGGTAAGTACGTGCGGCGCCGGGAGAAGAAGGTGAAGGCGGCGGTCACCCGACGGAAATTGCTACCGTGCGTGTGCACGCTCAACCTTCTAAAGACGCCGAGGAAGTTACGACCAACGTTACTAGATTACTTTTCAGTTTGCAAACTCCGGTGCCGCGGGTGGCACCCTACCGTGTCCCGCCGAGCGAGGGCGCGCTTGTCTTTGACCGGACTGACAGCCTCCGGCCTCCGTACCAACGCTGCCCGCGCCAGCAGTCAGCGTACTACGCGCTCTTGTTCAGAATTTTTTTTTTGTTTTTGTTTTCTTCAGCTCTGTTGCATGTTTATAGCTACCCTTGTGAGTCATCGCAAAATTTATCGAAACGTGTAGAGCGACGCAACTCGTGCCGAATGTGCGGCGTATGATTCCGCCGCAAGTAAACGCAGAGTCGTCTGCGCGCCCAAACCTCGCATCTTTGCGAGACGCAGCTCACGAGAGGCTTTGTCCAGCTTGAGTTCTATAAAGAAAAGAGATTGAATTCTTTGATGGATACAACAGAACTCTTAGGAATTCTCATACGCATGCGCTCTGTTCTTATCCTTAAACCTCGTGCATATTCCTAAATTTCATATTTCTGCCTTTTTTATTCTTATGGTCTCCTGCTTTCACGAAATAAATTCAGTTGGAAGCCAGCGCTCTCTGTGCGCATGTTCTCTCGTTTGAATTGAATTGCCTTTATTTCCATAAACATACGCTTTATGGGGGCAACTTGACGGGCATGGCAAATTGACGGGCCTAAAACCCAGTCTGAGGGCAGCGGCAGAGGACACAGGCACTGATTTGCCCCACCCTCTTCGTTCACGTTTGAATTTTCTAAAAAAATAAGGGGGGGGGGGGGGCTGCTTAAAGTAAAGTAAACTACTGCATTCTCGCTTTTATTATCTTTTTTTTGCGATGAACACATGCTATTCACATTCAAGATACTGCACGATGTTACTGTAGTATGAATGTATATTTTCCCCCGAGATGTGAACCACCAGCTGTCGAGCGAAGGAAGGGGGGCTATGGCAAACAAAAAAGCGCGCCTGTTGTAATTCTAGCTCTTTAAATATTGCTGCGAATGAAATTGCGTTTTTTTCTATCAATTCAGATAATTGTTTTCAGTATAACGTATGCTTCCTATTCCTATCATTCATTTACCTTTTACATCGAAAAAAAAGCGAGCTTTTTAGAACTAAATCTGTATCGTTATGTTTAAAAAATTGTTATACCAATTGAACTTTTTAACAGTTATACCCGTCGTTCTCGACTTTAGGATTCCAGCGATATATGCGATTACTGCTGTTGCTGACTCACCGCTGACAGTAATTATGGGTAGAAATGCATTAAAAACAATGCCCGATACACTATCAAGGAATGCGTACCTGACTCGTCTTCAAAGCTCCATGAATAAAGATCCCTCGGAGCAATTCAGGCATCTCAACCACATCTACCTCTCATGCGATAGTTCTTGCTTTTTCAATGCCGCTTTGTTTGCACACCAAAAAGTAATTCTTGTGCAGTCTCTAGAAAATATTGCCCCTGAAACCGAATCATCTGCGTAAATTAGTGTTAAACGCGGAGCGCAAACAGTGCAGGCTCGTGTGACCGGGCTAATTGCGCAGAAAGCGCCACTTCGCTAGCGGGAATAGAATAGGGCCGCGTTTCGCTGCGGAGCCCCAGCGGAGTTTGTAAAACCGGAGTTGGGACAGACGCGCTCCTCGTCTCGTATCGGGGAGAGGAGGTTTCCTGAGTAGGCGGTGTCGCCGCGGGAGCCAGGGAGGTTGTGAGGGGTGGCCAGTGTGCCCTCTTCTCGTGGTCCTCACCAACAGCGCGCGTAAATACGCGTGTTAATAACGCGCGGTCGATATAATGGGGCAGGGGATTGTGAATCTCTACAGCCAGCAATGTTTGTCATTATTGGTGGCTGAGTGCGTGGATGTAGCAATGTTACTTCGGATGTCGGGAGACGTTAAATTTAAATCTTTGCCCTCCTATGAATGATGGTGAAAACACTATAGCAGCGAAATAATACCGGGTACAAAATCCTTGGCACGTCTAATAGACTCTCATCACGCTAAAGTAATGACGATTCATAATGAACTGAAAGCTAGCCAAAAAGTTATCGAGCAATGTTTTCCCGTATCACCGGGAGGCTAGCAGCACTTGAGACCAGAGTAGACTTGCTAGAAAGGTTTCCTTATATTGCAAAACGTAATCGCGTGGTCACGGAAGCTGTTCAAGGTCAGAATCGTACGATTAATTCTCGTATCAATGAGTATGAGGGTAGGTTAAGAAGACATGATATAATTTTTATAGATTTGAAGATGAACCAGATAATATTTTGGCCCAAACCAAAAAAAAGCATGTTCATTTTTAACACACACACTTTCCTTGTAGCTGCGTCATGAGGTAATACCACGCGCACATATGTTAGGGCCTTTCGTAGCGGACGAAACCCGCGCAATAATTGTTAACTTTACCCCAACACAACAAAAAGGACGACATCCTATCGCAAAAATAGAAACTAAAAAACGCCCAGGTCTCTGTTCGAGATTTCTGTAAGGCGACTACACAATCCCGGGGAAAGCTTAGGGAATTTTGAAAAGGCACCGGTTCGTTCTATAACAACCGTTACAAAAACTATATGTGGACAAAGAATCCGACTTCATTGTCCAAAAGCTGATCGTGTTTGCGAAATTGAGTCCGCTTCGCCAGCACCCACAGGTGCCCATGGCGCAGAAGCCTCTTAAACCTCGCGAGTTCTTGGCCCTTAGGGATCAGCGGCCACTGACGCAGTGTACTCGTCCCCTCACCTTCTTTTTTATGAATATAAGCTTGTAATCAAATCGGACGCCTTAGCGTAGCTGATAGGCACGTCCACAGCCGACGTGATTATTCTAACCGCATCTTCGTTGTCCCGCAGAGGTCATAATTCTGAACTGTTTGGTTGTCAGTGGCACTACTTTGTTTATAGACAGGACCGTCTCGGGCTCTCGGGTGGCGGAATTTTGATCACAGATGCGAATGATTTATTTTATTATGTCGTTTTCATACCGCCGGACCCTGAATTTTTTTGCACATGATTCAAGATAAAGCGAACGTTTTTGTGTGCTTCCCCGAATGCCGCCATGAGCAAACATTTTTATTTATTACCTTTATTAGAGTATTAACAAAATCGTTGTGACGTTTACAAAGCGCAAAATGAATTAGGCGACATTAATTTCCTAGCGTTATTATGTACGGAAGCCTACCATACTGTTACTTCCCCTTCTTCAGAGTCACCAGCCTTCATGTATTTATGCCTGTTCCAACTTTTCCCAGGTTGTAAAAGAGCCAAATCCCGTTAAAACTAACTGCCAAAATATCAAAACTTCAAACAATCAGCCCTGATTCGGTATTATCTTTCACGTTTGTACGAGACACTTCGTTAAAATTTCAAGTTAGGCTAGTTGCTAACTGTTCTGTTGGTAAAAACAGACACGTGCGTGTCTGTTCCAGTAATTCTACCAGGAGTAAGTAGCTATTACGCTATCACTTTCACTATGCCGTCTCGCTCACCTCATCCAGTCAAATTTCATACAAAAACTCGGAATTACAAAAACGGTAATTATTCTGTAATTAATAATGAACTGGAAGCATATGCTGATGTGTTCTCCAAATTTTCTTAGCGTTCACTGCACAATATTAGGTATCTTTGTAAAGGCAAATTAAAAGCCCTTAGGAAAAAGCACATGCGTCTTCGTAGAATAACGTGCATTAAGCGTTCACCATGACTCAACATTACTTTAAAAGAACTCCTAAAAAAGAAACAAAGGAATCTCTCGCCGCTGCAGCGTACCTAGCTCTATACTTCGTCTCACAAGATATCTGCAGCACTGCGAAAGGTAGTGGAGCCATTGCAATAGTGCTCCTAAGTGCCTCACGGCCCTGTGTACTATAATAGAGAATTGTGCTCCTACCCAACCAATTTAGGGGGCGAGAGGCGCGTAGGAGCACATTGCCTATTGTAATGCGCGTGATCCTGATTGGAACGGGGTGCCGCTGGCTTTCGCAGTCCTGCAAACATCTTGTTAGACGAAGTATAGTGAGAGATAGAATGATTGTCGTGCTACCGCAATATCAAAACACTCTCCACTGCACTACAAAACGCCACTTTTTCCAAGATAACTGGCCTAGATGACTGATTACTGACCAGCGGGAGTTCTGGAGAATTCTTGACGTTATTTCCAAAAATTCTATCGTAGTAAAAAGGAACCGAGTTGTTCTAGTCTCATGAAACTAATGTTGCATGTTTTTAAATCACGTGTTTCCTTCATGTTTCACGAGTGCTACGCCAGCTAGCCTTCCTGATCTATCGTCCCTAGGCTTCTTATTGATGGCTACTATCACCACTGATAGGGAGAGGATTTTCAAAGCTATTGTCAATGCTAAAATGTCATCATCCGCAGGCGTTGACGGTATCAGAAACAAGTTGTTGAAAAACACCATTACTTAGATTTTGTTTATGTACCAGACATTTTTACTCAATGTTTGCAATCGGGCACGCTCCCTAACGACTGGAAGGTGGACATGGTGGTTCCGGTGCATACGTCTGGTGATGTTCACTGCCACTTAAACTTTAAACCTATTTTATTGACATTAATTTCTTGAAAATTACTCGAACATGTTATTGTACCGTTCTGATATACCTTCAGATCAATTCCTTTTACAGCAAATCAGCATGGGTTTCGACGTAATCACTCTAGTGAAACAAAATTATTCGCTTTTACTAATGACTTTTTCGCATCTTTGGATCAGACTTCAGTCGTTGATTGCATTTTCATTGATTTTGCTAAGGCCTTTGGTACCGTGCCTCATCCTCTTCCACTCCTAACGTTAGTAAAGTCAATATTTATTGCGACACGTAAAGTGGATTGAATGTTTTTTCGGTGTCGCACTGAATGTGTGACACCTAATGGCCATAACTCGAAATATTCTTCGGCAAAATCGGCAGTTCAAGGATGTGTACTAGGACCTTTCGTATTTCTAATTTATATTAATGATCTTTCTGATCTTGTAACAACACCTATCCGGTTGTTCGTTGATGACAGTGTTATATATAGGGAAATTTCCAGCCCCCTGATACTATTGGTATCAAGCGTGAGATTATTAACATTTCTGTATGGCGTGAAACTTGGCTAATGAAATAAATATATGAAAATGTAAAGCATTGAAAGCAACACGACTTCCTAACAAGGCTAACCCGCATCCATACGTTCCTAAAGGCTTCCCCTCAGACTTTGTTTCGGTGTATAAGTAACTTGGCGTAAACATCAGCCCTGACCTGCCATAAAAAACGCGCATCGAACGTACAACGGTAACAATGTTAATTGCGTGCTTGGCTTCCTTCGCCGTAATTTTTCACATGCTTCTGTTGCTTTAAATCTACTTCTGTACAAAACGGTCTTTCGGAGGAATAGAGAATACACGTCTTCCGTATGGAATCCTAGCATCAAGTCTATTATTAATGTCTTAGAAACAGTCCAGAAGCGCTCACCTCGTTGTATTTTGAATTAAGCCCGTTTATCCTGTGTCACACTTGTGAAAAGAACGCTAGGTCTTCCAGATCTTTCCCTGCGGCGTCACTTTTCTAGGTCATCGACACTCCACAAAATATATTGCTAAAAGGAATCATTGAAGCTAAGTCTTTTTAGAGCTCCGCGTTACGTATCATCACGTAATAATCAGGGTTTCAAAATTAATGTTAAGCCAGCCTGTCTACTCTTTATTCCCCAAGACAAGCTCAGACTGGAACCACCTGCCCGCATGCATTGCCTCTATTCTTGAACCTTAAACATTGAAATCTGCGCTTCTTCATCACCTATTTTACCATCTCTCCTTATTGTTGATTTTGTGTAATTACTTACCACTCCTATCTTTAACGCCTCAACGGCCCTGATAGCAACCAAGTGTACAAAAATATCTCAAAAGTTTCTAAAAAGTATTTGCTTTCCATGCATATCAGTTTAGTTTTTTTTTCATTTGTCTCGTGTTCAAATATGTCTTCTTGATACAGATTTGTGAGATTTCAACATTCGTGATAGCATCTCACGAGTTATTGCAGCATGGCGCTTAGTGTACGCGTGTGTGTTTGTGCGTGCATGTGTGTGTGTGCGTGTGTGCTTGTGTGTGTGTGTGTGCGTGCGTGCGTGTGCACGTTGCTTCGATATTTGCTACTGTGAAATGAGGTAAAACCCTCGCTACCTTCTGTACTGCCACTATCATAGTACTGCACTCTTTCGGTCAGGCTGTTACAATGGCTTCTAGTCCTGAGTCATGCTTTGAAACGAAAAATATAACTTGAACTTGTCTTCCGCTTGCCATATTCCACTGCACATTTTGTTGGCATCCATTCATTTTCCTTTTTTTCCTACTGCGATTATACTTTATATCCTTGACCAAGATCAGCACATGGTATTCGCCAGAACTCAACATTTTTGAAATTAGCTCTTGATTCTGTAGTCTGAGGTTCTGTTGATATTGCAGGATGAAGCTTAATTGCAAACTGACGAATAACTGATCACATGATGCTTACAACAGAATAAATATATTCGGCGATTTTTAGTTTAAATGAAAGAAAAGTTCGCTAAGGCGAAGAAACATATATTAAATCGGCCAACATGCCACACAAGTCTACATTAACAGCAACGTAGCTCTCTATCAACCCGCGTGCCGTCATAATGGGAGAAGTTGGATGCTCCATTTTTGATCTCCGTCTGTAATATGGCCACAGCCCGTTGCATTTATCATCCTTGTGCTTTGCGCTGTAGGTCTCAACTCATCGGCTTCAAGAGACAACCCCACTAGGGTCAATTAAAACAATTTTATTTCTGTCCTTAAAAGTTTTTCTTCTCTGTTCAGATGCCGAAATAACAGCGACTGGAAGAAGGCATTATATGGCCGTTTCCCTGTATTTCAACTGATCTTCTGCTAATTTGTTAAGTTATACCATTGTCGGGCACCTGAAAACAAAGCTGCGTCGCACAATCAATTTGGTTATAATTGGTATAAAAGAGTTAGGCAAATTGCAGGTTGTGATCCATTTTTACTAATATTTACGCATATTTACGAAGCGGCCGGAATACAGTTTACAGTGCCAAATTAGCACTGAAGCTGAAAACGCTGAAGCGATAAAGTGCCCCTCCGACTTTGAACGATCTTTTGGGACAGCACTGTATCTGACAGGGAGGGTTCCAGTAGAAGCCGCATGGCGGCGGCACTGGACGACATAAGACAAAAACGACAACAAGCACTCTGTCAACACATATCGTTATGCTTTGAAAATTAAATTTATTAATGAGACACAAACTCATTAGTACGCACTCGTAAGATACCACTCTACATTATACGCCCCTCAAAATACAAGTGAACGCCTTTGTATATCAGCCCCTACAAGCATGCCTTTCTGCCATAAGCGGTGCCGTGCTTGGCTCTGGACCGAAGTGTTGTGAGTAGATTCGAGGCTCACTTATGGGTAGTTTTATGCATAAGAATAAATGAATTAATAAAGCCGTGTTTTGAAGGTACGGTGTCGGTCGCTGTTTGGGATATAAAGAATAAGGAGGGGTTGACGCGCAGCTTTTTGGTTCTTATCGAATTTTTTCTCTTCGCGTAAAAAGAATAATAATTATTAATAACCCCAAATCTCGACAGATCATGCTCGACAGAAATGGTTTGGTTAGGTTAATGGCGTTTAACATCCAAACGGGACTCAGGCAATGACAGTTACTGTAGTGGAGGGCTCTGGAAGTGTCGACCACCTGACTGAAGACAGGCTTTCGCCTTAGAAATATCGTCACATTGCCCTATCAGCATCGACTGGTATTACGCTATTACTTGCGTCGAATCCTCCCAAATAACGCGTTGTTTATCGTCGCTCAGTGCTTCTACCAAAGGATACGGAAGCGAATCCGGCCACGGCGGCTGATTTTCAATGGAAGAATAAGCCAAGGCTCCCGTATGTTGTGCCATACCATTTTTAGTTTAAGAAACTGAAAATGGTTTATGGTCGCTGTGCGACCATAAACAACGCGCCATTGAGGCGGGATTCGGCGCAAGTAATAGCGTAATACCAACCGATGCTGACAGTGAAATGTGACGCAATTTGTAAGGCGAAAGCCTTTCTTGGTTCATTGTCGAAATCTCGGGTGCGTGAGAGCTGTTTGCGACATTCCGCGAGATCTGTTCATGTCTATCGTTCCTGCCATCTCCAGGGAAACGTAGGGGCTCGACGACAAGCTGCGCTGTGCTGTAGCACTAATCCCACGCTTGGAACGGGTGCGTGCAAAGAAACTCCTTGCGACAAGCGCGACGGAGTACCGGCCATGTCCAGCAGCAATGCTCAGGCTTTCGCATTTCTCCATCGCAGATTCTGCTCTGCTCAACGCATTTTACTATGGGAGAAATATAGCTTAATTTTAAACGACATGTCAAACAAACACAAGCACCAACTAAGTGCTTTGAAATAGGCTAACTATATCTGACATTGGGATGTACTGCCATGTTAAATACAGAAGCGTAAAGCTGCGCTGCGCTATATCAGTCCGAGTTAAAGACCCTATGTGTGGTCGAAATTACTTGGCAGCATAAAGACCTTATCAAATAAAACTACTATAGGGGTTAGTGTGTATATTTATTTTGGGCCTCTTTTATCCCGAATATTACAACAAGCACGCAGTCATACCAAACTGCATAACATTTGGTTTGGTTTAGGGTGTTTAACGTCCCAAATAGACTCAGGCTGGAGTGGAGGACTCCGGAATATTTCAAACATCTGAGTTTCTTCAACGTGTACTGATATCTCACAGCACACGGGCGCCTTGCTCTTCGCCTCCATCGAAAAGGTTCCACTGAGGCAGGAATTCGATCCCCTATCCTTCGGCGCAGTAGTCGATCGCCACAATCACTGCGCCACCACGGCGGGGCAAACTGCATATCGTGAAAGACTATTCCTCATAGAACACTCTTTACCAAGCCGGAAGTGCCAGCTCGCCTAGGTGTCGTATGGCAAACTCGGGATTCGACTATCATAAAATGCCGGATTTCACGGCCGCTCTTTTCCCATTTCAGAGGTGCAGCCGGAGTTGGCAGCGTCTGGCCGTTCAGCCATGTCAAGGGACATCACGAAGTCATGCATTCCGACCACCAGTCAGTGCGTGGTAATGAAAGTTGCCAGCTGCCTGGCAATTGGCCGTGAATTTTCGCTCACAGCTCAGAGGCCCCCAACGCCGCTGCCAGAATTTCTGAGGAGCGGCTGTTTAAGGCTGTCGCGTTGAAAGCACAACTGGGGGCTGCAAATTTTCTTGACACTCAGAACTAAAGTATAGAAAGCATTGGTAGCACCGAAAATGAGTGTGGTATACTTAGCCTCGACACTTTCTGCCCGGCTTGACTGCGGTGAAAAGGACACGTTTTATTACGGTATTTGGAGGGTTCAAATAATCGATCCTAGAATAACCCTCAACCATGATAACGGCCACTTAAGCCGACATATGAATGCAGCCGTGAAAAACAATAGAGAAATTTCTCTCCTCGGCATGCCTGATGTTTCGCTCAAGAAGTCTACTCACACGGTAAGGTACTGCATTTAAGACCTACTGTACTGTTTTGACGCTAAACTGATAAGTTGTGGCACTGCCACTGCTCTAAAATACTCCGAACACTGCGCACTTAAGGCGAGGTCAAACTTTGAAAATGGTTTTCAAGCATCGGCTGTACAATATTTTTAGTTAGAGCAACGCCTGTGAAATGAGTATGCGCGAAGTCTTTTATACACGCAGCGTCTATTAGAGCTCGAGTCTAGATTCCGCCAGGCAGTGCACTTACTTGCAATGGTAGGGGTGGCTTTGAAGTGACGTCAAGCCGAGCAACCGGCTTCCGTCCTCGTCGCCCAATACGTTGAAAGGAAAGACGGCCACACCGCTTTGCGATGGCACTGAGCCGATTCGAAGCATCTGCAACGAGAGGGGAGTATGTAACAACAGGTGAATTTTCGGATGTGCGGGAACGTCAGCAAAGAAGAAAGTAAGAAAGAACGAGAACGTAGTAAAGAGGAAGACAGAGGGGCCAAAAAAAAAAAAAAGAGAAGCATCTGCAAGATGGTTCTGAAGCTAGGTGAGACAGAGTCACCTAGGATTATCGCAATGAAATTGGTTATGCGTGACTAGGCGGTAAAAATAGCGAGGATATCAGCATACAAATAGAGTCCTTCCTGACTAGACCGAGAATGCAAAGATTTGGAATATTTCATCGAATAAGAAGAAATGCGGTACTGAAACCCAAGATGGCTGCAGTTCACGCAGGAAGCTAAGTGTACTGTCGGGGTTATTATACGGATATAGTTTCCAATCATCGCGTTCACGGCACCTGCTGAAAAGAGTTGCAGACAATAACTGCAGATGGCAGCAGGCAATTACTTTCGCGCACAAGCAACGGCACCGCTCCGCCTTCTTTTTTAGAGTGCCAGCCATATTCAGAGCGGTGCGCTCAAATGTTTTTATTAAAAATGCTTCTCTCGGAATGAGACAACATAATCAAGATTACACGTCCGAGGAGATTTTTTAAACACGTTATTGATCCGCAATCCGCTCTACAAAGCAGCCACTGTGCAGAGAGTAGAGAGCGCACCGCGAATTTCTCGCGTACGAGCGAACTTCGTCGAATACGGCGCTGCTTTCCGTTGAAAAACGATAGAAAAAACGGACCAATCAACATGGCGCCTTGTTAAGAATATTCCAAACAGGATATGCTGGCGTGCTTCACCGCATAGTTCACGGTAACGAAGATCGGCTCGCCTTCCATGAATTACCAATAAACCTTCCCGGACGAGTTCATTTGGAACCACAATAATACCAGCTGCACGCAGCGTCGCCAAATAAACAACTATACCTGATGAAAACAACAGTCAGGCTATAAGCGAGAACTACACCTTGCCGTACAGCCTACCTCGTTCATTCGAAAAAGATGGACACGGGGCTTGAGCTTGCACTTGGCAGTACTTGAAGGGGCTCTGCTCCCGGCAACTCGACACGCGGCGGACACATCCGCAACTCATGGCCAGAGCAGAGGCTACACTGGAGTGCTCGCACGCGCCTGCAGACAAAGCAGAAGAAAAGCATTACGGGCTGCTAGCTGTTTCTTCGTGCGTGGCCGCTGTGGACTCGATGACGTTTTCAAGGATATTTACGTGGAGTGCGAGCGGTATTCCTCAACTGCACAGCTTTTCACGGTGTCCCTGAGTAGAGACGCTTTAGACAGCACCGCAAAAAAGACACGACCGCGAATTCGAACCGTGGTAGAACACTTGCGCGCGCAACGGGATAGGGCTAGGCTCACGAGACCGGGATCTTCAGCTTTCTCGGCATCTTGTTGGCGGGATGTTGATAGTGGTCCAATGTAGTTTCCGCAGAATAGACTCTTCCAACGTCTTTCTCGCAGGGTTTAAAATAACTATCTATGAAGAGTTAAAAATAAACACCCGGAACATATATGCTTCTATATATACTAAAGGTTGCAGTGGTAATGGAGGTTTCTTTTCGATTAAAATTTTATATGTGATGGTCGTATGCGGACACAAATAAATGATCCTGACGTTTGCAACATACGCTATAGTTGTTTTAAAAAAAAGTCGTCTATCACAACAAGTGTAAAGCGCTGGTTTTGACATTTCAAAAAAGTTGTACATATAACCCCTGGAGCCTGGGCATTAAAATTAAGTCGTGTATCATGTTTTGGTCCAAAAATCTATGTAATGTGTGCGTTTATGAAGGCTTTTTATTGACAATTTTCATTGCAGCAGCTATTTTAGTAATAAATTTGAAGTATTGCGCCCGAAGCTACAAGCTGCAAAAAAGTCAATTTTCAGCCATATTCTAACATGATGTAATAAAATGCTACCACTGGAACATTTTCTCTCTTTATGCGTTTCGTGTGATTCATTTCTAGCAATATTTGTCGGCCTAGAATTGCAAGTGTTTCGTCACATTCCTTCAAATTCTGACACTATTCAAAATCGTCAAAATATGACCTTTCATTGCAATTAAAATTCGCTCATTTATGATTTTTTCTGATCTCCCTCAAAAATCGTGGCTGTTTTACAAATATGAGCCAATAAAAAATTGAACTCTGTTGTTTAAGATTATAAACGCAAATATAAAACTGAGCTCATGACCTGCAAAATTCAATTTTCAGCCTTGCATTTGGCACAATGATGTCAGTGATTACCACTTAAGCTTTTCGTCCTGTATGATGCAGATACAGTTATTTATTCCAGTTAAAATTTGTACCTCCAGATTTGCAAATTCTTTCTCCATACCGCATCAGTATCAGATAAATATAAAAGATCAATAATTAACGACATTGATCATAATTTAGAACATGGCTCTTCAGTCTCTATTAAGATTTCCCCAAAACAATCCACAATAGTTTATGATTGTAATGCACTTGAAAAGTATTGCAGTATATTGTTTAAACATATAATCTAAATATAAATCTGAGCGTATATTTTTTGTCCTTTAAAACTGCTTAGGCTGACGTTTAGGACGAGAAAGAGGAGGGATAACTTTTTTTATAAAGATAATCCGTCTGAGGATTTCTTCTCTGCTGACTGCACGTAGATACATTTCACAAGACACTGTGTTCGAGGTGATGTGTGCGATCCTTGAGCTTGTTTTGTGCTTTATTATGTGTACTACGAACTGTTCGTTGTACGCATTCCAGGTGCAACAAACTATGGAAGCACGGTGCTGTTTTACGGTTTTATCCGAACTATGGGACATCTTTTGACAATATACTTTATTGAGGTCAGTTCGTCTGTGGAAGCTTCACGCGTATCAGTGCGCTAGAGACCGAGCCGAAACTCGGAGAAAAAGGATAATATCAAAGTAACAGAATAACTAAGCTCGACTAAAAAGGCAAAGAAAATATTGTTACGTGGCGACAAGCAAGAGAACGGCTCATCATGGTGACATGGTGAATGACGAATTAATGGCTGGCCTAGCGCTAGGGCTGCTCTCTCGCCACTGCCGATCTTCTCTCTTCGCAACAATATAAAAGGGTACATTGCAGGCAGTAATATATAGGATTACAAACTAAACACGAAAAAGGCAAATATTAAGCGGAGAGGGCGCATACAGAGATCACGGTGAAAACTACGGATCAAGTTATCGCCGGCGCTGCGCTGGCTCCATGGCAGGGTGTCGAACCGGAACCGGAACCGAAACGGACCCAAATTTTTTCGTCATCTTGGAATTTAACACGAACCAGAACAAATGTTAGAAACTGCTTCGAACCGGTTCGCGGCATGGTTCCGATCCACTTTTTCAGGCAATTTACATTAATTTTTTTTCTTTTATCGGTGCCTGTAAAGCGCTCTCCTCGCTTAATTCCAAGGCGCCACTGCACACCGCAAATATCACAACTATATTAAAAAATTTTTCCTTGCAAAAAGATGACAAGAACTGAAGAAATATGTTGCGACATGCATAGCACCAATCTTTAGTGTCGGGCTGTCATTTCAATCCAAGCATGGAGGAATTTCCCTTTTCGTGAGCCTTCCTAGGAATTAAAATATTTGTAGATAATTTGTAATTTCATGTATATTTAGACAAATAAATATACAATCATGTACAACTCGAAAACAAAATATGACAAATCTGTTAAAACATTCTCACGCAAGTCATTATAATGTTATGGAAAGAACACAGTGGTAAACGCTAGTTCACTCTTAGACGCACACCACACACCGCACACCACAGAACGAAGTTAGCTAGGCTTGAGCGTCGTCTTCTTCACTACTTCACATCAGCACGTCGTCGTCGTCTCGATATACTGTGCTCCGTAACAGTTTTCCCCTTGCCGAAGAAGCACCGTCCCGGTGCGTCCTACACAGGAGAACTCGAATGATATGGTTTTAGACGGGCGACATGCACGAGTTCAGGATGAGGAGCTGTGGAAGGATTCTTGGGCTGTAAAGGGGCGATCTCATAGGTCACATCGGTGATGCTGCCCGCCACTCGAGCTATGTGGCGGGCAGCATCAGCGCGGGCGATGGCATCCGAAGCGTAGCTGCAGGAAGAGTCGTCAAGAGGCAGCAAGGTGTCGAATGGGAGTAAAGGGTCACGGCCGAAGGGTAGGTAAAAGGGAGATTATCCGGCGGTGTCATGGCGTGAAGAGTTATAGGCGAACGTGACGAAAGGTAAGGAGACATTCCAGTCACGATGGTGATCGGACACATACATAGACTGCATGTTGGTCAGAGTGCGATTGAGGCGCTCAGTAAGACCATTCGTTTGCGGATGGTAGGCCGTGGTGAACTGGTGACGAGTAGCGCATGAGCGGAGAAGGTCATGAACCACTTGAGAGAGGAAACAGCGGCCACGATCTGTGAGCAGTTGACGTGGAGCGCCATGAATCAAGATGACATCATGCAGAAGAAAGTCGGCAACGTCGGAGGCGCAGCTGGTAGGGATAGCCCTGGTTACAGCATATCGGGTGATATAATCAGTCGCCACAGCAATCCACTTGTTTCCAAAAGTTGATGTCGGAAAAGGTCCAAGAAGATCGAGGCCCACACGAGAAAACGGCTCTGTCGGCACTGGAATTGGTTGCAAGGGCCCACTAGGTTGAAGCGAGGGTATCTTACGGCGCTGACACAGCTCACAAGCGGCGACGTAGCGACGGACAGAACGGTAGAGACCAGGCCAGAAAAATCTGCGTCGCACACTGTCATAAGTGCGTGTGACTCCCAAGTGTCCTGCTGTAGGAACGTCGTGAAGTTGGGCGAGGACACTAGAGCGCAGATAAGCCGGAACGACCAGTAAAAGGTCCGCGCCATCTGGACGCATATTGCGTCTGTATAATATCTCGTTATGGAGTACAAACATGCTGGCGGAAGAATCGGGGATGTTGCGCAGCTGGTCAATAATTGGTTGCAGGGCAGGATCACGACGCTGTTCGGAGCCGATATTGATAAAGTCCGAGATGGACAAAACATAGTCGTCAGCAGTATGGTCGGACAAATCAGGAGGATCTACGGGATGGCGGGACAAGCAGTCAGCGTCTTGGTGTAAGTGGCCGGACTTGTACACCACAGTAAATTCATACTCTTGTATTCGTAAGGCCCAGCGACCTAAGCGGCCAGTGGGGTCCTTAAGTGAGGACAGCCAACACAAAGCATGATGATCAGTCACTACACAGAAGGACCGCCCAAACAAATAAGGGCGGAATTTGGTCAGCGCCCAAACAAGTGCAAGGCATTCCCGCTCTGTGATTGAATAATTGCGCTCAGAGGACGAAAGCAGGCGGCTAGCATAAGCAATGACGCGGGAGGAACCATGCTGGGACTGGGCAAGGATAGCACCAATACCATGTCCGCTAGCGTCGGTGCGCAGTTCGGTAGGTGCAGAAGGATCGAAGTGCGCCAGAACAGGTGGGGTGGTGAGGGCGGAAATAAGCTTCGTGAAGGCATAGGCTTGGTCAGGACCCCATGTGAAAGGTACGGTTTTTTGCAGAAGAGAGGTAAGTGGGCGAGCGATGTCTGCGAAGTTCCGAATGAAGCGGCGGAAGTAAGAACAAAGGCCAAGGAAGCTTCGCACGTCACTTGAGCTACGTGGGGTAGGGAAGTCGCGCACGGCTCGAACTTTGTCAGGGTCGGGCTGCACACCATTTGCGTCAACCAAATGGCCCAAGACTTTGATTTGGCGCCGGCCGAAGCTGCATTTTTTGGCGTTCAATTGAAGACCGGCGCGGCAGAAAACGTCCAGGACCGTAGAAAGGCGATCAAGGTGGGTTGTGAACGTGGAAAAGAAAACGACGACGTCATCCAGGTAGCATAAACATGTTGTCCATATAAAGCCACGGAGGAGTGAGTCCATCATGCGCTCGAATGTTGCAGGAGCGTTACAGAGTCCAAATGGCATCACCTTGAATTGATAGAGTTCGTCGGGGGTGACAAACGCGGTTTTCTCGCGATCCCGTTCGTCGACAGCAATTTGCCAGTAGCCTGAACGCATGTCGATAGAAGAAAAATAGCTGGCACCATGCAAGCAGTCAAGTGCGTCATCAATTCGCGGAAGAGGGTAGACATCCTTCTTTGCTATTTGATTAAGGTGGCGATAGTCGACACAAAATCTCCAACTTTGGTCTTTCTTTTTGACCAATACGATAGGAGACGCCCAGGGACTGCAGGAAGGCTCAATAATATTTTGCGCCAGCATCTTGTCCACTTCTTTCTGTATAACATGCCGCTCAGTAAGGGAAACACGATAAGGCCGTCTGTGGATAGGGTTGGCGTCACCCGTATTGATTCGATGGGTCACAGCGGATGTTTGGCCCAATGGTCGGTCACCGAAATCAAATATATCGCTGTACGACAGCAAAAGGTCGGAGAGAGCTTTGGCTTGGTCATCTGGCAGATCCGCGGCTATCATGCCTGAAAAGAGGTTCGAATGAGAAGAAGCCGATATATGCTGCTCCGACAGATACCGAGGGGTTAGAGCCGCAACTTCGCAGTCCGCCAAAGGAAACAGATCAGCGAGTGCGATACCATGGGGTAAAACGAGTCGAACGGCTGAAGTTGAGTACGGGAAGATAGGTGCGGTTAGCAGTGACAGTCACGACGGTATGGGGGAGTATGACGTTGTGACGGAGAACAACATCGGTAATTGGGCAAGTGACGTATGTGCCGTCAGGAACTGCGGGGATCGGGGCCAGCGGGACATAAATAGCAGCTTCGGGTGGTAGGCGAACAAATTCGGCGGATCGGAGGCGGGGCTTGACATCGGTGTTTTCGGAGCAGTAGGGCAGGTCTAAGCGAAGAAGACCAGTTGAACAATCGATCAGGGCAGAATGGGCCGTTAAAAAGTCGGTGCCGAGGATCACGTCGTGAGGACAGCGGTCGATAACAGTGAAGAGGACAGGGGTAGTGCGACCGGCAATACCCACGCGCGCAGTGCACAGTCCCACGACGGCAGCGACGCTTCCATCGGCAACACGAACGGCGGATGAAGCGGCGGGTGTGACAACCTTTTTGAGACGGCAGCGAAAGGATGAGCTGAGGACTGAAATTTGGGCACCAGTGTCAATGAGGGCAGTAACAATGGCACCATCCACATAGATGTCTAGAAGGTTGCGGCGATGAGCGAGGGTCAGCAGAGGATATTCGGGCCGGGTCGTCAATGCAGCGTCACCTCCGGGAGCTGCATTGGTTAGTTTTCCGGATGAGAGCCGGAGAAGTGGGGAGATGTGGAACGACGAGATTGGGGCGAGCGGGACCTCCGGGTCTGAGGAGACGGCGAACGGCTGGGCATGCGCGGGGCTGGCGAGTTAAAGTCACGAGTGCGCGTATCACGGACATAGGTTGGGTGTGGAACATATTCGGCGCTGCGATCAGAATAGTAGCGAGGTCGAGGTGGCGGAACCCAACGGCTGCGGCAATGGCGGGAAATGTGGCCGACACGTGAGCAGTTGAAGCAGATTGGTCGGTCATGCGAGGTTCGCCATTCGTCCGGGTTGCGGTAGCGGTAGCGATACCGCGTCTGAAAGGACGTGGTAGGAGCCGCAGCAGCTACGACAGGAACATTAGGTTGGAGCGAGGGCTGTGTGGAAGGTTGGCCGGAATTGAAGTTCACGTTCGCGTTGAGGCCCACATTTGCGAACTCTTGGCGAACGACAGATTGGATTAAGGCTATAGTAGCATCCGCTGGTCGAGGAGCGAACGCAACGGGTGTCATAGCCTCTATCTCTCGACGAACAATCCTGGTCAAGTTGAAGGGATGAGATGGCTGCTGTAAGGTTGGACTATCTTCGCACGAGGACGTAGCAGCTGTGTTTGGCAAGCGTTCGAATCGGTGAGTAATACGGCGGTGTTTTGCTTGTTCAAACTGGCGGCAAACTTGGATAACTGAGTCGACCGTTGGACAATCTTTGCAAAGCAGCAGATTATAAACATCGTCTGCAATTCCCTTTAATATGTGGCATCGTTCGACGATGTCGCAATGAGTACGACACACGCATAGCAACCGTATGCGATGCAACGCTAGCAGATGGAATTTCGTTGACCGAGAGTTCAGAATGATAAGCTGACGCTGACTGTGGGATGCCCGCCTTGGGCAGCAATTTACCAGTCTGTTCTTGAGTTGCATCTGAATGTAGCGCATATATGATTCCATGAGTCGGTCTAACATTTTGACCTCTCTTCCTTTTCTCCCTAGCGATTACTGCTTGTTTTATTTCCCTTTGCAAATTAAACTACGCCAGGAGTGAAGCTTCGATGTTCAGAAGTGAAGACTGGGTGGAGTAAGGAACCGAGTGGAATTTATGGTATGAGTGTCAATTCACAAGATCTATATAGTGCGCCCTTTATACTTCCCTTACGACGATGTGGAAAAAAAGAAAATGCATTTTTTCGCTTGATCCCCCATCACTGATGCTAATACCTCAAAAGGCCTAAAAAGGTGGCCCTGAAAACTAGAAGCGCACTACGGATAGAAAACTTAACTAATAAGTACCCTGATCTACGGGTTGCCCGGCGACGAAGGAGGTCAGGGACGCAAACCTCAAAATGCAGGGAGAGGAACGAGGTGAAGAGGACCGAAGGTGCCTGTGAAAATATCTTAAGGAAAAAAAAAACAGAAAACAGAATGACAGTAGTTCTGCATTCGGTGAAGTGCAGCGAGACAGTACGTTGACCAGCGTACGTTGACCAGCGAAGAAAGGTTTTGAAGAAAACAGCATTTGGTTACCACATGAAATCGGCACCATTGCCAGCGGCAATAAAGTACCGTTTCAAGTGTCAACAGTATCTCCCCTTAAGATTGAGCTTACAAATCTGAGGATTAGATTGAAGCCTTTGGTATGAAAATAAGAGAAGAATGCCTGCAAGGACTCGAAGACAGCTTCAGTTCCTCAAAACTGAAGTAGAGAGCCTGCAATCCGCATTCGATAAGGTCATGTAAATGAAGACTCTAATGTTTTGATTTTTCGCAGGAAGCGAATTTGCGATGCCCAGAACCTACAGTAACACTTGTTGTGCCATCTACTCAAGTCAGAGTCGAGAAAGCAATTTGTTTAGTCATCAAACCTGGATGATTTCAACCACCCTCGACAATGTCTTTACTTGGTCTGTCTATGCTGGCAAATAAAAACGTTGTTGCACTATTTACTGAGCAAATAATAATGTATTTGTGAGAAGCTATGATGTCATGTCATGCTTGCATGAATAATGCGATTAAACATACCAGTCTAGACTGCAAGTGGTTGTACAAGAAGGTACATAGTGCGTCTATGCAGGCAACCATGATGCGCATCAAGAGGGTGGTCGCATCGAATCGCGGCTACAGGAGTGAGAAAATTAATCCGGTTCTCCAACAAATATAATAATGACACCAAATCCAATACCTGGCGAAGGGGACTTTTTTGTGTTCCTTTCTTGCCTCACCACACTTGTGTCTTTGCGTTTCAGCTAACTAGAAACGCGAAATGCAAAAGCATTCGCGTGGTGTGGGATATATAGTCGCACATACAGTATATACATCGTTAGTCTTTAGGTGTGTGCTTGGTTTGGTCTTAATCTGATTTGAAAGTCGTTTAGCGGGAGCCGAATGAAATAATGTTATACATGCAGTAGTAGAGGTTTCGCTCTAAACTGAAATTCCTGAGAAATTTTGCGTACCTGAAAAGCGCAACAATAAATATTATGTTCTTGCAACTTTCGAAGCCTGACAGCTTGAGTTCTTTATTTTCCAATGAATATAATCATTATCACCCCTCCCCCCACTCCCCATCTTTATCTAACCGTCCATGACTCATATAAACATTTTGCTGAGACCTGTACAACCTTTTCCTGAGCCTGCATGTACTGTGGAGCCCCTGACATGTATCGACAAAAACATATAATAGACAGATTGCTATATGAAATTTCCGCTTTCATTCTTTACTGAAAAAGGCAATAAAAGTGAGTGCAAAAAGAGTGCAGAAAAATAAAGAAAGCGGAAACTTTTTGTCTTTTTGCTGAACGTGTTTGTACCGACTCCGGCAGTATCGAGACGGTTCGAACCGGAACGGAATGTGTCTGCCGAAACCAAACCCGAACCCGAGCCCAACCCGAAAATATTCCGGTCTGACACACTCTTCGAAAGCGATGAAACGCGCTCATGTTGTCGGTGATTTGGCGCGAGCAGAGGAATCGCGCCACCTATTGCGCCTTTTGTTTCCCACCGACTCTGATGGCGTAATTAACGCTACATTGATTGACCATTGTGAGAATTTGACCGCTCCAACAGACTCTTCTGTTTCCTCGCGTTAGAACTTGAGCGCAGTTCACTGACCTCACACGTGCGTGGCAAGCAGACGTCTTCACTATAAAGTTGTTAATGTTGAACCTTGACAACATGATATTTAAAGCTCGTTCCCTTCGCGTACCGGTCTAATGTCATCTATTTCACTTGCAGACACTTAATAATCTGTTGGTAGTTGTTTCGTGTGTTTAGTTGCAGGTATCCAAGCAAGTCCGTCTAATCCTCCACACAGCAGGTGATGGGCAAGTGTTCACAGGACAGTAGAGCAGAACACAGCAAATGTTCAGGCAAGTCCCAACGGTTTCTTCAGCTTCGTCTTTCTTTCGCGTCACTACTGCTTATCGTCCTCTTCTTCAACATCCAGTGACGCGCAGGGCATATATGTAACAGTATCTATACGAATACAAGCCTCATTTAAGGGTTGAATTCCTGTGAAATACTTGAACTTATATTTTCTTCATTGTGTAAAGAAATAATAGTTTTGTAAAGGAGAGGAGGACTTTCAATTCCCGCCGTTTTTTGTCCTAACGCCGTTACGGTGGTGGTGGCTTCTCGATGGAGTGAGCACATGCGCTATCTCGTAAATTGTAAATTCTCTGAAGTGAAAGCAGGAATGGTGGGTGATACATTCAAAAGTGCTTCCTTCTGTTTTAAATGGGACACTTCTGAGGAAAATCTGGACAGTCTGTATAAATGTAAATATAGCTGATTATTAGAGCTTGTTAAAACTTTAATTTTGTGTCAGTTCATTGGCGGTATCATTTCCTAAACGAGCCATCATTTCGAAAAGCTTTAGCTCCCATCATTACGACAGAATCTGGAGTAATAAACATTTCTTGCTGTACTGTATACTTCACCATAGAGACCATAATATCGCACTTAGGTTTAAAACCGCTTTGGCGAGCTTCAATTCGTCCTGCTGTATAAATTCGCAAAAGTTTATACGATTGGTATCGTAATTCCGTTAAGAATTAGGAAACCGCTTATAAGCAAGACCCATCTCTACCTCGTCTTTGCACACACGCCGCTAGCCGTCCTTCTCTATTGAATTAGCCAAGCAAATAACCACTAGAAAAATTTACTTTCATCATTGCATCCTGATTATTGGGGAAGGGTGAGTGCGTCCTGTCAATACACGGCAGCAGGCGGAGAGGGAGAGGGAGGAGGCATCGTAACACGGGTAAAGAACCCTGCGAATAAATCGCCTCAAAAGCAAACACTCCGCCGGAGTGGCGCAGTAATTGGGGCGCACAACTACTGCACCCAAGTTTGCGGAATCGAATCCCGGCCTCGGTGGCAGCTTTTCAATGGCGGAGAGAGGAAATGTGCCCGTGTGCTGTGCGACGTTAGTGCAGGTTACAAATACCGAGGTGGACAAAATTTCTAGAGTACTCCTTACTACGTCTCTGATAGTCTGGGCCTCTTGAGGGCGTTAGAATTATCCCACAAACAAATGAAAAGCAAGTTTTTCTTACTTGCTGTTTCTGGCATAGTTTCCTGTGAACTCGCTATCGGCAGTATTATAAACAAAAAGACATATCCTCCTAAAATATGACGATGCTTTTCAGGTGAAGGTCTCGTTCAGTGCATTGCGCAAACATATTAGAAACAACATATGCGGACTAAACAAAATGATGTGATCGACAAAAATTTTTTTTTCGCAGCTTGTTGCTCCTGCGACTATACGCCAGCGTGCAAAGTGACGGCCATGCCACTGGTGGCGGTGTTCAAAATAAATCCTGGAGCGGAGCCTGCCGCATCGTCTGCTAGCCGAGTGTTTCTATGCGATCCTCGCGTCATGAATTCGTTTTCCCGCGGCGCCTGCATCGTTTCATAAACATCATACGCTCCACAATGCAATGTGACACAAACTGGGGGCCATCTCCGGCTATAGTTTTTCCTTGGGTAAAAATTTCAAAGCTATAAAAATGCGCTGGAGATTGTATTTATTCGTCCCAGCTTGGCAAGCAATATGACCTATATAACGTACTATTCGAGTTCACTTCGCGTTAGCAAACGCTTGTCATTCCTATCTCATATTTGGATATGAAAACTTTTCAAAAAATTACGGCGTATCACCGTATTTCTCTGAAGATCGCTATTACTTGCGTTTAGGTAAAGGGAAAATAATATATGTTGGCTGCTGAGTAAACCTTTTACAGAATTCATTTACTTAGTGCAGTGCTGCATATTTTACTGCACTAAATTTTTGAAGCCAATAATAGGTCCTGGGTGTAAAGTAAAGGCGGATATGATGAGCATCAGGTACGAAATTTAATTAATGAAACACTGTGCTCCAAGCGCATGGCACGTGCATTTATTGGCTTAGAAGCGGTGCTTATTATGAGAAGCTTCTCTAAATAATTTGTCCTTTTACCTAAGCGCATAAGCTGTATGACGCGAAGAATGTAAGCGGTCGCTTTGTAGCGTTTCACCCATTTCCGTCTGTATACGTTACAAAACGTGTCATCGCCGCGGTCCAATCCATCGAGCGGCTAAGAAAATTTTAGCCATTTTATTTGTTTTCTCGAACAACTAAAACAACTATAGAAAAGGTGAACCATCATGTACCAACAAAAGCCTTACCGTGTTTGAAGCCAATTAAAAATAAATAAAAGGAAGCGAAGCGCTTGAATTAAAAAAATGAAGAAAACTGAAATAAAAGTACTAATAATAATAACAATAAAAAAGACGAGGTCCGACACACAAGATGGTCTACGCTGGCCCAAAGAAGAAAAAAGCATCCAGAAGGTGGTATGCACACCCGAATACAAGACAGAATTAAAACGGAAAAGCAAAGAGGAGCAGTAAAACAAAGAATTCCCGGCAGAACCCACAAGGCTAATCTCACCTGTGGTCAGCAACAACCTCAAAGGATATACAAAAAATGACAAAGTGTGGTGAAAGAGACGGGCGTAACAAACACAAAAACATCCGAAAGATGAAAGACTGCAGTAAACAGTAAACAGGATAGTCAACAACAAATAGAAATATAGTAGAAATAAAACAGGATGGAAAATCGAGTTTGACAGTCTCCTAGGGCATTGTAATGGTAGGTTCACAAAAATCCACAAAGAGAAAAAAACTATAATAAGGAACAGAATAATGAAACAGAAATAAAAATGAGAGAAAGTACTCATAACCTCAACACAAGCGAAAGAGAAAAACAAAGGTATAGCCTATAGACAAAACAGAAGAAAAAGAAAAACGTTAGAGAACATCGACTGATGCAAAAGACGGCCGTCACTACACGAGGTTATATTAATCCGGAAAAGGCTCGGTAAGAGAAGTGCTGGAAGAGGATGCCTAAAACAAATCTACGGCATTACTATACCGGACAGCTAGGCCTGACAACAGTAGCATAAGCGGCAAAAAGTAACACAGCACAGAGGAGTTAACAAAAAAGAAACAAAATTGTTATTTTCATAGAATTTTGTGTGGTCCTTATGAGGGCTTGACTATCGTGAGGGATGCTTTAAACATCGGAGCGCTTATTTAAGCATCGCCTATTAATATCAGAATGCGATTGCGTTGTCGTACACCGTTCGCGTCGCGAATTCAGTAAGTCCATCTTTACTATTCTTGAACCAGCGAGCCTTCGAAACCTATGTCTGTGTATGTCTCACTACACGGAAATCCTGGGTTGGATCTACACCCTCATGCGAAGTTGATTCAGTTTAATTGCCGCCCGATTTTCTTCAGTTACGCAACTTTTTAAAGAAATTTAGCATGAATCTGAACATTGAAAACTGCTCTTCAATTTTTCATCAACATTTTTCGTGCACGGCGAACCACGAAGACAATGAATTTTCTGCGATACGGGACCCTTAGCTATGTTCCACTAATGTCTTATGAATTCGACCGATGAAGTGATATGCCTACAAGAGAGCGGTGCTGGCACGGTGTAATGGCGGGTGGCGCAGAATGTCTCATATATTAGGTCGAGGCATGTCATCATGAGGACATATTAAAAGAGCTTACAAAGGAAAGGCATTGTAAATAAAAAAACAGAAGATTGTTTTGTTAAAACAATCAGTCGATACAGCATAGCCACCGAAAAGCTGGGCAAAAAAATGCGGCTGGTCATTTAGCGCTTGATTCTATAGGAGGCACTTGGCGCGTGTTACAGACATTAGTTTCCCCCAGATGGCTGCAGCATCATGAACGTTCTCGCCTCTACAAAAAGCCAAGCCTTGACATTATGATTCAGTCCGCCAGTTAAAAAATCGAAATGAAAAAAAAAAAGAAATTGCCCCCGCGAACATCATCGATCCTCGCCACGAAGAATGAGCAGCCGCAACTCGTTTCCCGGAATGACTTTTGAAAACGACCCTTAGATGGCTTGCAGCAGTGCCCCTATAGGCGGCGAACGGGACGTATAGCGCAATACGCCGATTTTAAATATAGTTATGTAACTTGCATACCTACAGATGTCGTTGTATTTGCAGTAAAGCAAGGGTGTGTTACTTTCTTCTTTTCCAACACACTTATTTCTATAAACAAAATTATATCACGGAGGAGGGCAGTAATAAGAAAAACTTTGATATCTTTCTGATAACTTTCTGTTAAATGAACAATCGAGACGGATTTACTTTAGCCGGCATCGAGAGATTACTGCAACCTGAATAAAAAGTGGCTACTCGCACTGAAAACGCAGTTTTTCCATGGTGCAAATATCCCACCACACCACTGATCGCTTTCAGAAGAACGTTTTTGCAGAGAGTGACAGTTTAGTAGTTTGCTTCCATATTACAAGAGATCTTTTCGGCACCTTTTCAATTCCTACCAGCGAAAAGTTCACCAAGCCGTTTAGCGTGCATTTCGAACGTGACTTGCAGTCGAGAATTTACCAGGGATATTCCGCCTGTATATTCGGCCTTCAGTCACGGGGAGAAAGCGCGCCCCACCTCCGACCCGTCTAATTTGACGTACCTCTTTAGCCTTGGAGGCCGCAGTGTAGGTCCGAGGACGAAAGCCTCCACTTCTTTTCTCTCGATCCATCTCTTTTCTGTCACTTCTTTCAATCCGTTTTGAATCTTCGACTGCCGCGCCGCCGCCACTTCGAAACCATTGAATCACGCGTCGCCGGCGTCATTTGAATGATGTGTGTTTGAGTGTTTCGGGAGCTCCGCAAGCCGCTTTGCGGGTGTTGCCTTTGGTGCGCAGACTGCGTCTCCGGTTGTTTTCTCGTGTTGTTCCTTGACGCGCTCGCAATTTGATCATATGAGAGCAACTACAGCTACAGCAGTGATTTGTTTTGTGCCCATGAAGTTCGAAATCTGATCCTATCTCGAGAAACACCGGCCTGCCGCCTTTTCACATTTGCGTGGCCCACTAAAGGGCAGCGTTTAGCTTTGGACGGCACCGCTTATGCGTCGTTGTTTTTGAAATTGTTCGGATACAACTCGGATCGACAAGCAGAAGAGCCGGTACGTCTTTGGAGACAGTGGACAAGCGACCTTACATCTGATTTTTGCCTAGGCCCAATTTTCACTTTACGCTTTATGACAGCCCCCGCTCTCTATAGCATGCTCAATGATAACTATGCTGTACTTGTTTATGTCGGCCACTTTATGCTTATTGATTAGCTTTGATATTTGTGCCAATTCTATACTGTCAGTTGGGTTGCAAGCTGCCGTTTTTTTTTTCAAATCTTTCGTCTTCATAGATAGGATAGTTTACCAGTATACTATTTAACTATCCTACCGCCCGCTTCTATGCGCACTCAGTAAGGATACCTAAATTTTATTATTCATTGCTTCAACGTTAATGTCATGATCCTCGGTTAAAGCTGAATATCTATTCTGTAGAGAGATCCTGAATTCTTCTGCCCTCCCCCTCACTGCTAATTCATTGATAGACTTCTTTCTTACTATTCTTTTCGGTTTCCTCTTCAGATATAGACTAATTCCAGTCCTTACCATCCTGTGGTCACTGCATTATATTGTTACGGGGACACTGCATCATATTGTTGCATCATTATTGTTACGCATAACCTAAATTGGTAAAGTAAATCGGGTGTGACGAAAGCTGTCTTCTCGCGGTCTTGCTCGTCAACAGAGATTTGCCAGTAGCCGCTACGAAGGTCGATGGAGGAAAAGTAGTGGGCTCTATGTAAACAATCCAAGGCATCGTCTATTCGCGGAAGCGGGTAAAAATCTTTCCTTGTAATCATGTTCGGATGTCGATAGTCGATGCAAAAGCGCCAACTTTTGTCTTTCTTTCCAACGAGCACGACAGGAGATGCCCAGGGGCTGTTCGAAGGTTCGATGTTATCGCTGGTCAACATCTTGTCGACCTCCTGCTGGGATGACTTGGCGCTCAGAAAGGGACACACGATAAGGCCTCCTATGTACAGGTTTTGCATCGCCTGTGTCAATGCGGTGAGTCACAACTGATGTTTGGCCCAGAGAACCGACAACAAAGTCAAAAATGTCGGTGAAGGACAACAAAAGATTGATAGGGTCCTGAGTGTGTTCGGCGCTGATGTCAGAGGCAATCATGGCGGAAAGAGGGTGGGTAATGGTAGCGGGGAATACGGGTGTTTGAAGGACGCTTGAAGGTGGGCCAGGAGTGAGTGCACAAATGATGCAGTCTGTGACAGGGGACAAGGTAGCAAGGGATATTTCTTCGAGGAGAACTTGCGGCGACAGACTGAAGTTCAAGATAGGAAGGTAGGTGCTGTTTTGGTTAACGCGTACGATGAGATGAGGAAGAACGATGTTGCGGTCAAGGAAAGACCTCGGTGATAGAGCAAGCAATATAGTCACCACAGGCGGGACAGGTGACAGAGGTAGGTGAACAGCAGAGTCAAGCGGCAGGCGAGCGAACATGGTGAAGTGAAGGTGGGGTGTAGGTTGAGGATGTCCTGTGCAGACAGGTAGGTCCAAACGAAGAAGGCCGCTGGAGCAGTCGATAAGGGCAGAGTGGGCCGTTAAAAGCCAAGGCAGAGGATCACGTTGTGAGGGCACTGGTTGAGGACGGGGAACAAAACAGGGATGTGATGACCAGCAAGGGTGACTCGGGCAGTGCACAGGCCAGTGACGGTAGAAGTACTGCCATCGGCAACGCGAACGGTGGGCGAAGCTGCGGGGGTCTGTACTTACTTGAGGCGGCTGCAAACCGATGAGCTTGAGCACCAGTGTCAATGAGGGCAGAGACGGGAACACCATCCACGAACAGCGAGATGAGGTTACAGGTCGCAGAAATGGGCAGTAGAGGATTTCCAGGTCGGGGTACCAATGCAGCGTCACCTCTGGGAGCCGCATTTTCTAGTTTCCCATGAAGCGGCCGGCAGAAGACGGTGAGGAACTGCGGCGAGGAAGAGGTGAACTGGAACGGCGAGGGGGGGGGAGGGGGAAAGGATAGCGGCTGGACACAGGAGGAAACAGAGTGGTATCGGTGCGGGGCGGCTAATAACGAGGCGAGAAACGGCGGTGACCGTAATCGCAGGTCAACGTAAGTGAAACTTCAAGGTGGTGAAGACCAGCAGCTGCGGCAGTGGCGAGAGATGTGGCCAATACGCGAGCACGTGAAACAGATCGGCCTATTGTCAGCGGAGCGACACTCATCAGCATTGCGGTATCGGTAGCGTGGCGTGTAGGTGTTACAGGGCGTAGCGGTGGCGACCATGGGAGGGACGGCGCTCGAGCTCTGGTTTCCACGGTGTGGCTACAGGGGACACCCAAGTTGGTAACCTCTTCACGGACGACGGCTTGAATGAGAGATACCGTCGCTAGATTGCTGTCCGAGGAGGGCGGATGGGATGCAGCAGGAGCCAGTGCTTCCAGTTCACGACGCACGATGCGGGTCACGTTTTCGGTTTGGAAGGCTGCCTTATGGTCTGCAGAGCCTGCCTCGCACCTGGAGCTAGGGGTGGTGTGGAGAAGCCGGTCGAAGCGATGTGCAATGCGTCTGTGGCCTGCTCGAAATATCGACAAACCTGCAGAACGGAGTCAGCTGTAAAGCAGTCCCGACAGAGTAGAAGATTGAAGGCATCGTCGGCTATGCCTTTGAGGATGGGCCCCACCTTATCAGGTTCTGTCATGTCTTTATCAACTTTTCGACAGAGGGCCAGAACGTCTTGTATATAAGTTATATAGGGCTCGGTAGATGTCTGGGCCCGTGTGGTGAGGTCCCTCTTGGCGACGAGTTGACGGCCAACCGGTTTTCCGAACAGGTCACAGAGTTTTTGTTTGCAAACATCCCAGGAGGGGATATCTGCTTCGTGCTTTTCGAACCACAAGCGTGCCTTTCCAGTGAGATAGAACATGACATTAGCCAGCATCAGCGTGGAGTCCCGCTTGTTGTGCTGGCTAACACGCTCATAAAGCGAAAGCCAGTCCTCGACATCAACCTCATCTGGACTGCAGAATGAGCCAGGGTCACGGGGGTGGGCTACGACGACAGTTGGAGTTGCGGAGGTAGATGGAGCCGCATCGGTTGTGACCGTGACGGTCCCGAGGTGACATCCACTGCGGAGATCCAGCTTCAGATTATGTCGAACCCGCGACCTCTACCAAGATGTTATGGGGATGTACTTAAAGTAACTGGCGTTGCGATGTGCTAAACTCGACGAAAAGACTTCAGTAGCCCTGCAGCATCCACTCTCTCAGCGTCGTCGTCTTTCTTAACGCTTTGTCGTGCACGCGTTCCACGGTCGTCGTCTTTGTCTATGAGCACATAACTTTGGTCATGCGTTTCCCGGTAACAATGTTTTTCTGATTACGTCGGCATTTTGCATAATGCCGGGGTTGGAACACAGTATGAAGCCAATTTCATTTTAGTCTCTCTGTTAGGATTTTTCCACAACCACTTTTAGTTCTTCTATTTGCTGAAGAAAGTATTCATGATCCGTAAGTTATAGCAATCTGAAAACTAGTATCTCAACCTGCTATTCCTAGAACCAATGTCATGGTCACCCATTGCCTGGTCTCCTGCCTGCGTTTTCCTAACCTTGCCATTGAAGCCGCCCATTAGTACAGTATACTGAGTCTTTCCTTTCCGCACTGCCAATTCTACATCTCGTTAGCAGCTTTCGACTGCCTGATCATCATAACTAAATGTAGGCTCGAAGGCCTGTACGACCTTCAGTTGATACCACTTATTATGCTTAATTACAATGCATGCCACCCTCTCATTAATGCTGTAGAATTCCTCTATACTACCAGCTATATTCTTATTGACAAGGAACCCTACCCCTACTTCTCGTCTCTCCAGTAAACTTCGATGACGCAGTACACGTACGCCCTTCATTACAGTAAATGCCTCATTTGGCCTCCTAACCTAACTAAGCACTGTCACATCCCATTCCATATACACTCTAATTCCTCTAACTACTGCTAAAACAGCCTCAATGGCTAGGATTCTAGCGTTAAATGTTGTCAGGGCCAGTTTCCAATGGCACTCTGTCCGGAGCAAGAGATTCTTAACATCCTTTGCTGAGTTGCAAGTTTACCGCCGCCATGGTGAGTCGCTTCGCAGTCACTGGAGGCTGAGGGTTAGAGGTTTGTTATGAGTATTCATAGAAGGTTGTGGCCAATTACTACAGCAGGATTACTAAATCCTGATCTGGTGCGGGAGTGCGTTTCCGGAGGTGTTAAGCTGATAGGTCGCACCCCAATGCTATTTATGTAATTCCATTGCCACGAAGCTTTTTTTTAATTCGAGGGAGAATAGCCACAGCCCTCTTGCACGCGAAGCGGATGTTCTACTTCTATGGCACCACTGCGCAGTTCACCTTATTTAGTTTTATTAATAATTTATTCATTATTCTGACGTAGTTTTAATCTGTAATTTGTATGAAGCAAAATCACATCAATGAGGTGCCTACTGTAGCATTGGACCTTTCCAAAAAATTGAAGCTAGGCTGACTTGGCCCCGTGGTGAATGCTGGAGGTAAGCAATGTTGTCTTGAAACGTAAAATAAGTGAGCACCGAGATGCAACACCAGCAAGCCTGCTCTCCAGAGACCCAAAAGCCCCCATCCAGACGATTGTTTCCATGTTTTCATGACACCTTTAGGCACTTGCTTCTATTTTCATGTGCCCCTTCCTGAACTTTGTTTTTATGAGCTGGTAGGAATTGTATAGGGCTGTGCAAACATTTAAGCATTTCGAATATTGACGCAGATAATGTGGCATCAAAGTCAGGCTTCCAAGCAAAGGGCCCAAACTATGAGGTATTTTCAATTGAGGAAAATAAACTCTGCTTGATGTCAGCACAAATTGTGGCCACACACACTGCCTTCAGTGCAAGCATGCAGCACACAAGAGCTTGAAAGACAATAGAATTATGCCACAATGACCAAGATGAGCATCAGTATTGGCTCTCGTAGCTGTAAATGTGGCTGGACATCAAAGCTTCATTTTTACATCTTTTGGAAGTCCAAAGTAGAGGATAAATGCCAGCTATTTTGTGCACCACAATGTGTTTTGAAGCAGGAAGAGGACCAACCACCATTTTTTTTTGCATTAATGATTTTGGAAAGAGGGCACACCTCCCCAGATTTCTCTGCAGAGGTGTGCAGGACACTGAAAGGGTCGAACCCGGGCCAATACTCAGAGTAAAGGCCGGACCCGGGGTGACTTGAATCCAGATCATGAATTCCACAGTGCTCAAGTTTCATCCGCTGCTCTTACTTGTGGCTTCAATGACTAATTCTAATACAGTGAATAATAATAAGCACACAGATCCTAATAATGAGCATTCAGAGAGCGTGTCTCAGTCATAGTGCCTGCAAGGCATGCTGAAACTCTATAACTGTGCGCCTGAGCAATTGCAAAGCAACTTCGGCAGGGCGGATGCTTTGACAACAGGAGGCCTGGCTTCCACCGAGGCTATGTTGTGGCTACGAGCAAGCCAAAATAGAGACGCGAGAGATGTCAACATGGTGAGAATCTCTAAACGGATAATGAAACATCTCGTAATGGCAAGGGCGCCTGGCGGACGGGTGAATCAACATCGGGTGAGAACAGAGATGGCCTCACGTTGGGAGGATGCTTAATTTTTGCATTTGAGATCATCATCATCATCAGCCTGACTATACCCACTGCAGGGCGAAGGCCTATCCCATATTTCTCCAATTAACCCGATTCTGTCCTAGCTGCATCCACTTGACCCGTTGGAACTTCTTAATCTCATCCGCCCACCTAACTTTCTGCCGCCCCCTGCTACGCTTTCCTTCCCTTGGAATCCAGTTTATTACCCTAAGCGACCATCGGTTATCCTCTCTTCGCTCTACATGTCCTGCCCATGTCCATTTCTTCTTCTTAATTTCCACTAAAATGTCGGTAACTTGAGTTATTTCTCTGACCCACTCTGCACGCTTCCTATCTCTTAATGTTACGCCTACCATTTTTCGTTCCATAGATCTCCGGGTTGCCCTCAACTTAAGTAGAACTCTCTGGGTTAGCCTCCCCGTTTCAGCGCCATAGGTGAGTGCAGGTAAGATGCAACTGTTATATACTTTTCTCTTTAGCGATACCGGTAAGCTGCTAGACATAATCTGCAAGTGCTTGCCAAATGCGCTCCATCCCAATCTTATTCTTCTTATTTCCTTTTCATGGTCCGGATCTGCGGTTACTACCTGTCCTAAGTAGACATATTCCCCTACTACTTCCAGTACTTCGCTATCTAATGTAAACTGCTGTTCCTTCCCGCGGTTGTTGAACATTACTTTAGTCTTCTGCATATTGATGTTCAAGCCTACTTTTCTACTTTTCCTGTCTAGGTCATCAATCATTATTTGTAAGTCATCTCACGAGTTGCTTATCAAGGCAATGTCATCAGCAAATCGCAGATTACTGAGGTATTCTCCATCTACCCTTATCCCTAACTGCTCCCATTCCAAGTCTCTGAGAACTTCCTCTAAGTAAGCTGTGAATACTACTGGGGAGATTGTGTCTCCTTGCCTAACACCTTTCTTTATGGGAATTTTGTTACTTTATGCAGAACTATGGTTGCTGTGCAGCCACTGTATATATCTTCCAGCGCTTTCACGTACGGCTCGTCTACCCCCTGATTTCGCAATGCCTGCATCACCGCCGAGGTTTCAACTGAGTCAAATGCTTTTTCGTAATCAATGAATGCTTTGTATATGGGCTGGTTATATTCCGAGCATTTGTCTATCATTTTAGATGCCTAAGGCCAAATGTGCGCAAGTTGTGAGTACACGTGATCGGTGTGTCCGGCCCGATCTGCCCGAAACAAATATACCCTGGTCCGGGCCAGGCCAGCGTGTTTCAGACCGGCTAGGGCACACCTCTACTTCTCTGCTAGCTGTTCTTAACATAAACTGACCTCCGAAGAATGCCACTCCAGCCCATGCTGATGCCTCAGTTGGAAGCAGCACTACACACATCAGTCTATGCACCTCAGGCTGGTACTCGGTGCAGCAACCCCACTTTTGTCGCGTGCGCAGTGTCTTTGCTCATATATTTTGATTTTCAGGTAACAAGCAGCTCAGGCCAGTGGTAGGTATCAAAATGCAATCACACAGGCACAGAACGCTAGCATAACTACATGCAATGTGCCAAAATTTTAAGCCATGCTTAGCTTTGGGGGAAGCCAGATCGAGACTGCATGATGCGCTGATGCAGTAGCCAGCGAAGCTCATGTCTTTGCCGGTGTCCTATACCCACTTTTTTTAGTTGCTCGAACCAGAGCTACCTCAACGAAATGTAAGAATGCGTGCACTAATGCTTCTGCATTAAAAATAGCTCGGCCTAAGAGTAAGCTATCCAGACAGATGTCATGCTAGGGCAGCATGGTACCTCAAAAATTCTTAATATTACCAGTTAAAATTATTCCGCAAAAAATCGCTTTACATAACCACATTTCTGGACCTGATTAGCCCAAGCTTATTAGAATTGTGGTGGCAGAACGGCACTGATTTTGTGGACAACAAGTACAAGACAGCATGAAATGCCTCATACACATTAGGAGTGGACAAGTTTAATCATGAATCCCCAACTCGCCCAACGTTCTGCATTACTTGAAAAATATCCTCGCAGTTTGAATGGACCATATGCTGGACACTCTTCGTATTATCGAAGTTTATGGCAAACAAATGTTTCAATTTCAGTCACCGCCCGCTCGAGGTTGTCGTTGGACTGCTCCAGCTCGCGGATGTAGCTGTGCATCTCCTCGCGGGAAGCCGAAACCTCTGCCAGCTGCGCCTGCAGGTCATGCACCTGACGGCTTCCCTCACGCTGCACCTGCTGCACCTTCTTCTGCAGGTTCTCATTGTCGACCTGGAGGCGGCCCGCCGCCGCCCGCAGCTCCCGGTTGGAGGCCTCAAACTTCTCCAGCTGCGTCTCCAGCTCTACCTTCAGTTCCCGTCTGCTCACCTTGGATTCCTCCAGCTTCAGCTGGGCATCACGCCACCTGTGCCCAAAACTCAAATTGAGGCCATGTGTAGACTCACCTTTATTCACAGTAATTACAGGTTAGTTAGAGCCAACTCTGCAGTGCCAGTGATTATTAACAGAACTCAGTCCTTGCACAGGAAGGGACGACACGTGGGGTTCCTTTAAGGAGATCCCAGAGAAGGCTTGTGACCAAACCAGCGTAAATGATGGCACAACTCAAAATTAAGCTCAGCTCAATGGAAATATGTCAGTGAAGGCCCAGTACACAACATATTTCATTTCCACTCAGCACAGACTCCTTCAAACAGAATCTCCCCTGTTGATACACACTGTTCAAGGAACAAGCTGAGAGATATTTCCAAAAAAGGTGTGAAATTCTGCTTTTCACTACAATAAATCTGGCCTCATTCAAAAAGTTGAATCAAATGTTGTTGCCACAGATGTAACAAGCTGCCACATCACAAAAGGACATTTCCTGGGCATCATGATGGGCTAGCCTGTGGTTGCTCATCCCTGAATGGAAAGGTCCACCAGAGAAATGTTGCAGGAGAATGTTACCCACTTGGCCTCAAACATGAGGGCCTGCTCCCGGTAGAATGCAGCTTCCTCCTGGGGACTCTTGAAGGACCTTTCCATAGCGGTCGTGAAGAAGGCTGTCACTCCTCTGTCAGCCTCCCACTGCACAATGGCAAAACAATCAGCTCCACTAGCCTCCACTCACAAGAGACACTCTAATGTGGTTCAAGCAGGAAACGTTTTCAAGAAGCCAAAAAGAAAAAGATATAGCACGTCCCAGCAGATGTACCAGCTTTTGCAGCAGAAATGTTTTTCTCCAAAGCTGCAGCAGAGAAAAAAAAGCGGCGCTGTGGGAAATTTCAGCTTTTTCCCTCAATTTCACATTTTGGCTCTTACCACAGTAAAGCGATGAAAAAAGAATCCCTAAGCGATACTGCTCTCTTAGTAAAAAAAAGAACCTCGAAGATATGGAGAAAAAATATGAATGAATACAGTGAAATATTTCTTCTGGGTGAAATGCAAAAGTGTGCGAAAAAAGCTCACACAAAATATGAGGATATCACCTGCACGCACTATTTCTTAATGACCCCAGAAGAAGGGGCCCCGCCGGGGTGGTGCAGTGGTAAGACGCCCGACTACTGTGCCGGAGTTCCCGGGATCGAATCCCGGCCTCGGCGGCTGCGTTTCGATGGAGGCGAAACGAAGTGGCGTCCGTGTGCTGTGCGATGTCAGCGCACGTTAAAGATCCCCAGGTGGTCGAAATTACTCCGAAGCCCTCCACTACGGCCCCCCTTTCTCTCTATCCACTTTCACTCCCACCTTCATCCCTTCCCTTACGGCGCGGTTCAGGTGTCCACAGAGCAAGTGTGACAGATACTGCGCCTTTCCTTTCCTATGAACCAACCAACCAACCAACCCCAGAAGAAGGGGAATGCTTCTGGTGCCATCTGCAAGCAAAGGACAAACAAGCGACAGCAGCCACAATGCAAGCTGCATCACGATCGCGACTCCCAAATATAGCTGTTAAAGAAAAATCCTTCCTGGTAACCCCGGAAAAACAGTGGTCCTTGATTCAAACACCTCAACACGATGAATTTCTCTTCAACTGCACAGCTTCTGGCGTAAGGTACTGCTTTTCTTCATAGCCATATATGGCTGCACTAACTAAAGAGCAACTCTGCTTTGGGGGGAGAGCAGGTCGAGAGAGGACCCAACAGGAGAGCCACACTGTACGCAACAGGCAAAAGTATAATAGGAGGATGCCACGCGGTTCTCTCGGTGGCTATTCGCTCATGATATGAATCCTAGGGGAGTTAATACAATGACCTATACTTGCACTGGCTCAAAGGTTCTGATTCGTTTTTACTGGGCAGCGAGAAATAGCCCAGTTCCGATGTTGTTCAGAGTCATAAACCTTCAGTGATGCTTAACATTTTGGAGCTAATCCTAGCTGTGAAAAAACTTTATGTGACACTAACTTCTGACTTCAGGTAGAACTGTCATGTTAACATCACATCACCCGTCCTAAAACATGTCAAACTAGCACCATCTGAAGCAAAGTTAACTGTGTGGTGTGTGTGCCTTCTTTTCTCTTTCCCTGCATCTGTTTTCGCTGGTTTCCTTTCGATTCAATATAAACCGACTAGCCCAGCGGTTTACTCTCCTAATTTTTGTGAAACGCGACATCTCAGGAAATTCGGCACATAACATTTGCACGAACAAACAGTGGCACTCAGCCATTGCAGTCCTCCTTACCATCATTATCAAATATTGCTACGAGGCGTTCCCGAGCGGTACGAGTCTCAGTTCAACATCAGAAGCACCTCCGAAATACCAGTGCACACCATTAATACAGGTTCAGCTTCAGTGTCCTTGAGTTGCACAAGTTCTAATATTGCCAAGGGTAGGTACACGGTAAGGCCGGCGGTTTACCGGACTAGCTTCGCCGGTATTAATACGGTGTGTCAACACTGAAGTTTGGCCGAGAAGACAGTTGCTGAAATGAAATCGAAGGTGTCCTTGTAGGAATGCAAGGGTTTCGAGAGAGTGCGAGCGTGGTCTGGTGGAAGATCCGTAGCAATCATTGCTGATGTAAGGTCGGAATGAGAAGTGGCCAAGAGCTGTGATGCACAATAATCAGGTTGGAACTCAAGTGTAACAGCAGAAAGGGTGCACTCAGTGAGAGGAAACAGGTACGCAAGTGCAATGCCTTGGGACAAGACTTGGGCAGAGACGCTGAAGTAAAGAATCGGAAGGCAAGTGCGGTTGACGGTGACAACACTGTGAGGAAGGCTGACAATGCGCTGAAATACAACATCAGTGATAGGGCAAGTAAGGTAGGCGCCATCAGGAACAGAGGGGAAAGGAGACATGGGAACATAGATGGCAGTTTCAGGTGGCAGGTGATCATATTCAGCAGCGCGGAGACAGGGCATCTGCGAGGCGCTGTTGGAGCAGAGTGGGAGGTCCAAGCGTAGAAGGCCAAAGGTGCAGTCGATAAAGGCAGCATGGGCAGTCAAAAAACCAATACAAAGCTATACCTTGTGCAGAATGTATTTTTATGAAATTTTGCACCTTTAAAAGTTTGATCCCGAGCCCTTGACCTAGTTAAACCAAACCTTTCATTACACAAGCATTGCATTCAATAAGGAGTTTCCAGGAGATTTAAAGGTTTTTCATAAATCATGGCAATTCACAGGCTTTAGCAAATGCACCAAACTAAACTATTGATCAGAGAGGTAACATGTAGATTCTTTCATTTTCACACAACAAAGAATGAAATACCTCACGATCAACTGATAATCACCAATTCCTAAACTCGTTCATAGTTTGTTTCAGTTCCTTACTTCCTACAGCACCGAAGAACTGCAATTTCGGATTAAAATAAACAATAAGAAATGTGTGTGAAATCGGAGAAAAGGAGGTAAGAGCACAGGTGTCGCAGTTGTGACATCAGTACAGTAAACAGCAATCACAGGAGGCGGACATATGATTGATGGATATAATTAAAGGATGTTCTACATAACTAAAACCGCTTTATGATGTAGTCAGCACCAAAAACGATGACCAAGGCGGGAGAACGACACAATACTTGATGCAAACAGCTTGATTCAATGCCTCGAAGATCATAGAAAGAGCTCAACACTGCTAAAAGCTACGATTGACGCCGTAGACAGGAAGGGAAATTTAGACCACCTGGGCTTCTGTATTATGCCCTAAATCGCAACAGCACATGGACACTTACTTTTTGCCTCCAATTTGAAAGCGGTCACTGCGGCGGGGGTCGATCCCGCATCCTTGGGCAAAGCAGTCGAGCGTCCTAACCACTGCACCACCGCAACACGGCCCGCAAAGATTTGTATGAGAGCATGGAGAATTTTTTTTATGGTGCATGGAGTTTTTGTTTCTTTCTGCATGCATGAGAGGCACTAGTATAGCACTAGAGGCACTCAACAGTGTAATGTGTACCTGTTTGATTGAAAATGTCTTTAGCGCCACCAATGGCGTTTACACAAACGACGGCGAACAACAACAGAAGCGTCCTAGTGCACATCAACAGTTCTCTAGTCGCACTAGGAGCACATCTGTCACCACGGTCACGGTGGCCAGAACACACAAGGACAACCTTCAGGATGTGCTAGATACAAGAACAGCGCGAGTTCCTCCCCAACGGGCAAGCATTTCGAGAGCACATTTTCCTGGCTTTCCATCGAGATTTCCCCAGGCGGTGCAACGAACAGGGTTGGGCAATAGAATCAGGTGTCACACCCAGTTGGGCTTTTGCCGCGTCTGTTTCCTTCCTACGTACACCCACCGCGTTCTTTGTCCTAGGTAGAAGGGAGCAAAATGTAATGCGCCAGACCGGACGGACACAGCGCTGTTTCTTTTTCCGTCTTGCCTTGGTGCCCTACATTTGTTCCCTTCAATCATGTACCAACAAGCATATACCCTTCGGACAAGGTGTCGCATGCGCGAGAGGGCGACAAATAGCAGGTTTCTGCCCCTAGGCCCGATGGTGTTCCGCGTTTGCTCCGACAAAGCTGCTTCAAAGCAACTGGCGTTGGTCAGAACACGGATGGCTCTGAGCACACACTGGACGAAAGAGAAATAAAGGCAATACAGCCTGCCCGAGCAGCCTCCAAGACGAACGCGAGCTGCGAATTCCCATTCAATCTAAGTGTTGCTCAATGGAGTGGCGACAAAACCGAGGTGACCGAGAGAAAAAGCGGCGCCTCGCTCGTTACAACAAAGCTTGACAATTCATAGAAGAAAGCTCCAACACGGTGTAGGGGCTGAAGGAGAGAAGGCCCTACCTGTGCGCCCAGGCCAGGTAGCGTCGAGGTCGGTGCCCACTACGCCAGCGACTGCCCGAGATCGGCTGGCAGAAGCGATGACAAGGTGTAAGAGCAGCACTGCGATTACGACAGGGTGAACACGATCGCGAACCGGTAAGCACTTCGCAATCCTCACACAATTGGGGGACAGAAAACCACGGACAATTCCAACCCGTCCATGTTTGACACATGGGCTAGGAATGCGCAGCCGCGCATTTTTTCACTTAGGGTAAAGAGGGCGCAACTAGACGAAGGAATGAAACATTAGGCTTTGGATATCATCAAAAAGTAGGCAAAACCTGCATCAGGGTGAGTTTTACATTGTGCATTCTTTTTTTCCCCCGTTCCGCAAAGTTCTGGGGCGGTGCCGCAGGTGCGGCAAGCGTGCAGCGCCGCGTAATTCCGTCTCCTCAACGGTAGGGTCTCGCGACTTCTTTCTCCTCACTGGTTGCCTCTGAGCGGGTTAAACGGCAATTGTTACCGAGAGGTGCCTCTGAACGCAACCTAAAGGTAACATACACTCACTGAAGGCAGGAAATGATACGGTGAAGCTAATTTATTAGTGTTACCGTTGGCATGCCGTAACCTCGTGGTTCTGTTCATGGCTGGTTTTGCGGTTATTAAGAATTAAAAACATTATATAATGCAACCTAAAGGGAACAGCCCCCCGTAAAGATCTTGTTAGCTTATTTTAACGTTGCGTTTAAAAAAAATCAGAAAAAGTTACACTTGAAGTATTCGAACAGATGTTTTACATGCTCAGTGCTCAGGTAAGCAGTGCCAATCCATTGCGCCATTGAAACTTTTTTTTTAACGTGGTATTTATTATACAGAAAGGGTTATGTACACAGACTATTTACAATTCCCTCAGCCATTGCTGAGATGCACAACAGAAGACACGACGTTTTAAAAGGCAGGCAAAAATAAGCACCATGCCACCAGCGGAAACCAGTCAGGTTGAAAGTCATTTTTATCATAAGTGTCCTTCAGTTACAGCATCATTCTGCTAAAATGGAGTCTAGGTAGAACAACAGGTTCAGCGTTGCGATCCGACATGCGTGTCTTCCACAAGCTATGAAGTCCAATAAGGAAAACCATGTCATATGGTTCGTAATCAGATTGTGTAACAGCAATGTACCGCACACTGTGCGCATTTAGAACAAAGTCTTTCTTTACAGTTCTTTGCAGCACATCCCAAAAAAGAATTGCGTCTTTGCAATTAATAAAACAGTGCTCAATTGTTTCAGGCACATCACACAGACGGCAGTTTACAAAAGATACAAAAATATTTTTTCTATGGAGCCATGTGTTAACAGGTAGAGCTTCGGTGTGTAATTTAAAGAAAAATGTTTTCCTGCAAGGAGAAATCTGCATTTTGCGCATCCTTTTTAACACATCATCATCCCTAAAACCAAAGTATAAAGAACGATACAGTGGTGGCGGAAAAAGCCTTGCTACCAAATCCTTGTATAGTATCTTGCGCGAAACAGAATATAAGTACTAATTCGAGAATCGTACTGTCAAAAACATCACTGAGGCATAAACTTCCTGCATAAATCCTAGTAACTGCGGGCGGTCAGTAAAATCTGAAGAAACCACTAAGTCGGGAAGTAGATTCATGAAATTAACTTGTAGTAATTCTCTAATAATCGTATGTGAACAATCACGAAAAAAGAAGAAGAAACGGGCAACTAACTGCTTCACATGCAGATGCACTAAGCCGAGCCCCCCTGCACAAACAGGTCTGAATAGGTTATCACGCCGAATCAGTCCAAAATTGGATGACCAAATAAACATCGCAAATATTCGGTGAAAACGCTGGATGTAATGCCTAGCACAGTGGAGGACCTGAAGCACATAATAAATTTTTGTCGCCTAAAACATGTTGCAGGCCTGAGTCCGACCTAATAATTAAAGCCGATAGGAGACGAATGTATTAGCATAACGCTGGAGTACTAGAACGCGCTCTTTCCAGTAATTTGAACTTGACTTAAATGCATGCAGTGGAACGCCCAGATATTTAGGGGGCACACATGACCCTTCAACTCCAGCATATAGGGGTGGTGTTGAGCCCCACGAACCAAACCAAAGGCCGGAACTCTTGGAGTGATTCATCGGAGCACCAGAAACAACGCGAAATTCTTCTATGCTGGATATAACTTTTTCTATGCTTGGTTTGTCAGTGCAGAAAAACGCAAGATCATTCGCATATGCAAGCACTTTAACCTCATTTCCAAGGAGAGGGAAGCCATGGATACTACTGTTATGTAAAACACTCTGACAAAGTGGTTCCAAGTAAAGAGCAAAAAGCAGTGGAGACATCGGACAGCCTTGCTTCACAGAAGAGTTGATTGGTATGGGGCTTGATAGGTGGCCATTTACAATTAGGCGAGTCGAACAATTTCTGTAGCAATGTTGCACCCCCTTCAGTACTACAGAAGCAACGTTCCCTCGTTCCAGAAGAGAAAACAGGAAAGAATGACGAACTCGATCTAATGCTTTTGCGAGGTCGACCTGAAGTAAAGCAAGCTGATCATGAGAGCAGGAGCACGATTCGAAGATTGTGCGCGCAATATGTACATTACTTTGTATGGCTCGGCCCCTCAAACCGCACGTCTGGTGAGGGCCAATGAGAACCGACATTGTGAACTGTAGGCGATTTGATAAAATTTTGGCGAAAATCTTGTAATCCACATTTGCCAGTGTGATTGGTCTATAGCCTTCCACTGAGCGTAATTTGTCTTCATCAGTACTCTTTGGAATTAGGACTGTGTGGCATTTTGTAAAAGTTTCGGGAAGGGCTTCTAGATCCAAACTTATCGCGAAGACATCTAGCAGGTTAGGAGCAAGAATAGTTTTAAAAGCTTTCTAAAATTCAGAGGAAATGCCATCAGGATAAGGCGTTTTTGAGAGAGGTAACTGATCAAAAACAACTTCTATCTCTTGCTGCGTGAAAGAGCTACTAATTACAGAACAATCATCTTCTGATAAAGGGGTCAGCAGGGACGTGAAACGCGAGATGTGAGAATTTCTTACAGGAGGAATGGCACTAAACAACATCGAGTAATAATCTACGAATGCGGACGTAACCTCATCTGTACTCGCAACCAATGTGCCATTACGCATTAATCCCGGAATCAGCTTTGCAGTCGCATGATGACGTTCATCAAGCAAAGCTTGCCGCATCGGCCGTTCGCAGTGCAAAGCACGCTTGACACGAGATCGAATTAAAGCACCGCTGTATCGTTACGCATCATGCCTTTGTAACTCACTTTTGACACTAGCAATTTCGTCCGTATATGATCCAGGGGATTCACATTCTAGCTAATACAGGTTACACAAGTTTTTGTTAACTGCCTGCTCCTGGTGTTTCCTGTAGAAAGATTAAATTGAGCCAAGTTCAATTGCTATCGCACGTACTTCCTGCTTGAACATTTCCCAAGCGGCGAACAATGGTAGATTTCTGGAAAAACATGATTGGAACTGTGAGCGCACACGAATGATAAATTCTTGGCCATTTACCAGCGATGAGTTTAACTTCCAAAGTTCCCACTGCGGCCTAAACTTTGAATGGTCATTGCCACCGAGCCGGGCTACTACCATGCTATGATCAGAAAACAAAACCGGTATAATTTCGCAAACAAGCCAGCGGGAAACTAATGTACAAGATGCATAGATCCGGTCTAGACGAGCGTGTGAATGCCCCTGAATGTGGGTGAATGATCTAAAAGCACGGCAAGACGCCCGTGTATCAACCAGTCCCGCATCTTCTGTAACACGGAACAAAATTTCCCCACTCCTGTCACTGCGTGCGTCTGGACTAGAACGATCAATGGCGTTGCAAACACAGTTGAAGTCGCCCATTAGCACAAGATGTCGGTCACAGTCAAGTAAGCTGGCTGTGTTAAAAAAAAAAAAAACTTATGCGCTGTGTCACAGTAATAAAATCATAAACATTAATTATCCGCCATGGCTTCCTAAAGAGTAGAAAATCGCAACATATCAACCGACCCTCGGCGTCGATATTATAAGTTAGGCCAGTACAAGGCAGCGTCTTTCGCAGAAACAGAAAACAACCTGCCGGCAAGCCCATAGCATGCGCAACAATGACATTAAAATCTGCCAAAAAGGGCTGTAGTGCCCTCTCTGTTTCCTCCTCTCTCTCTACCTTCGTCTCTTGGACTGCCACAATATCTAGACGCCTGATGTGCAAAAGTCGGCGAATTTGCATCTGTCTCTGGCGAGACCTGAGACCCCGTACATTGAGAGTTGCAAGCACTATCTCTTCAGAGACCGCCATGGTGACAGCACATAGTTTTGCCTACAATTCCATTTGCCTTTCGGAGGACGGCGAAGCCGCCTCTGAACCACCGCCAGGCCTCCTCGACCGCGAACGCCGGCACTTCCCTTTATGCTTCGACGCTCGACCGCGACGACGATGCTTGTTGCCAGCTTGGTCGTCCTCCTTACTGGACTCGGAGGCACATGATGCACGGCATTTCAAGACTGGCTCGTCGGCAGCCGCGAGCCCGTCAGTCACTGGAACTTGGCCCTGGTCTGGACGTTGTTGCACAGCAACGACCACAGGGGTCACAATATCCGCGGTGACACTCGCTTGGTGTTCGGGAACGATTGGTGGATCGTCTGCGCTTGGCTCCTTGTCCGAAGCTTGACATGACATCTCGCCCAAGGCCTGAGACGTTGAGTTGTTCCCATTACCCTCGGACGCGCATGAGCAGTATTTTGTTCCTCAGTATCCTGTGGAGTAGCACTTGAGGACGCGGCCACAACGCCGACAGGAAGGTCGCCAGACGCATCAATTATCTCAGACGCGTCCATGATGTACTCCCGTAATGCTTCGTCAGGAGGCCAGGCTCGGTGCCGAAGCTTGTCCGCGTATGTAACCCCACACTCCTCTGCTGTGTGGCCGAAACGCCGGTAATCTTTGCAACGCGGCGTACAGCAGTGCCGACGAGTGTATCCAACACGGTTGCAGCGGAGACAGAGAGGTGGTCGGCCAGGTATCAAAACGAGGCTCTACACTCCACACACAGTTAGCTGATGTGGAACGTCACCAACGCTAACCCCTTCGGCAAGAGTCAAAGTCACATCTCGGCTGAGCGTCTTCATCTGTTCCATAACGGCAACTTTCCAGTTTTCCCTCGAAATCGAGGTGACTTTGCCATAAGCTTGTAGAGCTTCACAAATAAAGAAGTCATCCAAGCGTTCAGGCAGCCAGAGAAGTTTCGCCTTTATCTCCTTCGGTTCTGGATCCACAACAACACAGCGATGGTTCTTAACCAATAAATCTCCACATGAGACTAGTTTTTCTTTAGAGTGCGCCGATTTACATGTAACCATCCAGACATGCGACATTTGAAATTGTCCGATAGAGCTTATTCCAAATCCACCACGTTCCGAAGGGCGTCTCTGAAGTCTTGGGCACGGTAGGGGCGACCGACGAGGTCAACATGCATAAAAACAGAGTCGAAGACAAGCTTACCAGTTGGGAAACGCGGAAGGACAACACGGTAATCATTACTGCTGGCATTACCGTGAGCAGTACCTCCGCCAAAGGCCGGTTGAACCTTTGTAGCGGAGAGCATCGCGAATCGCTAGCACACGGTACGGCGTCTTCGTCGTTCTCACAACGAGTGCGGCAGGCTTCGTATGTGCTGTTATTCCTTTTTTCAAATATTTCCGCTGTCTGTCGCCAGTTGACGCTGCTCAGCGGACCCTACCTTTGAGAGAACGGAATCTCGCTGCAGGCGCGAGTTCAAGCAGCGTTACTAGAAGTTTGTTTCAGTGTTGTTCAGCATGCTGCGGGAGTATAGCGGACCAATGGGAGCTTTTCTCCTTGAGTTACGCTCACCAACGCCGCAAGGGGCTTCCTTGTTCACGGTTCGTTCGGCATCTGTTCCATTGTCGGCGAGTGTCTTTTTCCTGGTTTCGGGCTGTCGCTCGCAGGTTTCGTAGTGAGTGCAGCCTCGAAATGAAAGAACACACAAGGCAGATGCTGCAGCGGCATGTCGTCAGCATACTACTCATGACAACGGAGTCTTTATAAAAACAATACCATCACTCAGGAAACGTTCGACAAGCATATGACATATCATTTTAATCCGAAATTTTCCCAGGCCTGTACAAAAATAGGAATAAAAAATTGAATGAGCTGTATCACATCGAACTTTTTCCGGCCTAACATGACAGCAACTCGTCTGAAACGGCAAAGCCTTCGTTAAGCGCTAGATGAGAAACAATCCAGTTAGAACTGAAGATCAGAATGGCTAATTTATAAAGATATAATGTAAGTTGCAAAATGCTCGCATGACAAAGTATACTATAACCATCAATATAAACGCTATAAGGTTGAGTTTTAAATTTTATTTTAATTTATATATAGCAAATGTCTCATGTCGTAATATAACATTTTAATACTAGAAATAATCTTTCTTCAATAAAAAGTTTTAACTGATATTTTCATTATTTCATGAAATGATAGCAAATCTCTTTCAAGCACTAATTCCTAGCACCTTTCTCTTTCTTTTTCAAGTATAAATTTCAACTAACAGTTAAATTTGCAGCTATCTGTGCAATAAGGCCTGCCTTAGAGAGCAAGCACTACCCATTATTTTGGTAGAGTTTGCTTATTAAAGATTCCCCACTATAACTCAAGGGAGATTCCTCAATTATAGATATAAAGGCTTGTTCCTATGCTATTTATGCCGAGCTGAGTATAAGAGTTGTATGTCGCGCTGTATTGCATTGTGGAGTTGTATACCGTCACCAGTGGTAAGCTTCATGCTTGTTGCTTTACCATTTTCAAGAATGCTACAGTAATGCTATATACATATTCAATATATGTTGTTCAAAACTTTATAGAAAGGTTATGCTAACGAATATTTGTAGCACTACTATGGCAATAGAAGGAACAACATTAGTAACGCCGAAATAACGTTCGACCAAAACTGGAATTGAACAGTACTGTAATATTTTGGGCACTACCTGGGCCGAGCTGGAGAAGAAAAAATTTAATTACAGTCATGTCTCATTAATATGGACAGTTTTCCCAAGTAGCAGAATTTTATTCTACGAAGCATGGTAAATCATCAATGGCCAATGCTTCCATAATTGGCAAAATGCTGGACACCAATCAAAATATGCCTGTCTGTGGTGAGAAGCCTATCATTGGCAATGCTAAGGAAGGCCAAGCATGGACAATAATTGGCAAGGTCATGGACCATGATAACACCTACAATCGGACACCATGTTCAATCCAAGCAATTTCTTTGATTGTACGTCAATCATGTTGACCAATGTATAGTTTAGCATCTTCCTAGCACCTGTTTTCAGCAACAGCCACTTGCCTCCACCCTCCTGTAACCTTATCAAACATTTTACACCTGTAGTGGTTTGGGGCCACTGCTTCCAGATATATCTAATATATATCGATACCTTCTATGAGGTGTGAAAATACACAATATGGCTACTTGACAAGCTGGGGACTTATTTTCGACAATTTGCCATTTTTTTCTTAAAGTGTGACATGCGTGTGGCGTGTGCAGTAGGACGTTGCCTGGTTACGTATGCACACAATCAGGTTACGCATTCTGAAGAAAAAAGAGAAATAAAGTGGCAGAAAAAAGTGCGCTGTTGTCTGCTACTATATATTTGCACCAAGTATGAAAAACGACGATGCTCCTGCAGGAACCGATATGCTATGGTGCATTTCGCGATTCGGAAGCCTTGGATTGCAGTGTGGCGAGCGAAGTAGGTTATGGCATTGCGGTATTAGTGTGTCACTACATACTTGCGGTCGAACATTCGGCATCAGCTAGGCACGGAAAAGCTGCACGAGTTTCAGCTGAAGAACAAGAACGGCAACGGAATATTCGCAGTGGGTTAGTACAGAATGGGAGCGGAAAGTAGCATTACTGTTCATAACCACCGATGACCTCTCACGTTTACTTATCAGCGGCTTTTAAACGCAGGAACTAAAACGTTTAAGGACTATGTCGTTAACAGAAGGAATAAGTCTGCTTAAGTTTCTAACATATTGTGTCGGCTTGAGTTGTGCAGAGCACGGAAAGCAGCGCAGAGAGAGAGAGAGATGAAGGGGGAGATAGAGAGAGTCTTCCACACACACGCGAAGTGGAAGGCATACGCTGGGCCTTACACCTAGTCGGTTAAATTTTCATGCGCTGGCGTGCAAAAAGCTTCTGCTAAACACAAAAGATGCCCGAGAAAGAGAAAGAAACAGAAGAACGGAATAGCAGGAAGATTAATTAGCCGATGCCCAGGCTACAATACACGTGCAGAGGAGGATAAACGAACAATATGGAATGAAAGCGGAATATTACTGAAGAAATTGTGGTATGAAGCTAGGGCAGCGCCGCGCGCGCGTATTCCTTACTGTCGAAACGGCAAAATGCAAATCAATAAAGGCACGTTATTTTCCGGCTGTATTAAAAAAGCAATCAACACAAAATGTCACTCTATTGCATCATATGATTAGAGTGTACCATCATAACGTGCTCCGGAGTGCTTATTTTTTTTCTATAAAAAGCAAATGGTGAGCCCGCATGCATATTAAAACAAAACTTTATATATGAAACGCATCACATGCGGCAAGCAAACATGTCATGGAACGTACATTCCTGCATTAAAATAGAAGCTGTGATTACTTTTTTTGCTTTTCCCATCGTAGAAAGGCTGTTCAATTCATTTACATTACATTGAGTGCATAGTGCAATGCAAAAACGGCAGTATTTAGGGCTGACGTTTTAGACATCTTTGGTAATCCCTCGCTGCTTGTCGTACAATGTTCATGCACAGCCATCGCAAAATATGGCCCCTCCGGTTGTACTCACGAACCGACCAGACAGATAATTAAAAAGCATCGCGGTGCTCTCTGAAGTTCATGATGGTTTAGTGGGCATTGTTAAACACAGAGGCAAAGAGAAGAAAATACGGGAACGGCGCCTTTATTTCTCTTTTCTTTGTCTCTGTGTTAAAGAGCGCCCACGAAACCATCATGAACAACCCATAACTCGCCCAACGTTCCCTTCTGTTGCTCTCTGAAATGCCTCGTCTCGCGCAGATCAACCGCTTGAGTTAGCGGGCTGCATTGGTGCGCTGGGCAACGACCACGCGGATCGATGGTTTCTCTAAGAGAGCAAAGCGTTTGCAACGCGAGGGTAGCTACGACCCTCGTGCGGTTGTAAATCTGCATCTTCATTAATAATTCTCTAAAAGATGATGCAGCTGAAAGGTTTCCTTATGACGTCGTTTCAGTGATTTCTGCAATTACAACAAGATGTGTCAGCTTGCGTTATTGCTCACCAAACTTTCTACGAAAATGCGGTGAGATAACAGCCGCCTACACTGCCCGTCGAATTCGCCACGTGTTTTTCGCGACCACCTCAAGTGATTCGAAATGCGGCGCCCAATTTTGGTCTTTTATAACAATGGCAGAACATTCTTTACGTAATGAACCATTGTTTTGACATCATCAATAAATGTTTATGCATGACGTATTTCTCGCCACACAACTCAGCCGATTAGATTTCAGGAGTCGGCTCTTGACAGTGGGCGGTTCATTTCAGCCCATTCGTATTACAAGCGTAAGTGCTTCCCTTTCTATCATATATATCTCTGTTTTCGCTCCATAATTACATATAAATACCATCCAGATATAATGAATAGCGCTGCTAAAAATCAGTTTTCACGTTCACGTCATTTTTACGGCGCCGAAAAAAACCGTTCGACAGACCGCAATTTCGCGCCACAAATTTGAAACACGTGACTTTTCTCACAACTAATCAGAGAAACAAAAAGGCGCCAAACGGCGGTCATGCGTGTCGAAAATAGGGCCCCTGGTGTGCAAATGCAGCAGCAAGCAGTTGATAGCGATGCTACAAGCTTCCTGCAAAGAAAAGTGCCAGGTACACTTGGAACAGGCTTCCAAAGAATTCATGCAAGTTTTCCATATATTTCATATAAGCAGACTTGTTTGTTCGCTTGCGTGCAAGAATGGGAGGCATAATTATTGACTTTGTGTAGTTTTACAAATCATAAGCTTGAATATCTGCACATCCAACAGGAATATTGTTTGGGATATGATAGATGAGTATTGCAAAATACACCCCACTCAAGTAGTACACTGGTTTTGTGCATTTTTTTATTTCAGCCAAGTTATTCAATCAGCGCTAGTACAGGTTTTCCCTCTGAATTTAATCCTAGCGCCAGCGGAAATAATCTGAGCGCCGACTGATATAATCTAAGCGCCATGCAATATAATTCGCGTGCCAAGTATTTAATCATAGCGCCAGCATATTTAATCCAAGCGCCAACTCGAATAATGTCCGCGCCAACCAATTTAATCCGAGTGCCAACGCAATTAATACAAACGCCGGCGAATTTAATCCGGGTGCCAACCAATTTAATCCACATGTGAAAAATGAATGGGTGGAGGGCTCCAAAGCATGTAACATGATTTCCAGAAATAAATAGAAATTGAGATCACATTCCAGACCATGCGACGAGTAAGCGAAGCGTTAGCTTATGGGATGACTTTCGTCAATATTATGACAAACGCACAATTTCGGCACTGAAATACTGAAGGGTCCGAGAGCTGTGGCTTACTGGCTCTATATTCCAAGAGGACAATTTATCCCTCAAATGTGCGCACTGCTGATTACAGAATATATGCAGAATTAAAATGTCTTCGATGAAACACAATTATTTTATCACGCAATTAAAAAACGTTTTAATTAACCGTATCTAATTTAGCTACATGTAATTTCATCAGCCAAACATTACACAGCCAATGCCAAAAAGTTCCAAAGCAGACTGCAAGTTTTCCGCCTCCGTTTACTCGGTGCCGAATTTATCGTCTGTTTTTGCGCTATGCTAGGAGAATGGATGAAAGCACAGACATGTGAATTCACTATTAGAAATAGGTTTACTTTCGTTTGCAAGAAATAGAAATGTTTTCTCAAGAGCATAAAACAAAAACTGCTAGAAACGCAACGCAGAAGACAAGAGATTGGAAAGCAGGCGGCAATCTTCGCGCCTCCGTTGTGTGTGCCGCGTTGTCGTCTTCATTTGCACGACGGAGTAGAGCCGGACGGTGGTGGTGCGTACTCGTATATTATAGGCAGGTGGTAGTCTGCGTGTTTTCAATACTTTGCATGAACTTTAACGCGCACTATTTTCTTCCATGGAAGCTGATGAGCAGTGCCCTGACATCCTAATCGGGCACCGAAAACGTGGACCGCCGTTCAAGCCTCCAGGTGCACCAAAAAGAAAGAACAGCAAAGTTTCCGAGCATGACAGGACCAGAATTCTCGAAGTGTCAAGGCGTGGAGGAGATGTGAAAAAATTGGCAGACAAGCTGGGCATCACTTTAAAGACGGCGAGATCCATTGCAGCGAGCGATAGAGAAGCGTTGAAGAAAGGCGGAACATCGAAGAAATTCGGAAATGAGGTAGTAACGGCTCTAAAGAATATTGTGGATAACAACCCTGCTTTCACGCTAAAGCAAATAAAGCAAGCAGTGGAAAAAGAATTGCCGGGAATCGCCATCAGCACAAGTAGCATTGATCGCCTACTGGATTCGCACGGTTACGCTATGAAGTTGATGACTCAGAGGCCGATTGACCGCAACAGAGACGACGTGAAACGCAGCCGCAAAACATACGCGCAATGGTTGCAGTGTGAAGGACCTCGCTTGTGCAGGTTTTACATCGATGAGACCAAATATAACATATGGTGTTCAAGGAACTTCGGCCGTGCAGTGAAGGGACAGCCTGCGGTGCAGACGACGACTGGCACTAAAGGAGCAAACATTAACATTCTCGCCTGCATGTCCGCAAATGGTGTCATTCATTGGACGGCCGTAGACAAGGTTCACTGGGTCGTTTTCAATGCATTTTTGAGCGACATATCAGCCCGTGTCAAAAGTGAAGAACCTGGTTCTGAAGCGGTTTTTATTTTTGACAACGCTCCAGCTCACAGCTGTGTGGAACAGGCAAGCCTGGCCAGTCAGACGCACTAGATCAAGCGGCTGCCTCCTTACAGTCCATTTCTCAACCCTATAGAGGAAGTCTTTTCGAAGTTCAAGTCGGAAGTCAAAGCTTTCCTCAGCGAGCGGAGAGACCTGGTGCTAATCACTCCTCCCGGAATGACTAAAAAGGACCACCGGCGCAGTTTGTTGCTCGACGCTGCCCGACACTCTATGCAGCAAATACAAAGGGTAGAGTGTGCTGCTTTTGAGCGCCATAACTTTTCTTTTATACGGGCGGGTTTGCATGAAGACGATATGTAAAACGTTCTGGGTTATACTTAGACCTGTCTAATGTCTCCTAGAAAATAAAATTGCACTTCAGTCGGCTACTTCTGTGCTTGTACGTGCTTATAGTTTGTTGGCAACCTACGCTGCTAGGATTGCCGCCCAGGCAAATTAAGTACTGCTGCTAAGGTAACCATAGTGAGAAGCCAGTAGCTATTCCTGGCCTCGGTTGTAAGCTCCGCTGTACATAGTTTCATTCACTCTACCGTGTCGCGGCCAGACTGAAAGCAGGGGCGCGCTCTCTCTTTCCGTGCTAGCGTTACTATAAGTTTTCACGCCGAAATCAACAGTGTGTTACACTGATCCTTTTCTGCTAGTGGTGTTAAATCATGATTAGAAACCCAAATACATTTCTGCACCGGTTGCAATTTCTAAAAACAGCCGGCTGTTGTGTGAAGACCGCACTTGCCATCAGCATACAGATTCAGTGCATAAGACAACCCATGATAAGCAGTGCTTAACCAAACAGTTAGAAGATGACAGGTATATTTATTCACTTGCCGTGCGGCTAAAAGCTGCAAGAGACGTGTCACAAACCTCATTTTTTTTTTCAGCTGCACATATGGTTCTTGGTTGTTGCAAAAATATAAGAACAAAGCGAAATAGTGCATGCAGATGTGACGCTTACTCGTCGCATGGTCTGGAATGTGATCTCAATTTCAATTTATTTCTGGAATTCATGTTTCGTGCTTAGGAGCCCTCCACCACATTCATTTTTCACATGTGGATTAAATTGGTTGGCACCCGGATTAAATTCGCTGGCGCTTGTATTAATTGCGTTGGCACTCGGATTAAATTGGTTGGCGCGGACATTATTCGAGTTGGCGCTTGGATTAAATATGCTGGCGCTATGATTAAATACTTGGCACTCGAATTACATTGCATGGCGCTTAGATTATATCAGTCGGCGCTCAGATTATTTCCGCTGGCGCTAGGATTAATTCAGAGGGAAAACCTGTAGTGCATGTTTCATGCCCTTGTTGACGCATGCCTCCGTCCTATCAAAAGACGGCGTGTTGCACATGCAAAACAGAACACATTGACAAATGTGTAAAAAAAAAATGAAGCTGTTTGAACACTGAAACCAATCAACAATGACTTTACAACTTTTAGTAGAAAGACACTGCAAAAAAAATTAGACTAAAAGAAAAAGCTCAGAACGCAAACTGCCGGCAGCGTAGTTGGGCGTCACGTGGGCGCAGTGCATACCACATTTACTATCAGACACATTCGTGATTCTTTTCTGAGGCTTTTTTCGATAGTTTCAGTGCCAAATACGAACCTCAAAGTGCTATATACCTCGGTTGAACCACTCGTTTATTCGCGCCGAAATTCAGCGCACAGATAGCAACGACCATCAATTCCACGCTCACAGGATGTACTCAGCAATTTCATCAGAACCTTGCGCACAGCTCGCAATATCGGTTACGCAAAACGTCCACAGCGGACAATGCAGGTTACGCGCAAAGTTCTATTTCTGATTGAACAACTGAGCACATTGACCAAACCTGAACTGAAAATTACAGATGGCCCGTCGCACGCCATGTACGCCTCTGTAGGCCAAATTTCAGCTGGAAGAAGTGAGCGGTTCAACTGAATGAACATTTTGCGGTGCGTAAGTGTTTATACCGATCGATCATATCCATACCATCAACCAGCTGATAGAAAAATGCTCGGAATATAACCAGCCCTTATACATAGCATTCATTGATTACGAAAAGCATTTGACTCAGTTGAAACCTCGGCGGCCGTGCAGGCATTGCGAAATCAGGGGGTAGACGAGCCGTACGTGAAAATGCTGGAAGATATGTATAGTGGCTGCACAGCAACCATAGATCTGCATAAAGAAAGTAACCGAATTCCCATAAAGAAAGTTGTTAGGCAAGAAGACACGATCTCCCCAGTACTATTCACAGCTTGCTTAGAGGAAGTATTCAAGACTTGGAATGGGAGCAGTTAGGGATAAGGGTAGATGAAGAATACATCACTAATCTGCGATTTGCTGATGACATTGCCTTGGTAAGTAACTCGGGGGATGAACTGCAAATAATGATTGATGACCTATACAGGAAAAGTACAAAGGTAGGCTTAAAAATCAATATGCAGAAGACTAAGGTAATGTTCAATAGCCTCGGGAAGGATTAGCAGTTTACGTTAGGTAGCGAAGCACTGCAAGTAGTAGGCGAATATGTCTACTTAGGACAGGGGACTAACTGCAGATCCGAACCATGAAAAGGAAATAACAAGAAGAATAAGATTGGGATGGAGCGCATTTAGTAAGCACTCGCAGATTATGACTAGCCGCTTACCGGTATCGCTGAAGAGGAAAGTATACAACAATTGCAGCTTACCTGTACTCACCTAAGGGGCTGAAACGCGGAGGCTAACCAAGAGGGTTCTACTTAAGTTGAGGACAACTCAGAGGGCTATGGAACGAAAAATGGTAGGGGTAACATTAAGAGATAGGAAGCGTGCAGAGTGGGTCAGAGAAATAACTCAAGTTACCGACATTCTAGTGGAAATTAAGAAGAAGAAATGGACACGGGCAGGACATGTGGTGCGAAGAGAGGAAACCGATGGTCGCTGAGGGTAACAAACTGGATTCCAAGGGAAGGAAAGCGTAGCAGGGGGCAGCAGAAAGTTAGATGGGCGGATGAGGTTAAGAAGTTCGCAGGGGTCAAGTGGATGCAGCTAGCACAGAACCGGGTTAAGTGGAGAAATATGGGAGAGGCCTTCGCCCTGCAGTGGGTATAGTCAGGCTGATGATGATGATGATGAAGTGTTTATGTTCCCGCCAAAACCACTTTTTTCTTTAGTGTGTAAGCAATATCGAATGTCAATCAGCGTACATGCCAAAGTGGCGATTACAAACTCTACCAGCCCAGGAATACAGGAAATAAGCAAGGTTTGGCTTTCAAAACTGCCCTAAAGAGTAAATTTTAGGCTTGCCTTATACATATAAGCAGCTACAGCAGGCGATGCACGTACACTGACCGACCGAGGTCCGAGGTGGGGACAAAGTGAGAGACATGCGGCGTGCCCAGGCGGACGTATACAATTCTACAAAGCAAACATCTTTAAGGTACCTTCACATGCAAAAATTACCATATGTAGTCTCGTAAAACATGTTGTTCTAGTTAATGGACCTTTTAGCTTATATAGAGGTGATTTTATTCTATAACTGAATTTTTGTTTAGGAGCTATTTCTTTCATCGGCGTTGTTCGCCGCCTTCTCTCTCATGAACCCGAGCAAGCATGGCTAGATCAATGCTAGATTGGCGTGATTAGCGCCTGCACGTCACAAGAACGTGCGCGAAATGGGCGACTAAATAAAAACAATTGTAGGCAGGTGTACGGGCCCTGACGGCGTATATACGACATTGGTGTCTGACCTATTCTGTGAATTGTTGGGTCATGCACGGTTGCCTAGAGTTGCCGTGCAACTCTAGGCACGGCAACACGGATGATTTTCCTATATAGTTGGATTCTGCATGGTATCCAAGCTATTTCCTATCAAAAGTGCATAGTGTTGGCTAAGTATGATGTCCACCGAGATAATTTCAAGACGTGTCTAATGACAGGCCATCGGCCTGTCTTTGCTGCTTGGGTTGTTCCCGATTTAATTTGCCCTTGAATCAAGTCGTCCGTAATAACGAGTCGCGAAGAGAAAAGAAGTTCAGATATCACACCATGACTAGAATCAGCATGTTTTGTGCATTTAGGGGTTCAGTGAAGTTGAAGTTAGACATTTTTGCAGCTCCAATCTCGTCATCCTCGTTGTCATTATGCCTGAAATAGCATGATTCAACTTCACTCGCCTTGTAATCTATGCTTATTTCCTTGATTAAAAGTTATTGTTTTTTATGTATTATACCGATTACGTCTGTCATACATGTGGGTCAGTCGCGACCCTGCATAGACATCTGCTGTTTTTCAACCGGGTGGCTTCTTTCGAACGAAGCTAGAACAGCCCACTTCACTAAACAACTGAAATTTTGAATTTCATGCTTATGTTTTTGCTCCTTACTCTGAATCTGAGACGAGCCATGAATTTTCGCCAATGTTTCTTTTTTTTTTTTTTTCAAGCGAAAACGGCTGTGGTTAACAGACTCTCCACCCAAATATTAGCCAGGCACTCGGATCAGGTCGCGCAACACATGCTTACAGTTTTCAAAGGCACACAACATATCCTGATACACCTATTTTTGTACAGAAATCAGGTGTGAAAATTGTTAAGGTAAGTGTGCCTGTAGTTTCATTCGACCATGCTCTGCCGCACTGTCGAAGGTGGGCGCTCGCGTGCGCGGTTTATTGGCAGCATTTTATTTCTCATACACGATAAATATTCGCCGCTAATTACGGCGCCTTTGTATAAGCCATAAAGGGTGAAATGTCAGGACCTGCCGGTTGCAAATGACGCGGGCGAAGCTAAAAGCGAGCGCGCGTTTCCCTTGCGCGTGAACGGCTGTAGCGGAGGAGCAGCAGTGGGGCGGTGGCGACCCCCCCGAGGCGCGGCGGGCGGTGGAAACAGACCCCATTGGAGAGGCCGTAAGAGAAGAGAAGCGCGCTCTCCCTCGAGACCGGCCGTGCGCTGAGTTCCAGCAGTTAAGGGGTGCACATCGGCACTAGCTACTTCCATACGAATAGTAGAGTGCAGGTCGGGCCGTCTGCTAGCCTTGGCGTCGCCAATAATCTGCATTCGGCTGTGCGCAACTCCCGTCAGCCGACGCCAACGTCCCGCTTAACTTGAATTATCAGATAGCACGTGACAACAAATTTCTGCCATTATCCAGCTGCGATGCTTTTTTCCTGTGCGTTGTAATAAACATCAAAAAAGACCTGATGATTCCACTTGTCATTCGCCAAGGAAAAGGTTACGCGTACTCACAAGAAGTAGACACACGCATGCGAGAGCAGTTCACGGCGAGGGGCGCAAGTGTTGCAGGATACGCTCGCCGGCCGCGCGCGGGAAACGGCTGCAATCAGTTTGCTACGAGGATGCTACTGCATTATTAGTTAGCAAAGAGAGCCGATTTTAAGCATAAATAATTACGTTGCCGATTCCGCAGGCGTTTCTCCATGCACCCTGTTTGACAGCTTACACTAGTAATTTGATTGCGGCTGATCTTGCGGCAAACGTTACCTCAGTCTGAATACTGCCCTTTTTCGGTTACCGGGGGATGAGTGCTATCTATGTAGCTTACGCAACATCGATCTAAATTTCCTCCCCAAACGTCCGTAGAGAACAGAGAGCGAGCATTTTGTTCACGTTTCGAAGGCGAATGAAAAGGCCCAGCCTACGTGTTATAAAGACAAAACTCAGACCAATTTCTAGGCGATCTCTATATATCATTAAAAACAATCTAAAAAATAGTTCAGAATTTCTCCCGCGCTATACGTCTACCATAACATACGTTTGCTGTACCTGCCATAGTTGGGCCCCATTCGATTGCAAATATATAGCGATTTCAGAAACAACGTCACACGGGACAGACTACTGCAGAAACAGATTTTACCTGAAGCATGCTATTCAGCCCGTCGTACGTGATCTAAATTAACAGCTGGCAAACGTTTAGTGTAACCTGGGAGAACTAGTGCAAGAAAAGAAATAGTTTACTAAGTTTTTCAAATATTCATGCTTATTTATTTATGCCTTTCCAAATGTTTATCACCCGCCTCCTCCCAGGTGAAAATATATTCAGTGTTGGAAATGTGTGAAGGAAACGTATTACTCTCTTAGTTCAGCTGGAATCAGCTGTGCGCTAACTTCGAATATCTCATTTCACCTTAGCCAGATGTGAACTAGCAGATGTTATTTTTTTATTTGCATGCTATTCTCCTGATATGTCCAACAATTCCCCCGATGAACATTTTCTTTGCCTGCGTAAACACGCCCGACTTGGCGGGGTCGTCATCAAAATTTCGTGTCTTCACTGAGTAGAGGAAGACCTGCAGCATTTTCACATATGTTTAGTCAGTGCCTCTTTGAGTTACGCCTGCCTGCAGCGTTGGGGGTTTTGCCTCCCGCCAAATCCTCTTCCCTCCTTTTCCCAATAGGGCATAATACAGGCTCCGCCTCCCGGTCGCGTCGCGAAGGTATTCTCTATCAGCATGACCTCCGAGATACAAAGGCCATGTTAGCAGACGCTGCTGGTGCCACCTGAGCAACCGCTTGCAGGAAACTTCCACATATATTAATGGTCTTGAAGGTGTTTCAAACCAACAGAAAATAAAAAAAGAGCTACGGATGCAAAATCGCGCGTGCATATGTTTTGCGCGCGCGTAATACATGTATTGGTATAGGCTCGAAGCTGCAGGCAAGGTTCTCTAGGAGGCACTGGTTTAGTCCACTTGACTGGACTTGACACGGACAAATGCAACCACGAATCTTGCGTGAAGCGTCTGCCGAGCACAAAGGAAAAAAGCTGTCACAAATGAGCTGATTTGAATCCAGTAATTTCTCGTGGGCAGCGGATGCGAAGTCCGGTAGCTATCAATGCAGCCAATCACCTCGCTTGTAGAGTTCAACATACAATCTCGCGCTGTTCATTACGTGTCGTCGCCTACATCAACTTCAATCTCTGCCGAAAAGCTCTCGCCTGGGCTAGCGAATCAGTTTAACTGCGTTAAAATCGTACCATTTTTATTGTTCGTGCTTCTTGTTGTCCTGCACTCAGCCTCAGGACGTCGGGAGTACTGTGGTGTCCTCACAAACTCCTAGAATGTTAAAAACTACGGCATGACGGCTTTTGCGGCCAGAGACGAGGGGCAGCATGATTCCGTTTTTTTCAATGGGACCATTGCAGATTTCTCGACTGAGCAGAGACACAGTTTAGGTTTTATTCAGAGAAGGTTTAGCCGAAATCAATGTTTAAAATGTGTACAGCCGACCATGCATAGAGAGTTTGGGTACCGCAGCGTTGAGACATCGAAATTAAGCCGCGTCGCCACACAATATAATAACTGATACGCGTCACGGCGCTACCCATATTAGCCATGCTAAAACACTTTAAAAGCAGCCAAAACTGTAAACCCGTTTATTACAGGTGTTTTTAAGAGGAGATGCTGCTGCGCGTTGTTCATCTGAGGCGTGCAATTAGCTGCGTTTCCAGAGGAGCCGGACATCCCTTCTTTCGCTTCTTATACGTGGCCCGCTTCAAAAAAGTGTGCCCCACTTTCAAATTGCATCTGAAAAATAAAAGAACTGATAATAGAGACATCTAAAGCATAAATTACAGCCTGAATAGCCATGTCATAGTATGCTCACTTTTGCGATGCCTTCGGTTTCGCGCTACGCTTCACAACTTCCTATGACGGCGCGTATTGCCATTCCCTGAAAGCTGCAGCAGCGGAAGTGCAGGGCGGCGTCACTAAAAAATTAAATACAACAAAAAGGAAGTAAAAAAAAAGCTCTATGTTTTTTTGAGTGTACATTGCAGTGCATGAACTAAATTGGAAACGCAATAAAATAGTTTGCTGTATTAAAACTGCTTGCAGTAATCCTCTGATTATGCCAGTTGTGTTCGTCGCGCCATCTTTAGGGAGTCGAAATAAAACGAATAAGATCGCATTTAAAGACCGCACTAATCGTCGTTTCTGTGGCGCAATGGATTAAAACTACGTACCTGATTGCAAGACATGTGTTCGATTCTTGTAGGTACTATTTTTTATCTTTTTAAATTCACAATCAAATAAATTATGACCAAATTTCCTGTTGTATGTTCCCCTTTAGGTTACATTGTTCCCTTTAGGTTGCATAATACCATCTTTTTTCTTGTGTGAACAGCCGCCAAAACAGCCGCGAACGCAGCAAAGATGTGACGGTATGACAACGGTTACACTATTCAGTTACCTTTGCCGTAATCAATTCCTGTCTTCAGTGAGTGTGTCACCTTTATGTTGCGTTCAGAGACAGCTCTCACCAACAATCGCCTTTTAATATGCTTTAAAGGCTTTTTTACGAATTTACGCCCCGGCAGTTTCTCAAGTTAACTTGAAGGATGGCAAAATAGGTGTGTTGAAAGTTGAGGGATGACAAAATAGGTGTGTACGCTCTTTGCCTGACTCATCTCAGGGATCTAGAAGATCCGCCGTTTATAGAAGGCTACGTCTGGGAAGGGTGCAACAGAACGAGAACGAAAAAAAAGGGTGGAGAGATAGGTATGTTGATACACAAGGGAACAAATTGGCAAATAATTAAATCATCTTGTAAAGAGCATATCTGGGTATCAGGAACACTTGCCGGCATAAGGACATGGCTAGGGGTGGTTTATTTAGGAACAGGACACCAAGGCAGGCAAGAAAACAAGGATCTTGTTGAATGTCTCAGTGACGATATAAGCCAGTTTGGAGACGGGGACAATATTATTCTGCTGGGGGACATGAACGGCCACATCGACGATCTGGATGGATACACGGATTGTAACGGGAAGTTAATGCTAGAATTCTGTGAGCGACACGATCTAGTTATAGTAAATAGAGAAACAAAATGTGAAGGCCAAATCCCGTGGGAATTCCGCAACAGGCAGACGACCATTGACTACTGTCTAATGTCGCAGGAAATTTATAGCAAGGTCACAAAAATGGAAATAGACGAAGAAGGGGAGTGTAGTCTGGGAAGAGATCATAAGCGTATTAGTCTGCAGATGAGACCCTTCATGAAAAGAGAAATGGAACTTAGACAAAAAGTAAACCCAACTTAAAAGACGATCAAATAGCGCAAATAGCAGCAGACATAGAGGAAGCAATAGAGAATCGCCCCATGGAAGGCTGGGATTATAAACAGGTAGAACAACTCATAACGAGGAAATTAAGGAGGTTAAAGTAGCAAACCGCTGGAATGGAAAGAGGAAGCCACGGAGCTGGTCGAATAAGGAAATCAGGGAAGCTATTGAACAACGACGGGCTGCTTCAAGGGAACATTGAGTGGCAAAGAAAGCACATATATCTCAGGAGGAAATCGACCAAAAATGGGAATCATATTGACAAAAGAAACTTGAGCTACAGGCCGTCGTCCAAAGTGAAATAAAATTCCACTGATCGCTGGATGGCTGAAATACACGATGCCTCTAGAGGCGGAGCAAGAAAGTTCAGGAACCATATAAGCTGGCTAGGGAAAAAGAATCAAAGAAAGCAAGATCGCATTCAACATAACGAGGGAAATTGTTTAAAGAAAGACAACGCTGTGAACTACATGACATCAGTTATAGCCGAGTCATTTAAAAGCGACGATATGGTAATCTCCGCAGATCAGGAAGCAACACAAGGTAGTAGAATACAAAGCAGCTTAGAACTGACCAATCTAAACTGGAAAACGGTAGAAAAAAATATTCCTAAAACCACATCTACAGGAATAGATGGAATTCCGATCAAGCTGATTAATGAACTGGGTCCAAAAAGTAAGGAAACGTTGTTAAAATACTCTGGAAACAGTCATAACGAATAAGCAAATTCCGGACAGCTGGCGGCAGAGTAAAATGAATTTGATTTAAAAAGAGAAAGGAGACAGGATGCACATAAAATCCTACAGGCCGATTACCATAACACCGGTTATGTACAGGTTGGCCATGCAGGCGGTGAAATTAAAGGTGCAAGCATGGGTAGAAAGTAACAAAATACTCGGAGAACTTCAGAATGGGTTTAGAAATGGTAGGCGCTTAGATGATAGCCTGTTCGTGCATACCCAATGCATCGAAATATCTAGAGTGGAAAATAGACCTTTGTATTTGGCCTTCCTGGGCATAAACGGGGCGTACGACAACGTAAGCAGGGAACGCCTGTGGAACATATTAAAAGAAGAAGGTATCGGTTATGAGATAAGAGTTCCTACAGGAAATATTCCGGGATAACAAAATAGAAATTACATGGGAAGGGATAAGAAGTACGGAAGATGTCAAAGTTTGCAAAGGATTAAGACAAGGCTGTCCTCATTCACCGCTGCTGTTCATGATGTATATGATAAACCTGTAACGAAGGATACAAGACAGTAACCTAGGTTTTAACCTGTCATATAGATTAGGTGGAAAGGCGTTAGAGCAGCGCCTCCCCAGTTTGATGTATGCAGACTATATTGTGCTGCTAGCTGAGAGTCTGGAAGAATTGCAAACTCTAGTTAAGTTCATACTTAACCAGCCAAAGGACGAGACAGGAAAGAAGAGGACAGGACAAGGCTGGACTAGCAACTGAATGTTTATTGATCAATAAAAATTCAGTTGCTAGTTCAGCCTTGTCCTGCCCACTTCTTTCCTGTGTCTCGTCCTTTGGCTGGTTAAGTATGAACCATTACCAACTTGCCCAGTCGTCAACCTTGTTGAATTTCATTTCTAGTTAAGTATTGCGGAGACGAAGGGGACGCTTTAGGCTTCAGGTTTAGCGCAGTTTAGTCGGGTCTGATGATTTTGAACTGCTCAACTGATCAAGGTCTTAAAATACAAGGCCATGAAATACCCAGAGTAGCAGAATATAGATATCTGGGCGTATGGGTAAACGAAGGATTGGCATACATAGGAAAGCATGAGCAATCACTTAAGGCCAAAGGGCGAAGGAATGCCGGGATAATGAAGCATAAGGCATTGTGGGGATACAACAGGTATGATGTTTTGAGGGGTATTTGGAAAGGAATTATGCTGCCCGGACTTACTTTCGGAAATGCGGTTTTGTGCCTAAAATCAGAGGTACAGTCGACAATAGAAATAAATCAGAGAGCCGTTGGGCGATTAGCACTAGGTGCCCACGGTAAAACCACAAATGAGGCGGTACAGAGAGATATGGGCTGGACATCTTTCGAAGTACGAGAAGCTCAGAGTAAAATATTATATGAGGAACACTTGAGGAAATTGGACAGTAACAGATGGGCAGCTAAAGTATTTTAATACCTGTACTTAAAAAGAGTTGACTCACAATGGAGGAAAAAGAACTAGGAAACTATCCAGTAAGTATGCTAGTCACAAGGACGGAGAAATAAAGAGCATTAAGCAACAGGTCAAAAACACAGAAGATAAAAATGGGACCAATTCGATGGAGAAGAAACAGTGTGGAATTATACCGAAAGTGGGAAATGCAGATCAGGAAAGAAGCTTTCTTTGATAACTCAAGAGGCAGGGTCCTACTTTTTGAAGCTAGATCAGGGTGCCTTAGAACAGGCAGCTACAAAAAGAAATTTAACAATGAATATGATGCATGTGCTGTATGTGGTAACTAATGTAATGGTATCCACCCGGAAGTTGATGCAGGCGCAGTAACACTTCCTGAAGCTCTGGGGTTTAGAGATACCAGTGGCCGGGTGAATAAACCGACGATGGAAACTTGCAAAAAACAACTGGAAGATTGGTGGCTTAAAAGCAGAGAAGTGACATAATGTTAGTAATGGTAGAAACAAAAATTTAATAAATAGATTGATGGTTTAGTTATCCAATCTAAATCAATAATTAAGATATAGGGAGAAAAATGAGCATGATAGCTACTGCTATCACCCCGTTTCAAAGAGGACGATCCTATATTCCATCCATCCATCGCAGCGGCTCCTAGCGAATGCTCGTTGCCAATCATGGCCACGTGCTCTTCGATCGTTGTCTGCCGCAAAGCATGCATATATGCATTTGCACAGTACGTACTTAACGCGATGTGCTATGTGAAAATCTTCATGTCTGGGATATGATCAGCGCCGTTGATCTGAGCGGCATATACACAGACGAGAGGATTCATTCATTCATAAATATGCGATGCATATATGTGCAAAACCGACCGCATTCATATGTGGTTTGCTATATAGCGGTGAATTATATTGCCACTCACATCAACCGGCGTCAACATACCGAATAAGAGTAATTTTCAAATAGGAATGCATCGCAATGAAGCGGCGACATGAACGAGCCTCGATGTATGTGCACCATCAGCTGGCACGAAGCGCTAACAACTTCGATCACGAATGAAGTCAGCATTAACCATAACGCATGCACGTGCTTACTTGTTAGACATGGTTTGAAGTACGCGTAGTTGTTTCTTTGGCAAACAAGGGCACCGTTCCCGTTTATGAGTGGAATAACTATAGGTCGCCTCACTGTTTATCACAACACGCAAAGCCATCGTCGCGCAAGCTGCCGTCTGCTTTCCTGCGGCGGCTGCAGCTGCACCACTTTTAGGGGTTCCGGAACTTCGTTTTTGAGTGGGGAGGAGCAAATGTTGCCAGGTCGTAATCGTTATTAATGCGACAGCAGTAATTCGCGATGCTCACAAATTTCTGTCCGCAGGCCGCGTCGGCAGGCCGCGTCCGCAGCGATTGTGAGTAATTGGGAAGGTGTATAGGTTAATGAGTGGTGTCATTCGATTGAGGGTTACGTAATGTTTTTGCCGGAAAAATAATTAGGCCAATAAGTTATTTAGGTAATAATTACACGCAGAAATGTAAACGTCTGCAGCAGTTGTGAGTAATTGAGAAGTGGTAGACGTAAATGAGTGGTGTCAATCGATAGAGATGAAGTAATGTTGTGTCTAAAAAAATTAGGCCAATAATTTAATTGAGTAAATAATTGGAGGCAGCCAAGCAGCAGTTGTGAGTAATTTAGAAGTGGCAGAGGTTGATGAGCGGCGCTAATCGATAGAGGGGACGTAACGTTGTGCCCGAAAAAATAATTAGGTGAATAAGATATTTAGGTAATTATTTCGAGGCAAAAAATGTTAAAGTAAAGGCGAAAATGATCTTATTAGCCAATGGCTTGGTGCCATATTTAAATGTATCAAATACTAAAATAGTTACATCAGTCAATTAAGGTGATGTCAAAGATGTGATGTCACGCAACTTGAACTCGAGCCTAAAAAGGGCATAGGAAGGGATTTGCGCGCAATTGGAAAGTACCAAAGACTAAACTATTTAATTGAGGCAGTCATTTATGGTGACATCAAGGATGTGACGTCACGCAACCGGAAGTAGAGCTGAAAAAGGGCATAAGAAGGGATTGGCACGCAATTGGAAAGTACCAAAGACTAAAATGAGCAAACAAGGCGTGAATCAATGTGACAGAAAGAATGTGACGTCATGCAACCGAAAGTAGAGCCGGAAAAGGACATAGCAAGGGACTGGCGCGCAATTTTAAAGTACCAAAGATAAAAATGGGTAAACAAGAAGTAAATTAAGCAGCTAGAAGCAACAGCAGCATCCGTGCTTTTGCATTACTCAAATGTAGATTCTGCAGTGCTATTTTGTTTAGTTTTTATATAACTTTGATTTTTTAATTTTATTTTTATTTATATTTTATTATTTCATCTAAATTTCTGAATATAATTTAGCCCCAAATTTACACTTTATATTTTATTTTTAAGTAATTTCAAAGCATGTTTTACCCATATAGAAGAATCAGGCCATCAATTGTTGCCAAATACCCCTTCTCGAACACTATCACACTTCATACTACAAAAATCCTCATTACTATACTCCCTCAGTATGACCAACATGATGCAAGTTCAAGCATTTGAAAAGCTGCATTTAAAGTTTATATTTCACAGACCAAAAAACCAAAAGAACGGATATATGAATATACAAATATAAAACTGCAGATAGCTAGCAAAAGGTTGTTAAAGGGTCTCAACAACTTGCCTTAAGATTCTATGTCAAAAGAAATTGTTATGCTGTCTCAAGTGTGTGATCTATTCTTGCAATCTGTCAATTTTCACCTCCGCTGAAGATGCCAGGGCAAACGATTATCGACTTATTTTGAAGGACTGCTTATAACCCAGGTAGACAAGAATGTTGTGTCCTGGCACGTCGTGCGAGAGGACGGATTTATATCTTTCTTTCAGATATTTCACAGTCTTCTTTTCACTGTCACGAACCCGAGTGCACCAAACCACCTTCCCAAGAGCCTGATTTCGCTGCCTATAACAATTAAATGCGGCAGCTTGCAGGTAGCCCTTTGTTTGGAACATTAAAGGTGGCGCTAGCCATTTGTGAGAAGATCGATCTGTCCTGACCACGACCTATTAGGTCCGGCCACATTGTGTGAAAGGTGTCCTCGCTGATCAGGGTGCATGCCACTCCGGTACATCTCGAACTGCGTCAAATGGTGGTTCATATAATCAAGGGAGCTGTTACTTAGGCCATGTGCAAAGGTTAGCAAGGGTGTCAAGGTCACATCATTGCCGAAGCTTAGTGACGTTGTTACGTCCCAAATTGTGTAATTTTGAAGCATTTGAGCTGTGGCTACGTAAAATAGCTGCTTTACCTTGCTTCTTTATAGGGATCCAGGCCTTCCCAAGGTATCCATTCTGGTAGCACTTAAATGTTGCACGAAACTTCTTGAAACCAGCATGTCTGTGTATGTTGTTCGTCACAGCTAGCGGCAACAGTGGCGAACGTTTGGAAGATTTTCCAACCTTACCTTCGTGTTGTGGCTCTGGTTGTGAGAACAGCTTGCCTGGTACAATGTTTCAATGGATTGCCATATGATTCCTAGAACGCGAGGTCTTTTCCCGCGAACAGACGCTCTTGTAAGGCTTTGCCATGAAGAATGACTTCCTATTCGAGCATAGTGGCGTTAACAAGCGATAGCGATGACGCTGCTCCAGCTGACTGTTCGATGGCCACTTTGCTAGTATAGGCATTGTTCCAAAAAGACAGTCGGCAGCCGGTCTTAGTACTCTCTCCAATTAGTATTGTCGCCGGAAGCAATCCGGCTGCTGACTTCGGTTGACCGCGGGTTGAAATGCTTCTTCAGTGTAACTACAACGGTGTAGTAGCCTAGTAGACCACGACAGCTGGCATGCTTGGCTGGACCACGGCGCACGGTGTCATTAGTCTTCTCCCCACACAGCGTGAGCAAGTTCATGGGTTCTTTTCTGGGCGCTCTCCGTGACGCCGAAGGCGAAGTAAAGCCGTTGGATTCCGGTATCCGTACGGTAAATGCGAGCATAGCCAAGGTGTTGCACGGGCATAGCTTAACGCTGGACTCGGATCTGCTTCCTAGTCACTTCCTAGTCACTGTCACGTGGTGACAACCTGGGAGGGTGCAGAATCACACTTGTAAAAACCTCGCTCACACGTATGCTGCAAGCTGTTTTCACAAACATTAAAGCTGATTCTAAATGATGCAAGAAATTAGCTGTGGCACCTGCTAATAAGCAAACAAATGCAGGGAAGATGAGGGGCTTTGTTATGAAATACAGAAGAAAGGAGCTAACAGCCAAGAGTCTAAGGAAAGCATAGGGGAATTTTGTTCATTTTGAAGTAATAATCGAGGAAGTAACTGGCAAGAAAGTAGAAAAAATGGTCATATGTCGCCGGTGGGAACCGAATTCTGAAGTCGTAGGTTTGGTTCCTAGCGGCGACATGTAATATTTTTCTTTTACTTTCTAGCCAATTAGTTTCATGATTATTCCTTCACAATAAAAAAAGTTCCCCTGTGCTTTCCTTAGCGTCGTGGGTTGTTAGCTCATTTCTTTTGTTATACTTGCATCATTTTTGAAAATATAAAATACTTTATGTAATCAGCACCATTCAGTAAAGTAAGCCTCCATGTTTTGCAAAATGGCAATGGCTGCCACGGGTGGCACCATAAATAAAACATGTATTAGCTTGGGACAATGTTTTGTCTCAATGCCGGCCAGGTACAGCTAACTGATTAATGAAGGTTCCCTCCTGCCCCTTACTACTCTCTCTTGCCAACCTGCCTTTGTGCCTGAAGGAAAAGGTTACGGCTTGGCCAACTTCCTACTGCAAAACATGGACAAAAAGTAGCTGCAAGTTTGCCTAAAGTAGCCACACGATATATCTGAAGCCATATTGCAGCAATGTTCTAGGCTTAAACTTCCAAAAAACACCCTTTCACAGCATATGCTGTAGACAGATTTGAAAAAAAAAAAAATTGCCCTTACACATGCTCAAAACTCATCACCAATATCTTGAACAAGAGGCCATGATAATTCATTAACCATTGTGCTATGGAGCAAAGAAGAGCAAAGCAAATGTGGGGACACGGAACAAATACATGTGGGTTTACTTTAATGAGCATTTTCTAGATTGGTTTCGGGCTGATTGCAGCCAACAACACCAGAACATGCAAGGTCTTTGCACTTGAGAGGCGTTCTGTACACATAGCTTTCCAGTTTACAAGTGGACAAAAACTGGGGAACTAGGTGGATGCAGTTTCAAATATAAGAACTTGTAGTGGTGCAACACTCATTTAAATGAGTTAGTTCACCTTGTAATATCTATTGTGCCATTTGTGCAAGCAATGCAATGTGCACTTAATCGCAAATATTTCACAAATGGTAAGTACTGATGTAAAGTACACACCAAAAACAGTACACATCATTACACATAAGTAGCAGTGCATTAGTCATGGAGATACTGGAACTGCATTTAGCAGATCTGATGATCAACTGATCACAGAGGGCAACAATTCTGCTGCAACCAGTGCAATACCCATATTGAGCCTGCAATAAATTAATGCACAGCATGGCTGCCAAATGTACAAGCACACTTAAAGTATGCAATACCTCACTTTAAATGCTTTACCGGAGAATATGTAGACCAAGAATTTCTACTCTTGGAGCACTTCCTTGTAACTTATCAAACTTGCAGTTCACACAATCTTGAGTATTCTGCAGAAATGATGAGCCGTCCTGACATATGGCGCGTTTCCAATTCAGGTAGCAGGTGACAGAAGTAGAACTGTTGCAGTCGTGGCAAGCTTGAATTCGCAAACGTGGATGCAAAAGTCACTTCAACAACAATTTCAGTTTGTACTTTTATTTATTTATTTATTTATTTATTTATTTATTTATTTATTTATTTATTTATTTATTTATTTATTTATTTATTTATTTATTTATTTATTTATTTATTATAACCTCGAAGGCCCCATTGAAGGGGTATTACATGAGGGAGTGGGTTTCAGGGCATAATATTGCTTCAAGTGATGATTTGAACATAGATGGATCTGTATGGAGCACGACGTCGGCAGGCAAGTCATTCCAGTCTTTTGCTGTGCGAACAAAAAACGAATATAGATCTGCAGATGTACGGGCTTGCGGAGGATGGGTTGTCGTTTCGTGGTTCGTGCAGCAGGAGGTGCGGTATCTACGGGGATGATAACAGATTCGTGCGAAAGATGATAATAGAATTTATGAAGTGGAGATAGTCTTGCGATGCTACGCCGGTTAGCTAAATTTGATAAATGAGCATTGCATTTTAGTTTGGTTACATTTTCATGATAAGAATATGCAGAGAAGATGAATCTAGCGGAACGGTTTTGTATTGCTTCTAGTGTGTTAGAAAGATTAAGTTGATTATTGTCCCAAATAGCGCATGCTTATTCTAGTTTGGGCCGTGCAAATGTTACATAGCTAGTGATTTTAACGATGGTGGTGCTAGACGTAGTGTTCGCTGAAAATACCCCAGAACTCGATTTGCTTCTTTAGAAATTTGAGTTACGTGGTATGTCCACTTAAGATCATGTGTTAAGTAAAGGCCAAGGTATTTATATGTGGTTACAGCTGCAATTTCTGAGTTAGCTATCAGGTACTTAAAAGGTGGTTCAGAGGGGCGCCTGTGAAAACTGCACTTGTAAAAGTAACAGAGATCACGGCCTGTGCATAGCATCTGGAATTTAACTTCGGCACAGTAACCGTTCGGCCCGTTTTCAGAGAGGATGTACTTTCATCATACTCTTTTACGTCGTGCTTCCTGACCGAACAAGTTCGAAACAGTCCATCACATGCGGACACTTGATTTATAGTACGGCAGGAGCTGTCTCAAGGAGGCCATCGGGAGACGCAGAGAGCCAGGGCATATCTGCACATAATATTGTCCCGCACTGTGTTACACTGTGTCCTGTTTTTCTTTCAAATTGTGTACGAGCTACTGCTTCATACTTCTGGCCATGTTTCGTAGCTGCATTACCAGAAAACGTGGGACTGATGATAGCATTCACTGCTTTGGTACTTGGTGTGCTGCTTCTCTTGGGCACCTTTTTTATATTTGACGCCGTCAATCTAAGGCACCTTGCCATTGCCCAAAGTGGCTAATTCTGGCCTCTAGTTTCTTCCTCCAGAGCTGCTGTAGCTTTTGCTGATAAGTTGACAAACTTGTCATAGAAGGCACAGCATCGAAGGCAGCTGGCTGGCAAATCACTTATGACTTCATGGCTGCCATGTGGTGCAGCCTTTTCTGAAGGTCTCCTCAGCTGCCGTGGTGCTGCATTGAAGGTTGCATAAAGTTGTGTGCCTGGAAGTGCAATGAAAATACACTACGTTGAAACAAAAAAGGCTCTTTAACCACCATCCAGATAAAATACAAGAATTTAAGCTTTATTTTATGTGCTCCAAATATGCAAAAAAAGGCTGATGTGCTTGTGATAGCAAGTTAGGCTTTGCAGCCTGTGCTGACAAACTTTTTAAATATCAGAGAAATTGTAGAAATGAGAGTAAACTTGAGAGAGCAGTTCGAAATCAAGCATGCAATTCTCTTTTCACAAAACAGCGTGGGAACATTTAGCATATGCCGTTTCCACAGCAGGCAGCCAAGTAAAGACAGAAGTTAGAAACAGCTGAGCAGTTGTGTGCACAATAACAAAATGTATAATACCTGGACTAGTGAACAGCTCAGGATATCCTGATTCCTGATGCATTTTTTTTTATTTCTTCCACCGACAGTGGTGGTTTAATGGGCCCAATCTTAGCCTGGACTTCAAGTTCGACTGTCGTCCTCTTCAACTTGAAGTTTATGTGGTCAAGTGTACTGGGCTCAAAGTTGCGCTTCGTCTCTCTATTCCACATTGCGGCAGCATCTGTGCCGGCTCTTCCAGTGAAACCATGAGACACACCACAGTCCACTTTCCAGAATACAGCTCCCACATGGCGGCATACCCTGGCCTGTCCGGCCATGCAGGTGCAACCAGCACGCAGCGCTTCACCCGCACTCTGTGCCGACACCCATACTTGATGCGGCTTGCTACTTACAGCCTGTCAGGGCGTCACTTCAGATTTCAGTAATACGATGTCATCGCTCAATTTGTGTGAAAGTACTTTCCCCACCCACCCTGACTGCAGGTAATTATATGATTCTAATGATTTATATGCCCTTACTTCACGTAGGTAACATGCTTTTGTCTGCCCCAAATAATAGACAATATCTGGCCCCCTTATCTCTGGCAAGTCGCGCATGTCTTCCGACCAGTCTTGGATGCCATCTGGGTGGGTTACATCATGGTCTCTGCAAACGAAAACAGCATTTAATTATTGCCACATTTCTCTTGCATAATGCAATTTTCAGATCCTGAATCCAAAACCTCATTTTGACTAAGCAGTGCGAAAATCCGTCTAAGAGAGACAACAGTTAAACTACTGCCGATTTCTCAGTATGCCTTATGGCACACCTCTTGAATGAAAAATGCATACAGCAAATCCAGATTGCTGCCTGGATGTCAGTAAAATGGTTGAATTCCCAGTGCAGTAACCTGAAAATTGAATGAAATGGAGCTATGTATCAGTGCACTAGCTACTAGCAAACTTTGCAGTGAAGAAACTTATTTAAAGCCATTTTTCAAGAAAGTCTCACTCACGCGATGCAATTCCTTCACGTACGCACTTTCGCTCCTTCAGTCGCACGGGCCACAGAACGCGAAGAATGGAAGTAAATGTAAACACGCTCTCAGGTCGTAATGAGCATTATCATTGTTACCACATGCTGACCGGCACCGAGTCTATCACGACCTGCTGTTACTGAATGCGCACCGCGGATTAACTTTCCTGTCCGCGGGTAAAGAGGCGGTTTTTGGGAGGTGTCTTTAATATTTCTTTTTTAACAAAACTTGCTTGGTACAGGAGTGTCTAGTATCAAAATGCAGAGGAGGAATTCCTCTTTACAATGGTGTGACAATCAACATATTTAATGAATAAGTGACGAAAAAAAGCACTAGCACTATCAGCAAAAGATTGTAAAAAAAAACACGCACACAAAAGCATCAAAGTTTCTTAATACAACTAAACATAAATCGTTTTCAAAGTATACGTTTTTTTTACAATGCAACATTGCAGCAAATAAAACGATTCTTGCGCTGCCGGCGGCAAGTAATATTAACCATAAGACGTTGTGACCTTGCAGAAAACAGTTGTGACCTTCAGAACAGTGATCTCTTCCGATCAACGCGCAGCAAAACCGGAAAGTTTTTGGAAGCGAACATGAAGGCTTGGCTGTCGACGTTCCAGGTCGATTTGACGTAGTTAAGCTGTCAGTGTTAAAGTCTGAAGAGCTGAATTCGTCTTCCGAGTCATCGCTGCTGCTGTTCGCATCCAAAAATTAGCTATCCAATGCGTAAATATCGGCGGAAATGCCCATTTCCGGGCAGCAGGAGCGCGCGACGTCGACGCCATGATATAAACAAGGAGCGCCGATCATCTGACTCCGGAGAACATCTGGACGGGCGCGGCACGACGAAAAAATTAAATCAAAAGGAAAACTGACTGAGGGGTTCCTTTATTACCCATTCGATGACGCCACTTGTCAACGAGTGCTTCTAAAGCGGGAAAATGCGGATCGTGACACCATTTATAGCGGGCTATCGATGGGAATAGGCGCGGACAGGAAAGTGTTAAGTTTCTCCGGAAAATTCGCAGCTCCGCAACTTGATGGAGCGTTGTTGCACACTAACACTGCTGCCTACAAAGGAATCGGGTCGCAGTAAACACACTCACTATTGATCAGCACACTTCACGACGAACTCGATGCAGTCGACGACGACTTCGAAGAGGTGCAGGCACCGCGGGCTTCGTTCTATTCGCTCATCGAGATCGTGTAACTAGATGCCACCTAGCTACTATTTATGCCCCGGGAAAGGCAATGAAAGCAGACAACACGGCAGCAAAAACAAACAACAGAACTCGAGGGGCGTTGAGCATTCACACGAATTTCTGTTCTACAAGCGAAGCGAAGTACTGCTAGGGGCAAATTGGTTGTCTCAGCCTAGTATGGCGCTCATTCTTCTTTCCGCCATTAGGCGGCGCAGAAGTGCTAACATGGCGCCGCGCAGAGGCAAATTTTGAAAAGGTCTATAGGCGACTTCCTCTTCAGCAATTTTTTATAACCTCCTTGGTTTAGGCACCGCCCATTGGCCTTCATGCACTGAATGAAAAACTCTTCCGGCGGTAATTCGGGCCATACAAAGTCCTGAGAAGAATCGGCAACTGGACTACGATGTCATCCCCAACGGCACGACCACGTCCTAGGTGCCCGGATGTGCCCAGAAATAGTGCATGTAGTGCACCTGAAGCCTTACTGCGCGCGTTAAAGGCAATTTATTTTTTCATATCTAATGTTTATATTTAATTCCTCTGTTTTGTGAAGCATCCAGGTGAGGCTTTTTAAGAGGGGAGTGATGTCCGGAACCACCGAAAGCTTTATTTGTTATTTTCGAAAGCCACCATCGCGCGGTATTAGCACTGCGATTGTAACGCTCGAAACGGTCTTATTCATGCTCAGTCCCGCTGAGAGGAGGCTTTATCCCTTTCTTTGTCGCGCAAGGTACCCTGAGGTGTATCTCAAAAGGACAGATGCATTGAGATGCATCTACAAGTGGACAATACGTATATCCAATGAACGCTGCTGTTTTTAGCCACAAATATTGAAGTTCTTATTTCTTGAAAGCGACGACAAATGAATAAACGAAACAGATATGAATACACACACATGAAGACACACAGTGGCGTGCCTTATAAGGTGTCAAGCTTAAAGAAGTTATTAAATATTGTCCGTTGCCAGCGCGAACTGCACGCTCCGGCGACCTGCATTGTGCTACACAAGATGTCGTATAAACAGGACAAGACGCTGCTCTTCTCTGGTCTACACTTCTCAGGATGTTCTCCAGGGAATCGGGCGAATCGATGCTGAAGCACATAAGGATTACGTCCGTGTCTGGGTACGACAATGGCCGCTCTTGCAACCACAAGGACGTGCGCTCCATGGTGACACTGTGTGTGAGCATCACCATCCTCCAGGAAGGCAGAGAGGCAGCAGTGCTGAAGGGAAACAAATGTTGGCAAGAATTTGAGTAGATCTTGCGCATGTTTCGAGGGAATCGATCAGCTCTTGGCAGGCGCCTGAAGGGCACCAGCAGAGGTCGGACCCCCTTCCTCGTGGGGTGTTGGCTTCCGGTGGGTGGACCAGGTCACAGATCTCTGCGAATTCAACGAAGCCTTCCACGAAGGGTTCCTGGATGTAAAACGGTGGAAGATGTGTAGCAGAAAGTAACAAGCATCTGTTGAGGTAATCATCCAAGTTAGGCATTTTACACAGTGCGAAAAACTAAGACTGGGAAAGAAACATACACGAACAAACCAAGCCCTAAAAAGGCCCGATGGAAAAAGCGAAAGGATTGCTCCTCTCCCGTATTACATGGCCTCTCACAGCACCTGAAAAAGGTTGCTGGCAGGTTTGGCATAGAGGGGCATTTACTGCTGAGAACAAGGTCGGCAGTATTTGTGCCGCGGACAGAAAAAAAATCTGGATCAGTTGAGGCCACCTCCGGGCGGGTGTGCTGTCAGACACGAGGACAGATGCATGCCGTGCAACCCGGGGGTCGTGTACGAAGTACCTTTCTCGTGTGGGAAAGTATTATGGATAAACAGCAAGGTCTCTCAACGTCCGCATGAGGAAACACGAGAGGTCATTGGAGATCTTGGCTGCCTCTTCAAGCCTCGCTGTTTACTGTCGCAAGTGCAGCCAAGTAAGTAATACCGTATATGTTCACCGGATTTGGAGCATGCTGATATCGCCTTTCGGCACATAGATCAAGTGTGCCGGGGGATAGTAGAGGCTTACTTGATAGCCTCATCGAGCGCCTCGCGTATTGCAAAACCTTCGGTGGCATTACACCAGATAGAAGCGGATTATCTTCACGGTACTCTGCCATATGCCATGAGATTGTGCGCATGTGTGGTTTGGCTTGTATGTTTTTTTTTTTTTTTTTGCTGATACGTTTTTCTATGCGTTTATTCATGCCTTGTGCGCCTCTGTAAGGCAACGCTTGAACGTTTTAAGCACGAGTTTTTAATAAAAAATTCAGGATTTAGTCAGCGCTTGGTTGTTCCGCAAGCGTTTCTTTCCCAGTCTTCGTTTTTCGCGCTTTACAAAATGCTTAACTCCCACCAACTCGCCCAATATTCAGTTTCTTTGAAATCCTCCAAGTGCCAACCGCTCCAACAAATACCCACCTTGTAGCACCTTGTAGCCGAAATTAAATATTTTCTTATTTGTCTGTCAGAGAGTTTCATGCATTGTAGCGTTTCAAACGCGGCCTTAGATACGTCTTAAGGCACTAAACGCCTACGTGTACAGCTCCTAACCACTTTGCTTATAACCGGTGTGGCATCTATCTTTATATATCCGGCTTCAACGCGACCATTTGGCACCGCTAATCATTTCCACCGCTAATCTTGCAGTGTTTTCTAGATAGCTGTCGGGATCTCGATGGTTTGTAAAATGTACAGAATGCATTCTTACGCCAGCTCTCCTAGCCGATCTCCACCGAACTAACATATGCAGCACTGCTGTGTTGCAAGCATTCCCTCTGATGAAGTGTCTTTAACTGGCATAATACTCTGCAAAAGGGACGATAACGTTTTTTGCATCTAAGTTTGCGCCCGTCTAATACTGTGTATACCACCTGAAACGAAAAATGGAAGGGGGGGGGGGGGGGAGAGGAGCAACTTAGGTCTACCTTGATGGTTATGACGCAAAAGCGGTAATGAATAAAATACAACTCCCTCCTAGCTTCGCAACATAGATTTTGCCCTTATATTATGTTGAGCTGCCACTCACAACGCCTTGATAGTTCGTTCAACGTATATTTTTGAGAACTCAAATAACGCCAATTGCAGTGATATAAGACAAAGAGGAATATGGATTGCCAAAATTACAAGTGCTTACTCTGAACTATTTCTCAAGTTACAGTGTTATCTTCTAGCTAAATAAACTAAGCAGCGAGAATGTTGACATTTGCCATAATTCAAAACACAAAATCAATGACTGCAACCAGAACCATTTCTGCCTGTCGAAATAAATTATTTTGCAAGAGAGATAAAATTCCATGCTCATTCTCCCGTGAAACATTGTATTGCATTACCCCTCATCGCTGGATCAACACTTTCGCTCTGCCAATAAACATTAGCCGCGTCGTCACCACATTTAAATTTCCTGTTGTGAAGCGCGGGGGCCAGCGAGCATTGAGAGAGTAGCAAGGATGTAGATCCATAAAACTTCCTTTTTGTTACCCAGGTTAATCGCTCTTATTCCCTCTACTCTAAACGCGCAAGCAATAAGTGCTTGCTGCTCATCCCATGCGCTATGGGGTTATTCTCGCAAGAATGCGCCACCGGGGACTAGACGCTACAGTCACCTTCTAGCCCCGACGTGCAGCCCTAACAGGCAGAGCTGTGACCCCCAAGCCGCGGTGCGAGAAGTCGCTCCGAAACGAACGAAGTCGAAAGAAAGGTTTCAGGGTACCACCTGCTCGCTCCCTATATCCTCCATTGCAGACGTCGATAACAATGCCCGTCTTAGCGACGAAGTCTCTATCAAGAATGATTGGGACCGTCTGGCTGCGGAAGTGAGCGCAGCGCTGGCGCCTGACTCGTTTCTCCCATCGCACCACAAGCCGCGCTGCACCTCTCGCGTGCGCCGTGTCGCTGGCTAGTCGGAAGGCGATGTTGCTCTCTCGCAATCAGATCCTACTCCGATGGAGAAGTTCACATACCTAGTCGGCAAACAAGGAAGCGGACGCTCCAGTGCCTAGCAAAGCCATGAACTTATGCCGGATGACAGTAAGCTCAATGAGTGGCACTGACGTGTCGCTGGGGGTCCAAAACGACAAGCCAACGGGGCTAGGAGGTCGTGTGACTCACTGATCGCCGCTGTTGATGCCGCCGGCTGTGCAAGCATGCTCACCGACTGCTCCGCAAGTTTACCGAAAGCGCGTGAACTCGGTTGGTTGCACCGGTACCACAGCGCAGTCGGTCGTTGCCGGGCGGGGCAGCTGTCGCCGAGCGCCGGTTGACCGTACTTCCCTGCCAGGTTTACTGCTGCAGATGCGTATGTCGACCCCGAATCTGCGCGTCTTGGCCAGCCGTAGCGTTTGCTGTACGCATGGCATACGTGTACGGGTCGAGAGTTCGGTCAGACAAGTCCTAACCGCGTTTGTCCGTCACTGAATTAAACCGTTTCGGCTCCCCGGGAACGAGTACGGAGAGTGCCTCCGTTCCAAGCGCATCGAGGCTCAAGTGCGTGCGACGCTGGCGGGGATGGCCGATAGGTGCGCGAAGCTAGTATGTCTCTGTATGCGCTTGGCTGCCGAAGCAAGCTCGTCCAAATCTGAACTGAACTCTTCGTAGGTAGGCTGCGAAGGTAGGGTGAGCTTGTCGCATTACCCACTCTACCTTCTCGCTTTTCGGAGCCGAGGGGTCTGCGAGGTGGTACAATTCGTCCATCGCCCTCACCGTACTCGAGCAAGGACTCGACAGGATGCCAAGTACGGAGCTCCAGCTCACGCTGCAGACGACGCTCGTAATCTGATGGCAAGATTTCCTTGCTAAACCGCACTCAGAACTCATCCAGCGTGCTTGACCGGTGGTCAGTGAGGCGGAACCAGCGGGCAGCCTGATCACCCAGTGAGACTGGCACGACCCGTGTCAGAATCTCGCCATCGGTAAGCCCTGTCGCCTGTTGGTAAGTCAGCATGTGGTCCAGGTCTCGTTGGCACTGATACGATCATGATAGCCCTAATAACTGGGCAAATCCAACTCTAACCTCGCTCTCGCAGCTGGCGCGGGTGTATGTCGAGTCGTTTACAAGACACCCGTGAGGCTTTCTTGAGCCGCAAAGCATCGCGCAGCATAGCCTCTTGGGGATTAGTATGGCCAGAGAAATCTGGCTGAACAACCGGTTAGGATGTACGGGGTAGCAGCGGCCGCTTCGTGCACTCCATACCTAGCGTCATAGCGCTTAACGATAAGTGCCCTGCGTCGCCGCGCGTCTCAGTGAATGCGTCGCGTGAAGCACAGCTCGGCTCAAACGATATCAGATCACGGGCGCTAGCGTCAGCCTCTGTAAATGGACCGGCTATAGCAGTACAGCAGCGCCAATAGGGTGCCGTTGGGAAGCCATATCGGAAAGCATTATCAGGGACGGAAGCCAGACCTGCTCGCTTCCATGGCGTGTCTGTGTCGACTGTCGGATACACAGACACTCCGTCCGTCACACCTCGGGCCCCACATTGGGGCGCCAAGAATAAGGGTATTATTCTCGCAAGAATGCGCCACGGGGGGCTAGATGCTAGAGTCGTCTTCTAGTCTCGACGTGCAGCCCTAACAGACAGCGCTGTGACTCCCAACGCGTGGTGCAAGAAGTTGCTACTGCGGCGGGTTCAAGCCAGAGGAGAGTTACGTACTCGACAAGCTTATCGCTCTCGAATACATGGAAAGAGAGTAGCACTCAAGAACAACCGCCGTATCGAGCGAACGTCCCGGTCGCGTACGTGGGTGAATTAAAACCGCCTAATGAGGAAGCAAGCGCAAGGAGGTGAGAAGGTGTCTGCTCACCTGGCGCGGCTTCGTGCTCACGGCCTGCAGCAGTAAATGCATGCGGCACAGGGAGAAGAGGGTGAAGGCAGCGGTCTCCCCGACGGAAAATGCTACCATGCGAGTGCACGCTCAACCGTCGAAAGACGCCGAGAGAGTTGGATGGATGGATCGATGGATGGATGGACGGACGGACGGACGGACGGATGGATGGATGGATGGATGGATGGATGGATGGATGGATGGATGGATGGATGGATGGATGGATGGATGGATGGATGGATGGATGGATGGATGGACGGACGGATGGACGGACGGACGGACGGACGGACGGACGGACGGACGGATGGATGGATGGATGGATGGATGGACGGACGGATGGATGGATGGATGGATGGATGGATGGATGGATGGATGGATGGATGGATGGATGGATGGATGGATGGAATATAGGATCGTCCTCTTTGAAACGGATTGGTAGCAGCAGCTATCATGCTCATTTTTCTCCCTATCTTAATTATTGATTTAGATTGCTTAACTAAACAAACATTCTAATTATAAAATTTTTGTTTCTACATTACTAACATTGTCATTTCTCTGCTTTAAAGCCACGAATCATTCAGTCGCTTTTGCTAGTTTCCACCGCCGGTTTATTCATCCGGCCACTGGTATCTCTAAACCCGAGAGCTTCAGGAAGAGTTACTGCACCTGCATCAACTTCCGGGTGGATACCATTACATTCGAGTATAATATGGTCAATTGTTTCACTGGAGTTACCCCATACAGCGCATGCGTCATCTTCATTGTTAAATTTCTTTTTGTAGCTGCGTGTTTTAAGGCACCTTGATCTAGCTTCAAAAAGTAGGGCACTGCCTCTTGAGTTATCAAAGAAAGCTTCCTTCCTGATCTGCATTTTCCGCTTTCTGTATAATTCCACACTGTTTCTTCTCCATCGAATTTATCCAATTTTTACCTTCTGTGTTCTTCACCTGTAGCTTAATGCTCTTTATTTCTCCGTCCTTGTGACTAGCATACTTACCAGTTTCCTAGGTCTTTTCCTCCATTGTGACTCAACGCTTTTTAAGTACAGGTATTTAAATACTTTAGCTTCCCATCTGTTACTGTCCAATTTCCTCAGGCGTTCCTCATATAATATTTTACTCTGAGCTTACAGTACTTCGAAAGATGCCCAGCCCATATCGCCCTGTACCGCCTCATTTGTGGTTTTGCCGTGGGCACCTAGCTCTCTGATTTATTTCTAATGTTGACTGTACCTATGATTTTAGGCACAAAATCGCATTTCCGAAAGCAAGTCCGGACGGCATAATTCCTTTCCAAATACCCCTCAAAACCTCATGCCTGTTGTATCCCCACAATGCCCTATGCTTCATTATCCCGGCATTCCTTCGTTCTTTGGCCTTACGTGATTGCTCATGCTCTCCTATGTGTGCCAATCCTTCGTTTACCCATTACCCCAGATATTTGCATTCTGCTACACTGGGTATTTCATGGCCTTATATTTTAAGACCCTGAACAGTTGAGCCGTTGAAAATCATCAGACCCTACTTAACTGCGCTAAAAATGAAGCCTAGAGCGTCCCCTTTGTCTCCGCAATACTTAACTAGAGTTTGCCATTCTTCCAGACGCTCAGCTAGCAGCACAATATCGTCTGCATACATCAAACCGGGGAGGCGCTGCTCTACCGCCTTTCCACCTAAACTATATGACAGTTTAAAATCTAGGTTACTGTTGTATCCTCCGTTCCAGGTTTATCATATAAAGCATGAACAGCAGCGGTAATAGAGGACAGCCTTGTCTTATTCCTTTGCATACTTTGACATCTTCCGTGCTTCTTATCTCTTCCCATGTAATTTCTACTGTGTTATCAAGGTATATTTCCTGTAGGAGCTCTGTTATCTCATAACCGATGCCTTCTTTTAATATGTTCCACAGGAGTTCCTGAATGTCCAGGAAGGCTAAATACAAAGGTCTATTTTTCACTCTAGATATTTCGATGCATTGGGTAAGCACGAACAGGCTATCATCTAAGCGCCTAACATTTCTAAAGCCGTTCTGAAGTTCTCCAAGTCACGTTGATCTTAAACACAGGGCCTCCTATGAATGATGGTGAGAACACTAGGAACAAAATATTACCGGCTTTAAATACTTGCCAAGTCCAATGGAATCTCATCACACAGAAGTAATTACGATCCTTAATGAGCTGAAAGCTAGCCAAAACATTTTTGAGCAATGCTTTCCCGATATCACCGGGAGGCTAGCAGCACGTGAGACCAGAATCGACTAGCTGGAAAGGTTTCCTTATAGTGCAGAACTTAATCGTGTGGTCACGGAAGCTGTTTAAGGTCAGAATCGTTAGATCCATCCTCGTTTCGATGAGTATGAGGATAGGTCAAGCCGACATGATATAATTTTCTATGGATATGAAGATGAACCAGACAATACTTTGGCCCAAAACAAACAAAAAGTACATTCATTTTCAACACACACACTTTCCTTGTAACTGCGTCACGAGAGAATACCGCGCGCACATAGATTAGGACCTTTTGTAGCGGCCGAAAACCCGCCCAATAATTGTTAACTTTCTTTCCCCCAACATAAGAAAAGGATAACATCCTATCGCAAAAATAGAAACTAAAAAACGCTTAGGTCTCTGTTCGAAACTTTTGTAAGGCGACCACACAATCCATGAAATAGCTTATGAAATTTGGAAAAGGCACCGGTTTGTTCTATAACAAGCGTTACAAAAAACTATTTGTAAACAAATAATCCTACTTTATTGTTCAGAAACTGATCGTGTTTGCGAAATTGAGTCCGCTTCGCCAGCGTCCACAGGTTCCCATGGCGCAGCAGTCTCTCATAACTCGCCAGTTCTTGGCCCTTAGGGATCAGCGCACTCGTCCCCTCACCTTCCTTTATATGAATATAAGAAGCTTGTAATCAAATTGGACGCCTTATCGTCGCTGATAGACATGTCCACAGCCGACGTGATTATTCTAACTACAACTTCGTTGTCACGCAGAATTGATCATCCTTAACATTTTGGTTGCCAGCGGCACTACTTTTTTTATAGACAGGACCATCTCGGGCTCTCGTGTGGCGGAATTTTGATCGCAGATGCGAATGATTTATTTTATTATGTCGTTTTCATACCGCAGGACCCTGAATTTTTTTGCACATGATTCAAGATAATGCGAATGTTTTTGTGTGCTTCACCGAAGGTCGCCATGAGCAAACAGTTTTACTTATTACCTTTGTTAGAGTATTAACAAAATCATTGTGACATTTCCAAAGCGCAAAATGAATTAGGCGACAATAATTTCCAAGCACTATCATATACGGAAGCCTACCATACTGTTACTTTCCCTTCTTCAGAATCACCAGCCTTCATCTATTTATACCTAAGTTTCAACTTTTCCCAGGTTGTCAAAGAGCCAAATCCAGTTAAAACATTAACTGCCAAAATATCAGAACTTCTATCAATCAGCCCTGATTCTGTTTTATCTCTCACATTTGTTCAATGCACATCGTTAAATTTTCAAATTGGGCTAGTTGGTAACTTTTCTGTTTGTAAAAACGCACTTGCGTATGTTCTTTGTGTATATGTCGGTTTTCATTTACCGCTAGAAAATGATTCCAGTTATTCTACGAGGAGTAAGTGACTATTAAGCTATAACTTTCACTATGCCGTCTCGCTTACCTCAATCAGTCAAACAGCGTAATAGCGTAAAACCAGCAGGTGCTGACAATGCAATGTGAAGCGATATGTAAGGCGAAAGCCTCTCTTGGTCCAAATCTCGGGTGCGTGAAATCTGTTCGCGACATTCCATGAGATGTGTTCTCCTTGTCTATCGTTTCTGCCATCTCCAGGGCAACGTAGGGGCTCGATGATAAGCTGCGCTATGCTGTTGCACCAATCCCACTCTTGGAACGGGTGCGTGCAAAGAAATGCCATGCGACAGACGCGACGCAGTACCGGCCGCCTGCAGCAGCAACACTCAGGCTTTCGCATTTCTGCAGTGCATATTCTGCTGTGCTCTAGGAATTTTTTACTGTATGAGAAATATAGCCTAATTTTAAACGGCATGTCAAACAACAACAAGGGCCAAGTAAGGGCTTTGAAACAGGCTAGCTATTTGACATTAAGATGTACAGCCATATCAAGTACAGAGGCGTAAAGTGGGGCTGTAGCAGGGGTTGTTGCAGCTCAGGTAATTTTTAAGCCGTAGTCCCGAAGCTAACCTTGAAAGGCCCTGACCATGATTCGTCAAGGTACGCAAAAGGGTAAGACTGTTCGGTAAGCAATACTTGATGAGAAATAGTGTACTATTGCGATACAGAATGAGATTCCGCTGCGCAGATAATCTGGCGCTCACTCCGCCACTGAGTGAAGAATCACAAGCATAGCATTGTTAGGTACTAGATGCAGTTGACATCGGCGGGCACTGATGAGGGTAAAAGCTGTCACATATTAAATTTAATATAAATTAAAATTTTAGGCTTTTCTGCGATTCCACCCCGGTTCTCTTAGATAACGAGTCAGACATGCCACTCTTAAGCGCATTATGGCCACGGCATGATTAAAGCGGGGAACCATTTATCTATCCAGTGGTCTTGCACGTAATATCATTTCATACGGTCTCATTGAGTATGTGCGAGATAATAGACGAATGAATAAAGGGGTTAGCACCACCGCAGTTGCGAAGTGATTAGAGCGCTCGACTACTGTACCCAAGGATGTGGGATCGAATGCCAGCCGCGGCGGCAGCTTTCCAACGGAGGCGAGAAGTTGAGCGCTGTGCTGCGCTATATCAGTCCAGACCCTATGTTTGGTCGAATTTACCGGAGCCCTCCACAACAGCGTCTATCTGAGCCTCAATCACTTGGCGGGTTAAAGACCTTATCAAATAAAACTACTATATGGGTTAGTGTATTAGCAAGTAGCAATTTGCATGTACGCAGAGGAGGATCCCCTAATGGAGCCGCAGACAGCGCTCAATAATGCTGCCGGGCCATACCATTTTATAATGACCAAGTTATGACCCTCCCACATTTTCCTGTCCAATTCCACCGATCCAAACCAGAGTTCCACAAAATTGGGCGATCATTGACGAAAAAAATGAGGCGCACCTAATTAAGCTCCCTCTTCCGGGGTATCGCGTGAGGGCGTGAATGACTGCCTTCAGCCTGCTCCGCTCTGGATTCCTCGCTTCCGTACACTTGCATCGCAAACCGGCTATTCAGTAATATTTATTTTTGGGCCTCTCTTATCCCGCATATTATAACAAGCACGCAGTCGTAAGAAACTGCATAACGTTTGGTTTGCTTTATGGCATTTAACGTCCCCAAGCAACTCAGGCTATGGGAGACGCCGTAGAGGAGGATGCCGGAATATTTTGAGCATATGGGGTTCTTCAACGTGCACTGACATCTCACAGCACACGAGCGCCTTGATGTTCGCCTCCATAGAAAATGTCGGGATTCGATCTTCTATCCTTCGGCGCAGTAGTCGATAGCTCTAACCACTGCGCCACCACAGCGGGGCAAACCGGATAACGGGAAAGAATATTCAACATAGATATCAAACACCCTTTACCAAGCCGTACGTGCCTGCTCGCCTAGGGGTCGTATGGATAACTCGGAATGCGACTGTCCTAGGATGCTGGATTTCATGGTCCCTATCCCATCTAAGAGGTGCAGCCGAACCCCGCCGGGGTGGCGCAGTGGTTACGGCGCTCGACTACTGTTCCCAAGGACGCGGGATCGAATCCCGGCCTCGGCGGCCGCTTTTCGATGGAGGCGAAAAGCAAGGCGCCCGTGTGCTGTGCGATGTCAGTGCACGTTAAAGAACCCCAGGTGGTCGAAATTTCCAGAGTCCTCCACTACGGCGTCTCTCATAGCCTGAGTCGCCTTGGGACGTTAAACCCCCCAAACCAACCAAGAGGTGCAGCCGGAGTTAGCAGCGTCTGCCAGTTCAGCCATGTCATTCGGCGTCTCCACGTCATGCATTCCGGCCACCAGTCATTGCGCGCTAATGAAAGTTGCCAGCTGCCTCAAAATTAAAGTAGGAACCACCGGGATCACCGAAAATGAGTGTGGTATACTAAGTCTCGACACTTTCTGCCCGACTTGACGGCGGTGAAAAGAACACGTTTTATTACATTATTTGGTTGGTTGAAATAATCGATTCCAGAAATAACCCTCAACCGTGATATCGGCCACTTAATCCGACATATTAGTGCCGTCGTGCCATTCAATACAGAGATTTTCCTCCTCAACTTGCCAGATGTTTCGCACAAGAAGTATAGTCATATGATAAGGTACTGCATCTAAGACCTAATATACTGTTTTTTGACTCTAAATGTATAGTTTGTGGCACTCGCACTGCTGTAGAATTCTCCGAATACACTTCGCACTTAAGGTGAGGTCAAACATTGAAAGTAGTTCTCAAGCAACGGCTGTAGAATATTCTTAGTAAGACCAGCGGCTGCGAAATAAATAACTTCGAAGTCTTCTTAAAGACGCAGCATGTATTAGAGCTCAAATCTACATGACAGCACGCGGACCACTTACTTGCAGTGGTAGGGGTGGTTTTGTAGCGATGTCAAGCCGAACAACCGGCTTCCGTCCTCGTCGCCCGAGACGTTGAAAGGGAAGACGCCGCTTTGCGATGGCCATGAGCCGAGTCGAAGCATCTGCACTCACAAGGAAGTGTGCAACAACAGCTGAATTTTCGGATGTGCAGGAACGGTAGGAAAGAACAAGATGAAAAAGAACTAGAACATACATATAAAGGACGACATGGGGAGCAAGAAATAAAAGAAGAAAAAAGAAAAACATCTGCAAGACGGTTACTGAATCCAGTCACACGCGAAACAGAGCCACCTAAAATTATCGCAATAAAATTCCTTATGCTTGCCTCGGCGGTGAAAATATCGAGGAAAACAGCATACAAATAGATTCCTTCCTGACAAAACCGAGAATGCAAAGATTTCTAATATTTCACCGAAACAGAACAAAGGCGGTACTGAAACCCAAGATGGCTGCCCTTCGTGCGGTCAGCAAAGTGTGCGGTAGGGGTCATTATACGGTTATGGTTCTCAATAATTGCGTTCATGGCACCTGCTGAGAAGGGTTGCAGACAATACCTGCAGATGGCAGCAGGCAACCACTTTCGCGAAGCTCCGACACCGCTTGGCCTTCGTTTTTAGAGTACCAGTCATAAACAAAGCGGTGCGCTGGTATGTTTTTATTTCAAAAAAATCTTTTTGGCAAATGAGACAGCATAATCAATATTCGACGTCCGCGGATATTCTTTAACGCCGTTATTAATCCGCAATCCGCTCTTCAGAACAGCCACATAACAGAGCAGAGAGCGCACCTCGAACTTGTTGAGTACAAGCGAACGTCGTTGAATACAGCGCTCCATTCCATTGGAAAACAATAGGAAAGCAGGGCCAATCAACATGGCGCATTGCAATTTATATTCCAAATAAGAAATGCGGGCGTACTTCACAGCATAGTTCACGGTAATGAAGATCAGCTCGTCTTCCATTTTTTGCCAATAAACTTTCCCGGATGAGTTCTCTTGGAATCACAGTGATACCAGCTACACACAGCCTCACCCAATAAGAAGCTATACCTGAAGAAAACAGCAGGCAGGCTATAGCGTGAACCACACCATGCCGTACAGCCTACCTGGATCATACGAATAAGATGGACACAGGGCTTGAGCTCGCACTTGGCTGTACTTGAAGGGGCGCAGCTCCCTGCAAGTCGACACGCGGCGGACATGACCGCAACTCATGTCCAAAGCAGAAACCACACTGGAGTGCTTGCACACACCTGCAGACAAAGCAGAAGAAAAGCGTTAAGGGCTGCTGGCTGTTTCTTCGTGCGTGGCCTCTGTGGACTCGATGACGCTTGCAAAGATATTTACGTAGAGTGCGTACTTACGAGTCCTCGACTGCACAGATGTTCACGGTGACCTTGAGAAGAGACGATCTAGGCGAATTCGAACCACGGCAGAACAACTGCGCGCGCAACGGGATCGTGCTAGACTCACGAGATCGGGAACTTCAGCTTTCTCGGCATCTTGTGATATTGATAGTGGTAGTTCCCGCTGAATAGACTTTACCAACGTCTTTCTCGCTGGATTTAAAATAACTAATATGAAGGGGTCAAACGAAACACCCGGCACATATGCTTATATATATACTAAACGTTGCAGTGGTAATCGAGCTTTCTTTTCAATTAAATTTTTATGTGATGATGATATGCGGAGACAAATAAATGATCCTTAGGTTTGCAACATACGCAATAGTTTTTTTTTTTTTGACAAAAAAAGGTCGTCTATCACAGGAAGTGTAAAGCTCTGTATTGGCCATTTCCCAAAAGTTGTATGTATAGAGCCCTGGTGCTTGGGAATTAAACTTTTGTCATGTATAATATTTTATTCCAAGAATCTATGTATTGTATGCATTTATAAAGACTGGTAAAAACGATTTTTATTGCAGCAGCTGTTTTAGTAATAAATCGAAAACATTCTTCCCAAAGCTACACTCTGCACAGAAGTCAATTTTCAGCCCTATATCATGTAACAAACTGCTACCACTGGAACATTTTCTCTCTGTTATGCAGGTCATGTGATTCATTTCCGGCAATATTCATCGGCCTAGACTTGCAAGTGTTTTGTTACATTCCTTCAAATTCTTCCAATGCTCAAAATCATCAAATCTGACCTTTTATTTCAATTAAAATAATCCCTTTTACGATTTTTTCCTGATTTCCCTCAACAATCTTGACTACCTTATAAATTTGAATCAATAAAAGCGTTGAACTATGTTGTTTAATATTATAAACGCAATCATGAAACTGAGCTCATGACCTGCAAAATTCAATTTTCAGCCTTGCATTTTGACACAATGATCTCAGTAATTACCACTAAAGCTTTTTATCCTGCATTATGTTGACCTAGTTCTTTATTCCAGTTAACATTTGTAGCTCCAGATTGGCAAGTTTTGTCTCCAAACCGTTTCAAATCAGCCAAAATTATAAAATATCCATAATTAATGACATTGATCATGATTTTTGCGTAGATGTGGTCTCTCTAGTTTTGGGGACTTTCTAACAATGTAAATGACTTTGGGTTATAGTGGTCGATATTGTCCACTGAATTTTGACGGCTGGAAAAGCATTGCACATATTATGAAATGTGTTGGCGGGTACTGGCTTGCAGATTTTAAGAACAATTCTCAACCTGTATATTGTGAGCCTTCCGTGGATGTTCTTTAATTTGTTCATTCCATGATCTTCTTCTTTCATTTGTACATACCATCATCATCGTCCCGTGGCGCCGGCTCCGGCACGCGCCTGGGTTTTTGTCATCGGAATAAAACGCTAGACAAGGCATCGCTGGCCTTGCCGTCACGACCTTGCCGTCTCAACCTAGCCTTCTTTCACAAGTGGTGGAGGTGCGGGGTTGGGACGATGCTTTAAAATTCCTCAACGTTTCGTTCTATCTCATTGAGGTCGCCAGAAACTGGTTCATTAATCGCGAACCCCACACTACTAACTGGACCACTTTCAAAGAGCAGTTCCGACAATACTTCGCCGACCCGGCAGTTCGGACTCAGATTGCGAGAAACAAGCTCGCTTCCCGCCTTCAAGGTCCTGATGAATCATATGCGTCTTACATTTAGGCTGTTCTTGCACTTTGTCGGCGCATTAGTCCCACCATGACAGAACCTGAACGTGTGCACCACGTCTTAAAAGGGATCAATTCTATGGCTTATCTTACCTTAGTTGCCCAGAATCCTTCAAGTGTTGATTCAATTATAACGACCTGTCAACGCCTCGACCAGCTGCAGTCCTCTCGATTACAGCCCAGCTTCGCAACTGGTCCGACCTCTGCTGACCTTGACCTGCGGGCAACGATTCGAGCAATCATCCGCGGGAGCTCCAAGCACTCAATCCTTTTTGTCGACATAGGTGCGATCATTCTTCCGCACCTTCTAATGACGCCATTCTCCGCAACATGATTAAAGAAGAGTTATCAACTATCAGCCACCCCATGACATCGGAACCTTCTGCAAACCGTCCAGCGCCGACCTACGCGCACGTCGCTGCATCCTCCCCTTCTTTGGTTCCCCCGCCCCGTCCGGCACCAACTTACAATCACGTTGATGCAATGGCGATGGCTCAACCTACACCACCCTATTACGCACCTTGGCGTCCCTCCCGACCAGTCTGCTATTACTGTGGTATCAGAGGACATATATCCCGCTTCTGTCGTCGCCGCCTTCAGAACGAGCGCCGTGGTTACGACACCTTCGAAACTGACATGCCTTCAACCTCATATTATCAACGCCGGTCTATTCCAAGCCCACCTCGACGATACTCCCCACCTCCAGTATCTTCCTCTGAGCCTCGTGGGAACCATGTACCCCGACGCCGGTCCACATCCCCATACCGCCGCTCAGTTTCCCCTCTCCGCCCCGCAACCGTTCTCCCTGTCCGCCACCCGGAAAACTAAGTGTTGCAGTTTCCGGAGGTCAAACTGCACTCTGCGAACTTACTAAAAGTCCTCCTGATCGCCCGTATAATGTGATTGCTGTTATCGCTGAAGGTTTACCGGTCGAAGCTTTGATTGATACAGGGGCTGCAATTTCTGTCATTCACGCTGATTTGTGCTACTGTTTGCGAAAAGTGACAACACCATATGATGGGCCTGAACTCCGTGGAGCCAATAACGTCCCTTTGCGCCCTTCAGCGAAGTGCACCGTACGAGTTGTTATCGACGGCATCCGCCATCATGTGCAGTTTGCTGTGCTCTCACCTTGTGCGCACCTGATGATTTTAGGATGGGATTTTTTGTCCACCGCTTCGGCGTTAATTTCTTGTGGCGACCGTGTTATCCATATGACAGACAGCGATTTTTCATCTGAAGTTTCTGAACGACATCATCCCCTCGTTGCCGCCGCTGATACTGTTTTGCCTCCTCAGTGCGAAAAACTGCTTACCGTTGTTTCTGACCACATTACTGACGGGGACGTACTCATAGCACCATCATATAGTCATCTTGCACGCGGCATCGCTTTCCCGTCAAGTCTTGTCCGGTTCCACAACGGCTCAGCGACAGTACTGGCCACTAACACTTCACGTGAATCCCTCGTGCTCCCAAAAGGAACTTCTCTGCATTGCATGGTGGATGTTCAACCTTTTTCCCTGATGGTGCTCACCGCCCCTCCGCCTCAGCAAAGTGTTTCGTCAGACGTCTCTCTTTCTGTTCTCGCAAAGACTATATCCTAAACTCACGCCGAACCAACACTAAGAACTGCTGACATTGCTTCGACACCACCAAGCCATTTTTGACGCCACTTCCACACCACTGGGACGGACTAGTGTTGCGCACCATCGCATCATTACTGAAGGTAACTCTATCGTTCGCCGACGGCCTTATCGGGTTTCCCTCTCTGAACGAAAAGTAATTGAAGAAAATGTAAATGACATGCTCCATCGCAATATAATTCGTCCCTCAACAAGCCCATGGTCCTCCCCAGTAGTGCTAGTTAAAAAAAAGGACGGCTAGGTATGCTTTTGTGTTGATTACCGCGCACTCAACAAAATTACCCGCAAAGATGTATATCCGATGCCACGAATTGATGACGCCCTTGACTCTCTCCAAGGCTCCGAATATTTTTCCACCTTGGACCTCCGCTCAGGTTATTGGCAAATACCTATGCATAAGGACGACAAAGAAAAAACCGCTTTCGCAACACCGGATGGCCAGTACGAATTTAATGTTATGCCTTTCGGACTTTGTAACGCACCAGCGACATTTGAAAGAATGATCGATACTGTGCTTCGTGGCCTAAAATGGAGAACCTGTTTGTGTTACTTGGACGATATTGTTATCTTTTCGGAAACTTTTAATGACCATCTCACGCGCCTGAATGAAGTCCTCACCTGTCTCGCTTCGGCAGGCCTTCAGCTCAACACCAAAAAGTGCCACTTTGCACAGAAGGAAATTAGAATATTGGGACATCTGGTCAGCCATGACGGCATTCGCCCAGATCCTGAAAAAATAATTGCGGTCTTGAACTTTGCTCGTCCACAACGGACTACAGATTTGCGCAGTTTCCTCGGCCTCGCCTCTTATTTCCGGCGTTTTATAAGGCATTTTGCAACTATTGCTGCACCACTTCATGAGCTACTTAAAGCACGCAGCCCTTTCGTGTGGACGGAACAGTGCGAAACTGCTTTTAATGACCTAAAGCACGCCCTCACATCAGATCCTGTTCTTGGCCACTTCACTGACAGCGCTCCAACTATCGTGCACACCGATGCCAGTGGTCACGGTCTTGGCGCTGTACTTCTGCAGCGTGATGCAACATCGCGTGAGAAAGTGATTGCCTTTGCCAGTCGGACTCTGACCCCAGCTGAGAAAAACTACACCATTACCGAGCAGGAGTGTCTTGCCGTCGTCTGGGCTGTCCAAAAATTTCGCCCTTACCTATACGGTCGGCACTTCACAGTTGTGACCGACCACCATGCTCTTTGCTGGTTGTCTTCACACAAAAATTTGACAGGCCGACTTGGCCGCTGGATTCTACGCCTGCAAGAATACCATTTCGACGCCACTTATAAATCTGGTCGCCAACACCAAGACGCTGACGCTCTCTCTCGCTGTCCCCTTTCGGAATCAACTTGCTGTTTTTCTTCCCAATGCCTTGCCACCTCTGACCAGAGCCGACCATCTATTTGCCCGACGTATATCACAACCGTTTGTTTTGACGACTCTGAGAACAAGCACGCTCTCTGCTCACAGCAATTAGCCGATGCCTACTGCCGTCCTATCATCGACCGCCTTATCGGCGCTTCGGACCCGCCCAATGCTAGGCTTCGCCGACAGCTTCGCAATTTCAAGCTCGAAGATGGCATCCTACTCCGTTACGTGTATTGCCCTGATGAAACTCGCTGGATCCCAGTCGTGCCGCGTGTGCTTCGCCCACGTGTACTGGCGGCTCTCCACGATGACGCTACTGCAGGTCACCTTGGTTTTGACAAAACCTACGACCGCGTGAGAAAAAGATTCTTTTGGCCTGGCTTATCTTCCACCGTTGCCAAATACCTCGCATCCTGCCCCCTGTGCCAACGTCGCAAACGGCTGACTTCTTCGCCCGCTGGCCTTCTACAACCTCTTCCTTGTCCAGCCACACCATTCGACGTAGTCGGCATCGACTTATATGGTCCCCTACCTCTCTCCGATGGGGGTATCCATTGGATCATAACAGCTGTCGACCACCTTACACGCTACGCTGAGACAGCACCTGTACCGACCGGTTCCGCTCAAGAAGTAGCAAATTTCTTTTTGCGATCAATTGTATTGCATCATGGCGCTCCTCTGGTGCTCCTAAGTGACCGCGGGACGGCCTTCCTATCGGCAGTCGTTGCCGAAGTTCTTCGCGCGTCATCCACCCTTCATAAGACAACCTCAAGCTATCATCCCCAGACTAACGGTCTGACTGAGCGATTTCATCGCACCTTGTCAGACATGATATCCATGTACATCACACCAAATCATCGAAATTGGGACACTATTCTACCATTCGTCACATTCGCCTATAACACAGCAGTACAACGGACTACCGGTTATTCTTCGTTTTTCCTCGTTTATGGCCGTCCTCCCACTACAATTCTCGACGCTTCCTTCTTCTCTACGCCCGACTACTCCACATCGGTACCTACCCATTTTTTATCTCGTGTCGCCAGATGCCGTCATCTTGCCCGCCTCAACACGGCAGCATGCAAACTCTGCTTAACATCACGCGTTTACCGGTTTGTTCCTATGCAGTATTCGGGGGAAATTCTCCATGCTTTTATGTGACTATTACCGAAACATATTGCGACCAGACCAAAAGTATTACAATCTAAAATATACGCTCGTTTTCTCTAACAGTTCAGAAAAATCTACGTTCTCTCTAGCATTGTTAGACATGCGGCTATTTGCTACGCAGCGGCGCCAGCCTTCGCCGTGGCAGCGTACGCGTTTTTCTTTCCCACGCCTCAGCAGCGCGCAGTGAGCGTCGGTGGAATTCGAACTTGCGGTGTCATATGAAACCATGCTGACAGCACTGCCGCACACGCACGACTGGCGCGCTCTCGCTCTTCCCTCTTCTCTCTAACAGCGCAGTTGCGCGTCTCGCGGGTTGTATACCGCAGCTTCCCTCGCACTCAGAGAATAAATAGTAGAACCTCGACATGCATCGTGCTGTCTCGCGGATCTTAGGGCAGTCTGCAACTCAGTGTGAGTACCGTTGGCCCTTTATTTTAAGATATATGTTCGTACCGGAGTAGGTTTTGTGGAGCATTTGTTGCTTTATTTGCCTGCCATATTGCTACACTTCCCTGCCGGAATTAAGTCTCAGGATCACTAGGGTGGACCTTTGCGTGCCAATTTCCTCTTGGGCTGCTTCGGTTGACGCTGCATGCAAGGCTGTGCTGGACGACCGGTAAGATATCCATTTTTAAACAGTGCGGCATATTAACTAGAAATTAATCATCTTGTCAGTCACTGACACCTGATGTGATTATTAGGATGTGCTTATCTGCTGTTTATGCACGCCGGGAGTTAGAAAAAGCTTTTACTTCAACTCTATTGCGTCAAACAGAACATATGCACTCTTCATGAATTCCAATTTCGGCGCACTGACTTGGACCCACAAACTTGTGTAGCAGTGTCAAATTTTACGGCTCATTAACAGTTTGGCCAAGTTGAACTGAAAAATCATAAATCTGCATAATATTGTCACTAACTGTTGTTTTTTACTTGCAGATGTTTTGTACAAAAGGGAATATGGTGATATGCAAGCTGCGCAAGCATACATCAGCAAGGGCTGCTGGCTGAAAGCTGCTGTCCTTATAACCGAGAGCAAAAGGTGCATGCTGGAGATGCTGACTTGGCAGACACCTGAAGTTGGCTAGGCATGAAGCCTCCCCCGCTCTGCTCAATAGTGTTGCACCTTTGTTTGCTCACAATCTGAAGATCACCTGCCCCCATATTGAACGCTTTCATAGGCTCGGTGGAAGACGCACTGATTATTACTACCCATTACTACCAAACTCTCGCACTTCAAGGACAAAACTGAGGTCCTAAAAAACGTCTCAAAACTCAAGGGTACAAATTTCGTCATTAAAGAAGATTTCTCTGCATGGGTTCGGCTTCTTCCTAAAAATCTGGGATGCATCAGCCGCCTTCCGGCGCAGGGGTTGTGACGTAAAGTTACGATTTGATCATGCTTTCATCGACAAAACTCGTTATAACTGGGATGACAGTTCACACTCATTAGTAATTGCACCTAATCAAAGTGTTTCTTCCGAGCCTGTGCGTTCGTCTTCTGACCGACCATCTTCCTGACTTCATTCTGATAATCTTGTAATCTTAATATCAATGCCCGCAGCATTGTCAAAATGCTTCCAGGTTTGTTGTCTCTTATTTCGGTCCATTCCTTCCCTGTTATAGGAAGGACAGAGACATTGCTACATAGCGGTATTTACGATTGCGAGTTCACTCCACCAAGGTTTGTTGCTGTGGGCTTAGATAGCAAATGGGGTGTAGGAGGTGGCGTGGCTTTACTCACACGTTCCGACCTAAGCTTTTCCATCTTGCCTTCTCCCCCAAAAACAGAGTCCGTGCGGTGTAAAATGTATCTAAAAATCGGCATATTGTAATTAGTGTCATATATCGCCCTCTGGATCTTCCATTGATGTCCTTCATGCTGTCAGAGACTTCATGGGCGAGCTTAACATTGCCTCATCCAGACTCATCTGCATGGGTGACCAATAATCCCGGTATCCACTGGCTGTCTGCAATCGGTCACGATTTCACGAAATCGGCGCACATTTTTACTAAGCCGGCGTCGCCGCATGGTAACTTCCACAAGATTCGAGAAAAACCTCCTTCCCCGCGCGAGAGAGAGCGTAGCTTTGTACGCGTCGCCCTCTTTCTCACCATACGGCGATGACGCGGACTCAACAGTCTCGAAAACGCCAGAAAGTTCCAGAATGGTTTACGGGTCGTGGCCAATGACGACGCGCGGCTCGACGGGAGGAAGGGAGGGCGCTACAACCAGCGAAGCTAAGTGTGTATGCGCGCTAGCTTTGGCGCGTGCTAACAGACAGACGCGGCGCGCCCTATTTAAAGAGACCGCGCCGCTTGGGTAGCCAGTCGGTCAGTCAGTTCAGTCAGTGTTCGCCAGTGCTTCGGCTGGACTCCCGGGGATCACCCGCTGCTGGCAAGACCACCGACCTGCAAGGGAGCGGCGCTCGTCTTGTATGGCGGCCACATCGTGACTCTTGAGGCGTTGGACTGGAATAGTGCCCGGTGAACAATTTGGTGTTTGTTTATGTAACTCTCTCGTATTTCATCTGTGTTGTAAAGCCTCTATGTTATTGAATACCTCTGTAATTGCATGCTTAGCGTTTGTTATTCTGTGAACCTCTCGTCTGTGCATTTCAAGTGATCTTGTGTATTCCTTTGTATCGTCTCTTGCTGTGCATAAATTGTGTTTTGTTTGTTACTTCTGACTCCGATCCTTACTCTGGCTTGAACCGGCGACAGCTGGGCACCAAACGGCCACCTCCTTCTGCCACTACAAGGTAGTTGAATTCCGACTGAGCTTGCCACTCAGGTCGAGGGCATCTCCTTTGCGACCGGAACAGCTACCCTCACTCGCTCTAAGGGTGTCTGGGAGTGTGCGCACTGTTAAGGGCGCATCGTTAATAATCCTTCTAATTATTAACGGGTGGACACACGACATCGCTATTTGAAGAGAACTAATAAACATTTCCTTGTCCTTTGGACTCGCTGAAATCGTTACTAGTGCAAAAAGACTAGATTCCATCCTCGACTTAATCTTTCGAAGAGCTAATCTTGCTGAACAAGCTTTCTCTTGTGAGGTAATTGATGGTTTGTCAGACCACAAAGGCGCTTTATTAACACTGCCCTGTCAAATCTCCAAATTTCTCGGTACTTTTTCTAGTTTTCATGATTTGACAGACGCGGATGACAATGCCATTACGGATGTTTTTGCAGAGCAATTAGATACGTTTAGTGCGCTTTCAGACAGCCAGGACATAAACTGCCTTGTTAATTACTTTGAGTGTCTTGTTAGGTTTTGTATCCAACGTTTCGTACCTCTTAAAACTAAGAAAAAAAACAATAACGTTCCCTGGATTACTCGTGATACCTTGCATCTGTCCCATCGCGTTAGAAGACTTGGGAGTTCGAAAAACATCAATCCGTTAAACTTAGATAGATTTCTTAAAGCAAAGAATGAACTTATTATTAAGCTTCGAAATGCTAAAGATTTATTTTATCGAGTTAATCTGCATGATCTGTTACGGACTAAGACTCGAAGATTTTGGTGCTTCATTTTACCTCACGATGTTTCATCTACTTCTTTCAGAAATAATAATGACGTCACCAATGACCGGCAGTTATATCAGAAGCTTTCAATAGGTATTTTCAGGCCGTGTGTGTAACATAGAACCTTATACAGCCACTTACCAATGTCGTTTCTTCCATAGCAGTCAATGACGTTGTGATTAACAGTGAGGGTAGTCTCAACCTTTTAATAAACTTGGATGCCAAACATTGCACCGGCCCAGATGGGATACCCAATGCTTTCTTAGTTCGATATTCCTTGTGGTCTTCAAAATATATGACTATCAGATGCAATAAGTTCTTATCATCTGCTACTCTTTCATCTTCATGGATATTAGCCCACGCGCTCTCTCTATAAATCCGGCGATAAGCAGCTGCTAGTCCAACTATAGGCCAATTTCATTGACATTCCAGTCATGCCAAATGCTTGAACATGTCATTCATAAAACTATCATGCTCTTTTTGGAATCAAATAATTTACTATTCACTATACAACATGGCTTTAGGCACGGTTTTAGCACAATCAACTAGTTAGCAGAGTTTGCGCATGACTTCTCACTTAACCTTGATGTTGGCAACCAAGTCGATGCAATTTTTATTGATTTCTCCAAAGCGTTTGACACCATGTTACACTCTAAATTTATAGCTAAACTTAATGCTGTGGTAAATAATCCTCATTTAGTTAACTAGATTTTAAGCTTTCTGTCCTTTCGCTCACAATATGTACCTTACTGCTTAACTAATTTCACTGCTATTGATGTGACATCGGGTGTACACCAAAGTTCCTTCCTTCGGACACTACTATTTTTAATAGATATTAACCATCTCCCATTGAATATTTCTTCCAACATTCGTCTTTATGCTCACGACTGTGTTTCATATGAAGTGATTAACAGCCCTAATGATCATTATCGTCTCCAAGAGTCTTTTAATAAGTTTTGCAACTGGTGTAAGACATAGCAAATGAGAATCAACTTTACGAAAACTGTCGTCTTGTCCATCTATAATAAGTCTTCACCCTCCTTTTTCAGTTACTCTTCCAATGGCCGTACCATAGATAAAGTTCCTGTGTATAAGCACCTTGGTGTTATTTTTACACATAACATGCCATGGTCTAACCACGTCGATTAGATATGTAGAAAAGCACTAAAAATTTAGGTTACCTTAGGCGAACGCTAACCCATTTTTCCAAAGACACAAAAAACTAATGTATAAATTCTTAATCCATCCAGTTCTCGGGTATTGGTTTGTTGTTTGGGACTCTTATTAATAGTTGGAAATTAACAAGCCTGAAGCGATTTATATCTTATCGTTACGACCGCAACTTTTCCCCCTCTTCTACGCACTCTTCTTTGAACCTAACCACGCTCTCCTGACGTCGCCGTGTCAAATCCTTAAAATTCTTGCATTCCATAGTCATCTCTACAGTTTTAATTTCTCGTGATAATTACATTAACCTCGCGCCATCCTCATCTACAAGTAGTCATCACGACCTCAACTTAGTACCCTACCACGCACGTACTAATATGTTCAAATTCAGTTTCTTCCCCCGCTCTATTGAGCACTGGAATTCTTTACCTGGGTCTATTTGCTCAGCTCCTCCCCACAGGTTTTTACCCGCTATCCAGGATAAATAACCTTGAGCCTTAATGCCCGGCGCGTGCTTGTGAATTTTCTTGTATATATTTTTTTTTTTTTCTTCTGTGTACCGTATTGCACTTTGATTTCGTGATATACTCGGTATACATGCCTGTGCTTTTGTAGCCCACTGCTGCCATAGCGCACATATGCGCTGCAGTATGTATGAATAAATGTATAAATAAACGAATAAAAGCTCTCATTATTGCGGCGTGTTCCTACAACCTGGGCTCAGCCGACACCTTGTCAATGAACCCAACCACACGTGAAGTCCTGGAAGTCTGATAGAATTCTGCCTAGAGTTTTTTTACTATGTACCACATGCGCACCTAATCAATGTTCATGCAATGAGCCTTTCTGGCTTTTTTGTGTGTATCTATACTTTCAGGATGCTGTATATATATATATATGATTACCTGCATGTAAAATATCTGCACAAAAGCAAACTCGACCTTGTGTTTGGCGCATGACGGCCTTCACTCTTAGAAAAAAGGCTAGTAAGAAGCTAGTAAGTGCAGCAGTTACTAACTTCGAATAGGTTTTACTACCTTTTTACTACCCTTGAACTAACTCGCAACTTTTTGGGGTAGTAACGACTCCCATTACCAAAAGTGAATTTCTGTTAGTCGTTGTGACGAGTTAAATGCTAGAATCCCAGGGCAACTTTACCATGGTGTCTTGCTAGGGTAACTTTACCAACATTTTTCAGAAATACATGCTTCGGCTGTTCTTGCCAGTCATACAATGAAACGTATTCCGTAATTAACGAGATACTTTATCTTCGATCATTTATTGGCGTTCGTTTTTTTTTTCTTATGTCTGTTTTTTTTTGCGGACTTGAAGCTCAAGAAAAAAACATCACAGGATTTGTGTTTTCGTGCCCCATGCGAGCTCCTGACAGCGTCATGCGGCGAGGAAAAAAGTCAAAGCGACACTTAGCTCTTCCAGGAAAAGCCTGCAGATTAGTGAACTGGGACGCTTTGTTACAACGACCTGCAGTCAGTCACGGACAAACGCTCAAGTGCGGATGGCGTCACTTTAGAAGCAAGACATTTTTTTTTTAAATTGAAAATAATTTGTATTCACGTTGCATAGCACAAGGTTTTTTCGTCTAGTGCTGTTGTTTTGTTCATCTTAACATTATGCTTTCCACCTCGCATGTAGTGCCTGAAATCAACTTTTATTCCATTTTCATAAGTATGGTCCAAGCATCAACACCCTGTAAGCAAAAAAAAAAAACACCAAACGGTGCCGGGAGGAATACGCGTGGCCTCGACGGCTGGCAGGGGCTGTAGCGTAGACATTTCATCCAGGCATCGAAACGCGCCGGTGCTGCAAGTGGCCGAAGTATGGCGGGAGTAGACGCCGAAATATGAAACGGTTCCCACACTCGGCCATAAAAAGAACAATGGTGCGATGGCTACTACTTGGGCATATTCTCCTCTCATTTTACGCATGCTTTCCGCTGTGTTGGTGGAATGGTGGTTGTCGAGTCTCACTTTCGTAAATGTCTGCGTGTTCTGGTCAACATATTAAAGTTATTGAGCACCATCGGAAAGTTCACACATCAAGCACCACGTAAATGTTGCTCTTGCAGACATCGACTCCAGGATTCCATCGTTTCTGACAGCAGCGCCGCCGCTCGTTTGCCGTGCATTGGGCCTGCATTGACTTGACCGACTGGCTTATTCTCATTCGTTCTGCTTCAAGGTGTTCACCGTCTGCCACCCATACTGATTTTGACGAGATGAGTGACGCCGAACAATGTCGGAGGAAAGGCAGGCGCTGTGTTCGGCGCCTATGTTTAGTGATTTGGAAATACCGGATGAGAGTTATTCAAGCCAGCGGGCAGCATCGGCAGGAATATTTGATAAATGCTTGGCTGGGTGGCGATTTTGGGGATGGTGCAGAAAACGTGCGCTTCGAGGTGAGTAGCCTCTTTTCATCTTCATTGCTTGGAACAAAAAGACCTGCGCATTGCAAAAGTAATTATTTATCGCCATTGTTAGTAAATTGTGGCCGCGTGTTTCCTAATCCTGACAAAAAGTAAACACCATAGAAATAGTGCCAACTCTGTTGAAGTGAAATTGAACAGAGTAAGCTGTAGAGGCATTTGCTGCAGACATTATGCTCAACGAAAACGACACGTTTTGAGAGGACATTAGCACATGTCCGGTTGTCGCCTTTCTTTGTCAGGTGAAAATGCTGTTTTCGTTGAGCATAAACACCGCTCAAAGCAAAACGAACCAACCCCGTAAAAATAATGCCTCGTACGAAAGAAGCAATGTGTAATTTTTTTTTTTTGGAATCAGGTTTGCACAAATATAACTAAATAATGTTTTTCGCACGTGATTACACCGCAGTTCTATCGCGGCTTTGTAGTAATTTGTAGATTTGTATAACCCCAAACCTTGCGGACATTTTTGTTATTTTTCGGCACCCGAAGTCCTAGAATTTTTTGTAGCAAACTGTAGGTTTATAGTAAATTCAAACCTTTGCTGACATTTTTGCTGTTTGTCGAGAACATATAACTTGTCACAAGCTTACTTCAAGACCATATGAGCTGAGTTTTTCTGCTTCGTTTTGTATATAATTATTGAATCCTAGTGCGCCTGCTCGAGCTACGCGCGTCTTTGAAATATATTTGTGTAATCTGTAGGTCCAAAGAAATTGTACTGCCTTGTCGAAAACTGGAAATGATTAAGTCAAGTGAAATTAATTGCTGGGCTAGTGCATTTCACATAAAGGGAAAGATTGACAGCGCCAGCAAATACACACTCACAAATAGACACACACACACACAGAATAGTCACCGACTCCAACTTTTTTTATTTTGAAACGATAGCGAAATGAAACTTAAAAAATTTTTTTCAGCGCCTTTCCTGTGAGTGTCTATTTGTGAGTGTGTATTTGCTAGCGCTGTGAACCTTCCCTTTTCTGGAAATTATTGCATAAAATATCTATCCCAAAATTTATATCTGTGTGTATTTATATCTATCGTTTTGGACGAAACTTCATTTTGGTGAAATAAATTTACTAGCTCAGCAACTGGTGTTACTGGACTAAATCATTTCCACTTTGCGACAAGGCTGTAGGAAGTTTTTAAACGGCATACAGATCTTTTTTTTTTTTAGGCAATTTCATTTTGGTGTCCTTTCGATACAAAAGATGGAGTCAGCGCCTTTCCTGTGTGTGTATTTGTTAGCGCTGTGAATCTTTCCTTTTCTGTAAATTATACTCTAAATATCCATCCCAATATTTATATCTGCGTATCTACATCTATTTTTTTAAATTTAATTTTGGTGAAATGCACCAACTAGCCTAGCAATTGGTTTTACTTGACTAAATCATTTCCAGTTGGTGACAATGCTGTAGGAATTTTTGAACTGCATATAGAATCCTATTTTTTTTTTTTGCAAAGAAGTTTAATTATGGTGTTTCGAAAAAAAGAGAGTCAGCGCATGCCCAATGTGCGTATATTTATCAGCGCTGTAAATATTTCTTTTTCTGGAAATGATTGTATAAAATACCCATCCCAAAGTTTTTATCTGTGTTTGGTATCATAATTCTATGAATGTTGCTTTCTGTTTAGCGAAAACAAAACAGCCTATAAATCTGAAAGCAGCAGAATATATGAAATAAAGGTAATAATTTTCTGGGGAATTTAAGCGTGTTCAATAGAACTGCGGACTTCATTATTTTAAAAAAAAATTAACAATTTCATAAGGTCTAAGTCTTATGCTCCCTTTTATTGTCATTGAAGAAGTGGCTTTAAAATGTGTCAATTCTGTAATACTTGCAGATCACTTTGCTACTGAATGTTAGAACCTTTTCCTGTGCATAGTTGTGAAAGAAATAAAAGCCACATTTTCTGATGAGGGCAGTAAGTATAAATTTGCTATAAATTCATTTATGCCTTCTAATTTAATTAATTTGAATGTTGTATTTTAGGATGTCACCCCAGCATTGGAGCAGGTCCGGATGAACCCTGATGACGCCGACGCAATATATGCTGGATTTGAAGATATCAAGGTCGAATGCTTGGACGTCATCGTGGAACTCACGCATGCCATTGAGCGCTACTGGATATTTAATGTCAGGCATTCAACGCGCAACGAAAACGTTTGCGCAGTGCTACAGTGTGTCTGCAGCCTATGAGGTTCATCGCCACTATGCCCATTAGCTTTGAGGCCGATTTCTGTGATTGAAAAGGGCGTAGCCACTTTGCCTTGAATTTCTAATAAAGTGAGAAATTTGGTCGTCATCATTGATTGAAGACTGGTGTGAATAAGGTAAAATTAGCTAACATCTTATTTGCAAATCAGCTCAAAGATGCACCGAACTTGAAGCCGATTACAATTGACCACATATTAAAATATTACAATTAATCTTAATTACTAAACCTTCATTAAATATTCAATATTTTCACAAATAATTTACCTATCAATGCATATATTGCTCCCTACAGGTAGCAATTGATACTAGGTTTCTGCTGCAGTAAGCACTAGGATTTATGTGGTGAGAACCTCTAGGCCACGTAGTATTTTATACTAAATAAAAGATTGCACATTATACTACCTCCTCAATGGTAACCCGTAATAAGCCCTACAGCCTACGTAGTACAAATCTCTAGGTTAATTGAAGCGCAAACGAAAGACGATCCACAAAGAAGAGGCAAATACAAGGGGGTTTGCCTCTTCTTTGTGGATCGTATTTCGTTTACGCATCAATTTACCTTAGGAATAATGCAGCAACTAGCCCCAACCGAAATTTTATTGAATCTCTAGGTGCGGTAGTACTGCGTACTACCGTACTTACTACCGTACTAGTACTGCGTACTACCGTAGAAGTACTCCGTACTTCTAGGTAGTACTGCGTACTACCTAGAAGGTAGCATGTTTCACTACCCTTCAATGGAAAAGTATAATGCACGAAGGTGTTGATGTTCGCTAACCTACTACTAGCTGGCGCTAGTACTGTTCACTAACTTCCTGGGGTAGTAAATTTCACTAGCTGTATTTTTACTACCTCCAGTTACTAAGAAGGGGCACGAAAGCAAGGGGCACGACGCCGCGCAAAGGATGCCTTACTCACGCTGGATGATGTTACAGAACGCTGTCAACTGGGTGGCCTGCTCTGGGCTTCTAACAACCGACCTGCTGCCGCCGACCTTCCTGCGTCCTACTTTGCCGACCACGACTCGCCAGACACCAACTTTGAAAGAAACTTGTTTTTTTATCTGGACCTGGAACTGCTTCAAAATTCTAAGCGGCTGGAGCGCAGCTTAAAAGCCACCTACCACTCGGACATTTCGGGCAAGCGTCTTTGTCTGGTTTTTACTTTGCTTTGTGTGAAATTCTGCTCATGCTCGCGGGTGACGTGGAAACAAACCCTGGTCCAATGATTAAAGCTGAAGCTGAAGCACTTGCTGAGGCTCTTGAAACTATTAGTATACTTGAGGAAGGATGTGGTACACTATTGGATGAATTCAAAATCGTCAAAGAAAAACAAGTAGCAGCAGAAAATCAAGTGCAACTACTGAGTACTAAAGTGGCGGCTTTGGAAGCAACCCTTGCCTCGCACACTACTACGGACGATGGGACAAACGCTGCGGATGCGGTTGTTGTCGCAGACCAGTTGACAGCCATTTCGTCACTGTGTGACAATACTGAAAATAGGATGCGACGTTGCATTCTGCTTTTCTTTAGGGTGGAAGACGACCCAAAAGAGGACTGGGCAACGTGTGAACAAAAAGTAATTAACCTCTGCTGGGACAAACTACGTGTCGCCACAACTGGGCAACAATGCCAAAGAGTTCACAGGGTAGGAAAATATCAGTCTGAAAAGCAACGCCCTATAATAGCAAAGTTTACGTATTTTAAAGACAAGGATCGCATTCTGTCTTGTGGTTATAAATTGAAAGGAACGACGTTTTCCATTCGTGAGGATTTTTCACTTGCAATACGGAAACGGAAGGTCAGGTCAAAGCTGATTGAATTCGCAAAAATGCATGATAAGAAATTCAAGCTATCGGTAGACAAACTGCGCATGGATTCGCAAACGCGCTTCTACGACATCACTTGTAACGCTGTCAACCCTTTTGAACAGTAGCCACTATACAGATCTGATTTTCCCAACCACCAAAAGCCTAAACCAGCTGTCATCTCCTCATTTTTGTCCATTTCATTTGCTAACATACTAAGTATTCTATCGAAGCGCACTCTTGTGAGTCTTGTCACATCTTTTCTTGAAGATAGCGATTCTCACATTATCGTGTTCACCGAAACATGGCTCCACCTCGATATCAGGGATCATGAAGCGCTATCGGGCTTCACTTCATTTTATATATATATATATATATATATATATATATATATATATATATATATATATATATATATATATATAGGTGTGATCGGCCTCAAAGGCGCGGGGGAGGCGTCCTCCTAGGAATAAGAAAAACGTTTACATCATTCGTCATTGACACTGGATCCGATTTAGAAATAATCTGGACAGCTTGCATGACTTCGTCTTCCAAACTTTGAACAGCTAACTGCTACCGCGCACCAGATTCCGACAGTTGTTTTTCAAATAAACTTAGTGAAAGCAAGACGACGGCGCTTGAACTCTTTCAGGCCGTTATCACTTACCTGTTTGGGGATTTTAACTTTCTGCAGATTTACTGGATAAAGCTATCATCCCCTTGTAATGCCTCAACAAATTTCATAAACATGACTTTAGATTTTAACCTATTTCAAATAGATAGCAAGCCCAGCCGTGGTTTCAATATATTGGACCTCATCTTTACAACAGCACCTGAAACAATTATAAACATAATTTTTTTAGATAGATTCAGTAACCACAATTTGCTTCAGGTGACTATTAACATTCCGCTACCATTTTGTGGCACAGCGCGAAAGCAAATTTGTGATTACAATAGAGCTGATTACAATGCTTTAAACACAGAACTTGAGGAATTTTCAGACAAGTTACTGCTCCCTGGTTTCTCTGGCCGGTATGTAAATGACAACTGGGTGCTATTTAAGAACCTGGCAAGTTTGGTGCAAAACCATGTTCCCCTAGTCACTATAATAAATGATAAGTCAAACCCTTGGTATACAAAAAATTATCATCGAATGAGGAATAAGAAAAAACGGCTGTACAAAAATGCAAAATGCGTGAATTCTCAGATTGCTTGGAGTAAGTATAAAAACTAACTGAAGACTTACTGCTCTGTTCTTTGTGACGCTAAAGATAAATACTTTTCACAAGGCCTTCCTTCTCTGCTAAAGAATAATCCGAGAAAATTCTGGTAGATAATAAGTCAGCATAGCATGAATAACGACATTTCAATACACGACATCAATAACATTCCTTACTCTGATTATGACTGTTCAAAAGCATTTAACTCTTTTTTTACATCAGTATTCACTACAGAAGACAGTTCTAATGTTCCCCACGTACCTAATTTTGACTACCCGTATATGGCTCCGATTGCCATTACACTAGATGGCAAAGTCCGTTTGATCACTAGCCTTAAGGTATCCTCTTCAAGTGGAATTGATGAGGTCCAATTCCAAAATACTAAAAAATATTATTTCCGTGTCTAATACTCTCTTACTTCATATATTTCGGCAATCATTATTAACGAGCATGCTCCCTGACGATTGGAAAATAGCAAAAGTGGTACCAGCTTACAAAAGTGGCACTAAACATTCCCGCGATAACTACCGCCCCATTTCACTAACATACATCTGCTGAAAGATGCTTGAGCACATCATTGCGTCATTGAGCACATTTATGGTCACCTGGAATCTAAAAATTTCTTCTTTCCCAATCAACATGGCTTTAGGAAAGGCTTTTCCTGCGAGTCACAGCTTTTCGAATTCACTACTGACCTTAATTCCAATATGAAACAAACTGACTGCGCCTTTCTTGACTACTCAAAAGCATTTGATCGCGTAGCACACTGTCGCCTAATATCGAAGCTTTCTGCTCTAAGCATACAGTCTCTAACTTTGTCATGGATTCGCAACTTCCTTTCTAATCGCCAGCAATTCACAGTTGTTAATAATTACTCCTCTCCTCTCTCTGATGTTACGTCGGGTGTACCGCAAGGAAGTGTCCTTGTTCCGTTACTCTTAATTTATATGAACGACTTACCGAACAACATTTCACCTAAAATGCGAATATTTGCTGATGACTGCATTATATATCGAGTAATAAAAAGTACTGGTGTCCAAAGTGTACTTCAATGTGACTTGAATATCATTCACAATTGGTGTAACACATGCCTAATAACCTTGAATGTCTCCAAGTGTAACATAATCTCTTTTACTCAAAAGCCAGCTACTTCTCATTTTCCTTGCACCATTAGTAACAACATATTGACGCGCAAAAATGAGTATAAATACCTAGGCGTTCACCTAACACCAAATCTCTCGTGGGCGAATCACATAATTACAATTTCAGCTAATGCTTCCCGGTCATTAGGCTTCCTGCGCCGCAACTTACATAGCGCTCCTTCTAATGTGCGTAAACAAGCCTATTTAACATTCGTTAGATCTCAACTAGAATACGCCTCTTCAATTTGCTCTCCCCATCAGAAATACTTAGTCGATATAATATAATCAATCCAAAACAGGGCCAGTCATTTCATTACACGAAATTATAGTTATCATTCAAGCGTATCACAAATAAAGCTGTAACTTTCGATCCCTCCGTTAAGACTGGGTAGAGATATTGCCCTTCTATCTCTACTTCACAAATTATTCCATGCCACTCATTGAACGTTATGGCGCCTGCAACGACCCTTTTATTCGTCAACCAGATCCCACACTAACTACAGTTTTACACGCATTTATGGCAGTACTCATGCCTTTAGCTTTTCGGCGCTCCCACGTGTTATACGCCTGTGCAACGACCTTCCAAACCACATCGCCTCTCAGCGCAATCGTGAATGTTTCCATGATAATGTAATCAAATATTTTATCGACAATTGTACTTAGGACGTTCACATCTGTATCAGAAAGTCATGAATTTGTTTCACTTTATTTTTCCCTGTCTTATCACATGTGGTTGCTATATTGTTACTATTTTCTATTTCCCCATCTGAATGATATACATATGTTTTTCTGCTATGCTACTTTTTATGTATGTTTTCTTGTTTAATTATTTTGTTCATGTTGGGGATTTTTCTTTTTCATGGTTGTTATATTTGCAATGATTGCTTAATATATTTTTGTATTTACACTGTTCATTGCTGCGAAATTTGCTGCTTATTTAGGCACTATTATATGTATGTATATTTCTTCTGTACCGCTCTTACACAAAGCCTCCCTGGAGGCCAGTAAGCTATTGTGAATAAATAAATACATAAATAGGTCGTGATCTATGGGACAGATAAAAGGTTAATAATTACTTAGTAAATTCGCCAATCTTTTTTTTTTAACAGTGTTAGCTGCATTTGCGCCGTAACACCCATCAAATAAAAAAATAGCCACAAAAAAAACATTCAACAATAATGGGATTGCCTGGATGCCAGTGAAGCAAATCCAGTGGACTGCTATCAAGCCTAGCTTGATAGCAGTTCCTAAAAGCCAGTGAGTACACTTGGTTGCGAGCATTGGCTAGCCAGTCAAAGTGACTGGATGTGAGTATGCTTGGGTGGAAAATATTTGGTAACCGTTGAGTATGCCAATAAATAAGCTAGTCTGCCATTGGTGTCCACTGTAGGAAAGCCAGTCTAGCAGATTGGACCAAATGTTGGAACGAATAGCGCCACAATGAAACGCTATTTTTGACTTCAATATTGGTGTCGGGTATTTCAATACTGGGCTGTTGGCAGCCCATTGACAACATCCTGCTTGGGTTAAACATGCCTCTTCAGTCTTCATTAAGATTTCCCCAAAACAATAAACAGTACTTCATGATTGCAATTCACTTGAAAAGTATTGCATTATATTGTTTAAATATATAATATAAATGTATATCTGAGCGTATAATTGTATCCTCTAAAACTGCTTATGGCTGTTTTTTAAGAAGAGAAAGAGGAGGCATAAAGTTTTTTTTTTAAGAGAATCCGTCTGAAGTTTTTTTCTGCACGGACTGCACTTAGATACATTTCACATGACACAGGGATGGAGGTTATGTGTTGGATCCTTGAGGTTGTTTTGAGATCTAATATAAGTGCCACAAACTGCTCATTGTGTGGAGGCCAGGTGCAACAAACTATGGAGGCACAGGGCTGTTTTACCTTTAATCTGAACTATGAGTCAGCTTTTGACAATTAACTTTCTTGAGGCCGGTCAGTCTGTAGAAGCTTCACGCGTATCAGTGCGCTGGCAAGCGAACAGGAACTCGGGGAAAAAGGATAATAATAAACTAACACAGAAAACTAAGCTCAACTAAAACAGCAAATAAAATATAAAAGACTGCATCACAGGCAGTAATATATAAGAATATAAACTAAATACGAAAAAAAGCAAGATAAGCGGAGAAGCTGCGTATAGGGATCACGGTGAGAACTCCGGATTAAGTTATCGCCGACGCTGCGCTGGCACTATGGCAGAGTGTCGAATCGGAACCGGAACCAAACCGGACCCGAATTTTTTAATCTTGCAATTGAACCTGAACTGAAACAAAACCGTTTCGAACCGGTTCGCGGCACGGTTCCGACCGACTTTTGCTAGCAACATAGGTTCATTTTTTTTTCTTTCATCTGTGCTTGTAAAGCGCTCTCCTCGCTTATTTACAAAGTGCCACTGCTTACCGCAAACATCACATCTATAATGATAAATCGCAACTTGAAAAAGATAAGAAGAGCGAAAGATATATGTTTCGACATGCCTAGCACCAATCTCTGATGTCGGGCGGTCGTTTAAACCCTAGCATGGGTGGCCGCTGCACTGCGCCATGGCGCCGCTCATGGAGAATTTACCTTTTGAAAAGATAAATGTCTCCATGAGCGGCGCCATGGAGAAATTTGCGACGTCCAGAGCCGTCCTAGGCAGTAAAATAATAGTAGATAATGCGCAATTTCAGTTATATTTCGATAAATAAATATTCATGTAGAACTCGGAAACGAAATGCCGGATCTGCTAAAAAATGTTTTTCGCTCAAATCATTTAATATCGTTCGACGAAGTCGCAATCAGTAAAACACACGCATAGCAACCGTATGCGATGCGACGCCAGCAGATTCGACTTGGTTAACCGAGACTTCTGAACGATAAGCCGACGCTAACGGTGGGATGGCCGCCTTGGGGAGCAATTTACCAGTCTGTTCCTGAGTTGCACCTGAGCTTAGCACAAATATGATTCCATGAAATGGTCTACCATTTTGACATTTCTTCCTTTTGTCCCTAACAATGACTGCTTGTTTTATTTCCCTTGGCAAATTAAAGTGCGTCAGGAGTGAAGCTTTGGTGTTCAAATGTGAAGACTGGGTGGAGTAAGGAACTGAGTGGAATTAATGGTGTGAGTATTAATTGATAAGCTCTATGTGGTGTGCCATCAATAGGGCCCGTACAACGGTTTGGAAAAAAAGAATGCTTTTTATCGCTTGATCCACAAACGCTGATGCGAATACCTCAAATGGTCTAAAAAGGTGGCACTGAAATCTAGAAGCGCACTACGGATAGAAAACTTAAGTAATGAGTACCCTGCTCTAGGGGTTGCGCAGTGACGAAGGAGATCGGGGCAGAAACCTTGAAAAGCAGGGAGAAGGACGAGGTCAAGAGGACCGGAGGTGCCTGTGAAAAAGTAATAAGAAAAAACAAAAATAAAAGAGGGATTGAGAGTAATTCTGCAATCGGTGAACTGCAGCGTGAGACCCTCGATATCACAGTACGTCGACCAGCGAGGAAAGGTGCTGAGCAAAACAGCATTTGGTCACCACATGGAATCGGCATCGCAGGATTACCAGCGGCGATCAAGTACCGATACAAGCGTCAGAAGAATCTCCCCCTAAGATCAAGCTTATAAGCTGAGGAAGAGCTTGAAGCGTTTTTTTAAGGAAAGAGAAGAAGAATGCCTACAAAGGCTCGAAGAATCGTCAGTTCTCTCAAAACGGACGACGTACAGAGCCACGCTCTACTCATTTGAAAAGGTATACAGAATACGCAAGAACTCGAGTGTTTTGATTTTGGGGAGGAAGGGAATTTGCGACGCCAAGAACCGACTCTCAGAGTCGAACGAAGTCAGGGTCGAGAGAGCATTCTGTCTTGTCGTCGAACCTGGATTTAGTTTTAAGTTTGATGTAGTGATGGTAACTGAAACTTGGTGCCAGGATGATTCAGAAGCACTTCGTGTGCACGGCAATCAAACCTTCCACTTGAATCGCAATGGGAGGATAGGGGGTGGTGTAATGCTGTTAGTGAAAGATGCATTTCAATGCGACATTGTTGACTCTTTTTAAGATATAGCTGATGATTACGAAATGCTAACTTTGAGATGTAATATGACTATTTTTTCTGTGGCATACCGTCCACCTTAAGGTAGAAATAGTGCTTTTTTTTCCGTTTCTTGAAGCATTTCTAAGTTGAGTTCACGAAAACGACTGCAAACTAATTCTCGGCGGAGACTTGAACATTGACCTTCTGTATTCGTCCCCACAAAGTGAAGAATTGTGCTGCACTTTAGAAACTAATGCGTTCACTAATATCATAGAGCAACCCACTCGTATACAGCATGGTACATCCACACTCATAGACATTTTTATCACAAACACTATAAATGTGCCTATCAGCTCAGGAGTTCTTCAAACACATATTAGTGGCCACTTACCTATATATTTAGTGCTTAGTCATAAAAAGTTCCAATTAAAAGACGCGAAGCGGAGTGTTAATACATATCGGCAGATAAATGAAAGCACCCTGAAGGTTTTTTACAACTTACTTTCTAAGATATCCTGGGAGAGCGTTCTTTCGAGCACTGATGCGGAGGGGGCTTACAACACCTTCATACACAAATTTATAAATGTTTATAATGATTGCTTTCCCTTCAGAACCCACAAACGGCCACGCAAAGCACGCAAACCCTGGATTACTGCAGAATGCATCAAAGCAATAAAGCTGAAAAATATTCTTTATCAAAATTTTTTGAAATACAGAAACAAAACCGATTTAGAACAATTTAAAAAACACAGAAACAGAACAAACAGTCTTGTACGGAAAACTAAAAGAGAGTACTTTGAAAACCTTTTCGTCCAGGACACGAAGCAAACTCCAGAATTCATTTGGAAAAAATTAAATACGCTCCTAAACAGCCACCCTGATGCAAATGATAACCCCAACGACATAACTGTAAATGGTACAACTCTTGCTGGAGAAAACTTAGCTGTAGCTTTTAATGATTTTTTCACATCAGTAGGAAATAGCCATCATGACCCCAGCTGTACAGATTATGCACCAACGAACAGAAGATAGTGCATTTTTATCTCCAGTAACTGCAGATGAGGTCGTGTCTACAATCATGTCTTTAAACAATTCTACTTGTACTGATATAGATGGCTGACAGATTCGGCCACTTATGTTACTATTATTATAGCTCCAGTTTTAGAGTATATCATTAATCGAATATTTTCATGCGGTCAATTTCCTCGCCGACTCCAAGTGGTTAAAGTTACTACCATTTTTAAAGGTGGTGAGAAATGCAACATGTCTAACTACAGGCCCATTTCAATACTCCCTGTTTTCTCCAAAGTCGTTGAAAAACTAATACACGTTCGAATGAGCTCATTCCTAACCAAGCATCACATCATGACACAATATCAGTTTGGGTTTACAAAAAAACTATCCACAGAAAGCGCCTTGCTGGCGCAAAAAGAAATCATTCTTGATGCTTTTGAGCGTGAATTTTATACACTTGGAATATTTGTAGACTATTCAAAAGCATTTGACAAAATAAATCACACCACGCTATTAAAAAAATTGGAATGTTATGGTTTCAGAGGCTGTTTTCTATCTCTCAATAAGTCTTACCTACAACACCGCCAACAAAGGGTACACATAAATAAATCTTGAAGGAGGGTTGAAATCTGGGTCAGTTGGTGAAAAAAAAAAAAATCTTGCTCCAGTTTCAAACCATTATTACACGGCGTACCGCAGGGAAGTATTCTCGGGCCGCTGCTTTTCAACCTATATATTAACGACCTTGTTAACATAGATTTAAACACTTCATTTGTTATTTATGCCGACGATACAAGCCTATTTTTCTCACATCACAGTTTACCCCTGCTTGTTAAGAAAGCGAATGAAGTGCTTGATGTACTAAACACTTCGAGTCAAACTAATTCTTTAACTATAAACGTCTCGAAGACAAAATCAGTTCTTTTTCGCCCTAAAAATAAGCCAGTTAATTCCAATAATGTCCTTCGACTAGGTCGTTCGGTCATAGATTTGGTACCAGCTATAAAAACGTTAGGTGTTCTTTTTCAAGAGAATATGCAGTGGAGCGCGCATGCTGATCTTGTTCACTCCAAACTTTCGCGAATAGTAGGTATTCTTGCACGCTTTCGTTATTTTTTGCCAAAGCACATTAAATTGCTCTTATACAACTCCCTTTTCATGTCCACGCTATCGTATGGTTATTTGGTATGGGGAACAAGGACCTACACAAACCTGTCCAAAATCTATCGACTACAGAAAAAAGCTGTAAGAATCATTTCTAATGAACCCTATGACGCACACACAGAACACATGTCGACAGCGGGGCGCTGCACCGCTGTCGACATGAGCTTACCGCGTCTTCTCGCACAGGTTGGTTATCGAAACTCTGCTTCTTGTTACCGGTGCTCTAACCGATGTGTGATTGCGGTGTCGTGCCCCGACAGTCTGTTGGAGTGGGTTAAGAAATGCGTGGGTTTACGTACTTTGTCCCATCGTGCTTTCTCTGCATTGCTTTTACTCCTCTCGGGAGATGTTGAATTAAATTCTGGCCCTAGTCCGGACAGTGGTAGTATTGATGCATGTACTATTGGGGGCATTTTTGCAGTTGTCCGCAGGTTAGAGCAGGGACAGACACGCTTTCTTGCCGATCTTGAAGTAGTTATAAAGGGACAGAATGCTCTTGCTCGTTCGCTGCAGGAACTTAAAAACTCAGTCGCTGTACTGCAAAATGATTTACTTGCAGTCAAAGAATGCGCCTCAGATAATCGGCGTAAACTGGTAAACGCGAAATCGTCCCTGGAGGATGCAAATAACAGGACACGCAGAAATAACTTGATAGTTTTTGGCTTATCTGACTGTGAAAATGAAAGTTTGAAAGAATCTGAGAAAAATGTTATCGCGTTTTTCAAAACTGAGCTTGACCAGATCACCCACGCAGATGATATGGAACGTGCTCACAGGCTCGGAACTTTTCGTGAAGGAAAGAACCGGCCGATTATTGTAAATTTCTGTAGGTTTAAAGCTAAAGAACTACTGTTGTCGTGCGGATCAAAGCAAAAGGGTAAACGATATGCTATTCGTGAGGATTTCAGTCCCGCTGTTAGACGCGCTCGCTCAAAACTGTACGAATATGCTCAAACCACAAACCTCTCATTCAAACTGCGTTTCGACAAACTACATATAGGCAACAAAATTTTTGTCTACGATAGCGGAGATGACATGGTGACGGAAATAAATAGATAGCTAAATGTCAACCACTGCTCAAAGTCTAAAGCTTCGTGCGCCAGTGCAAAATCTGATTCTTCTTGCAGCCTTCCGCTTAGTATTTTGCTAGTTAACTGCCGAAGTTTGAAAAATAAGGTAGACGAATTTGCTGCATTGCTTTCCTCTGTTCGACCACATGTTATTATCGGGACTGAATCTTGGCTTCATGAATCCGTTGCAGATATCGAAGTCTTTCCTTGTGGCTATGAAGTTTACCGGTGTGATAGAAACACACATGGTGGTGGTGTTTTTGTCCTTATTGATGAATGCCTTCAGAGTAATGAGTTACCTAGCTCTTTTGATAATTCTGAATCTGTGTGGTGCAGGATTAGACTTAACCATGGCAGTTACAACGCTATTGGGTCCTTTTACCGGCCTCCTGGTTCTTCTAATCCAGAATCATTTAATGAGTTATCAAGCTTTTTAACTACCATAAATAGTGATTATATACTTGGAGGAGACTTTAATATGCCTGCCGTTCACTGGAATAATGGGAAACCTGTTTTGGCTGATTCGACTACCTTATCTCTAGCTTTTTCAGAGTTTATTACAACTAATGACCTGACCCAATTCGTGACTGAGAGCACCAGACGAGGTCATGATAGTGAGAGTACCTTGGATTTGTTTTTTGCTAACTCTGAGTCATTGATTAAAGATGTAGTTGTCATGCCTGGTATCAGCGACCATGACAGTGTTGTGGCCGCGTGCTCTACCACTTCAGTCAGATCTGCCCACAAACAACCCAGGAAACAGTTTTCTTACGATCGAGGTGATCACACGTCAATTTCAAGAGAACTTTCTAGTTTCTACCCTCTTTTTTATGAAGTCATCCAGTCACTGGATATAGATGGAGCTTGGATTCGTTTCAGAGATAAACTAATGGCTTTAATTGAGCAACACATCCCTTCAAAAATTACTACACGTAGACGCCGGAATGATAAGCCATGGGTGGATAAGAAAATTCGGGCAATAATTAATAAGAAACGCCGTCTGTATGCCACATATATAAGAAATCACAAGCAGTCTGTTTTCCAGGAAATGCGCCAGATCAGCTACAAAATTGAGCAAGAAATAAAGGTAAATAAACATATTTATATTTCATCGCTTGATACAAGGTTAAGAGAAAATCCAAAAGAATTTTGGAAATTTGTTAAAATCAATAGTAAGTAGGTGACCTCTGTCCCTACTTTGTTAGTTGACGAGAAAACAGTGTCCGACGATTATGAGAAGGCCTGCTGTTTCAATTTTTATTTTCAATCCGTCTTTACTGCCGCATTCTCTGGTGAATTGCCTGAAACACAAGAAAAAGCCTACGAGGACATGCCCGCGGTTACTGTCACATATAACGGTGTCCTCAAGTTACTTTCTAGCCTAAAAAACAAATCAGCCAGTGGGCCTGATGCCATCCCGTCGCATGTATTGAAATCTTGCTCACAAGAAATTGCGCATTTCTTAGTAGCCTTGTTTAATAAATCACTATACAGCATTTCTTTACCTGCAGACTGGAAGGCAGCAAATGTCATCCCAGTCCACAAAAGTGGTCCCAAAAAGGCATTGCAAAACTACAGACCAATCTCTCTCACATGCATATGCTGCAAAACTATAGAACACATTATTTACAGCTCTGTGATGAAACATCTCCAAAACAATAATTTCTTCTCAAATGCTCAACACGGCTTCAGGCCTGGCTTGTCGTGCACGACTCAACTGGTAGAATTTTCTCATGATCTCTTTTATTATTTTGATCTTGGTTTTCAGGTAGACTGCATCTTTTTGGATTTCCGCAAAGCCTTTGATACCGTTCCTCATGCTTTATTGTTATATAAATTATCTTCTCTCTGTATACACCCTGAAGTAGTAGACTGGATTAGAGATTACTTATCTGGGCGAACTCAAAATGTTGTAATCAATGGTACTAATTCAACGAATGTCACCGTAACCTCTGGCGTGCCCCAAGGGTCTGTCTTGGGGCCTTTGCTATTTGCTATTTCTAGTCTTTATAAATGACATTGTTGAAGGGCTTGAATGTAAAGTGAGATTATATGCTGACGATTGTGCCATTTACAGGAATATACGAAATGACCTTGATGTGAGTAGTATACAGAGTGATCTGAACAAAATTGATTGTTGGTGCACTAAATGGGGCATGTCTTTGAACACTGCTAAATGTCAGTATGTGTCATATTCCCGTAAACGTCTTCCCGTGAGATCAGTCTATAATTTGGACGGGCTACCACTTGAAAAGGTCCAACATTACAAGTATCTAGGGGTCTATTGTTCAGAAAATTTCACATGGAACCGACACATAGAATATTTAACCTTAAAGTCATCTAGAACGCTAAATCTCAGACGAAATTTTTATAAAGCCCCCACAAAAGTAAAAGAACAGCTATACGTAACTAACGTCCGTCCACTACTCGAGTATGATTGTGCGGCATGAGACCCTCAAAGCTCTTACCTTGTGGAAAAACTTGAACGCATCCAAAACCGCGCTGCCAGGTTTGTTTCCGGCAACTATAACTTCCGTAGTAGCATCACATTAATTAAAGAAAACCTTAGATGGAAAACATTGGCTCACCGGAGACTAACCGCAAAATTATAACTTTTTTTTCCAAATATACTCTGATCTTACGGGAATAAACGAGAGCTTGTACATTCTACCTCCACATTTTATCTAAGAACGCCGCGACCATAAGCTGAAAGTTCTTGTAACGCGATGTCGAACTGATGTGTTCCGTAATTCCTTTTTTCCTCACACTTCTTCACTTTGGAATAGTCTTCCTAAGAGCATAGAACAATGTAAAACAGGTAAACATTTTCAGTCTTTCCTGGCGTCCAATTTGTCGTAGTAGCTTTCCACCCTTTTAAACCTGTTTCTCGCACTCACATTTTCAGTGTTGTTCTTTTTATTGTTAAACAAATGTGCTTTACTGTATACTTTCAGTATTGTAACATGCTCATTTTAGGTGCTTTTTTTACCGTTATTGCCCCCCCCCCCTGCTATAATGCCCGTGGGCGCTGCAGGTACTTGTATAAATAAATGTATAAATATATGACCTTAGATTAAAACCATTACCGAACCTGTTCAACGCAATTCTGCTAAAACGTTATCATACTTATCGCATAAATAGTGACCCTTTCCTTGAAACACTTGCAATGCTGACTCCAGTTGAAAAAACGTATGGCACACGAAGCAGTCAGATTTGGAAGATTCCCCATACCCGTACCAACTATGGCCGCCAAATGTTGATGTACATGCTACCACAAGCTCTTAATTCCTCTGTTAACAAGTCCAGCTAATCTATACAACAGTATATGTCCTCAAATCAAAATATTGTTAACACATGCAGTTCTGTACCACCAAATATTAGTCCTATTCTCTAAATGTACTTTCTAATATATAAAGCCGTCGTTATGTTTATAATGTATTTTTCTTGTTTTGTTGCGTTTTGTCCGCTGCTGTATTGCACTGCAAGCGGTGTGCTAGCCTTTGTCAAGCCATCGCAGGCTTTTTGCTAGCACCCTGCAGCATCACGAGTACTGTATAATCAGTGTTGATGCTAAATAAAATTATTTGTATTTGTATTTGTATTCAACAACTCTTGGTAATGCGGTCTTTCCTCGCTGTTTCTATGCTGGCAAATAAAAAAGTTGTTAGCAGAAAGTACTGAGCACATAACAATATATCAGAGTAGCCATGATTTCATGTCATGCTTGCATGAATAATGCGATTAAACATGCCAGTCGAGACAAAGTGGGTCTAGAAGGAGGCACATAGCACGTCTAGCTGCCAACCTTGACGCGCAACCAGACGGAGGCCGCATCGCGTCACGGCTACAGGAGGGAGAAAATTAATCCGGTTTTACGGTAAATGCGATAATGATTCCAAAGCCAATACCTGGCGAAGGGGACGTTTTTCAGCGCCTTCCGGGCCTCGTCACCGGAGTGGGTTTGTGTTTCACCTCTATACAAAAGCGAAATGCAAAAGCGTTCGCGTGGTGTTATATATAGATACACATAAAGTATATACATGGTTAGTCTTTGGGTGTGTGCTTGGTTCGGCCTTGATCTGGTGTCAAAATCCTTTAGTGAGAGCCGAATGAAACAATGTTATACATGCAATAGTTGAGGTTTTGCTCTAAACTGAAATTCCTGTGAAATTTTGTGTACCTGAAAAGCGCAGCAGGAAACATGCTCTAGTAACATTCGGAGCCTCACAGCTTCAGTTGGTTATGTTCCGATGAAAATAATCCTTAACCCCCCGCCCCTCCCCCACATCTTGCTCTAATCGTCCAACACTCATAAAAACATTTTGCTGATGCCTGTACAACCTTTTGCTAAGCCTGCATGTACTGTGGAGCCTGTCCCATGTATCGACAAAAACATATAATAGACTGATTGCTATATGAAATTTCAGCTTTCATTATTTACTGAAACAGGCAATAAAACTCGGTGTTAAAAAATTGCCTAACAACAAATAAACCCGAAAATTTCTGTCTTATTTCTGTAAACGTTGGAACCGGCTCGGTAGGGTCAAGACGGTTAGAATCGAAACGGAATGTGCCTGCGGAGATGAAACCAAGCCCGATCCCGAGCAGATCCCAGCAATAGAATGCGCTCATGATGTCGGTGATTTGGCGTCAGCTGACGAATTGCGCAAGCTATTCTACTTCTTGTTTCCCACTGACTCTGCTGGCGCCATTCACAGGGACTTTGGTGGACCGCTGGCATGGTTCAGCGAACGTCCGGAAGGCGTGATTCTAACGGCTGCAACAGCTTCTTCCGTTCGAATTTAAGTGCACTACACTGACCTCACACGTGCATACCCAGCAGACGTCTCCACTATATTATTGTTGACGTTGGTCCACGACAACATGATATGTTTATAGCTCATTCTAATCGCGTACAAGTCTAATGTCATCTATATCTCTCGCAGACACTTTCATCTCGTGTTGGTAGTCGTTTCTTGTGCTTAGTTATAGTTATACCAGCAGGTCCATCTAATGAGCCGGGGTCTAGTCAGCGCATACATAAGGTAGGAAGATTGTTTTCTATTCTCGCGTTTCGCTTGAGGCTTTATAGGGTGCGCGAACAGCGGATTTTCTTTTGTGTTGCCTCGTGTTTTCTCTGCGCTGGAAAACACCCGCTGCAAACTGAACGGAATCTCGGCCCATTTACGCCGCCGCCATAGATCTACAAAACTATTAATTTGGAAAAACTTTTTTATGAAAAAACATATTTGCACATTAGAAAAAGTAATTTGAAAAAATATATTATTAATTGTTGGAATCACCAAGAAATAAAATAATACATTTAAGAACTCCATTGAATACCAATCCACCTCACCATGTAAATATTACAGGTTATAGACAGAGTTATACCGTCACTTGCCTTTTCCAACATATATTACATAAAATAGCGAATTTAATCCATTGTAAGCAGTTATAAGCCTGTTAACAAACAAAAGACAATTTTTAAGCACTGAGATGGGGGCTGATTACGCATGAGATAAAACGTAACTACATTCTGCAGTTGTTTACATTTCATCCTAAACAATTACATTAAATGCACCTAACTAACCGCAAGTCATAATATGTAGTTTTATGAACTTTGCAGACACCTTGATATTCCTCTAAAGCAGCGAAGTGGAAAATTGAGATGTCATAATGACGATACTTTCAATGAGCCATTGCAGTCTACAGTAACGGCAGCTTTTATTAAAGCTCAAAAGAAGCAGTTAAAGTCAATATATGACGGGGCGCATTTCGTGTGGCGTTCAAGGTAACTGAGGAAATTCCGAGGGGTGGGATATTGAACCCAGTAGTACGAATAGGCAGACTTTGCCATACTATCTGTAAAACAAACTTTCGTCATTGTCATACGCGTACATAATATTCCAGAACGATGTTCTGAAGAGCCCTTTAGTAAGGTTGAATAAAATATTTAAGTTTAGGTTTAAAGTACAACTAATTGCTGAAGCAAGTGCACCTCCTTAGGATCCACTGTTTTAATTGAGCTTACCGACAGAAACTGGGTTCATTGTGTTGACAATTCTTCTGTTTTGTTGTCAAAAAAGGCAAAAACATTTGGTGGACTAAAATCTGAGGATTCATAACGAACGAAACATTCATTGCATAAAGGCGTGGATTGCTTCTTTCGAGGTTAAGCATATACGAGAGCTTAGCAGTTCACAAACAGCTCTCAATAATAGAACTTCAAGAACTCAGTCTCTAAGGCCAATCAACAAGGAACAGTTTTGTAAGTTCAGGCTATTTTCTCGAGCTCGAACATTTCCTATTTCTGGTTAACAAAATCAACCAAGCGTGGTCATCCAAGAACAAAGACTATGCTCCAGGTCAATCAATTAGTCAATCAATCAATCAATCAATCACGTCTTTATTTCCTTTGAAAAGGAGGAGTACGGGACTAAAAGCTCGGAGAGCTTGACGAGGTCCCGACCCTTTACAAGTCAGCAAACAGCAAGATGACGGCCAGTCATAGATCAAATTTACAAAAATAGACAAGTAGCAAAGAGCATGGAACAACACACACTGCAAGTGGCAAACACACGAAAAACAAATCAAGGAAAATGCCGGCACAAATAATTTTAACAATAAAATAGAAGCTGTCGATTAGAATGCGAACAAAATGGAATCCATTATTTTAGTCCTGCAAAAAAGCAAGTTGGCAAAAACATTTGATGATACCCTTTTGGTGACAGGTAGGATCAAACTCCTGCCGGTTTAGTAAGTTTAGCAGCGAGGGTAGCGTGTAAGATAAAGATTGTTGATCATAACATGCTCTAGGTGTGGGCACAAGCCACATTTCTTTATATCTGGTCTGACGATCGCTTGCGTTCACCTGTAATTTTGCAAGACGCATTGCATAATCCTTGTGAAACTTAACAAAATCTTTATAACGTAGCATCAACCTATAATTGTACAAGCAAAATACAGGAAGAATATCATATTTTGGAAAAGAAAAAGGTTTCGTGGAGAAAGTGTAGTGAACATCAGCAATATAACGCACGGCTCTTTTCTGCAGCAAATATAGCCTGCGCAAATTTGTCACACCAGTTGTGCCCCACACCATTATTCAGTACTGCATGAGCGATAACACTAAAGCAATGTAAAGAATGATTTTCACTTTGGCAGGGAGAATGCGCCGCACACGAGCAATGGCACCGGTGGCAGATGACAACTTCGATTGGAGATAGTCAATGTGTTCATTCCAGGCAAGATTCTCTGAAAAATGTACTCCAAGACTATTTACAGAGTCCACCATCTCTAACGGTTGGGAGCCAAGAAACAGACTCATCTGTTCTGTCATCACTTTACCTCTAGGCATGACCTTTGTTTTAATGGGGTTTATTTTCAAACAATTTACCTCAGCCCAGGCCTTTAAATCAGCTAGTGTCTTGTTAGCCTTACTTTCAATATCTTTGTACAAACTGCCAGTAATAAAGACTGTGGTATCATCTGCGTACGAAATAACGGAAGAATTATCTGTGCAATGTACAATTTCATTTACATACATCAAACATAAAAGTGGCCCTAAAATGCTTCCTTGCGATACACCCACAATAACCGGCTTCATTGCGGAAGTGGAATTATTGGCATCTACAAATTACATTCTAAAAGAAAGATAAGATTTAAAAAGCGTATGGGCTGTTCCACGCATACCATAATTTTCTAATTTGTTGAGAAGGATAGAATGGTTAATCAAATCAAATGCCTTGGAGAAATCGATGTAAATACCTAGTGCCATGTGTTTGCGACTGAATGCATCTATGATAATTTCTCTTTGAGTGAGGAGGGCTGTTTCGGTAGAACGGTGCTTTCTAAAACCATGTTGAAAGTCATGGAACAGGCTGGGGAGATCAAAAAATGATAGTAATCTATCGTGCACTATTTTCTCGATACCTTTTGAAAATACCGGTATGATTGAAATAGGTCTATAATTAGTTAGGCAAGTCTTATCACCGTGTTTATAGATGGGAACAACGCGGGCAATCTGCATTTTCTTGGGAAATATACCTGTAGACAATATTATGTTCTAAATATGAGCAAGAACAGGGCTGATAATATCGATCACGTACTTTATAGGGCGAATTTGGGTACCGTCGGCATCCAGTGACTTGCTCTTTTTTGTGCTACTGATACAGAAAAAAACTTCTGGAGAACTTGTTGGAGCAAGGAAAAGCGATGCCGCATTTCTATTTACTGGCAGAAACTGCGAGCAGTTGTTCAGGCTGAGCTCGTCATACTGGTCGGGTTTCATGGTGCAAACTTGTGGAATTGCATTTCCGGAAAGTTGCTTTCCATCATGGTACAAAATATCTGGAATAGCTGAATTGGAGGTGGAATGCAGCAGTGCATTCAATTTGCGCCAGATTACATCACTTCTTTGATTGTCAGGGTCACTAAATATACCTAAAAAATAAGAATCGTTTGCTGCCCTAAGCTTATTTTTCAGACTGTTCCTAAATTTTTTTATACTCCGCGAGCAGTGCTCCATCTCGAGTTTTCACAAATTGTGCATACAGGGCATGTTTTTGTTCAATCATGTCAAGAAGCTGGGTAGTTAGCCAAGGTTTCCGCGCCTTAGTTGTCGTTGCAAGTTTCTTCAGTGGGAAATGTGCATTATATAAAGCTTTGAAAATATTTATAAAAGCTGAATAGGCAGAGTCACTGTCTTGTGCAACATAAACGCTTTCCCAAGTTTGTTGGATGACTGCGTGGCGAAAAGCCTCAAGATGTGATGAAGTAACAGAATAAACCGGCTTCTTAGTTTTCCGAGTTACATGAGGGTTTCTTTTAACTATCAGAATTATACCCAGATGGTCACTAATGTCAGTGTATACAACATCAGCCTCTAAAGAATCGATATTAATGTTTGAAATGAACACATCTAATAAAGAGGCGCCATCAACAGTCACGCGCGTTGCAGTAGATATGGTGTTTAAGAAACCTGAACTTGTAATTAGGGACTGGAAATCTTTCTGTAGCTGAGATGATGATAGAATGTTTATATTGACATCGCGTCCTAAAACAAGATTCATTTTCTCTTCCGTTACATAAGTGAAGAGTTTTTCAAGGAAAGCAAGAAAGCGGGTTGCATCACCTGACGGCGGTTTGTACACGACAGAGAACACATTTGTGCGGCTTTGCAATGTTAGCACCTCATAATCAGGAGTTGTATCAGTGAAATAGTGGACAGGTTCAGCAACAATATATTCTTTGAGCATAAGCGCTACGCCGCCCCCTCGCTTATCTCGACGACTATAGAAGAAGGATTGATAACCGGAAAGCTGAAACGCATGCGATGTGGGCGTTAGCCAAGTTTCGGTTAACATTATGACAGTAATAGGTATTCCGAAACTGTGGATTAACATTTCCAAATCATCATTCTTATTTGCTAGAGATCTTACATTTTGATGGAAAAAAAGTCATTTCTAGCTTTTTGTCTGATACAAGTTGTTTTAGTTCAGAAGGCACATAACCCATATATTAAAATAGGGAATTGCAACAAACCTGTTCACATCTGTTACTTCTACGTAATCTTTTGCAGATCGCCAAGATGCGCAATAGAAACAATTGGGCTGCCTTCAGATTTTCGGGTAAAGATCTTGCCATTTCGATACCACGCACATTTCCAGCCAAGTGCCTTCTTTTTGCCGTTGGCAGCCCCGAACAAAAGCTTCATGGCTTGACTTAAGTGCTCTTTAATGTAAACCGAAGTGCTTGGCTGCATTTCTATGTCGATGTCCTCGGTTGTAAGTCGTTGTTTTCTGGCTTTATCCAGAAAACAGTCACGCTTTGCCCTGTGTTTGAACTGTACCACAATGTTAGGGCTTTGGTCGTTGCCTGCAGTCCTAACCCGGTGGCAAGCTTCAACATCGTCATCCTCAAAGGGTATATCAAGTGCCGATGCAAGTTTTCTTGTTATTTCGAGAGTGCTTTCCTTTGGTCCTAGCGGTACACGTTTGATTTCTACATTAGAACACCTAGTATGCTGTTCCTTTTACAAAAGTCTTACTTCATGATCTTTGAGTTGTAAAACCAGGGCATCTCGGTCCTTTTTGAGAGCGATTACTGTGTTCTTTAGCTCTAAGTTCTCATTTTCCAACTTACTGACCGACGTTTTCATTTCCTCGTAATTCTCGTTCGCAAGTTCCAAGAACCCCCTCATTTCTCTGATTTCTTTTCTTATGTCTCTTTCAAGGCATTCACACAGTTCTTATATTCATTCTTCAGTTCACGTTTAAGTTCTTCGAACAATTTCGTAAACTCTTGCTTGCCTGACATTGCCAACAAAAAAGAAAAGTGAACGTGATGGCAAGCGAAAGAAGTTTGGAATCACGAAAATACAATAGGATGAACGTTTGTGAAACACAAATGAGGCAGCAGCAGCTACGGCAGAATGCCCTTGTAGTGTACGAAACAAGTATTTGAAAAATTACGAACCTGCGTAGGCGAAAGGAGCGGCTCAATATGCGTGCATGCGGCCGCAACTGCTGCTGCCAACTGATGTGAAGGTGCTTCCTGCTGGGCTTTTAACCGTGAGGCTTGGGATTCCGCGCAGGAGCGTTGCTGAGATGCTGCAGACAACTTGATGCTTTAGGGCTCAGGTGATAAGCGGTGCAGCCAGGGTCGATCCGAAGATTTTCTTGCCGGAAGCTTCATGCAGCTGTACTGTTTCCTGCGTAGGCGAAAGGAACGGCTCAATATGCGTCTGCATCCTCGATATCTTGTTCAGCGGCTTGGCGAGGGAGGCCAACGACGTTCTTTCTCAGGGTCTCGGGCGTTCCTGTCGGCACCGCGAAACGTTACGCTAGCCGGCGCTATGAGAAACGCCGATGCAGCCGCCACCTGATGCTTCCTGTTGTTGCTGCTGCCGCGCATTCTTCCGTCAGCCTGGCAGCGTTTACCTAGCATCCTAGGTGAACGGGCGGGAGCCGTTGTAACGCGTGTAAAGAACCCGGTGATATGCAAAGAAATAAATCGACTCAAAAGCAAGCACACCGCTTGGGTGGCGCAGTAATTGCGGCGCTCAACTACTCCACCCAACATTGCTGAATCGAATCCCGGTTCCTCGGTGGCAGCTTTTCAACGGCGGCGAGATGCAATGTGCCCGTGTGCCGTGCGATTTCAGTGCACGTTAAAGGTCCTCGGGTGGACAAAATTGCTGCAGACCTTCATTACTACGTCTATCATAGCCCGAGTCTTCTTTGGGCGTTAAAAGTACCTCACAAACGCCACAAACAAATCAAAAGCAAGTTTGTCTGACTTGCTGTTCCGGCAGAGTTTCCCGTGAACTCTCCATTGGCTGTATTATAAACAGGCAGACATATCAAATATTGACACAAAAGAGCAAACTTCAAGACAAGTGACCATGCCTCGCCTGGCTTTGCTGCACATCCGCAACACACTTCTCTGTGACTCAAATATTCGCCCCTGCGTCTTCCACTGAAGGCGCTTGGAAAGCTAATAGGGCTCTTCTGAAAGTAGCCGCTAACAAGAGTTGCAGTATCGAAAGGCTGTGAAATTTAGAACAGCAAATCAAACATGCAATGAATGATATGCCGAATACGAATAAAACACATGGGCTTTGCTTCATGAAACTTGAAATATAGCAACTAAAATTGCTCACAGCATGGAAGGAAAGGCGAAATACACTGTTGCCCTTAAGCTCCACGGCAACCCGGTTGGCGATGAGGGTATCTCAGGCCGAATGGCGATGCTTTTTCAGGTGAAAGTCTCATTCAATGCATTGCGTAAACATATGAGAAACAACATATACGGACTAAACAAAATGGTCTGACACAAAAAATAAAATATATTTTTCGCAGGTTGTTGCTGCTGATACTATACGCCCGGTGCAAAGCGACGGCCACGCCACTGGTGGCGGAGTTGAAAGTAAATCCGGGAGCGGAGCCGGCCGCATCATCTGCTAGCCATGTGTTTCTAGCGGTCCTCGCGTCATGAATTCGTTTTCCTGCGGCGCTTGCATCGTTGTATAAACATCATCCGCTGCCTAATGCAATGTGACACAAGCTATAAAAATGTGCTGTAGATTGTATTTATTCGTCCCAGCTCGGCTAGCAATACTACCTACAGCGTATTGTGCGAGTTTGCTTCGCGTTACCAAATCGCTTGGCATTCTTCTCTCATATTTGGGTATGATAGCTCTTCAAATCATATCGGCGCATCATTGTCAATTTTCTGAAGATCGCTGTTATTCGCGTTTAGGTACAGGAAAAATAATATATGTTGGATACTGAGTAAACCTTTAACAGTTCATTTACTTAGTGCAGTGCTGCATATTTTATTGCCTTTATTTTTGAAGCCATTCTTAGGTCCTGAGTGTAAAGGCGGATATGATGAGTGTCAAGTGCGAAATTCAATTAATAAAACATGATGCTGCCAACGCATGGCATATGCATTTAATGTCTTATAAGTGGTGTTTGTTAAGAGCAGCATCTCTAAATATTTTGTCCTTTTACCTAAGCGCATAAGCATTAAAAAGCGCAGAATGTGAGCGCTCGCTTTGTCGCGTTTGAGCAATTTTCGTCTGCATACACTACAAAATGTGCTATCGCCGCGGTCCAATTCGTCGTTACGGCTAAGCCCATCTTACCCATTTTATTCATCCTATCGAACAACTAAAAAAAAAAAAAAACTTTTGAAAACACGAGGAACGCAGTACCAACAAAAGCCTTACCGGGCTTGAACCAACTAAAAATAAATAAAAAGAAACAAACCCCTTGATAAAAAAAATAAAGGAAACTGCGGGAAAAAAATAATAATATTAACAATATAAAAACAAAACGAGGTCCGAGTTGCAAAATGATATACGCTGGCCTAAAGAAGAAAGCAAAAGTCCAAAAGGTAGTATCTACACCTGAAAGCAAGACAAAAGCAGGAAACAATACCGGAAAAGCGAATAAGAGCAGCAAAACAACGGATATACGAATTGCCGGCAGAACCCGCAAGGCTAATCTCACCTGTAGTCATCAACAACCTCAACGGATTTACCGAAAATGACAAAATGCGGTGAAAGACACAGGCCTACAGAACACAAAAACATAGGAAAAAACAGAGACTGGAGCAAAACAGTAAGCACGATAGTCTATAACAAATAGAAATTTAATAGAAATAAAATAGGGTGAAAAATCGAGCTTGGCAGTCACCTACGGCATTGTAATGGTAGGTTCACAAAAATCCCCAAAGAGAGAAAAAAACTATAATAAGGAACCGAATAATGAAGCAGAAAAACAAAAGCAGAGAAAGTGCTCATAAACCCAACACAAGCGAAAGAGGAAAAGAAAGGTATAGCCTAGACAAAACAGAAGAAAAAGAAAAATGTTAGGGAACATAGTGTGATGCAAAAGACGGCCGTCACTGCACGAGGTTATATATAAGGCTCGGTAAGAGAAGTGCTGGAAGAAGATGCCTAAAACAAACTTACCACACCACTATACCGCACAGGCATGACAACAGCAGCATAAGAGTCAAAACGTATCACAGGACCAAATAGTCAACAAAAAAGGAAAAAATACTTCTTTTCATAGAAGCATACATGATGCCCATGGAGACCTGACTATCGTGAGGGATGCTTTAAACATCGGAGCGCTTATTTAAGCGTCGCCTATTAATATCAGAACGCGATTGCGTTGTCGGACAGCGTTCGCAAGGCAATTTGCACATACTATCAGTCCATCTGGACTAAGATAGGAGTGGGTTTGACATCAAAATTTATAAACGCAGGCCAGTACGATAAAACAGCAAGTACAGTCAATAAAACACAGTTCATAAAATACAGTCAATGTAATGTACAAATTATGTGCACTCCTGCGTTAAATATTTGCATATAAGGGTAGCAAATTGCTCTCGGGATTGAGCATTCACAACGTGGTTAGGAAGGCTGTTCCAGTCGGATGATGTGGCAGGAAAAAAAGTATTTAAAACAGTCCTTAAAAAATTTTTCTACCTGGACGTGTTTATTATGCTTATTACGAATGACGCGCGTCTTTGCTTCGTTTATGTATTGTTCTTTCTTAACCAGGACTAAACCATTTATTACACAATAAAACAAAGTTAGTCTTTTTTCTTTTCGTCTGTGGGAAAGAAGAGACACATCGGCTTGAGCATAAAGAGGGGTCACTGAATCCAATCGTCGATACCGGGAGAAAATGAACCGTAGTGCCCGTCTCTGTATCTGCTCAAGCTTAGAGACAGACTTTTTGTGATATGGGTCTCATATTTCGCATGCGTAATCAAGTAAAGGCCGTACAAACATCTTGTACGCTGTCAGTTTTGTGTCCGTAGAAGCCTGTTTTAGGACGCGTCTAATGTAGCCTAATCGCTTGTTTCCCTTCGCGACAATGTTGTCAATATGTTTTGCCCAGCTGAGATTTGAAGTGATGGTCACGCCGAGGTACTTGTATTCATTTACTCTGGAAAGCGGGCTACCTTACAAGCTATACACATAGTTCAGGGGCTCAAGCTTGTAATTGTCATGCAAACTGTCTTCTGTGGGTTCAGTGACATCTGCTATTCCGTGCACCAATTATCGATTTGGAGTAGATAATCATTAAGCTGAATTTGGTCATTAACGGATCTGATTTCATGGTAGATAATACAATCGTCTGCGAATAGCCTCGCTTCTACTGGTGAATCCCGGATCATGTCATTAATGTATATCAGAAATAAGAGGGGGCCAAGAACTGAATCTGGGGTACACCTGATCTAACTTCGCAACAATCGGACCTCTTATCCCCAATGACAACATACTGTATGCGACCTCTTAGGAAGTCCTCTACCCATCGAACTACACAGTTATGTCCCAAAACAGTTTTTACCTTAATTAGAAGCTTTCTGTGGTTAACCTTGTCGAAGGCTTTCTTGAAGTCTAAGAATATAACATCCATCTGGCCCCTGCAATCAACCACTTTACAAAAATCATGACAACATTCCAATAGTTGTGTCACTGTTGACAAGCCCTCCCGAAAGCCATGTTGGTATTCACTAAAAAAATCATTGCGCGTTAAGTGCTGGCGAATATGTTTTGATACAATATGCTCTAAAAGCTTACAGCACACTGATGTTAGTGCTATTGGCCTGAAATTTGAAACGTTAGCAGCGTCACCATCCTTAAAAACTTGGGTAACCTTACCAATCTTCCAATCATCAGGAAGCATACCTGTGGCTAAAGATTTCTTCAAAATTACGAAGAGATACCTGGCCGTCTATTCAGTGTACCTCCTTAAAAATAAATTCGGTATTTCATCCGGGCCTGCAGCCTTTGAAGTGTCTAGCTTCAGCAGTGAAGCCAGAATTCCCTCGTATGACACTTGCAATTCGTCTAATTCGGGTAAATTGTTATGCGACGTAAACTGTGTCGGTTCTCCGTCATCCGAAGTAAAAACACTTGCAAAGAACCCATTGAAAGCCTCCGCAATTTTAGCCTTATCCTCAGTGAGACCCTGATGCGTGTTCATTTTTGTTATTGGTGTCTTGATTGCCGACAAGTGTCTCCAAAACGTTTGGGGGGATTCACGAAGATATTTACTCATTGTGATGTTGTAAAACTTATGTTTCGATTCTTTAATCATTAATTTCAACCTTTCACTTAATGTCGTTAAGTCCTCACGTAACACCGGGTTCACTGATCGCCGCAACCTTGCTTTACGTCTGGACACTTTTCTTTTTAGTTGAAGAATTTCTCTCGTAATCCACGGATTGTGGATACGTTTTTTCTTAAATTTCAAGGGTACATATTGTGTTATACATTTGTGAACAGTTCCTCTGAAAGTTAGCCATAGTTCATTTATGTGTGCGGACTCATCGTGGCTTAATTTGTCAAAGTAGTCATAACCGTAGCTTAATTCGTCAAGTATGGTAGTGTCATCAGCTCTATTGAAATCTCTGAGTATGTCAGGTGTTTTTGCGTACACGAGAATGGACCCAACTGCAAAGTTACACTAACTGAGGAATGATCCGAGATTCCTGGTAGAATGGCAACTTTGTGCAGCCATGATGAGACACTGTATGTTATGAAGACTAGATCCAGAACCGATCCACCATCACCGTGAACACGAGTAAGCTCCCTTTCTACCTGTGTCAGCCCGTGGGAAAAACACATGTCAATAGCAGCTATCCCAGCTTCATTCTCCCGTGAACCCGGTTCCATTTCATCCCACTTTACATCCGGAAGGTTAAAATCTCCAGCAACAACATGTTTGTGCTGTGCGCGCAGGTCATAAAGAAAATCGTTTAGCTTATTAATACCGTTTGAACCGGACCCAGGTGCACGATACACAGCCGCTACAAACAGCTCTTTTGTTCCTAAAAAGATTTTACACCATAATGTTTCAATGTCGGTCATTTTGCAAATGAATGTGTAATTAATAGACCTTTTAATGAAAATAGCTACCCCGCCCCCTCTGCTGCCACGGTCGTTCCTAAGCACGTTGTAACCAGGCGGGCATATTTCAGAGTCACGTACATCATCGTGCAACCAGGTCTCGGCCATGGCAACAACATCAGAGTCATGCTCAATCACCACATGTTCGCAATCAACACACTTGTTTACAAGGCTACGAGCGTTAAGATTCAGGAACCTGAACACTCCGTCATGCGCAAGTCAATCCCCTGCGTGGTCGTGAGCCACTGGCGCTTTATCAGATAGCTGTTCTTTCACACGACAGCGCCGGTTTGTCGCTTCGTCCCACGCGTAAGTTACACCATTTATCTTAATCTTGTCGAAAACAAGTGTAACTTTTTTTCCACTTTTCCTATCGTTTACTGCGCTGCTAAAAAGACGTTGTCGTCTTCTTCTTACTTCGTATGAAAAGTCTTCGTCAATAAAGATCTTTGTTCCTTGCAGTCTGGTCCGGTAGCGCAGTATTTCTTTCTTTTCGTTATAATTTCCAAGCCGCACAATGACTGGTCTCGAGCTTCCCGTAGAAGGCTTTCCAATTCTAAGTACCCGTTCTGCACTCGTCACTTCTACGTTAAGTTTTTGCGTGAAGACTCCCGCAATCACTTTCTGCTTCAATTGTTCCTCGGTTTCATTTTGTACCTCAAGAATGCCCCGGATCACCAAGTTCTTACTGCGGCTGCGATTTTCAATGTCATCAAGCTTTTTTAATACGCCCCGAACACTGGAGCTCAAATCTACAATTTCATGTTCAGCCTGCTCAATCCTTTTGCATCCTTCTGAGGTCTTCGAAAGCCCCATTTCTAGGTCAACGAGCTTTTGCTTCAATTCAGCTATACCCTCTTTAATTTCATGCTGCCCGTCCAAAAGCATCTGCATCATACCTATTATGTCACTGTCAGGACCTGGATTTGCCTCAATATCCCCGCAACACTTCAGCAACAGTGCCATTGTGTCCCAAATGTCAGCAATAATTACACAAAGTGCCTGTGGGCTTGGCAGCACAAGTAGACCACGACAGTCGTCTCTGATAGTAGATATAAAACGCTTTTCACCAACCTGTGCGAACAACAGAAGAGGGTTGGTCATTGTCGTTGTCAAACCGGTGCCGCCAAGCACACTCAGTAAGTCGTAAGTAAGTAAGCCACTCAGTAAGCCACTCAGTAAGTCGACCTTTGCTAAGATTGAAGCTGTGGGAATTCAACATTTCCCTCGCCCGCACGACGCGGCGAACACCCTCTCTCTCTCTCGGGGAGCCCTCATCTTTCCCCTTCTGGCCTCCTTCCTCCGGTGCTGTGGCGGAGAGCGCGGGGATGAGAGAACGGCCCCTCCACCCCCTGCCCTCTCATCTTGGCGGACAGCAGCTTCACCCGGGGAGACGACGCCGCGACGCCGTAGCGCGCGGATGCTGCTATGACACCGAGGAAGAACCATTGGGCGTTCCCAATAAACAACTTGGCCCGCTGGCTATGTTTGCCTCGGTGTGTCGTTCTTCACTGCCACGGCTGTGGTCAGAGCTAGCGGTGTGGCCTCGCTTCTCAGAGCGGAGCCGCAGCCCCGTGAGAATCCCCACAAAATGGCGCACCAACGTGGGGCCTCACTGGCAGTCCAGTTGGGGAGGCTAGCTCACGAAGAATGGTGAAATTCCACGCAGTGTGTCGTCCGAAGTCGGCTGGGCGATCCTGGCCGGTATGCGAAGCCTAGCCCAATGGCAGGGGCTTCCAACCGCTATAGCGATACGCCTCAAGTTAAATCGCTGGTGTGGTCCGCCGAACGAGTCATTCTCAAGGATATCCTGAGCTACTCGTCAAGCTACTGCCAGTTGCCTACGCTACCCCAGTTAAATATCAGGTTCTTTCTTCTTCTTTTCTTCAAATTCTCATTCCTCTCCCGATTAACCTGGACCAATCACTCTAATTGCAGAATACAGAATTTATATACACTATGTACACCATTGCAGCACAACTTCACTTCAGTCAGGGTGCGGCCTCTCGTCAAGGCACCCGAAACAAGTCTCTCTTTTCCCGCGTCGATCGGACTCCTCGGAGCTTCTCCCCCTCTCCGGGTTCTCCTCTTCCCCCTCGTCCGGCGTCAGCGTAGCAGCAGTTTCAAGCTCTCCTCCGAATTCCTGGAAAACCAACTCGCTGGCACGGCTGGGGGTGGTTGAGCGAGGATCGGGTGTCCTCTCGGGAGCGGCGCTTTTCTTCGGCCGACATCGCCGGCCGGCCCTGCGGCGCCAGCCCGCAGACTTCCTCCCAAGTTCGGGTCTTTCACAGGGAGGCGTCATCCACGGCCGCTTCGCTTGCACACACGCAGGCACATACACACAAACGCCAACACACATACGTCGCAGTCATTGCATTTGTTCGTTCTTTCTGCCCAAGATCGGGGCGCGCGCACTTGACACCTCCACCGCCACTGTGATGCGTGACTTCTTGGAACGCGTCACATCTCACACAACACTAGTGCGCGGCTGATGTCCGTGATCCCCCTCTGGCGCACCATGACAACAACAGCTAAACTTAAAACTTTAAGCACAAGGGCCCTCGCTCCCTCTGAGCAATGGAGCTGGTGTACACGCGTCGGCAGCGCGTCAGGCCAGGAGGCGCGGGATACCTCCGACCCCCTGCGGCGGAGGGCGGTCAGTCGGTTCCGTGTCGCCCATACGCACCATCTCCAAAGTTGCGTCCCCTCTCGCAATTTGGTCTTTTCGCGTCCTGAAGTTTGTCCACGCACCGGAATTCATGCGTCGCTTGCAAAATCTCTGATTGAATCTTCTTTCGCATTTGTTGCTTTCTGTAGAACGGAATTTGCGTTTCTTCCCTTGACGAAAATCTCTGTCACCCTTGCGACCGGTCCGCGCGCAATCATTCGAGGCCTGCCCCATCTTTGGCCGGCGCGACTGCCGTGGTGCCTGCGGCTCACGCGGATGACCCGTGATTTCGTCTCCCTGGTCAGGCAAATTTCCTGCGGTCGCCTCATCGCAAACGCACGCACTCGCACGATCATCTATCTCCTTCGACGCATCGCTGACAGTTAGCTCATGCATGAGCTCCTTGCAATCTGCAACCCTTTCATTCAAGCAGTTCTTTCTGTCGGCATTGTCGCTACCTTCCTGCTTTGCTGCGATGACCGCTACAGTTGCTTCTGCCTCCTCACACCTCTCACCGTTGTCACAATCCGCATCCCGAGCTGTCATTCCTACGCGCCCCGCGGGTGTCGCTTCTACCCTCTCCGGATTTGTGACATTCTCAACAGCATCTCCCTCGGATGCAGGCGTGCTGTTCTGAGCATCGAGAAGCGCAGTGTCAACCGTGTTTACGTCTGTTTCTTTTGTTTCTCCAGAACGCACCTCAAACACCTCAGCAACTGCCTCCTCCTTCTCAACCTCGGCCTCATTGCCGCCTCCCGACTCTGCCAGTCTGCGGTCCAAACTTTCCGCTCTCTGACCACCTTCGAGACACTCCGCGATGCCCGTCCCTCTGTCTGGACTCACCGCTTGTTTCTTGCCGGCCGCCGCTGCCCTGACAGATTCCCCGTACTGCAATTTCGCTGCTGCCAATTTCATTTCTGCAATTTTTAGTTTCAATTTTAACCGCGCCATCTCGTCCGCAAACGACAACCCCGAGCCTCCGCTGACGCCCCCTACCTCTGCGCCCGCCACCAGCTCCATCTGCCCATCTCCAGCCCCCGGCCCCATCCTTCCCTGCTACGGTCCCGCAAACTATGCCCCACAGTTGTCATAGTGCGCCGCGGAAGAGGGACCTACAAGACACCAACCTGTGTCGTGCTCCGAAGATGGCTTGGCCCGCTGGTCAGCGCCCGAGGTTCATGGCTCAGCCCTGGCTCCTTTGTTGTCTTGCCTCCGTCGATCCGATGGCCGGTCCGCTTCAAATCGGAAGATCCTGTCGACTGCGCCAGTTAAATATCAGGTTCTTTCTTCTTCTTTTCTTCAAATTCTCATTCCTCTCCCGATTAACCTGGACCAATCACTCTAATTGCAGAATACAGAATTTATTTACACTATGTACACCATTGCAGCACAACTTCACTTCAGTCAGGGTGCGGCCTCTCGTCACGGCACCCGAAACAAGTCTCTCTTTTCCCGCGTCGATCGGACTCCTCGGAGCTTCTCCCCCTCTCCGGGTTCTCCTCTTCCCCCTCGTCCGGCGTCAGCGTAGCAGCAGTTTCAAGCTCTCCTCCGAATTCCTGGAAAACCAACTCGCTGGCACGGCTGGGGGTGGTTGAGCGAGGATCGGGTGTCCTCTCGGGAGCGGCGCTTTTCTTCGGCCGACATCGCCGGCCAGCCCTGCGGCGCCAGCCCGCAGACTTCCTCCCAAGTTCGGGTCTTTCACAGGGAGGCGTCATCCACGGCCGCTTCGCTTGCACACACGCAGGCACATACACACAAACGTCAACACACATACGTCGCAGTCATTGCATTTGTTCGTTCTTTCTGCCCAAGATCGGGGCGCGCGCACTTGACAACCCCCTTACACCCGCTCGGGAAAGCCGGCCCGTTGGTCCAGCTCACGATAAGTGCCCATTTGCCTACCTCCATCCAGAACTGCCGATGCGGTAAGTCCGTTTTGCCCGTTGGCTCAAAACCGCGCTGTCTGTACAGCGGAGAATGCGGGTGAGAGCGCTGCCGAAGCGCGCCGAGCACAGGTTCAAAGTTCACCGGCTCAGGAGAGTCGAGAGCCAAGTGTACTGGAGCGGCGTCGCATGGATATGCGGTGAGGTCACTCGCATTCGGCAGGTCAGTTCACGAGCAGCCAAATGCCGTTCGGAAAGGAAGCGTGAATTATAGCCGCCTGTGCGATGTCACTAGGAGCCGTAGTACACCAAATTTGCGGAAGGAGGTCGCAGCGGGGAGCGCCCTATTGCGGAAACCTCCAAAGCACGTGCATCTCGTAAGGGTGGGGACACCCACTTGAGCTTGCCTTCAGCAGTTAAGAGCTGTCAGGGGTTAGTAGGAAGGCTCATTATTTTTTTTGTCGTACGAGGGTCGCTAGTCTTATTGAAGAGACAGAACCCCGCGACGATGCAGGCCAAATTGCGCTGTGAAGCCACTTGTACTGTGGTTGGCGCTAGTTAACTCTAGTGTAGCTGGTATTGCTACGAGTGAGTTGGAGACTTCCTGCTGGTCTATGATTAAGCTTTGCTACATACGTGCTATGCAGTGACGCCTCAAATGAGGGCAGAAAAGCCGTTATTCGCAAAGGAGCGAGCGCCGATATCGGAATATAGAGTCGCATTTGGGTGAATATGCGCAATCGCATAACTACCGGAATGTGCACTGGCACGCTCTTTCCTTAGCTCTGCGCATGAACGCAAAGGTCGAGACCAATGTCGACGACTACGCAATGTGATTGCGCGAGATTACGGCCAATGCCAATGGAAAGGCGAACCGCTGCCGCGGTAAGAACATTGCAAGTCCGATGGCTAGCTATGTTTACGCACTCAGCGACGTGACCTTGAGATCGCGACGAGTCGAGCGCCCAGATGGGTGGGACCGTTAGAGGTTGCTGAGATTGTTTCGCGGCTGCAAGCTGAAAGGCCCGAGGTCGGGCGGAATCGACGGATCCACGCCAACAGTACTTCCTTTGAAAGTAACTGTAGAAGCGGACCCTGCATGCGCATAACAGCGCGTAGGCAAGCGATCCCGAGAGTGGTCTCTACGGGCACCGCTGCAAAACCCGAATCCAGCGCAGTCGCTGCGACAACGGGAAAAATGCCGCGCAAGTGCAATCACTCAAGCAGCGGCCCTGTAGCACCCAAAGCCAGCGAAATCGCTGAAGGATTGTCAAATGCTGCGCATGTGAGATCACGCGCACAACTACTCCGTGGGCATCGCTACATCACCCTCCGTCAGCGCGATCGCTGAAAGAAGGGGGAGTGCTCCGAGCGTGGAGGTCACGCACGCAGAGCAGCGCCGGCAGTGTCGGCTGCCTGTGCAGCTTGAGCTGACGACGGACAAACGCCAGAAGCGCGAGTTCGCGCGAGAGGATATAAGGAAAGGCAGTCCTTTCCGCGATGATACAGTGCGGTAGGTAGGCGCAATCGCCTAATGTCAACCGCAAGGGCACGAGCGCCCTCCTGTGAAGTTATCCTGCACGTGTCGATACACAAGCCGGCAGTGTTCCTGTACGCGAAGCCTGTGCTGAGCACATTCAGAGGGACCTAGCCCGCCGACTGGCCTTATTTATGACACCGGCACTCCGGGCGCATGGGCCACGCTGTCTGCATTCAGGCGGCGGGGAGCGGCGGAGGTAGTCTACCAGCCCAATAGCTGCGCAGGCATACAGTGGTCCCCGAAAAAAAAAGTTCGAATTCGAGCTTTTTCATGGAGCAGCTCGCATCCGAGCTCGAATTGAAGAAGAACCCGGTCCGTGTAGATATGCAGGCCGGAGTGGTTACTGTACGCGGAGGGACGGAGCCTGCTGCCCTGATTTACGACTTGCGGGGATCGGCGCGGTCGTGGGTGATCGGCGCACTGCGGGCGTGCCGGCGGCACGCGACCGGATGGCGGGTCAGCGGACTTTGCCCCCTCTTCATCCCCTTGACGGCAGCGGCAGGGCCTGCGGCCTGCGGAGCCAGCCCGACGCGGGGGCGGCCGTTCTAACTTTGGCCGCCTGTCCTGCGGCATGGACCTGCTGAGGGATCAGCCGTGCAGCTTCAAAGTGGAAAACGGCGCCCAGGTAGAGGTCACGATTAAGGGAGGAAGGGTGTGGGAATTCAACATTTCCCTCGCCCGCACGACGCGGCCAACACCCTCTCTCTCTCTCGGGGAGCCCTCATCTTTCCCCTTCTGGCCTCCTTCCTCCGGTGCTGTGGCGGAGAGGGCGGGGGTGAGAGAACGGCCACTCCACCGCCTCCCCTCTCATCTTGGCGGACAGCAGCTTCACCCAGAGAGACGACGCCGCCACGCCGTAGCGCGCGGATGCTTCTATGACGCCGAGGAAGAACCATTGGGCGTTCCCAATAAACAACTTAAAAATTACAGACCAATCAGCTTACTGTCTGTTAAGTATAAGGTATTTGCTAAGGTAATCGCTAATAGAGTCAGGAAAACCTTACACTTCAATCAAGCAAAGGATCAAGCAGTGTTTCGGAAACGGTACTCTACTATCGATCATATCCATACCATCAATCAGGTGATAGAAGAATGCTCGGAATATAACCAGCCCTTGTACATAGCATTCATTGATTACGAAAAAGCATTTGACTCAGTTGAAACCTCGGCGGTGATGCAGGCATTACGAAATCAGGGGGTAGACGAGCCATACATGAAAGTGCTGGAAGATATATACAGTGGCTGCACAGCTACCATAGTTCTGCATAAAGAAAGTAACGAAATTCCCATAAAGAAAGGTGTTAAGCAAGGAGCCACAATCTCCCCAGTATTATTCACAGCTTGTTTAGAGGAAGTATTCAGAGACTTGGAATGGGAGCAGTTAGGAATAAGGGTAGATGGAGAATACCTCAGTAATCTGCGATTTGCTGATGACATTGCCTTGCTAAGCAACTCGGGGGATGAACTGCAAATAATGATTGATGACCTAGACAGAAAAGGTAGAAAGGTAGGCTTGAAAATCAATATGCAGAAGACTAAGGTAATGTTCAACAGCCTTGGAAAGGAACAGCAGTTTACATAAGGTAGCGAAATACTGGATGTAGTAGGCGAATATGTCTACTTAGGACAGGTAGTAACCGCAGATCCGGACCATGAAAAGGAAATAACAAGAAGAATAAGATTGGGATCGAGCGCATTTAGTAAGCACTCGCAGATTATGACTAGCAGCTTACCGGTATCGCTCAAGAGGAAAGTATAGAATAGTTGTATCTTACCTGTACTCACCTATGGGGCTGAAACAGGGAGGCTAACCAAGAGGGTTCTACTTAAGTTGAGGACAACCCAGAGGGCTATGGAACGAAAACTGGTAGGGGTAACATTAAGAGATAGGAAGCGTGCAGAGTGGGTCAGAGAAATAACTCAAGTTACCGACATTCTAGTGGAAATTAAGAAGAAGAAATGGACATGGGCAGGACATGTAGTGCGAAGAGAGGATAACCGATGGTCGCTTAGGGTAACAAACTGGATTCCAAGGGAAGGAAAGCGTAGCAGGGGGCGGCAGAAAGTTTGGTGGGCGGATGAGATTAAGAAGTTCGCAGGGGTCAAGTGGATGCAGCTAGCACAGAACCGGGTTCAGTGGAGAAATATGAGAGAGGCCTTCGCCCTGCAGTGGGTATAGTCAGGCTGATGATGATGATGAATAAACAACTTGGCCCACTGGCTATGTTTGCCTCGGTGTGTCGTTCTTCACGGCCACGGCTGTGGTCAGAGCTAGCGGTGTTGCCTCGCTTCTCAGAGCGGAGCCGTAGCCCCGTGATAATCCCCACAAAGCAAATCCTGGGTTCGATGTACACCTCGGCCCGCCGGGTTGGTGCTGTGGTAAGACGCCCGACTACTGTGCCGGAGTACCCGGGTTCGAATCCCACCTCGGCGGCTGCGTGTCGATGGAGGTGAAACGAATAGGCGTCCGTGTGCTGTGCGATATACCGCACGTTAATGATCCCCAGGTGGTCGAAATTACTCTGTAGCCCTTCACTACGGCTCCCCTTTCTCTCCACTTTCACTCCCACCTTCTCCCCTTCCCCTCGGCGCTGTACAAGGGTCCACAGAAACAAGTGTGACAGAGAGTGCGCCTTTCCCTTCCCGTGAACGAATTATTATATTTTACACCCTCGCTCAAAATTGACTCAGTTTAAGTTCCGATCAATTACCTTCCCTCAGTTACGCAGCTTTCTCAAGAAATTTAGCGTTAATCTGAACATTTAAAACTGCACCTGCATTTTCCATCGAGCGTTTTCGTTCAAAGTGAACGACAACGACTACTACGAATTTTCTGCGATACGGGACCCTTAGCTATGTTCGAATAATGTCTTGCGAATTCGACCGATGAAGTGATATGCCTATAAGAGAGCGGTGCTGGCACGGTGTAATGGCGGGTGGCGCAGAATTTCTGATACATTAGGTCGAGGCATTTCACCATGAGCACATATAAAAAGCGCTTACAAGGGAAAGGCAGTGTAAATATAATAACACAAGATTGTTTTGTTAAAATAATCAGTCGATGCAGCATAGCCACAGAAAAGCAGGGCTGAAAAATTCAGCTGGCCCTTTAGCGCGTGCTTCTAGGAGCACTTGGCGCGTGTTACAGACACTAGTTTCCCCCAGATGGCTGCAGCATCATGAACGTTCTCGCCTCTACACAAAGCCAAGCCTTGACATTATGATTCAGTCCGCCAGTGAAAAAATCGGCATGAACTAAAAAAAAAAGAAATTGCCAACGCGAACATCGTCGATCCTCGCCACGAAGAATGAGCAGCCGCAACTCGTTTCCCGGAATGATTTTTGAAAACGACCCTTAGATGGCTTGCAGCAGTGCCCCTATAGGCGGCGAACGGACGTATAGCGCAATACGCGAGGATTGATTTTACATATAGTTATGTAACTTGCATACCTACAGATGTCGTTGTATTTGCAGTAAAGCAAGGGTGTGTTACTTTCTTCTTTTCCAACACACTTATTTCCATAAACCAAATTATATCACAAAGGAGGTTAGTAATGAGAAAAATTTGATATCTTTCTGATAACTTTCTGTTAAATGAACAATCGAGACGTATTTACTTTAGCCGGCATCGAGAGATTACTGCAACCTGAATAAAAAGCGGCTACTCGCATTGGAAACGCAGTTTTTATATGGTGCAAATATCCCACCACACCACTGATCGCTTTCAGAAGAACGTTACATCGGCAGTTTTGGCCGCGGGATGCACAGTACAGCACACAGCGCCGTTGCTTTTAAAAGCCCTATCATAGAGTTAAGTGTAAAGCCGATAGAAACTTTCGGTGCCTGATTTTCTCCTCGATTATTGCGTCTTTCGCTTCCTAACAAACCTTAACATGCACAAAAACAGCCACTGAAAATGTTATTTCGTAATAAAAATATGAAAGGCAAATGAAAAAGTAATATCTATAATAATAAAAAATTGTCGTATTTTTTTTTTCATTGCCTCTGCAATGGACATGCTGTTCCTATATTTTATTTGCCTCCGCAAATAGTTTATACTTTGGATCAATGTGAGGGATAAGCGAAGGAAAACATGTCGACCTACCGAATGTTTACTAAATCGAAGTTTTGGCAGAGAGTGACAGTTTAGTAGTTTGTTTCCATATTTATTACTAGAAATCTTTCCTGCAGCTTTTCAATTCCTGCCACCGAGAAGTTCACTAAACCGTTTAGCGTGCATTTCGAACGCGACTTGCACTCGAGAATTTACCAGGGATATTCGGCCTGTATATTGGGCCTTCAGTCACGGGGAGAAAGAGCGGCCCACCTCCGTCCTTTGTAATTTGACTAACCTCCTTAGCCTTGGAGGCCGCAGTGTAGGTCCGAGGACGAAATTCTCCGCTTCTTTTTTCTCGATCTATCTCTTTTCCGTCCCTTCCTTCTACTCGTTTTGAATCTTCGACTGCCACGCCGCCGCCGCTTCGCAACCATTGAACCACGCATCGCCGGCGTCATTTGAATGGTGTGTGTTTGTGTGTTTCGGGCGCTCCGACAGCCGCTTTGCCTGTGTTGCCTTTGGTGCGCAGACTTTACGCCTCTGGTCGCTTTCTCATGTTATTTCTTCACGTGGTCGTAATTTGAGCATGTCAGAGTAACGACAGCTACAGTAGACATTTGTTTTGTGCCCGTGAAGCTCGAAAGCTGTCCCTATCTCGAGAAGCTCCGGCCTGTCACCTTTTAAAATTCCTATGGTTCACCAAAGGGCAGCGCTCAGCTTTGGACGGCACTGCTTACGCGTCGTTGTTTTTGAAATTGTTCGGAAACAATTCTAATCGACACGCAGAAGAGCCGGTATGCCTTTGGAGACAGTGGACGAGCACATCAAGCGAGTGCACACAGCGCCTTTTCGCCCGTACGTGATGTAGGTATGTATTTTAATGTGAAAGCCTTTAAGGCCTCATCGTTGTCGACAGAAGGTTGTCAGTAGGGGTGTCAGGCTTTCGAGAGCGAGAGTTAAAAATAAATTAATAAACCGTGTCATCTCCAGAAATTGAACCTCCCTGCCTTGTATCCCCAGCCCAGCGCTTTACCAACTGCGCCACGCCCGGGATCGTGAAATGCTCTTCATAATTCCCCTTGTCTACCTTGAGGATGATAGCGGAATTCCGCTGGTGGCAGATACTGCGCCTTTCCTTTCCCCTAAACGAAATACAGAACGCCTGTGAACTTTGATGTGTGCAATGAAATGCAGCTTGTGTTCGAGATGAGGCGCGCGATGCACCGTCACGGCAGATCGTGACGTCACCTGACGATTTATGCAAATACAAAGCTGACCTCGCCGGGCGTCCCATCCAGGCGTCCGTGCGGCGCCTATCAATTGCCGCTTGCTCGAACGCCGCACCACACAGCAAACAAAAGCAGACAAGGATGTCAAGGAGGCGTTAGTACAGCAGGCATCAGCGGCGTTTGAAATTGATTTACAGGAGGGAAAACGCGCAGTGTCGGTCACAATTCTCCGCGGACAAATTTACCACACCGTAAAGGAAGAGAGCAAGGTGGAAGTGAAAGAAGAGAGGAAGATAGAGGTGCCGTACTGGAAGGCTACGATTCACCACTCTATAATGGCTTTCGCTTCATCGCACTTAAGTGGTTCAAAGTGCCGTCTAAAATTTTTATCTATGCTGCGTTTTCATGAATGTCGCCCCATTTTTATAACAAAGATTCAGTTCAAGGGCAAGTTTTGAATAAAAGACGATCAAAACTTCACCTAATATTTAAGGACTTTCTTATCGCTTCAGTGAACGCTGCCTGTTAATGAGCGATGTCGCATACATTGCACGCGGGTGTGAGAGAGTGCTCTCAAGCTCCAAAAAATGCATTTTTTTACCTAATTTGACATTTCTGCGACCATCAAATCTCGTTGGACATGGTGTTTAGTTGATGTGCGCTCGACGAAAATCGCGCTCCATGCGCGCGTATGCCGGCGAAAGACCTGCCTTTAATGCATTTCCCCTACTTTGCCATTGTAGCTGCGAGCTGGTCAGGCTACACGTGGCACTGCAGCCATCTTCGAGCTGCAATGGCAAAGTAAGCGAAAGGTGCATTTAAGAAAGATCACATTCGCGCGAGACCAAGTGTGCTCCGTCGAGTATGCTATGAGCGAGTATGCTGCGGGTATGAGTGAGTATGATGTGTGGGATCTTCGGAGAGAACAAATCATCCTTCAGCCCCTTAGCGCAATTGGAGGCGCCCAACTGTTGGCGTCCACATTCCCAAACTCCGACCAATTTTGTTCACAGGCCACAGAAGACGGGGGAATCTAATCTGGGGTACGCGCGAGGCGACAGAACTCAGAGGCTGAATGAAGGAAATTTTAGTGCGAATCCACTATTTCGCGAGGTCTGACGGGACATTCGGAACGGGCGCCATGGATACAATGCCTTTCCTTTCTAAGAAGCCTGTAACTAGGCAAAATGATAGATAGCGATGATGGTATGTATAACAAATACGGATAAAAATTAATTCATGATAATTATTAGAATAATTAATAAAAGAAAGGCTAAAAATAAAAATAAAAAAATATTATCCTTCTGTGCGCCATGGTTGCCTGCATAGGCGCAGTTTGCAATTGCTACGGCCCTCTAGAGAACGCCAGAACGACGAGTGAACCGGGTCTTTCTGCTGTCTCTGCTAAATAAGTGCGCCGTGTTCAGCGGGTGGAGTTGGAACGGGAGAGAAGACATCGTAAGTGTGAACACGTGCCTCATATGTGATGCTCTATCGCGTAATCAAATCGAAACTTTGACTAAAAAAAAAAAGACATTCCGATTAACTGCTAAACCGAATTAATCCGTGCTTTCGAACATCCACCTCCTTTTAACCATATCTGAAACCCTGTAATTATTTTGCGACGCACGTTAGCATGTTCTGAAAAGTGGATCACCAATGAGCCATGCCGATAAATTGAACTAATGACACTACAATGAAGTGGAAGCCAATAGTCGAACCATAAGCGTCGAGATATATCGAAGCATGAAACTAGGGCGCGCCATGGAAAATATGGCTGGCCAGCCTTTACCAATCTCGCCTTGTGGTATATTATCGCTATTAGACAGGGAAACCACAACTCTGGGTCAAGAATGAGTCACATCACAAACAAAATTATTATGTCTTGAAAGTTTCGTTCTTTTTGTAATAGTGTACTGAATCATAAAGAAAAATGTTTCTCCCTTAGTTTCCGTGTATTATTCGACCTATTAAGCCTCTTCTAAATATATCTCATGCAATATCGTAGAATTTTATTGCACTATTATGCTTCCTTACGGAAAATTCCGGAAAACATTCAGTCGCGAAAATTCTCTTAAAGCAAGAAAAAGAAATTAAAAGGCTGGGGGCACCTCGGCCGTGGTTTGCACAGGGCGGCGGTTGGGGTAAGGCCGGCCCCGGAAAAGGTGTCCAAGAAACAATCTTTTCGACCTCGTCACACGATGGGATTATTCTATTCTACATGTACATCTGAGGGCCGGTATAATTCAGTTGGCACCCTCATTGACCGACTCTGAATATTTGCTTCAACTTTTGTGTTCTTCTAGAGGCATTAGCTACTCCGGAGCTCCAAGTTTGTGTGATAGTATTTCCTTTGCCGATGCCTCGCTGGTAGACGGAAGAGAATGGAAGATTCTTGTATAGCGGCACGTCACAAGAAATAATAGGAAACTGGGTGCAGTTCATGAAGATGTTAACTCGACTCGGAACGGAAGCCGAGAAAGGTGCCTCGTGCTTCTGCGCTGGAAGATTCCTAGTCACATTCCCACGAGAAGGCGGCTAGCCGTGCTCTCACACGTAAACCGATACTCATACGCAGCCACACTTCCTCTCGGCTGGGAGTGCGGCGAACAATGGAACCGCAGGAAATTCCCGGCAAAGCTCTTATTGGCTGCGTCTGGAAGACCACGTGATCGTGCCTGGACCAACCGGCCGCGAGGTGTAAAGGCCATCATTCGGCACAACCATTCTCGACAGCCAGAGGTGGAGCTGCGCAGAGGAAGCCACTCCAGTCACATAGCCACACCCGGCGGAGCTCCGAAGCGGTAAGCATTACCACCGTCATATTTCTACATGGTTTTAACTAGCACAGGAGGCTGCTGCCCATGTCTAACATGCGGTAGTAAAAAGAGACGGCCGACCATTGTTAAATAATACATCATCACAGGCGTACTGAGAATGTCGGCTGCAGAGAGCTTCCGATGTTGCATATATATATATATATATATATATATATATATATATATATATATATATATATATATATATATATATATATATATATATATATATATATATATATATATATATATATACAAACATGTATACCTTGCCAGTCCCTCGTCTCTCCTCCTATGCATAACATTTCCCAATATGCAGGCAATGCATGCTTGGCGATGCTTGGGACAGCGTCGCGTCATCGGCAAGGTTATAAACGAACAACGTGCGCCATTTCGCTTCTCGCACAGCAGTGGCCGCTTCTAATGAGGCTTGCAATGCGATAATTGAGCTCGCTAACTTGGGCAAGGAGGACAAATGGTTCATCGCATTGGCAAAGTAGCTTTTGTGACAGACCCCGCTTCCTGTTATCGCCACGGCAGGACTAAGTCCAGGATGATAAATGACGAAACGGTGGAGGGCATCGTGCCGGGTTTTCGAGCGATCCTGAGAGGCTATGATGCGAAGGCAGGCTAACCGGCGGGCTTCTTGGCAAAGCAGATTGTCTCTTCTACCGAGTAATCTTCATTGCGTACTAGCAGTAAACGGGAGGATGCTGTACAAGGTAGTTATGGGTGGCGAGCGTAGAGCAAGAAAGATGCTCTGAAGGCAGTGGTCTCCTGACGGGCAGTATTGAAGCCGTAAAAAGGCCCCAATATAGTCCGACGTAACGCACGCGCGCGTGCACGTCGGCCTTCGCGACGTTACGTCGGCGAAAAACCGAGGTCTATACTCCAACGTCACGGTGTGATGGACGTAGCGAGCGCGAGCCGACGCGGCCCGACGTCGCCAACACGCAAATAGAATGTCGCCTATTTCTCGCTGACCGAGTCCGCCGCATCGCCCGCGCATCCCCGCAGTGAAGATGGCGGCTTGCAATGTAGACAGCCACCGCGCGCGCGTTTCAAACACTGTTGCGGAAAAGCTGCTAGAAGGCATTCGAGGGCAGCCCTGCGTCAATGATACCAAGCGGATTGACTACAGAGACGTTCAGAGGACTATTACTAATACTAATACTACTACTACCGCTACTACTACTGCTACCACTACTACCAACACTGCCGTTACTGACGCTACCACTACTTCTACCACTACTACTGCTACTGCTACTACTACGACCACTACTACTACCGCTACAACTACTATTTGTACCGCTACTACTAATACTGCATCTACACTTCTGTCCCTACTACCGCTACTGTTACTTCCGTTACTACTACTACCACTGCCACTTCTGCTATTGGCACAACTGGTGCTGCTACCACTGCTGCTACCACTGCTGCTACTACTGCTACTCCTACTACCACCATTACTATTGCTACCGCTACCACTACTAACGCTAACACTATTATTACTAATGACACTACTACCTCAACTGCGCCACTTGGTGCTCCTACTACTACCACTACTACCGTTACTACAGCTTCCACTGCTACTACAACCATCATTACTGCCTCTACTACTACGACCACTACTACCAGTGCTGCCACTACTGGTACTCTACCACTACTACTACTACTATTGCTGCTACTACTACTACCACTACCAAAGCTTCTACGGCTACCGTTGCTACTACTAATATTACTACTACCGCTACTACTACTGGTACCACAACTACAAGTACCGCTACTACCACTACTACTGTTACTGCTAAAGTACTTTACTACTATTACCCTCACCACTACTACAGCTACTACTACTACCACAATTACCGCTCTTACTTTTTATACTACTACCGCTACTACCTCCACTGCTGCTACCGCTACTACTGCTGCATTTACTACTGCCACTACTAATACTACCAGTTAGCAAAAGGTAAAAGACTTGCGCAAAAAGTAGATGAAGAAAGAGACGTGACAACAAGACAGAGCGCAAACTTCCAACTGGTTTTATTTAGGAAACGGTACCTACTTATACAGACAAGTGAAATCATATCATATTGATCAAGAGTAAACACGTGAGCACACAACCAGCGAAGATCATCTACCAAGCAGGGCAAAAAATGACTTAAATCTCATCAGATTATCACTGAGGCCAAAAAAATGTTTGCTGTGTAAGAAGGCTGAATGATGTAAGCGAGGTATACCAGCAAGCGCAGACAGATACAAACACATGCAAGACTGCGCGCGCGCAAACAACACACACACGCACACACAGAGATACTCACACAAACACACAAACAGACAAGCACACGTAAGATCTTAACAACACATTTCTACGGCTAAGCCAAGTCAGACCTAAAAACAAAGTAAAAACAGGCAGTCGAAAACTAAAACCGATAAAACAGCCAAATGGCTGAAAACCTAAGTGAATAAAATCAATTTTCTAGGCAAAAGCCGCGTCAGTCATAAAAATCAACAACAAACAAGAAGCAGTGTAACAGCAAGTAACACAGCAAATCACACATGTCCCAAAAAGGCTAGCTCCTTATCTAGGAGTGTCAAAGAGGTTGAACTAATACGTTTTTCACCGTTTTTCGTTATTAAAAAGGCCTCAATGATCTCTCTCTGCACTTTGGTTTTGCTACGTGCGAGAATTACAGTGCCCTCATACACAGGTTTGCATTTATGGCAGACAATACGGTCATACAGGTTGCCAGTTTTATAGCTTTCCACATTCCTCTTATGTTCAATGATTCGGACAGTCTGTGCATGACATTGACAATATAATAATGGTATTATAATATTGATAACATGAACTCGTTACGTCTGAAGAATAGCTGGAATATTTGTTCGGAACTTTTATGCTTACTTTTTTTCACAGTCCCTTTCATCAGGACGAGTACAAGATGACTGGAAAATCGGCAGTGTTGTTTCAGTCTTCAAATGGGGCAAAGCGGTTCACTTACCGTCTCAAATTCTTTACTAGAGGCTCTGTATACTCATGGAACACGTAATTTACAAAAATATGAGCTTCCTCGACTCTAATCACTTTTGTTTTTTAAGCACGGTTTAGAAAAGGCCTGTCATGTGAAACAAGGCTTGATTTTTTCATTATTTGCACACTAATCATGACATACGGACAGATGCCATTATCCACTGTTAATGCGAAAACTTTCGACAGGGTACTGCACAAATGTTTACTACTAAAACGTTCATGTTTAAACTCGCCTGCCGATCTTTTAAAATGAATAGAATTCCTTAATAACCACTCACAGTTTGTCACTATTAAGAACCAAAATTCTAAATGAATTCTTATATGTTTTGGCATCCCCCAAAGGTCTCCACTCGGTGCACATTTGTTTTTAATTTCGAATAATGACATGCCACGCACCATTTGTTCTAATGCATACAAGTTCAGGCGAATGCGTTATTTAACGCTCAATTACTACCACCATCGTCCAAAATTCTCTTCAAGTCGACCATAACCGCATTCAGGAATGCTGTGCCAATTATTTCATGGAAATAACACTTATAAATGTAAAAGCCTGTCATTTCAACACCGGCATAACCTGCTTTATTTTCCATGGGGAACTGATAACGTTCATATACACTCTTGTCTATCCTACAAGCATTTATGCGTCACATTGTGTAATGATTTGTCCTGGAGTACGCACATCCCTAATATTAGCACTGCTGCTAATAGAACTCTTGACGTTTTACGACATTATCTCAGCCATCCCCCTCAATGTGTGAAATTATTTGCATTCCAATCTTTTGTCAAATCAAAATTAGAATATGCATCATCTGTTTGGAGCCCGAATAACGCCTACTATTAACGCGCTTGAAAAAAATCACAGTAGACCAGATTCATTCATTCTTCATACTCTAAAGACAACAGTGTGTCAGGGTTAAGAAATTAATCTGATATACCATGCCTCTCAGCACACCGCCGTATCGCCTACCTTTGCTTATTTCACAAATTTTTCCACAGTTCACTTTCCTGCGCTGCATACTTTGTCCCACCAGTAGCATGTCTCATCGAACTCATCATCCTTTCCCAGTTTCTCGATCACGTACCGTAATTTCACTTTGGCAGCTTCTTTCTTTTTTCCTCACCATTAATGGGTAGAACTATCTACCCCAGTGTAACTGCGGCCATCATGTCTCCTCGAACTTCGCCGACAATCATCGCAGTTATTTTTCAATATGTTAACACTTGCCGACCGCACTGTTATTTGTAACCCATCCATTATGCAAGGTCCGTCATCAAGCCTTTGATGTAAATAATTGAAGCGAGAATATAGGTTAATGGATATTGTGGTTCAATGTTTTTCAGCACTATAACATGCCTATTACCGTTTATTTGCGCCCTCAGCAAAGTTCAAGCTGGTGCTAATCTACTGAAGTTATATTTCTAGTCTCCAGCAAGATTTCGTAATTTCTGGTCAGTACTCTTGGCCCTAACGTCTGTAGAATTTTTGCAGGCATCATTACTATTTTCGCCCCACCGTTGTGGTGCTATCATTGGGGCGATCGCTTTCTGGATCCAAGAGCATAGGATCAAATTCTGGCCGCGGAGGCCGCTTTTCGATCAGCAAGGCGCCCATTTCCTGAGCGATATCAGAGCACGGTAAAGACACCAGGTAGTCACAATTTCCCAAGTCCTCCCCTGTTGTGTCTCTCATAGCCTGAATTGATTTAGCACGTTAAACCGCATAAACCAAACACACCTATACGATTTCTAAGTATATAGACTTCTGCTGGAGCTGCTGTTGCAGAAGACGGAGTCAAAACAGCACTCAAATACAAATCATTTGAATAAGCGGGGTTTTGGTGTAGAACGGCAGCATGAATAGCGCAATCGATACTGGAAGAGCAGTAATTGCTGGTGCACTATCAGACGCGAAGGCTACTGTGGATACGTATAGCCGCTAACCGTTGTAATCCCTATTTGTTGCTGGTAGCCACTGGTATGCGCCTTATCACTTTGCTTATACCGCACATAAATATCTTGTTTTTACGCTCCGGGCCGGGAGACGTGGCTTTGTCTCTTCTTTAGCCGCGTGAGATGCGCCGAGATGTGTCCCGAATGATTACTGCCACAAGTGTCCATCCGCACAATGCCCCAGGTTGACTACCTGGAAGCAAGATCCTTTTACCCCCAGCAGTACTGAAGCGTCAGATTCTCTCTTTTCTCTTACACAACGATGACGTCGTGAAAAACTTTGCACCAAACAGGACCACGCAACTGCCTTTTCTGGCCGAAAATCTCCCAGTGGAAACCCAGCACGCTTCCATAAACTAGCCGGCAGTAGGGAATCTCGCGTTTAAAGGCACCTCAAAACGATCAAGCCTGGCCCTTCTTGATTTGGTGCGGGAAAAAGGGAAGGAATGAAGACCTAGATACCCAAACGTATCGCTAAGAGCCCAACCACTACTTCGCAATATGCACCCTCTTCACCTCCAGGTGAGAAGGATGTTAAGGGCAAAAGCTCTATGCAACATATACAGCCAAGATAAATTGGCGATATACGTAGATGCCAAAGAACATCCACAAGACCAACCGTTCACCCTAGCGGCGGTGATGAAGATAGGCACACTAATAGTTTCGGACAATACCAAACCGAAATCCACCGGGGCACAAAATTTCTCAGGCAGAAAAGAAAACATTGGGTCAAACGAAACCCTAAGAAATAATTATTGCATTGATATGGGTCCTGGCTCACTCGGTGAACCTTGGTAACAAATCATCATCATCAGCAGCAGCAGCAGCCTGATTATACCCACTGCAGGGCGAAGGCCTCTACCATATTTCTCCACTTAACCCGATTCTGTGCTAGCTGCATCCACTTGACCCCTGCGAAATTCTTAACCTCATCCGCCCACCTAACTTTCTGCCACAACCTGCTACGCTTTCCTTCCCTTGGAATCCAGTTTGTTACCCTAAGCGATCAACGGTTATCCTCTCTTCGCACTACATGTCCTGCCCATGCCCATTTCTTCTCCTTAATTTCCACAAGAATGTCGGTAACTTGAGTTATTTCTCTGACCCACTCTGCACGCTTCCTATATCTTAATGTTACCCCTACCATTTTTCGTTCCATAGCCCTCTGGGTAATCCTCAACTTAAGTAGAACGCTCTTGGTTAGCCTCCACGTTTCAGCCCCATAGGTGAGTACAGGTAAGATGCAACTGTTGTATACTTTCCTCTTGAGCGATACCGATAAGCTGCTAGTCATAACCTGCGAGTGCTTGCCAAATGCGCTCCATCCCAATCTTATTCTTCTTGTTATTTCCTTTTCATGGCCCGGATCTGCGGTTACTACCTGTCCTAAGTAGACATAATCGCCTACTACTTCCAGTATTTCGCTACCTAATGTAAACCGCTGTTCCTTCCCGAGGCTGTTGAACATTACCTTAGTCTTCTGCATATTGATTTTCAAGCTTACCTTTCTACTTTTCCTGTCTAGGTCATCAATCATTATTTGCAGTTGATCCCCCGAATCGTAACACATCAAAACAAAAGGATTTGTCAGCCGAGGAGGCAACGGGGTAGATACTGAGAGTTTCTCGAAAGACGACCTAGCATCATTACATGACATACTATCACTTTAGGCTTGAAAGGACGATATCCCCTCTCCAGACAAAGCCTCAGACAACTTTGGACAAAATCGGAGACCACCTTGAGGCGTCTATAGACGCGATCCTTCATGTCTATTTACCTGCTGTCAAACTTTGACACCAGTGATTAAGACCGGGATTGTACAGGGTCTTGAATATTTGGGAGCTGGGATTTAAAAAATTCCGATGCAAAATCTACTACCCCATTCGAGCTGAAATAACGTGACACAAAGTAGCAAAATATAGTCTACGTTATCTGATAAGTCATTCAACATCGGTACTTGCCTAGATTTTCCGAAATCGAGAAAAAACTGCTCTCGGTGACGTGCACAATTTTCGCAAGAGTTGAAACGCTATTTTGACATGGTGCGTCATCTGTCGGGCAGCGAGGGAAGCGCGCCAACGGCCGGGTCTGGTACAAACGTGGTCAATATCGCCCCACTTTCCCTTCGTTCCTCAAGAACACAACTCAGTTCCTTTCAGACAAGGTTGATCTATTCATTCCACAAAATAGCCTCCTTGTTACCCTCTACGTTTTGTCTTTATATACTAACATACTCCACTCGAATGGGATTAGGGCAGCCGTAAGTGCTTACAGAGATTCTAAAGCTGAGAAATTATTCGACGACATGATCCTTGAAAGACTTCTGCGCTTAGTGTCAGAAATGAATAACTTCGAATTCGACGGTCAACATTATATACGAATAAATGGAACGTCAATGGACACTAAGGTTGGTCCTAATTATGCCAATATATTTATGGGCATTCTGGAAACTGAATTTCTTGAAAGTTGCCTCCTCAAGCCTCTTTTCTATATGAGATTTATAGACGATATTTTTCTTATAAGATGTCATGGTGAAGATGAACTACTGAAGTGCATTGCTAATTTTAAAAATGTCCACCTCAGTATTTCTTTCTCTCATACTTATTACGCCTCGTTAATTATTTTCCTGGATGTCACACATCATGTGTCGTATAACCAACTTATACCATCAGTGTTTAGGAAGCCAACGAACAGACAGCTGTACTTACATTTTGAAAGTAGCCACGTAAATCCCTGCAAAAAGGGCATCCTATACAGCCAGGCTCTAAGATTCAATCGCATATGCTCATGTGAGGAGAACTTCATTTCCAACTGTGAGACGCTCCGCAAAGATTTGGCCCGACAGCGCTGCCCGCAACCCATTATTGATGATGCCGGCAAAAAAGCTGCAGCGCAAGATTGCCGTACCATCCTAAGTCGCAAGAGGCATACGTAATCTGGTTTTCAAACATAATCTTAACCTAGGCAGCATCAGCCGCAAACATCAATACTATTCTAAAAAAGCACCATAATATTCTTCTCCAAAGCGAAAAAATTAGGAGCCTACTTACTGAACCACCCCGTGTCGTGTACAGAAGGGCGAAAAAAATCAGACATAGTGACCTCAGCGAAATTAAACAATGACAAAGTCTCAGGATGTACATCGTGAAATAAACCTCGCTGTAAGGTTTGTCCAATGATTAATAAAGGCACGACGGTCCAAAGCACAGCCTCCTCTTTTTCATTCAAAATTAGAGGAGACTTCAACTCTGCCACAAGTAATGTGGTCTATCTTCCCGAATGTGGCGTGTGCCATGAGCAATATATTGGGCAAACAGAAACGCCTTTCCGGTTAACAACATACAACCACCGGGCACATATACGATCGCTGCCAAGTCTTCCTATCTCGAGACATGTAAGCACAAAAGGGCATTCGATTGACTCCTTCAGGGTGACGCTATTGCAGGCAGGCTTCTAAACACATTATGACAGGAAAGCTTGCGAGTCGTACTTATTTTAAAAATTCAATACCTTGAATGCTGGCATTAATGAGAGTGCTGGCAAGCTCTCCGACCTTTCCACGTAAATTCCAACCAATGTGCTCACTGCTTCTGGTGGCAGTTTATGGGCTTATTGTCTTCATTTTTACAACCAGTTATTTTTGCAAATTCTAAAAAATTTATTTCTTCATTGATGCTGAACACTGCCTTTATTGTGGAGTGCATATGTATGTTTCTATAGCGGCAACTTGTTTTGATCTTGGGCTCTGTGCCACTGAGTGAAATTCCTATTTAATGTGCGGTTTTCGGACACCTTCAATCAATCCCTCCATGCCGTGTTTTCTTCAAGAAAGTTGTATAGACATCGTTTACAGTTATATATTCGTCTGTCCCAAAGGCGTT